>NW_028136481.1:600000-1200000 GCF_964662115.1 Mustela nivalis | reverse complement strand
GAACGCCCACCTGAAGCGGGAACCAGGAGTTTGATGATCCCTCAGCAAGGGCCGGTAGGGCCTCCCATGTGCATCGGCCTAACCCTAACCCGAGGGTGCTTCTTCAGACTTCTATCCCCGGTTGCCAGCGCTGGTAGCCCTCTAGGTAGGGGATTCCTTCTTCACATCGCAGGCCCCTGGATGCCGCCCACTAGGCAAATGGGAAGTTTAGCCCTGTGGAAGACCCTAGGGGAGGGAGAAATCTGCCTGTCCGATCATTCTACCAACACCTTCCTAGGAATCCCACACCACAATCCGGGAATAGGATGGTCCGCCAGGGCTACGTCCTCAACTGAGTCCCGTGGAAAGCCTAATTCTGCCCTGACAAATCATGTCAGCCATTCTCCCAGAGCCAAAGGCTAGGCCTAGGTTACGGGATCAGACTCTGGACACCGGAGGACTGAACCCAGGTCCTCCTGTGGATGGGAAAGTCAGTCTGTAGGAAGGACTCAGCCTCTCAGGCAGAAACTGACCCTTTCCTTCTGTGCTATCCAGTACCTTCAGATATATAGAAACCAGCATGCTACCCTGAGGGCATTCCACCCTCTTGGCCTGTCCCGTCCAAAATTCCATCGCCTGAGGATTCTGCTGAGTCCCACCCTCAACTCAGCCCTTGGTGTGCCAGTATTGTGTGGCCAGTTCCGACATGCCTTGTTCCTAAGACATAAACTTAACCCTTACTCTAACCCTCACCTAAACATAACCATAACCCTAACCCTAACCCTAACCCTAACCCTAACCGTATACCTCACATGAAGCCGAGGTCGGCTGCTCAGCCTTCCAACCTCAGAGGCCAGGTTCCCAAAATCTCCCGATGGAAGAACCCTGAGCCACACTGCATAATTGCACTTGAGCACTATATAAAACATGCCTGAATATATTTATTTATTTATTTATAATGATTTTATTTATTTGTTGGACAGACTGAGATCACAAGTAGGCTGTGTTTTTGTCTGAAGGAAGGGGGAATAAGGCTCCCTGCAGTGGGGAGGGCCCCGTGTCAAACTAGATTCCTCTTCCCTGGGATCTTGACCTGGGCCGAGGCAAGAGGTCACATCCAATGAGGTACACAGGTGTTCTGGAAAGCATACCCTATAGCAATGACCTTCAGCCTTAGCATAATGCGAAGCCCAAGTCATGTTCTCAGTCTTCTGTCCTCAAAGGCCTGGTTCCCAAACTCTCCCCATGGGGGAACCCTGAGCTGCCCCGCACAAATGACCTAGATTCCAATAGGAAATCATGCCCTCTCTTTTATATATTTATTATTTATGTATTTATTTATTTATTGCCTCAAGATTTTACTTTTTCACTTTGCAGGGAGCGAAAAGATGTAGGCAGTGTTGCACGCCCAGAGAAGGGAAAGAAGGCTCCCTGCTGAGGAGACAGCCCGATGTGGGGCTCCATCCCAGGACTCTGGGATCATGTCCTGAGCTGAAGGCAATGGCCTAACCTACTGACTCACCCAGGTGTTACCAACAGCATTCACTTGTGAAATAACCTTCACGGTAATCCTGATGCAAAGCCCCTGTCCCATGCTCAGGCTTCTGTCCTCAGTAGCCTGGTCCATGAACTCTGCAGATGCGGGAACCCTGAGGTGCACCGCACAATGTCCATAGATCCCAATGGGAACGTTTGCCCTTTAGAAATGAGCTGAATCCGTAGAACAGGTGAAATCTGCATGCACCCCTTGGGACACAGCTCCAAGGAGCGCCCACCTGACGCGGGAACCAGGAGTTTGATGATCCCTCAGCAAGGGCCGGTAGGGCCTCCCATGTGCATCGGCCTAACCCTACCCGAGGGTGCTTCTTCAGACTTCTATCCCCGGTTGCCTGCCCTGGTAGCCCTCTAGGTAGGGGATTCCTTCTTCACATCACAGGCCTCTGTGTGCCGCCCACTAGGCAAATGGGAAGTTTAGCCCTGTGGAAGACCCTCGGGGAGGGAGAAATCTGCCTGTCCGATCATTCTACCAACACCTTCCTAGGACCCCCACACCACAATCCGGGAATAGGATGGTCCGCCAGGGCTACGTCCTCAACTGAGTCCCATGGAAAGCCTAATTCTGCCCTGACAAATTAGGTCAGCCATTCACCCAGAGCCAAAGGCTAAGCCTAGGTTACGTGATCAGACTCTGGACACCGGAGGACTGAACCCAGGTCCTCCTGTGGATGGGAAAGTCAGTCTGTAGGAAGGACTCAGCCTCTCAGGCAGAAACTGACCCTTTCCTTCTGTGCTATCCAGTACCTTCAGATATATAGAAACCAGCATGCTACCCTGAGGGCATTCCACCCTCTTGGCCTGTCCTGTCCAAAATTCCATCGCCTGAGGATTCTGCTGAGTCCCACCCTCAACTCAGCCCTTGGTGTGCCAGTATTGTGTGGCCAGTTCCGACATGCCTTGTTCCTAAGACATAACCCTAACCCTTACTCTAACCCTCACCTAAACATAACCCTAACCCTAACCCTAACCCTAACCCTAACCCTAACCCTATACCTCACATGAAGCCGTGGTCGGCTGCTCAGCCTTCCAACCTCAGAGGCCTGGTTCCCAAAATCTCCCGATGGAAGAACCCTGAGCCACACTGCAGAATTGTATTTGATCACTATATAAAACATGCCTGAATATATTTATTTATTTATTTATAATGATTTTATTTATTTGTTGGACAGACTGTGATCACAAGTAGGCTGTGTTTTTGTCTGAAGGAAGGGGGAATAAGGCTCCCTGCAGTGGGGAGTGCCCCGTGTCAAACTAGATTCCTGTTCCCTGGGATCTTGACCTGGGCCGAGGCAAGAGGTCACATCCAATGAGGTACACAGGTGTTCTGGAAAGCATACCCTATAGCAATGACCTTCAGCCTTAGCATAATGTGAAGCCCAAGTCATGTCCTCAGTCTTCTGTCCTCAAAGGCCTGGTTCCCAAACTCTCCCCATGGGGGAACCCTGAGCTGCCCCGCACAAATGACCTAGATTCCAATAGGAAATCATGCCCTCTCTTTTATATATTTATTATTTATGTATTTATTTATTTATTTATTGCCTCAAGATTTTACTTTTTCACTTTGCAGGGAGCGAAAAGATGTAGGCAGTGTTGCAAGCCCAGAGAAGGGAAAGAAGGCTCCCTGCTGAGGAGACAGCCCGATGTGGGGCTCCATCCCAGGACTCTGGGATCATGTCCTGAGCTGAAGGCAGTGGCCTAACCCACTGACTCACCCAGGTGTTACCAACAGCATTCACTTGTGAAATAACCTTCACGGTAATCCTGATGCAAAGCCCCTGTCCCATGCTCAGGCTTCTGTCCTCAGTAGCCTGGTCCATGAACTCTGCAGATGCGGGAACCCTGAGGTGCACCGCACAATGTCCATAGATCCCAATGGGAACGTTTGCCCTTTAGAAATGAGCTGAATCCGTAGAACATGCATGCACCCCTTGGGACACAGCTCCAAGGAACGCCCACCTGAAGCGGGAACCAGGAGTTTGATGATCCCTCAGCAAGGGACGGTAGGGCTTCCCATGTGCATCGGCCTAACCCTAACCCGAGGGTGCTTCTTCAGACTTCTATTCCCGGTTGCCAGCGCTGATAGCTCTCTAGGTAGGGGATTCCTTCTTCACATCGCAGGCCCCTGGATGCCGCCCACTAGGCAAATGGGAAGTTTAGCCCTGTGGAAGACCCTAGGGGAGGGAGAAATCTGCCTGCCCGATCATTCTACCAACACCTTCCTAGGACTCCCACACCACAATCCGGGAATAGGATGGTCCGCCAGGGCTACGTCCTCAACTGAGTCCCGTGGAAAGCCTAATTCTGCCCTGTCAAATCAGGTCAGCCATTCTCCCAGAGCCAAAGGCTAAGACTAGATTACGTGTTCAGACTCTGGACACCGGAAAACTGAACCCAGGTCCTCCTGTGGATGGGAAAGTCAGTCTGTAGGAAGGACTCAGCCTCTCAGGCAGAAACTGACCCTTTCCTTCTGTGCTATCCAGTACCTTCAGATATATAGAAACCAGCATGCTCCCCTGAGGGCATTCCACCCTCTTGGCTTGTCCCGTCCAAAATTCCATCGCCTGAGGATTCTGCTGAGTCCCACCCTCAACTCAGCCCTTGGTGTGCTAGTAATGTGTGGCCAGTTCCGAAATGCCTTGTTTCTAAGACATAAACATAACCCTTACTCTAACCCTCACCTAAACATAATCCTAACCCTAACCCTAACTCTAACCCTATACCTCAATGAAGCCGTCGTCGGCTGCTCAGCCTTCCAACCTCAGAGGCCTGGTTCCCAAAATCTCCCGATGGAAGAACCCTGAGCCACACTGCAGAATTGCACTTGAGCACTATATAAAACATGCCTGAATATATTTATTTATTTATTTATAATGATTTTATTTATTTGTTGGACAGACTGAGATCACAAGTAGGCTGTGTTTTTGTCTGAAGGAAGGGGGAATAAGGCTCCCTGCAGTGGGGAGGGCCCCGTGTCAAACTAGATTCCTCTTCCCTGGGATCTTGACCTGGGCCGAGGCAAGAGGTCACATCCAATGAGGTACACAGGTGTTCTGGAAAGCATACCCTATAGCAATGACCTTCAGCCTTAGCTTAATGCGAAGCCCAAGTCATGTGCTCAGGCTTCTGTCCTCAAAGGCCTGGTTCCCAAACTCTCCCCATGGGGGAACCCTGAGCTGCCACGCACAAATGACCTAGATTCCAATAGGAAATCATGCCCTCTCTTTTATATATTTATTATTTATGTATTTATTTATTTATTGCCTCAAGATTTTACTTTTTCACTTTGCAGGAAGCGAAAAGATGTAGGCAGTGTTGCACGCCCAGAGAAGGGAAAGAAGGCTCCCTGCTGAGGAGACAGCCCGATGTGGGGCTCCATCCCAGGACTCTGGGATCATATCCTGAGCAAAAGGCAGTGGCCTAACCCACTGACTCACCCAGGTGTTACCAACAGCATTCACTTGTGAAATAACCTTCACGGTAATCCTGATGCAAAGCCCCTGTCCCATGCTCAGGCTTCTGTCCTCAGTAGCCTGGTCCATGAACTCTGCAGATGCGGGAACCCTGAGGTGCACCGCACAATGTCCATAGATCCCAATGGGAACGTTTGCCCTTTAGAAATGAGCTGAATCCGTAGAACAGGTGAAATCTGCATGCACCCCTTGGGACACAGCTCCAAGGAGCGCCCACCTGAAGCGGGAACCAGGAGTTTGATGATCCCTCAGCAAGGGCCCGTAGGGCCTCCCATGTGCATCGGCCTAACCCTAACCCGAGGGTGCTTCTTCAGACTTCTATCCCCGGTTGCCTGCCCTGGTAGCCCTCTAGGTAGGGGATTCCTTCTTCACATCGCAGGCCTCTGGGTGCCGCCCACTAGGCAAATGGGAAGTTTAGCCCTGTGGAAGACCCTCGGGGAGGGAGAAATCTGCCTGTCCGATCATTCTACCAACACCTTCCTAGGACCCCCACACCACAATCCGGGAATAGGATGGTCCGCCAGGGCTACGTCCTCAACTGAGTCCCGTAGAAAGCCTAATTCTGCCCTGACGAATCAGGTCAGCCATTCTCCCAGAGCCAAAGGCTAAGCCTAGGTTACGTGATCAGACTCTGGACACCGGAGGACTGAACCCAGGTCCTCCTGTGGATGGGAAAGTCAGTCTGTAGGAAGGACTCAGCCTCTCAGGCAGAAACTGACCCTTTCCTTCTGTGCTATCCAGTACCTTCAGATATATAGAAACCAGCATGCTCCCCTGAGGGCATTCCACCCTCTTGGCCTGTCCCGTACAAAATTCCATCGCCTGAGGATTCTGCTGAGTCCCACCCTCAACTCAGCCCTTGGTGTGCCAGTATTGTGTGGCCAGTTCCGACTTGCCTTGTTCCTAAAACATAACCCTAACCCTTACTCTAACCCTCACCTAAACATAACCCTAACCCTAACCCTAACCCTAACCCTAACCCTATACCTCACATGAAACCGTGGTCGGCTGCTCAGCCTTCCAACCTCAGAGGCCCGGTTCCCAAAATCTCCCGATGGAAGAACCCTGAGCCACACTGCAGAATTGCACTTGATCACTATATAAAACATGCCTGAATATATTTATTTATTTATAATGATTTTATATATTTGTTGGACAGACTGAGATCACAATTAGGCTGTGTTTTTGTCCGAAGGAAGGAGGAATAAGGCTCCCTGCAGTGGGGAGGGCCCCGTGTCAAACTAGATTCCTCTTCCCTGGGACCTTGACCTGGGCCGAGGCAAGAGGTCACATCCAATGAGGTACACAGGTGTTCTGGAAAGCATACCCTATAGCAATGACCTTCAGCCTTAGCATAATGTGAAGCCCAAGTCATGTCTTCAGTCTTCTGTCCTCAAAGGCCTGGTTCCCAAACTCTCCCCATGGGGGAACCCTGAGCTGCCCCGCACAAATGACCTAGATTCCAATAGGAAATCATGCCCTCTCTTTTATATATTTATTATTTATGTTTTTATTTATTTATTGCCTCAAGATTTTACTTTTTCACTTTGCAGGGAGCGAAAAGATGTAGGCAGTGTTGCAAGCCCAGAGAAGGGAAAGAAGGCTCCCTGCTGAGGAGACAGCCCGATGTGGGGCTCCATCCCAGGACTCTGGGATCATGTCCTGAGCTGAAGGCAGTGGCCTAACCCACTGACTCACCCAGGTGTTACCAACAGCATTCACTTGTGAAATAACCTTCACGGTAATCCTGATGCAAAGCCCCTGTCCCATGCTCAGGCTTCTGTCCTCAGTAGCCTGGTCCATGAACTCTGCAGATGCGGGAACCCTGAGGTGCACCGCACAATGTCCATAGATCCCAATGGGAACGTTTGCCCTTTAGAAATGAGCTGAATCCGTAGAACAGGTGAAATCTGCATGCACCCCTTGGGACACAGCTCCAAGGAGCGCCCACCTGAAGCGGGAACCAGGAGTTTGATGATCCCTCAGCAAGGGCCGGTAGGGCCTCCCATGTGCATCGGCCTAACCCTAACCCGAGGGTGCTTCTTCAGACTTCTATCCCCGGTTGCCTGCTCTGGTAGCCCTCTAGGTAGGGGATTCCTTCTTCACATCGCAGGCCTCTGGGTGCCGCCCACTAGGCAAATGGGAAGTTTAGCCCTGTGGAAGACCCTCGGGGAGGGAGAAATCTGCCTGTCCGATCATTCTACCAACACCTTCCTAGGACTCCCACACCGCAATCCGGGAATAGGATGGTCCGCCAGGGCTACGTCCTCAACTGAGTCCTGTGGAAAGCCTAATTCTGCCCTGACAAATCAGGTCAGCCATTCTCCCAGAGCCAAAGGCTAAGCCTAGATTACGTGTTCAGACTCTGGACACCGGAAAACTGAACCCAGGTCCTCCTGTGGATGGGAAAGTCAGTCTGTAGGGAGGACTCAGCCTCTCAGGCAGAAACTGACCCTTTCCTTCTGTGCTATCCAGTACCTTCAGATATATAGAAACCAGCATGCTCCCCTAGGGCATTCCACACTCTTGGCCTGTCCCGTCCAAAATTCCATCGCCTGAGGATTCTGCTGAGTCCCACCCTCAACTCAGCCCTTGGTGTGCTAGTATTGTGTGGCCAGTTCCGAAATGCCTTGTTCCTAAGACATAACCATAACCCTTACTCTAACCCTCACCTAAACATAATCCTAACCCTAACCCTAACTCTAACCCTATACCTCACATGAAGCCGTCGTCGGCTGCTCAGCCTTCCAACCTCAGAGGCCTGGTTCCCAAAATCTCCCGATGGAAGAACCCTGAGCCACACTGCAGAATTGCACTTGAGCACTATATAAAACATGCCTGAATATATTTATTTATTTATTTATAATGATTTTATTTATTTGTTGGACAGACTGAGATCACAAGTAGGCTGTGTTTTTGTCTGAAGGAAGGGGGAATAAGGCTCCCTGCAGGGGGGAAGGCCCCGTGTCAAACTAGATTCCTCTTCCCTGGGATCTTGACCTGGGCCGAGGCAAGAGGTCACATCCAATGAGGTACACAGGTGTTCTGGAAAGCATACCCTATAGCAATGACCTTCAGCCTTAGCATAATGCGAAGCCCAAGTCATGTGCTCAGTCTTCTGTCCTCAAAGGCCTGGTTCCCAAACTCTCCCCATGGGGGAACCCTGAGCTGCCCCGCACAAATGACCTAGATTCCAATAGGAAATCATGCCCTCTCTTTTATATATTTACTATTTATGTATTTATTTATTTATTGCCTCAAGATTTTACTTTTTCACTTTGCAGGGCGCGGAAAGATGTAGGCAGTGTTGCACGCCCAGAGAAGGGAAAGAAGGCTCCCTGCTGAGGAGACAGCCCGATGTGGGGCTCCATCCCAGGACTCTGGGATCATGTCCTGAGCTGAAGGCAATGGCCTAACCCACTGACTCACCCAGGTGTTACCAACAGCATTCACTTGTGAAATAATCTTCACGGTAATCCTGATGCAAAGCCCCTGTCCCATGCTCAGGCTTCTGTCCTCAGTAGCCTGGTCCATGAACTCTGCAGATGCGGGAACCCTGAGGTGCACCGCACAATGTCCATAGATCCCAATGGGAACGTTTGCCCTTTAGAAATGAGCTGAATCCGTAGAACAGGTGAAATCTGCATGCACCCCTTGGGACACAGCTCCAAGGAGCGCCCACCTGAAGCGGGAACCAGGAGTTTGATGATCCCTCAGCAAGGGCCGGTAGGGCCTCCCATGTGCATCGGCCTAACCCTAACCCGAGGGTGCTTCTTCATACTTCTATCCCCGGTTGCCTGCCCTGGTAGCCCTCTAGGTAGGGGATTCCTTCTTCACATCGCAGGCCTCTGGGTGCCGCCCACTAGGCAAATGGGAAGTTTAGCCCTGTGGAAGACCCTCGGGGCGGGAGAAATCTGCCTGTCCGATCATTCTACCAACACCTTCCTAGGACCCCCACACCACAATCCGGGAATAGGATGGTCCGCCAGGGCTACGTCCTCAACTGAGTCCCGTGGAAAGCCTAATTCTGCCCTGACGAATCAGGTCAGCCATTCTCCCAGAGCCAAAGGCTAAGCCTAGGTTACGTGATCAGACTCTGGACACCGGAGGACTGAACCCAGGTCCTCCTGTGGATGGGAAAGTCAGTCTGTAGGAAGGACTCAGCCTCTCAGGCAGAAACTGACCCTTTCCTTCTGTGCTATCCAGTACCTTCAGATATATAGAAACCAGCATGCTCCCCTGAGGGCATTCCACCCTCTTGGCCTGTCCTGTACAAAATTCCATCGCCTGAGGATTCTGCTGAGTCCCACCCTCAACTCAGCCCTTGGTGTGCCAGTATTGTGTGGCCAGTTCCGACATGCCTTGTTCCTAAAACATAACCCTAACCCTTACTCTAACCCTCACCTAAACATAACCCTAACCCTAACACTAACCCTAACCCTAACCCTATACCTCACATGAAGCCGTGGTCGTCTGCTCAGCCTTCCAACCTCAGAGGCCTGGTTCCCAAAATCTCCCGATGTAAGAACCCTGAGCCACACTGCAGAATTGCACTTGATCACTATATAAAACATGCCTGAATATATTTATTTATTTATTTATAATGATTTTATTTATTTGTTGGACAGACTGAGATCACAAGTAGGCTGTGTTTTTGTCTGAAGGAAGGGGGAATAAGGCTCCCTGCAGTGGGGAGGGCCCCGTGTCAAACTAGATTCCTCTTCCCTGGGATCTTGACCTGGGCCGAGGCAAGAGGTCACATCCAATGAGGTACACAGGTGTTCTGGAAAGCATACCCTATAGCAATGACCTTCAGCCTTAGCATAATGCGAAGCCCAAGTCATGTGCTCAGTCTTCTGTCCTCAAAGGCCTGGTTCCCAAACTCTCCCCATGGGGGAACCCTGAGCTGCCCAGCACAAATGACCTAGATTCCAATAGGAAATCATGCCCTCTCTTTTATATATTTATTATTTATGTATTTATTTATTTATTGCTTCAAGATTTTACTTTTTCACTTTGCAGGGAGCGAAAAGATGTAGGCAGTGTTGCATGCCCAGAGAAGGGAAAGAAGGCTCCCTGCTGAGGAGACAGCCCGATGTGGGGCTCCATCCCAGGACTCTGGGATCATGTCCTGAGCTGAAGGCAGTGGCCTAACCCACTGACTCACCCAGGTGTTACCAACAGCATTCACTTGTGAAATAACCTTCACGGTAATCCTGATGCAAAGCCCCTGTCCCATGCTCAGCTTCTGTCCTCAGTAGCCTGGTCCATGAACTCTGCAGATGCGGGAACCCTGAGGTGCACCGCACAATGTCCATAGATCCCAATGGGAACGTTTGCCCTTTAGAAATGAGCTGATCCGTAGAACAGGTGAAACCTGCATGCATCCCTTGGGACACAGCTCCAAGGAGCGCCCACCTGAAGGGTGAACCAGGAGTTTGATGATCCCTCAGCAAGGGCCGGCAGGGCCTCCCATGTGCATCGGCCTAACCCTAACCCGAGGGTGCTTCTTCAGACTTCTATCCCCGGTTGCCTGCCCTGGTAGCCCTCTAGGTAGGGGATTCCTTCTTCACATCGCAGGCTTCTGGGTGCCGCCCACTATGATAATGGGAAATTTAGCCCTGTGGAAGACCCTCGGGGCGGGAGAAATCTGCCTGTCCGATCATTCTACCAACACCTTCCTAGGACCCCCACACCACAATCTGGGAATATGATGGTCCGCCAGGGCTACGTCCTCAACTGAGTCCCGTGGAAAGCCTAATTCTGCCCTGACAAATCAGGTCAGCCATTCTCCAAGAGCCAAACCCTAAGCCTAGGTTACGTGATCAGACTCTGGCCACCGGAGGACTGAACCCAGGTCCTCCTGTGGATGGGAAAGTCAGTCTGTAGGAAGGACTCAGCCTCTCAGGCAGAAACTGAACCTTTCCTACTGTGCTATCCAGTCCCTTCAGATATATAGAAACCAGCATGCTCCCCTGAGGGCATTCCACCCTCTTGGCCTGTCCCGTCCAAAATTCCATCGCCTGAGGATTCTGCTGAGTCCCACCCTCAACTCAGCCCTTGGTGTGCCAGTATTGTGTGGCCAGTTCCGACATGCCTTGTTCCTAAGACATAACCCTAACCCTTACTCTAACCCTCACCTAAACATAACCCTAACCCTAACCCTAACCCTAAACCTAACCCTATGCCTCACATGAAGCCGTTGCCGGCTGCTCAGCCTTCCAAGCTCAGAGGCCTGGTTCCCAAAATCTCCCGATGGAAGAACCCTGAGCCACACTGCAGAATTGCACTTGATCACTATATAAAACTTGCCTGAATATGTATTTTTTTTAATAATGATTTCATTTATTTGTTGGACAGTCTGAGATCACAAGTAGGCTGTGTTTTTGTGTGAAGGAAGGGGGAATAAGGCTCCCTGCAGTGGGGAGGGCCCGGTGTCAAACTAGATTCCTCTTCCCTGGGATCTTGACCTGGGCCGAGGCAAGAGGTCACATCCAATGAGGTACACAGGTGTTCTGGAAAGCACACCCTATAGCAATGACCTTCAGCCTTAGCATAATGCGAAGCCCAAGTCATGTGCTCAGTCTTCTGTCCTCAAAGGCCTGGTTCCCAAACTCTCCCCATAGGGGAACCCTGAGCTGCCCTGCACAAATGACCTAGATTCCAATAGGAAATCATGCCCTCTCTTTTATATATTTATTATTTATTTATTTGTTTATTTATTGCTTCAAGATTTTACTTTTTCACTTTGCAGGGAGCGAAAAGATGTAGGCACTGTTGCACGCCCAGAGAAGGGAAGGAAGGCTCCCTGCTGAGGAGACAGCCCGATGTGGGGCTCCATCCCAGGACTCATCTCATGTCCTGAGGTAAAGAAAGTGGCCTAACCCACTGACTCACCCAGGTGTTACCAACAGCATTCACTTGTGAAATAACCTTCACGGTAATCCTGATGCAAAGCCCGTGTCCCATGCTCAGCTTCTGTCCTCAGTAGCCTGGTCCATGAACTCTGCAGATGCGGGAACCTTGAGGTGCACCGCACAATGTCCATAGATCCCAATGGGAACGTTTGCCCTTTAGAAATGAGCTGAATCCGTAGAAAAGGTGAAATCTGCATGCACCCCTTGGGACACAGCTCCAAGGAGCGCCCACCTGAAGCGAGAACCAGGAGTTTGATGATCCCTCAGCAAGGGCCGGTGGGCCTCCCATGTGCATCGGCCTAACCCTAACCCGAGGGTGCTTCTTCAGACTTCTATCCCCGGTTGCCTGCCCTGGTAGCCCTCTAGGTAGGGGATTCCTTCTTCACATCGCAGGCTTCTGGGTGCCGCCCACTAAGATAATGGGAAATTTAGCCCTGTGGAAGACCCTCGGGGCGGGAGAAATCTGCCTGTCCGATCATTCTACCAACACCTTCTTGGACCCCCACACCACAATCCGGGAATATGATGGTCCGCCAGGGCTACGTCCTCAACTGAGTCCCGTGGAAAGCCTAATTCTGCCCTGACAAATCAGGTCAGCAATTCTCCAAGAGCCAAACCCTAAGCCTAGGTTACGTGATCAGACTCTGGCCACCAGAGGACTGAACCCAGGTCCTCCTGTGGATGGGAAAGTCAGTCTGTAGGAAGGACTCAGCCTCTCAGGCAGAAACTGAACCTTTCCTACTGTGCTATCCAGTACCTTCAGATATATAGAAACCAGCATGCTCCCCTGAGGGCATTCCACCCTCTTGGCCTGTCCCGTCCAAAATTCCATCGCCTGAGGATTCTGCTGAGTCCCACCCTCAACTCAGCCCTTGGTGTGCCAGTATTGTGTGGCCAGTTCCGACATGCCTTGTTCCTAAGGCATAACCCTAACCCTTACTCTAACCCTCACCTAAACATAACCCTAACCCTAACCCTAACCCTAAACCTAACCCTATGCCTCACATGAAGCCGTTGCCGGCAGCTCAGCCTTCCAAGCTCAGAGGCCTGGTTCCCAAAATCTCCCGATGGAAGAACCCTGAGCCACACTGCAGAATTGCACTTGATCACTATATAAAACATGCCTGAATATGTATTTTTTTTAATAATGATTTCATTTATTTGTTGGACAGTCTGAGATCACAAGTAGGCTGTGTTTTTGTGTGAAGGAAGGGGGAATAAGGCTCCCTGCAGTGGGGAGGGCCTGGTGTCAAACTAGATTCCTCTTCCCTGGGATCTTGACCTGGGCCGAGGCAAGAGGTCACATCCAATGAGGTACACAGGTGTTCTGGAAAGCATACCCTATAGCAATGACCTTAGCCTTAGCATAATGCGTTGCCCAAGTCATGTGCTCAGTCTTCTGTCCTCAAAGGCCTGGTTCCCAAACTCTCGCCATGGGGGAACCCTGAGCTGCCGTGCACAAATGACCTAGATTCCAATAGGAAATCATGCCCTCTATTTTATATATTTATTATTTATTTATTTGTTTATTTATTGCTTCAAGATTTTACTTTTTCACTTTGCAGGGAGCAAAAAGATGTAGGCACTGTTGCACGCCCAGAGAAGGGAAGGAAGGCTCCCTGCTGAGGAGACAGCCCGATGTGGTGCTCCATCCCAGGACTCATCTCATGTCCTGAGCTGAAGGCAGTGGCCTAACCCACTGACTCACCCAGGTGTTACCAACAGCATTCACTTGTGAAATAACCTTCACGGTAATCCTGATGCAAAGCCCCTGTCCCATGCTCAGCTTCTGTCCTCAGTAGCCTGGTCCATGAACTCTGCAGATGCGGGAACCCTGAGGTGCACCGCACAATGTACATAGATCCCAATGGGAACGTTTGCCCTTTAGAAATGAGCTGAATCCGTAGAACAGGTGAAATCTGCATGCACCCCTTGGGACACAGCTCCAAGGAGCGCCCACCTGAAGCGGGAACCAGGAGTTTGATGATCCCTCAGCAAGGGCCGGTAGGGCCTCCCATGTGCATCGGCCTAACCCTAACCCGAGGGTGCTTCTTCAGACTTCTATCCCCGGTTGCCTGCCCTGGTAGCCCTCTAGGTAGGGGATTCCTTCTTCACATCGCAGGCTTATGGGTGCCGCCCACTATGATAATGGGAAATTTAGCCCTGTGGAAGACCCTCGGGGCGGGAGAAATCTGCCTGTCCGATCATTCTACCAACACCTTCCTAGGACCCCCACACCACAATCCGGGAATATGATGGTCCGCCAGGGCTACGTCCTCAACTGAGTCCCGTGGAAAGCCTAATTCTGCCCTGACAAATCAGGTCAGCCATTCTCCAAGAGCCAAACCCTAAGCCTAGGTTACGTGATCAGACTCTGGCCACCGGAGGACTGAACCCAGGTCCTCCTGTGGATGGGAAAGTCAGTCTGTAGGAAGGACTCAGCCTCTCAGGCAGAAACTGAACCTTTCCTACAGTGCTATCCAGTACCTTCAGATATATAGAAACCAGCATGCTCCCCTGAGGGCATTCCACCCTCTTGGCCTGTCCCGTCCAAAATTCCATCGCCTGAGGATTCTGCTGAGTCCCACCCTCAACTCAGCCCTTGGTGAGCCAGTATTGTGTGGCCAGTTCCGAAATGCCTTGTTCCTAATATATAACCGAAACCCTTACTCTAACCCTCACCTAAACTTAACCCTAACCCTAACACTAACCCTAACCCTATACCTCACATGAAGCCGTGGTCGGCTGCTCAGCATTCCAACCTCAGAGGCCTGGTGCCCAAAATCTCCCGATGGAAGAACCCTGAGCCACACTGCAGAATTGCACTTGATCACTATATAAAACATGCCTGAATATATTTATTTATTTATTTATAATGATTTTATTTATTTGTTGGACAGACTGAGATCACAAGTAGGCTGTGTTTTTGTCTGAAGGAAGGGGGAATAAGGCTCCCTGCAGTGGGGAGGGCCCCGTGTCAAACTAGATTCCTCTTCCCTGGGATCTTGACCTGGGCCGAGGCAAGAGGTCACATCCAATGAGGTACACAGGTGTTCTGGAAAGCATACCCTATAGCAATGACCTTCAGCCTTAGCATAATGCGAAGCCCAAGTCATGTTCTCAGTCTTCTGTCCTCAAAGGCCTGGTTCCCAAACTCTCCCCATGGGGGAACCCTGAGCTGCCCCGCACAAATGACCTAGATTCCAATAGGAAATCGTGCCCTCTCTTTTATATATTTATTATTTATTTATTTGTTTATTTATTGCTTCAAGATTTTACTTTTTCACTTTGCAGGGAGCGAAAAGATGTAGGCACTGTTGCACGCCCAGAGAAGGGAAGGAAGGCTCCCTGCTGAGGAGACAGCCCGATGTGGGGCTCCATCCCAGGACTCATCTCATGTCCTGAGCTGAAGGCAGTGGCCTAACCCACTGACTCACCCAGGTGTTACCAACAGCATTCACTTGTGAAATAACCTTCACGGTAATCCTGATGCAAAGCCCCTGTCCCATGCTCAGCTTCTGTCCTCAGTAGCCTGGTCCATGAACTCTGCAGATGCGGGAACCCTGAGGTGCACCGCACAATGTCCATAGATCCCAATGGGAACGTTTGCCCTTTAGAAATGAGCTGAATCCGTAGAACAGGTGAAATCTGCATGCACCCCTTGGGACACAGCTCCAAGGAGCGCCCACCTGAAGCGAGAACCAGGAGTTTGATGATCCCTCAGCAAGGGCCGGTAGGGCCTCCCATGTGCATCGGCCTAACCCTAACCCGAGGGTGCTTCTTCAGACTTCTATCCCCGGTTGCCTGCCCTGGTAGCCCTCTAGGTAGGGGATTCCTTCTTCACATCGCAGGCCTCTGGGTGCCGCCCACTAGGCAAATGGGAAGTTTAGCCCTGTGGAAGACCCTCGGGGCGGGAGAAATCTGCCTGTCCGATCATTCTACCAACACCTTCCTAGGACCCCCACACCACAATCCGGGAATAGGATGGTCCGCCAGGGCTACGTCCTCAACTGAGTCCCGTGGAAAGCCTAATTCTGCCCTGACGAATCAGGTCAGCCATTCTCCCAGAGCCAAAGGCTAAGCCTAGGTTACGTGATCAGACTCTGGACACCGGAGGACTGAACCCAGGTCCTCCTGTGGATGGGAAAGTCAGTCTGTAGGAAGGACTCAGCCTCTCAGGCAGAAACTGACCCTTTCCTTCTGTGCTATCCAGTACCTTCAGATATATAGAAACCAGCATGCTCCCCTGAGGGCATTCCACCCTCTTGGCCTGTCCCGTACAAAATTCCATCGCCTGAGGATTCTGCTGAGTCCCACCCTCAACTCAGCCCTTGGTGTGCCAGTATTGTGTGGCCAGTTCCGACATGCCTTGTTCCTAAAACATAACCCTAACCCTTACTCTAACCCTCACCTAAACATAACCCTAACCCTAACACTAACCCTAACCCTAACCCTATACCTCACATGAAGCCGTGGTCGTCTGCTCAGCCTTCCAACCTCAGAGGCCTGGTTCCCAAAATCTCCCGATGGAAGAACCCTGAGCCACACTGCAGAATTGCACTTGATCACTATATAAAACATGCCTGAATATATTTATTTATTTATTTATAATGATTTTATTTATTTGTTGGACAGACTGAGATCACAAGTAGGCTGTGTTTTTGTCTGAAGGAAGGGGGAATAAGGCTCCCTGCAGTGGGGAGGGCCCCGTGTCAAACTAGATTCCTCTTCCCTGGGATCTTGACCTGGGCCGAGGCAAGAGGTCACATCCAATGAGGTACACAGGTGTTCTGGAAAGCATACCCTATAGCAATGACCTTCAGCCTTAGCATAATGCGTTGCCCAAGTCATGTGCTCAGTCTTCTGTCCTCAAAGGCCTGGTTCCCAAACTCTCCCCATGGGGGAACCCTGAGCTGCCCCGCACAAATGACCTAGATTCCAATAGGAAATCATGCCCTCTCTTTTATATATTTATTATTTATGTATTTATTTATTTATTGCCTCAAGATTTTACTTTTTCACTTTGCAGGGAGCGAAAAGATGTAGGCAGTGTTGCACGCCCAGAGAAGGGAAAGAAGGCTCCCTGATGAGGAGACAGCCCGATGTGGGGCTCCATCCCAGGACTCTGGGATCATGTCCTGAGATGAATGCAGTGGCCTAACCCACGGACTCACCCAGGTGTTACCAACAGCATTCACTTGTGAAATAACCTTCACGGTAATCCTGATGCAAAGCCCCTGTCCCATGCTCAGCTTCTGTCCTCAGTAGCCTGGTCCATGAACTCTGCAGATGCGGGAACCCTGAGGTGCACCGCACAATGTCCATAGATCCCAATGGGAACGTTTGCCCTTTAGAAATGAGCTGAATCCGTAGAACAGGTGAAATCTGCATGCACCCCTTGGGACACAGCTCCAAGGAGCGCCCACCTGAAGCGGGAACCAGGAGTTTGATGATCCCTCAGCAAGGGCCGGTAGGGCCTCCCATGTGCATCGACCTAACCCTAACCCGAGGGTGCTTCTTCAGACTTCTATCCCCGGTTGCCTGCCCTGGTAGCCCTCTAGGTAGGGGATTCCTTCTTCACATCACAGGCCTCTGGGTGCCGCCCACTAGGCAAATGGGAAGTTTAGCCCTGTGGAAGACCCTCGGGGAGGGAGAAATCTGCCTGTCCGATCATTCTACCAACACCTTCCTAGGACCCCCACACCACAATCCGGGAATAGGATGGTCCGCCAGGGCTACGTCCTCAACTGAGTCCCGTGGAAAGCGTAATTCTGCCCTGACAAATTAGGTCAGCCATTCACCCAGAGCCAAAGGCTAAGCCTAGGTTACGTGATCAGACTCTGGACACCGGAGGACTGAACCCAGGTCCTCCTGTGGATGGGAAAGTCAGTCTGTAGGAAGGACTCAGCCTCTCAGGCAGAAACTGACCCTTTCCTTCTGTGCTATCCAGTACCTTCAGATATATAGAAACCAGCATGCTCCCCTGAGGGCATTCCACTCTCTTGGCCTGTCCCGTCCAAAATTCCATCACCTGTGCATTCTGCTGAGTCCCACCCTCAACTCAGCCCTTGGTGTGCCAGTATTGTGTGGCCAGTTCCGACATGCCTTGTTCCTAAGACATAACCCTAACCCTTACTCTAACCCTCACCTAAACATAACCCTAACCCTAACACTCAACCTAACCCTATGCCTCACATGAAGCCGTTGCCGGCTGCTCAGCCTTCCAAGCTCAGAGGCCTGGTTCCCAAAATCTCCCGGTGGAAGAACCCTGAGCCACACTGCAGAATTGCACTTGATCACTATATAAAACATGCCTGAATATATATTTTTTTTTAATAATGATTTCATTTATTTGTTGGACAGTCTGAGATCACAATTAGGCTGTGTTTTTGTCTGAGGGAAGGGGGAATAAGGCTCCCTGCAGTGGGGAGGGCCCGGTGTCAAACTAGATTCCTCTTCCCTGGGATATTGACCTGGGCCGAGGCAAGAGGTCACATCCAATGAGGTACACAGGTGTTCTGGAAAGCATACCCTATAGCAATGACCTTCAGCCTTAGCATAATGCGAGGCCAAGTCATGTGCTCAGTCTTCTGTCCTCAAAGGCCTGGTTCCCAAACTCTCCCCATGGGGGAACCGTGAGCTGCCGCGCACAAATGACCTAGATTCCAATAGGAAATCATGCCCTCTCTTTTATATATTTATTTTTTATTTATTTGTTTATTTATTGCTTCAAGATTTTACTTTTTCACTTTGCAGGGAGCGAAAAGATGTAGGCACTGTGCACGCCCAGAGATGGGAAGGAAGGCTCCCTATGAGGAGACAGCCCAATGTGGGGCTCCATCCCAGGACTCTGGGATCATGTCCTGAGCTGAAGGCAGTGGCCTAACCCACTGACTCACCCAGGTGTTACCAACAGCATTCACTTGTGAAATAACCTTCACGGTAATCCTGATGCAAAGCCCCTGTCCCATGCTCAGCTTCTGTCCTCAGTAGCCTGGTCCATGAACTCTGCAGATGCGAGAATCCTGAGGTGCACCGCACAATGTCCAAAGATCCCAATGGGAACGTTTGCCCTTTAGAAATGAGCTGAATCCGTAGAACAGGTGAAATCTGCATGCATCCCTTGGGACACAGCTCCAAGGAGCGCCCACCTGAAGCGGGAACCAGGAGTTTGATGATCCCTCAGCAAGGGCCGGTAGGGCCTCCCATGTGCATCGGCCTAACCCTAACCCGAGGGTGCTTCTTCAGACTTCTATCCCCGGTTGCCTGCCCTGGTAGCCCTCTAGGTAGGGGATTCCTTCTTCACATCGCAGGCTTATGGGTGCCGCCCACTATGATAATGGGAAATTTAGCCCTGTGGAAGACCCTCGGGGCGGGAGAAATCTGCCTGTCCGATCATTCTACCAACACCTTCCTAGGACCCCCACACCACAATCCGGGAATATGATGGTCCGCCAGGGCTACGTCCTCAACTGAGTCCCGTGGAAAGCCTAATTCTGCCCTGACAAATCAGGTCAGCCATTCTCCAAGAGCCAAACCCTAAGCCTAGGTTACGTGATCAGACTCTGGCCACCGGAGGACTGAACCCAGGTCCTCCTGTGCATGGGAAAGTCAGTCTGTAGGAAGGACTCAGACTCTCAGGCAGAAACTGAACCTTTCCTACTGTGCTATCAGTACCTTCAGATATATAGAAACCAGCATGCTCCCCTGAGGGCATTCCACCCTCTTGGCCTGTCCCGTCCAAAATTCCATCGCCTGAGGATTCTGCTGAGTCCCACCCTTAACTCAGCCCTTGGTGTGCCAGTATTGTGTGGCCAGTTCCGACATGCCTTGTTCCTAAGACATAACCCTAACCCTTACTCTAACCCTCACCTAACCCTAACCCTAACCCTAACCCTAACCCTAAACCTAATCCTATGCCTCACATGAAGCCGTTGCCGGCTGCTCAGCCTTCCAAGCTCAGAGGCCTGGTTCCCAAAATCTCCCGATGGAAGAACCCTGAGCCACACTGCAGAATTGCACTTGATCACTATATAAAACATGCCTGAATATGTATTTTTTTTAATAATGATTTCATTTATTTGTTGGACAGTCTGAGATCACAAGTAGGCTGTGTTTTTGTGTGAAGGAAGGGGGAATAAGGCTCCCTGCAGTGGGGAGGGCCCGGTGTCAAACTAGATTCCTCTTCCCTGGGATCTTGACCTGGGCCGAGGCAAGAGGTCACATCCAATGAGGTACACAGGTGTTCTGGAAAGCATACCCTATAGCAATGACCTTCAGCCTTAGCATAATGCGAAGCCCAAGTCATGTGCTCAGTCTTCTGTCCTCAAAGGCCTGGTTCCCAAACTCTCCCCATAGGGAACCCTGAGCTGCCGCGCACAAATGACCTAGATTCCAATAGGAAATCATGCCCTCTCTTTTATATATTTATTATTTATTTATTTGTTTATTTATTGCTTCAAGACTTTACTTTTTCACTTTGCAGGGAGCAAAAAGATGTAGGCACTGTTGCACGCCCAGAGAAGGGAAGGAAGGCTCCCTGCTGAGGAGACAGCCCGATGTGGTGCTCCATCCCAGGACTCATCTCATGTCCTGAGCTGAAGGCAGTGGCCTAACCCACTGACTCACCCAGGTGTTACCAACAGCATTCACTTGTGAAATAACCTTCACGGTAATCCTGATGCAAAGCCCCTGTCCCATGCTCAGGCTTCTGTCCTCAGTAGCCTGGTCCATGAACTCTGCAGATGCGGGAACCCTGAGGTGCACCGCACAATGTCCATAGATCCCAATGGGAACGTTTGCCCTTTAGAAATGAGCTGAATCCGTAGAACAGGTGAAATCTGCATGCACCCCTTGGGACACAGCTCCAAGGAACGCCCACCTGAAGCGGGAACCAGGAATTTGATGATCCCTCAGCAAGGGACGGTAGGGCTTCCCATGTGCATCGGCCTAACCCTAACCCGAGGGTGCTTCTTCAGACTTCTATCCCCGGTTGCCAGCGCTGGTAGCCCTCTAGGTAGGGGATTCCTTCTTCACATCGCAGGCCCCTGGATGCCGCCCACTAGGCAAATGGGAAGTTTAGCCCTGTGGAAGACCCTAGGGGAGGGAGAAATCTGCCTGTCCGATCATTCTACCAACACCTTCCTAGGACTCCCACACCACAATCCGGGAATAGGATGGTCCGCCAGGGCTACGTCCTCAACTGAGTCCCGTGGAAAGCCTAATTCTGCCCTGACAAATCAGGTCAGCCATTCTCCCAGAGCCAAAGGCTAGGCCTAGGTTACGGGATCAGACTCTGGACACCGGAGGACTGAACCCAGGTCCTCCTGTGGATGGGAAAGTCAGTCTGTAGGAAGGACTCAGCCTCTCAGGCAGAAACTGACCCTTTCCTTCTGTGCTATCCAGTACCTTCAGATATATAGTAACCAGCATGCTACCCTGAGGGCATTCCACCCTCTTGGCCTGTCCCGTCCAAAATTCCATCGCCTGAGGATTCTGCTGAGTCCCACCCTCAACTCAGCCCTTGGTGTGCCAGTATTGTGTGGCCAGTTCCGACATGCCTTGTTCCTAAGACATAAACTTAACCCTTACTCTAACCCTCACCTAAACATAACCCTAACCCTAACCCTAACCCTAACCCTAACCCTAACCCTAACCCTAACCCTATACCTCACATGAAGCCGTGGTCGGCTGCTCAGCCTTCCAACCTCAGAGGCCTGGTTCCCAAAAACTCCCGATTGAAGAACCCTGAGCCACACTGCAGAATTGCATTTGATCACTATATAAAACATGCCTGAATATATTTATTTATTTATTTATAATGATTTTATTTATTTGTTGGACAGACTGTGATCACAAGTAGGCTGTGTTTTTGTCTGAAGGAAGGGGGAATAAGGCTCCCTGCAGTGGGGAGGGCCCGGTGTCAAACTAGATTCCTGTTCCCTGGGATCTTGACCTGGGCCGAGGCAAGAGGTCACATCCAATGAGGTACACAGGTGTTCTGGAAAGCATACCCTATAGCAATGACCTTCAGCCTTAGCATAATGTGAAGCCCAAGTCATGTCCTCAGTCTTCTGTCCTCAAAGGCCTGGTTCCCAAACTCTCCCCATGGGGGAACCCTGAGCTGCCCCGCACAAATGACCTAGATTCCAATAGGAAATCATGCCCTCTCTTTTATATATTTATTATTTATGTATTTATTTATTTATTGCCTCAAGATTTTACTTTTTCACTTTGCAGGGAGCGAAAAGATGTAGGCAGTGTTGCAAGCCCAGAGAAGGGAAAGAAGGCTCCCTGCTGAGGAGACAGCCCGATGTGGGGCTCCATCCCAGGACTCTGGGATCATGTCCTGAGCTGAAGGCAGTGGCCTAACCCACTGACTCACCCAGGTGTTACCAACAGCATTCACTTGTGAAATAACCTTCACGGTAATCCTGATGCAAAGCCCCTGTCCCATGCTCAGGCTTCTGTCCTCAGTAGCCTGGTCCATGAACTCTGCAGATGCGGGAACCCTGAGGTGCACCGCACAATGTCCATAGATCCCAATGGGAACGTTTGCCCTTTAGAAATGAGCTGAATCCGTAGAACAGGTGAAATCTGCATGCACCCCTTGGGACACAGCTCCAAGGAACGCCCACCTGAAGCGGGAACCAGGAGTTTGATGATCCCTCAGCAAGGGACGGTAGGGCTTCCCATGTGCATCGGCCTAACCCTAACCCGAGGGTGCTTCTTCAGACTTCTATCCCCGGTTGCCAGCGCTGGTAGCCCTCTAGGTAGGGGATTCCTTCTTCACATCGCAGGCCCCTGGATGCCGCCCACTAGGCAAATGGGAAGTTTAGCCCTGTGGAAGACCCTAGGGGAGGGAGAAATCTGCCTGTCTGATCATTCTACCAACACCTTCCTAGGACTCCCACACCACAATCCGGGAATAGGATGGTCCGCCAGGGCTACGTCCTCAACTGAGTCCTGTGGAAAGCCTAATTCTGCCCTGTCAAATCAGGTCAGCCATTCTCCCAGAGCCAAAGGCTAAGCCTAGGTTACGTGATCAGACTCTGGACACCGGAGGACTGAACCCAGGTCCTCCTGTGGATGGGAAAGTCAGTCTGTAGGAAGGACTCAGCCTCTCAGGCAGAAACTGACCCTTTCCTTCTGTGCTATCCAGTACCTTCAGATATATAGAAACCAGCATGCTCCCCTGAGGGCATTCCACCCTCTTGGCCTGTCCCGTACAAAATTCCATCGCCTGAGGATTCTGCTGAGTCCCACCCTCAACT
The DNA here is from genome assembly GCF_964662115.1 of Mustela nivalis. Classification (NCBI taxonomy): domain Eukaryota; kingdom Metazoa; phylum Chordata; class Mammalia; order Carnivora; family Mustelidae; genus Mustela; species Mustela nivalis. Next base: position 1,176,804 of record NW_028136481.1, on the reverse strand, counting down.
CAGCCCTTGGTGTGCCAGTATTGTGTGGCCAGTTCCGACATGCCTTGTTCCTAAAACATAACCCTAACCCTTACTCTAACCCTCACCTAAACATAACCCTAACCCTAACCCTAACCCTAACCCTAACCCTATACCTCACATGAAGCCGTGGTCGGCTGCTCAGCCTTCCAACCTCAGAGGCCTGGTTCCCAAAATCTCCCGATGGAAGAACCCTGAGCCACACTGCAGAATTGCACTTGATCACTATATAAAACATGCCTGAATATATTTATTTATTTATAATGATTTTATTTATTTGTTGGACAGACTGAGATCACAAGTAGGCTGTGTTTTTGTTTGAAGGAAGGGGGAATAAGGCTCCCTGCAGTGGGGAGGGCCCCGTGTCAAACTAGATTCCTCTTCCCTGGGATCTTGACCTGGGCCGAGGCAAGAGGTCACATCCAATGAGGTACACAGGTGTTCTGGAAAGCATACCCTATAGCAATGACCTTCAGCCTTAGCATAATGCGAAGCCCAAGTCATGTGCTCAGTCTTCTGTCCTCAAAGGCCTGGTTCCCAAACTCTCCCCATGGGGGAACCCTGAGCTGCCCCGCACAAATGACCTAGATTCCAATAGGAAATCATGCCCTCTTTTTTATATATTTATTATTTATGTATTTATTTATTTATTGCCTCAAGATTTTACTTTTTCACTTTGCAGGAAGCGAAAAGATGTAGGCAGTGTTGCACGCCCAGAGAAGGGAAAGAAGGCTCCCTGATGAGGAGACAGCCCGATGTGGGGCTCCATCCCAGGACTCTGGGATCATGTCCTGAGCTGAATGCAGTGGCCTAACCCACGGACTCACCCAGGTGTTACCAACAGCATTCACTTGTGAAATAACCTTCACGGTAATCCTGATGCAAAGCCCCTGTCCCATGCTCAGGCTTCTGTCCTCAGTAGCCTGGTCCATGAACTCTGCAGATGCGGGAACCCTGAGGTGCACCGCACAATGTCCATAGATCCCAATGGGAACGTTTGCCCTTTAGAAATGAGCTGAATCCGTAGAACAGGTGAAATCTGCATGCACGCCTTGGGACACAGCTCCAAGGAGCGCCCACCTGAAGCGGGAACCAGGAGTTTGATGATCCCTCAGCAAGGGCCGGTAGGGCCTCCCATGTGCATCGACCTAACCCTGACCCGAGGGTGCTTCTTCAGACTTCTATCCCCGGTTGCCTGCCCTGGTAGCCCTCTAGGTAGGGGATTCCTTCTTCACATCACAGGCCTCTGGGTGCCGCCCACTAGGCAAATGGGAAGTTTAGCCCTGTGGAAGACCCTCGGGGAGGGAGAAATCTGCCTGTCCGATCATTCTACCAACACCTTCCTAGGACCCCCACACCACAATCCGGGAATAGGATGGTCCGCCAGGGCTACGTCCTCAACTGAGTCCCGTGGAAAGCCTAATTCTGCCCTGACAAATTAGGTCAGCCATTCACCCAGAGCCAAAGGCTAAGCCTAGGTTACGTGATCAGACTCTGGACACCGGAGGACTGAACCCAGGTCCTCCTGTGGATGGGAAAGTCAGTCTGTAGGAAGGACTCAGCCTCTCAGGCAGAAACTGACCCTTTCCTTCTGTGCTATCCAGTACCTTCAGATATATAGAAACCAGCATGCTACCCTGAGGGCATTCCACCCTCTTGGCCTGTCCTGTCCAAAATTCCATCGCCTGAGGATTCTGCTGAGTCCCACCCTCAACTCAGCCCTTGGTGTGCCAGTATTGTGTGGCCAGTTCCGACATGCCTTGTTCCTAAGATATAACCCTAACCCTTACTCTAACCCTCACCTAAACATAACCCTAACCCTAACACTAACCCTAACCCTAACCCTATACCTCACATGAAGCCGTGGTCGGCTGCTCAGCCTTCCAACCTCAGAGGCCTGGTTCCCAAAATCTCCCGATGGAAGAACCCTGAGCCACACTGCAGAATTGCATTTGATCACTATATAAAACATGCCTGAATATATTTATTTATTTATTTATAATGATTTTATTTATTTGTTGGACAGACTGTGATCACAAGTAGGCTGTGTTTTTGTCTGAAGGAAGGGGGAATAAGGCTCCCTGCAGTGGGGAGGGCCCGGTGTCAAACTAGATTCCTGTTCCCTGGGATCTTGACCTGGGCCGAGGCAAGAGGTCACATCCAATGAGGTACACAGATGTTCTGGAAAGCATACCCTATAGCAATGACCTTCAGCCTTAGCATAATGTGAAGCCCAAGTCATGTCCTCAGTCTTCTGTCCTCAAAGGCCTGGTTCCCAAACTCTCCCCATGGGGGAACCCTGAGCTGCCCCGCACAAATGACCTAGATTCCAATAGGAAATCATGCCCTCTCTTTTATATATTTATTATTTATGTATTTATTTATTTATTGCCTCAAGATTTTACTTTTTCACTTTGCAGGGAGCGAAAAGATGTAGGCAGTGTTGCAAGCCCAGAGAAGGGAAAGAAGGCTCCCTGCTGAGGAGACAGCCCGATGTGGGGCTCCATCCCAGGACTCTGGGATCATGTCCTGAGCTGAAGGCAGTGGCCTAACCCACTGACTCACCCAGGTGTTACCAACAGCATTCACTTGTGAAATAACCTTCACGGTAATCCTGATGCAAAGCCCCTGTCCCATGCTCAGGCTTCTGTCCTCAGTAGCCTGGTCCATGAACTGTGCAGATGCGGGAACCCTGAGGTGCACCGCACAATGTCCATAGATCCCAATGGGAACGTTTGCCCTTTAGAAATGAGCTGAATCCGTAGAACAGGTGAAATCTGCATGCACCCCTTGGGACACAGCTCCAAGGAACGCCCACCTGAAGCGGGAACCAGGAGTTTGATGATCCCTCAGCAAGGGACGGTAGGGCTTCCCATGTGCATCGACCTAACCCTAACCCGAGGGTGCTTCTTCAGACTTCTATCCCCGGTTGCCAGCGCTGGTAGCCCTCTAGGTAGGGGATTCCTTCTTCACATCGCAGACCCCTGGGTGCCGCCCACTAGGCAAATGGGAAGTTTAGCCCTGTGGAAGACCCTAGGGGAGGGAGAAATCTGCCTGACCGATCATTCTACCAACACCTTCCTAGGACTCCCACACCACAATCCGGGAATAGGATGGTCCGCCAGGGCTACGTCCTCAACTGAGTCCTGTGGAAAGCCTAATTCTGCCCTGTCAAATCAGGTCAGCCATTCTCCCAGAGCCAAAGGCTAAGCCTAGATTACGTGTTCAGACTCTTGACACCGGAAAACTGAACCCAGGTCCTCCTGTGGATGGGAAAGTCAGTCTGTAGGAAGGACTCAGCCTATCAGGGAGAAACTGACCCTTTACTTCTGTGCTATCCAGTACCTTCAGATATATAGAAACCAGCATGCTCCCCTGAGGGCATTCCACCCTCTTGGCCTGTCCTGTCCAAAATTCCATCGCCTGAGGATTCTGCTGAGTCCCACCCTCAACTCAGCCCTTGGTGTGCTAGTAATGTGTGGCCAGTTCCGAAATGCCTTGTTTCTAAGACATAAACATAACCGTTACTCTAACCCTCACCTAAACATAATCCTAACCCTAACCCTAACTCTAACCCTATACCTCAATGAAGCCGTCGTCGGCTGCTCAGCCTTCCAACCTCAGAGGCCTGGTTCCCAAAATCTCCCGATGGAAGAACCCTGAGCCACACTGCAGAATTGCACTTGAGCACTATATAAAACATGCCTGAATATATTTATTTATTTATTTATTTATAATGATTTTATTTATTTGTTGGACAGACTGAGATCACAAGTAGGCTGTGTTTTTGTCCGAAGGAAGGGGGAATAAGGCTCCCTGCAGTGGGGAGGGCCCCGTGTCAAACTAGATTCCTCTTCCCTGGGATCTTGACCTGGGCCGAGGCAAGAGGTCACATCCAATGAGGTACACAGGTGTTCTGGAAAGCATACCCTATAGCAATGACCTTCAGCCTTAGCATAATGCGAAGCCCAAGTCATGTGCTCAGTCTTCTGTCCTCAAAGGCCTGGTTCCCAAACTCTCCCCATGGGGGAACCCTGAGCTGCCCCGCACAAATGACCTAGATTCCAATAGGAAATCATGCCCTCTTTTTTATATATTTATTATTTATGTATGTATTTATTTATTGCCTCAAGATTTCACTTTTTCACTTTGCAGGAAGCGAAAAGATGTAGGCAGTGTTGCACGCCCAGAGAAGGGAAAGAAGGCTCCCTGCTGAGGAGACAGCCCGATGTGGGGCTCCATCCCAGGACTCTGGGATCATGTCCTGAGCTGAAGGCAATGGCCTAACCCACTGACTCACCCAGGTGTTACCAACAGCATTCACTTGTGAAATAACCTTCACGGTAATCCTGATGCAAAGCCCCTGTCCCATGCTCAGGCTTCTGTCCTCAGTAGCCTGGTCCATGAACTCTGCAGATGCGGGAACCCTGAGGTGCACCGCACAATGTCCATAGATCCCAATGGGAACGTTTGCCCTTTAGAAATGAGCTGAATCCGTAGAACAGGTGAAATCTGCATGCAACCCTTGGGACACAGCTCCAAGGAGCGCCCACCTGAAGCGGGAACCAGGAGTTTGATGATCCCTCAGCAAGGGCCGGTAGGGCCTCCCATGTGCATCGGCCTAACCCTAATCCGAGGGTGCTTCTTCAGACTTCTATCCCCGGTTTCCTGCCCTGGTAGCCCTCTAGGTAGGGGATTCCTTCTTCACATCGCAGGCCCCTGGGTGCCTCCCACTAGGCAAAAGGGAAGTTTAGCCCTGTGGAAGACCCTAGGGGAGGGAGAAATCTGCCTGTCCGATCATTCTACCAACACCTTCCTAGGACCCCCACACCACAATCCGGGAATAGGATGGTCCGCCAGGGCTACGTCCTCAACTGAGTCCCGTGGAAAGCCTAATTCTGCCCTGACGAATCAGGTCAGCCATTCTCCCAGAGCCAAAGGCTAAGCCTAGGTTACGTGATCAGTCTCTGGACACCGGAGGACTGAACCCAGGTCCTCCTGTGGATGGGAAAGTCAGTCTGTAGGAAGGACTCAGCCTCTCAGGCAGAAACTGACCCTTTCCTTCTGTGCTATCCAGTACCTTCAGTTATATAGAAACCAGCATGCTCCCCTGAGGGCATTCCACCCTCTTGGCCTGTCCCGTCCAAAATTCCATCGCCTGAGGATTCTGCAGAGTCCCACCCTCAACTCAGCCCTTGGTGTGCCAGTATTGTGTGGCCAGTTCCGACATGCCTTGTTCCTAAAACATAACCCTACCCTTACTCTAACCCTCACCTAAACATAACCCTAACCCTAACCCTAACCCTAACCCTAACCCTAACCCTATACCTCACATGAAGCCTTGGTCGGCTGCTCAGCCTTCCAACCTCAGAGGCCTGGTTCCCAAAATCTCCCGATGGAAGAACCCTGAGCCACACTGCAGAATTGCATTTGATCACTATATAAAACATGCCTGAATATATTTATTTATTTATTTATAATGATTTTATTTATTTGTTGGACAGACTGTGATCACAAGTAGGCTGTGTTTTTGTCTGAAGGAAGGGGGAATAAGGCTCCCTGCAGTGGGGAGGGCCCGGTGTCAAACTAGATTCCTGTTCCCTGGGATCTTGACCTGGGCCGAGGCAAGAGGTCACATCCAATGAGGTACACAGGTGTTCTGGAAAGCATACCCTATAGCAATGACCTTCAGCCTTAGCATAATGTGAAGCCCAAGTCATGTCCTCAGTCTTCTGTCCTCAAAGGCCTGGTTCCCAAACTCTCCCCATGGGGGAACCCTGAGCTGCCCTGCACAAATGACCTAGAATCCAATAGGAAATCATGCCCTCTCTTTTATATATTTATTATTTATGTATTTATTTATTTATTGCCTCAAGATTTTACTTTTTCACTTTGCAGGGAGCGAAAAGATGTAGGCAGTGTTGCAAGCCCAGAGAAGGGAAAGAAGGCTCCCTGCTGAGGAGACAGCCGGATGTGGGGCTCCATCCCAGGACTCTGGGATCATGTCCTGAGCTGAAGGCAGTGGCCTAACCCACTGACTCACCCAGGTGTTACCAACAGCATTCACTTGTGAAATAACCTTCACGGTAATCCTGATGCAAAGCCCCTGTCCCATGCTCAGGCTTCTGTCCTCAGTAGCCTGGTCCATGAACTCTGCAGATGCGGGAACCCTGAGGTGCATCGCACAATGTCCATAGATCCCAATGGGAACGTTTGCCCTTTAGAAATGAGCTGAATCCGTAGAACAGGTGAAATCTGCATGCACCCCTTGGGACACAGCTCCAAGGAACGCCCACCTGAAGCGGGAACCAGGAGTTTGATGATCCCTCAGCAAGGGACGGTAGGGCTTCCCATGTGCATCGGCCTAACCCTAACCCGAGGGTGCTTCTTCAGACTTCTATCCCCGGTTGCCAGCGCTGGTAGCCCTCTAGGTAGGGGATTCCTTCTTCACATCGCAGGCCCCTGGATGCCGCCCACTAGGCAAATGGGAAGTTTAGCCCTGTGGAAGACCCTAGGGGAGGGAGAAATCTGCCTGTCCGATCATTCTACCAACACCTTCCTAGGACTCCCACACCACAATCCGGGAATAGGATGGTCCGCCAGGGCTACGTCCTCAACTGAGTCCTGTGGAAAGCCTAATTCTGCCCTGTCAAATCAGGTCAGCCATTCTCCCAGAGCCAAAGGCTAAGCCTAGATTACGTGTTCAGACTCTGGACACCGGAAAACTGAACCCAGGTCCTCCTGTGGATGGGAAAGTCAGTCTGTAGGAAGGACTCAGCCTCTCAGGCAGAAACTGACCCTTTCCTTCTGTGCTATCCAGTACCTTCAGATATATAGAAACCAGCATGCTCCCCTGAGGGCATTCCACCCTCTTGGCTTGTCCCGTCCAAAATTCCATCGCCTGAGGATTCTGCTGAGTCCCAACCTCAACTCAGCCCTTGGTGTGCTAGTAATGTGTGGCCAGTTCCGAAATGCCTTGTTTCTAAGACATAAACATAACCCTTACTCTAACCCTCACCTAAACATAATCCTAACCCTAACCCTAACTCTAACCCTATACCTCAATGAAGCCGTCGTCGGCTGCTCAGCCTTCCAACCTCAGAGGCCTGGTTCCCAAAATCTCCCGATGGAAGAACCCTGAGCCACACTGCAGAATTGCACTTGAGCACTATATAAAACATGCCTGAATATATTTATTTATTTATTTATAATGATTTTATTTATTTGTTGGACAGACTGAGATCACAAGTAGGCTGTGTTTTTGTCTGAAGGAAGGGGGAATAAGGCTCCCTGCAGTGGGGAGGGCCCCGTGTCAAACTAGATTCCTCTTCCCTGGGATCTTGACCTGGGCCGAGGCAAGAGGTCACATCCAATGAGGTACACAGGTGTTCTGGAAAGCATACCCTATAGCAATGACCTTCAGCCTTAGCTTAATGCGAAGCCCAAGTCATGTGCTAGGTCTTCTGTCCTCAAAGGCCTGGTTCCCAAACTCTCCCCATGGGGGAACCCTGAGCTGCCACGCACAAATGACCTAGATTCCAATAGGAAATCATGCCCTCTCTTTTATATATTTATTATTTATGTATTTATTTATTTATTGCCTCAAGATTTTACTTTTTCACTTTGCAGGAAGCGAAAAGATGTAGGCAGTGTTGCACGCCCAGAGAAGGGAAAGAAGGCTCCCTGCTGAGGAGACAGCCCGATGTGGGGCTCCATCCCAGGACTCTGGGATCATATCCTGAGCAAAAGGCATTGGCCTAACCCACTGACTCACCCAGGTGTTACCAACAGCATTCACTTGTGAAATAACCTTCACGGTAATACTGATGCAAAGCCCCTGTCCCATGCTCAGCTTCTGTCCTCAGTAGCCTGGTCCATGAACTCTGCAGATGCGGGAACCCTGAGGTGCACCGCACAATGTCCATAGATCCCAATGGGAACGTTTGCCCTTTAGAAATGAGCTGAATCCGTAGAACAGGTGAAATCTGCATGCAACCCTTGGGACACAGCTCCAAGGAGCGCCCACCTGAAGCGGGTACCAGGAGTTTGATGATCCCTCAGCAAGGGCCGGTAGGGCCTCCCATGTGCATCGGCCTAACCCTAACCCGAGGGTGCTTCTTCAGACTTCTATCCCCGGTTGCCTGCCCTGGTAGCCCTCTAGGTAGGGGATTCCTTCTTCACATCGCAGGCCTCTGGGTGCCGCCCACTAGGCAAATGGGAAGTTTAGCCCTGTGGAAGACCCTCGGGGAGGGAGAAATCTGCCTGTCCGATCATTCTACCAACACCTTCCTAGGACCCCCACACCACAATCCGGGAATAGGATGGTCCGCCAGGGCTACGTCCTCAACTGAGTCCCGTGGAAAGCCTAATTCTGCCCTGACGAATCAGGTCAGCCATTCTCCCAGAGCCAAAGGCTAAGCCTAGGTTACGTGATCAGACTCTAGACACCGGAGGACTGAACCCAGGTCCTCCTGTGGATGGGAAAGTCAGTCTGTAGGAAGGACTCAGCCTCTCAGGCAGAAACTGACCCTTTCCTTCTGTGCTATCCAATACCTTCAGATATATAGAAACCAGCATGCTCCCCTGAGGGCATTCCACCCTCTTGGCCTGTCCAGTACAAAATTCCATCGCCTAAGGATTCTGCTGAGTCCCACCCTCAACTCAGCCCTTGGTGTGCCAGTATTGTGTGGCCAGTTCCGACATGCCTTGTTCCTAAAACATAACCCTAACCCTTACTCTAACCCTCACCTAAACATAACCCTAACCCTAACCCTAACCCTAACCCTAACCCTATACCTCACATGAAGCCGTGGTCGGCTGCTCAGCCTTCCAACCTCAGAGGCCCGGTTCCCAAAATCTCCCGATGGAAGAACCCTGAGCCACACTGCAGAATTGCACTTGATCACTATATAAAACATGCCTGAATATATTTATTTATTTATAATGATTTTATTTATTTGTTGGACAGACTGAGATCACAATTAGGCTGTGTTTTTGTCCGAAGGAAGGAGGAATAAGGCTCCCTGCAGTGGGGAGGGCCCCGTGTCAAACTAGATTCCTCTTCCCTGGGACCTTGACCTGGGCCGAGGCAAGAGGTCACATCCAATGAGGTACACAGGTGTTCTGGAAAGCATACCCTATAGCAATGACCTTCAGCCTTAGCATAATGTGAAGCCCAAGTCATGTCCTCAGTCTTCTGTCCTCAAAGGCCTGGTTCCCAAACTCTCCCCATGGGGGAACCCTGAGCTGCCCCGCACAAATGACCTAGATTCCAATAGGAAATCATGCCCTCTCTTTTATATATTTATTATTTATGTTTTTATTTATTTATTGCCTCAAGATTTTACTTTTTCACTTTGCAGGGAGCGAAAAGATGTAGGCAGTGTTGCAAGCCCAGAGAAGGGAAAGAAGGCTCCCTGCTGAGGAGACAGCCCGATGTTGGGCTCCATCCCAGGACTCTGGGATCATGTCCTGAATTGAAGGCAGTGGCCTAACCCACTGACTCACCCCGGTGTTACCAACAGCATTCACTTGTGAAATAACCTTCACGGTAATCCTGATGCAAAGCCCCTGTCCCATGCTCAGGCTTCTGTCCTCAGTAGCCTGGTCCATGAACTCTGCAGATGCGGGAACCCTGAGGTGCACCGCACAATGTCCATAGATCCCAATGGAAACGTTTGCCCTTTAGAAATGAGCTGAATCCGTAGAACAGGTGAAATCTGCATGCACCCCTTGGGAAACAGCTCCAAGGTGTGCCCACCTGAAGCGGGAACCAGGAGTTTGATGATCCCTCAGCAAGGGCCGGTAGGGCTTCCCATGTGCATCGGCCTAACCCTAACCCTAGGGTGCTTCTTCAGACTTCTATCCCCGGTTGCCGGCGCTGGTATCCCTCTAGGTAGGGGATTCCTTCTTCACATCGCAGGCCCCTGGGTGCCGCCCACTAGGCAAATGGGAAGTTTAGCCCTGTGGAAGACCCTAGGGGAGGGAGAAATCTGCCTGTCCGATCATTCTACCAACACCTTCCTAGGACTCCCACACCGCAATCCGGGAATAGGATGGTCCGCCAGGGCTACGTCCTCAACTGAGTCCTGTGGAAAGCCTAATTCTGCCCTGACAAATCAGGTCAGCCATTCTCCCAGAGCCAAAGGCTAAGCCTAGATTACGTGTTCAGACTCTGGACACCGGAAAACTGAACCCAGGTCCTCCTGTGGATGGGAAAGTCAGTCTGTAGGAAGGACTCAGCCTCTCAGGCAGAAACTGACCCTTTCCTTCTGTGCTATCCAGTACCTTCAGATATATAGAAACCAGCATGCTCCCCTGAGGGCATTCCACCCTCTTGGCCTGTCCCGTCCAAAACTCCATCGCCTGAGGATTCTGCTGAGTCCCACCCTCAACTCAGCCCTTGGTGTGCTAGTATTGTGTGGCCAGTTCCGAAATGCCTTGTTCCTAAGACATAACCATAACCCTTACTCTAACCCTCACCTAAACATAATCCTAACCCTAACCCTAACTCTAACCCTATACCTCACATGAAGCCGTCGTCGGCTGCTCAGCCTTCCAACCTGGAGGCCTGGTTCCCAAAATCTCCCGATGGAAGAACCCTGAGCCACACTGCAGATTTGCACTTGAGCACTATATAAAACATGCCTGAATATATTTATTTATTTATTTATAATGATTTTATTTATTTGTTGGACAGACTGAGATCACAAGTAGGCTGTGATTTGTCTGAAGGAAGGGGGAATAAGGCTCCCTGCAGTGGGGAGGGCCCCGTGTCAAACTAGATTCCTCTTCCCTGGGATCTTGACCTGGGCCGAGGCAAGAGGTCACATCCAATGAGGTACACAGGTGTTCTGGAAAGCATACCCTATAGCAATGACCTTCAGCCTTAGCATAATGCGAAGCCCAAGTCATGTGCTCAGTCTTCTGTCGCAAAGGCCTGGTTCCCAAACTCTCCCCATGTGGGAACCCTGAGCTGCCCCGCACAAATGACCTAGATTCCAATAGGAAATCATGCCCTCTCTGTTATATATTTATTATTTATGTATTTATTTATTTATTGCCTCAAGATTTTACTTTTTCACTTTGCAGGAAGCGAAAAGATGTAGGCAGTGTTGCACGCCCAGAGAAGGGAAAGAAGGCTCCCTGCTGAGGAGACAGCCCGATGTGGGGCTCCATCCCAGGACTCTGGGATCATGTCCTGAGCTGAAGGCAATGGCCTAACCCACTGACTCACCCAGGTGTTACCAACAGCATTCACTTGTGAAATAACCTTCACGGTAATCCTGATGCAAAGCCCCTGTCCCATGCTCAGGCTTCTGTCCTCAGTAGCCTGGTCCATGAACTCTGCAGATGCGGGAACCCTGAGGTGCACCGCACAATGTCCATAGATCCCAATGGGAACGTTTGCCCTTTAGAAATGAGCTGAATCCGTAGAACAGGTGAAATCTGCATGCACCCCTTGGGACACAGCTCCAAGGAGCGCCCACCTGAAGCGGGAACCAGGAGTTTGATGATCCCTCAGCAAGGGCCGGTAGGGCCTCCCATGTGCATCGGCCTAACCCTAACCCCAGGGTGCTTCTTCAGACTTCTATCCCCGGTTGCCTGCCCTGGTAGCCCTCTAGGTAGGGGATTCCTTCTTCACATCGCAGGCCTCTGGGTGCCGCCCACTAGGCAAATGGGAAGTTTAGCCCTGTGGAAGACCCTCGGGGAGGGAGAAATCTGCCTGTCCGATCATTCTACCAACACCTTCCTAGGACCCCCACACCACAATCCGGGAATAGGATGGTCCGCCAGGGCTACGTCCTCAACTGAGTCCCGTGGAAAGCCTAATTCTGCCCTGACGAATCAGGTCAGCCATTCTCCCAGAGCCAAAGGCTAAGCCTAGGTTACGTGATCAGACTCTGGACACCGGAGGACTGAACCCAGGTCCTCCTGTGGATGGGAAAGTCAGTCTGTAGGAAGGACTCAGCCTCTCAGGCAGAAACTGACCCTTTCCTTCTGTGCTATCCAGTACCTTCAGATATATAGAAACCAGCATGCTCCCCTGAGGGCATTCCACCCTCTTGGCCTGTCCCGTACAAAATTCCATCGCCTGAGGATTCTGCTGAGTCCCACCCTCAACTCAGCCCTTGGTGTGCCAGTATTGTGTGGCCAGTTCCGACATGCCTTGTTCCTAAAACATAACCCTATCCCTTACTCTAACCCTCACCTAAACATAACCCTAACCCTAACCCTAACCCTAACCCTAACCCTAACCCTATACCTCACATGAAGCCGTGGTCGGCTGCTCAGCCTTCCAACCTCAGAGGCCTGGTTCCCAAAATCTCCCGATGGAAGAACCCTGAGCCACACTGCAGAATTGCATTTGATCACTATATAAAACATGCCTGAATATATTTATTTATTTATTTATAATGATTTTATTTATTTGTTGGACAGACTGAGATCACAAGTAGGATGTGTTTTTGTCTGAAGGAAGGGGGAATAAGGCTCCCTGCAGTGGGGAGGGCCCCGTGTCAAACTAGATTCCTCTTCCCTGGGATCTTGACCTGGGCCGAGGCAAGAGGTCACATCCAATGAGGTACACAGGTGTTCTGGAAAACGTACCCTATAGCAATGACCTTCAGCCTTAGCATAATGCGAAGCCCAAGTCATGTGCTCAGTCTTCTGTCCTCAAAGGCCTGGTTCCCAAACTCTCCCCATGGGGGAACCCTGAGCTGCCCCGCACAAATGACCTAGATTCCAATAGGAAATCATGCCCTCTCTTTTATATATTTATTATTTATGTATTTATTTATTTATTGCCTCAAGATTTTACTTTTTCACTTTGCAGGGAGCGAAAAGATGTAGGCAGTGTTGCACGCCCAGAGAAGGGAAAGAAGGCTCCCTGCTGAGGAGACAGCCCAATGTGGGGCTCCATCCCAGGACTCTGGGATCATGTCCTGAGCTGAAGGCAGTGGCCTAACCCACTGACTCACCCAGGTGTTACCAACAGCATTCACTTGTGAAATAACCTTCACGGTAATCCTGATGCAAAGCCCCTGTCCCATGCTCAGTCTTCTGTCCTCAGTAGCCTGATCCATGAACTCTGCAGATGCGGGAACCCTGAGGTGCACCGCACAATGTCCATAGATCCCAATGGGAACGTTTGCCCTTTAGAAATGAGCTGAATCCGTAGAACTGGTGAAATCTGCATGCACCCCTTGGGACACAGCTCCAAGGAGCGCCCACCTGAAGCGGGAACCAGGAGTTTGATGATCCCTCAGCAAGGGCCAGTAGGGCCTCCCATGTGCATCGGCCTAACCCTAACCCGAGGGTGCTTCTTCAGACTTCTATCCCCGGTTGCCTGCCCTGGTAGCCCTCTAGGTAGGGATTTCCTTCTTCACATCACAGGCCTCTGGGTGCCGCCCACTAGGCAAATGGCAAGTTTAGCCCTGTGGAAGACCCTCGGGGAGGGAGAAATCTGCCTGTCCGATCATTCTACCAACACCTTCCTAGGACCCCCACTCCACAATCCGGGAATAGGATGGTCCGCCAGGGCTACGTCCTCAACTGAGTCCCGTGGAAAGCCTAATTCTGCCCTGACAAATTAGGTCAGCCATTCACCCAGAGCCAAAGGCTAAGCCTAGGTTACGTGATCAGACTCTGGACACCGGAGGACTGAACCCAGGTCCTCCTGTGGATGGGAAAGTCAGTCTGTAGGAAGGACTCAGCCTCTCAGGCAGAAACTGACCCTTTCCTTCTGTGCTATCCAGTACCTTCAGATATATAGAAACCAGCATGCTACCCTGAGGGCATTCCACCCTCTTGGCCTGTCCTGTCCAAAATTCCATCGCCTGAGGATTCTGCTGAGTCCCACCCTCAACTCAGCCCTTGGTGTGCCAGTATTGTGTGGCCAGTTCCGACATGCCTTGTTCCTAAGATATAACCCTAACCCTTACTCTAACCCTCACCTAAACATAACCCTAACCCTAACACTAACCCTAACCCTAACCCTATACCTCACATGAAGCCGTGGTCGGCTGCTCAGCCTTCCAACCTCAGAGGCCTGGTTCCCAAAATCTCCCGATGGAAGAACCCTGAGACACACTGCAGAATTGCATTTGATCACTATATAAAACATGTCTGAATATATTTATTTATTTATTTATAATGATTTTATTTATTTGTAGGACAGACTGTGATCACAAGTAGGCTGTGTTTTTGTCTGAAGGAAGGGGGAATAAGGCTCCCTGCAGTGGGGAGGGCCCGGTGTCAAACTAGATTCCTCTTCCCTGGGATCTTGACCTGGGCCGAGGCAAGAGGTCACATCCAATGAGGTACACAGGTGTTCTGGAAAGCATACCCTATAGCAATGACATTCAGCCTTAGCATAATGTGAAGCCCAAGTCATGTCCTCAGTCTTCTGTCCTCAAAGGCCTGGTTCCCAAACTCTCCCCATGGTGGAACCCTGAGCTGCCCCGCACAAATGACCTAGATTCCAATAGGAAATCATGCCCTCTCTTTTATATATTTATTATTTATGTATTTATTTATTTATTGCCTCAAGATTTTACTTTTTCACTTTACAGGGAGCGAAAAGATGTAGGCAGTGTTGCAAGCCCAGAGAAGGGAAAGAAGGCTCCCTGCTGAGGAGACAGCCCGATGTGGGGCTCCATCCCAGGACTCTGGGATCATGTCCTGAGCTGAAGGCAGTGGCCTAACCCACTGACTCACCCAGGTGTTACCAACAGCATTCACTTGTGAAATAACCTTCACGGTAATCCTGATGCAAAGCCCCTGTCCCATGCTCAGGCTTCTGTCCTCAGTAGTCTGGTCCATGAACTTTGCAGATGCGGGAACCCTGAGGTGCACCGCACAATGTCCATAGATCCCAATGGGAACGTTTGCCCTTTAGAAATGAGCTGAATCCGTAGAACAGGTGAAATCTGCATGCACCCCTTGGGACACAGCTCCAAGGAACGCCCACCTGAAGCGGGAACCAGGAGTTTGATGATTCCTCAGCAAGGGACGGTAGGGCTTCCCATGTGCATCGGCCTAACCCTAACCCGAGGGTGCTTCTTCAGACTTCTATCCCCGGTTGCCAGCGCTCGTAGCCCTCTAGGTAGGGGATTCCTTCTTCACATCGCAGGCCCCTGGGTGCCGCCCACTAGGCAAATGGGAAGTTTAGCCCTGTGGAAGACCCTAGGGGAGGGAGAAATCTGCCTGTCCGATCATTCTACCAACACATTCCTAGGATTCCCACACCACAATCCGGGAATAGGATGGTCCGCCAGGGCTACGTCCTCAACTGAGTCCTGTGGAAAGCCTAATTCTGCCCTGTCAAATCAGGTCAGCGATTCTCCCAGAGCCAAAGGCTAAGCCTAGATTACGTGTTCAGACTCTGGACACCGAAAACTGAACCCAGGTCCTCCTGTGGATGGGAAAGTCAGTCTGTAGGAAGGACTCAGCCTCTCAGGCAGAAACTGACCCTTTCCTTCTGTGCTATCCAGTACCTTCAGATATATAGAAACCAGCAGGCTCCCCTGAGGGCATTCCACCCTCTTGGCTTGTCCCGTCCAAAATTCCATCGCCTGAGGATTCTGCTGAGTCCCACCCTCAACTCAGCCCTTGGTGTGCTAGTAATGTGTGGCCAGTTCCGAAATGCCTTGTTTCTAAGACATAAACATAACCCTTACTTAACCCTCACCTAAACATAATCCTAACCCTAAGCCTAACTCTAACCCTATACCTCAATGAAGCCGTCGTCGGCTGCTCAGCCTTCCAACCTCAGAGGCCTGGTTCCCAAAATCTCCCGATGGAAGAACCCTGAGCCACACTGCAGAATTGCACTTGATCACTATATAAAACATGCCTGAATATATTTATTTATTTATTTATAATGATTTTATTTATTTGTTGGACAGACTGAGAACACAAGTAGGCTGTGTTTTTGTCCAAAGGAAGGAGGAATAAGGCTCCCTGCAGTGGGGAGGGCCCCGTGTCAAACTAGATTCCTCTTCCCTGGGACCTTGACCTGGGCCGAGGCAAGAGGTCACATCCAATGAGGTACACAGGTGTTCTGGAAAGCATACCCTATAGCAATGACCTTCAGCCTTAGCATAATGTGAAGCCCAAGTCATGTCCTCAGTCTTCTGTCCTCAAAGGCCTGGTTCCCAAACTCTCCCCATGGGGGAACCCTGAGCTGCCCCGCACAAATGACCTAGATTCCAATAGGAAATCATGCCCTCTCTTTTATATATTTATTATTTATGTATTTATTTATTTATTGCCTCAAGATTTTACTTTTTCACTTTGCAGGGAGTGAAAAGATGTAGGCAGTGTTGCAAGCCCAGAGAAGGGAAAGAAGGCTCCCTGCTGAGGAGACAGCCCGATGTTGGGCTCCATCCCAGGACTCTGGGATCATGTCCTGAGCTGAAGGCAGTGGCCTAACCCACTGACTCACCCCGGTGTTACCAACAGCATTCACTTGTGAAATAACCTTCACGGTAATCCTGATGCAAAGCCCCTGTCCCATGCTCAGGCTTCTGTCCTCAGTAGCCTGGTCCATGAACTCTGCAGATGCGGGAACCCTGAGGTGCACCGCACAATGTCCATAGATCCCAATGGGAACGTTTGCCCTTTAGAAATGAGCTGAATCCGTAGAACAGGTGAAATCTGCATGCACCCCTTGGGACACAGCTCCAAGGAGTGGCCACCTGAAGCGGGAACCAGGAGTTTGATGATCCCTCAGCAAGGGCCGGTAGGGCTTCCCATGTGCATCGGCCTAACCCTAACCCTAGGGTGCTTCTTCAGACTTCTATCACCGGTTGCCAGCGCTGGTATCCCTCTAGGTAGGGGATTCCTTCTTCACATCGCAGGCCCCTGGGTGCCGCCCACTAGGCAAATGGGAAGTTTAGCCCTGTGAAGACCCTAGGGGAGGGAGAAATCTGCCTGTCCGATCATTCTACCAACACCTTCCTAGGACTACCACACCGCAATCCGGGAATAGGATGGTCCGCCAGGGCTACGTCCTCAACTGAGTCCCGAGGAAAGTCTAATTCTGCACTGACAAATCAGGTCAGCCATTCTCCCAAGCCAAAGGCTAAGCCTAGGTTACGTGATCAGACTCTGGACACCGGAGGACTGAACCCAGGTCCTCCTGTGGATGGGAAAGTCAGTCTGTAGGAAGGACTCAGCCTCTCAGGCAGAAACTTACCCTTTCCTTCTGTGCTATCCAGTACCTTCAGATATATAGAAACCAGCATGCTACCCTGAGGGCATTCCACCCTCTTGGCCTGTCCCGTCCAAAATTCCATCGCCTGAGGATTCTGCTGAGTCCCACCCTCAACTCAGGCCTTGGTGTGCCAGTATTGTGTGGCCAGTTCCGACATGCCTTGTTCCTAAAACATAACCCTAACCCTTACTCTAACCCTCACTAAACATAACCCTAAACCTAACCCTAACCCTAACCCTAACCCTATACCACACATGAAGCCGTGGTCGGCTGCTCAGCCTTCCAACCTCAGAGGCCTGGTTCCCAAAATCTCCCGATGGAAGAACCCTGAGACACACTGCAGAATTGCATTTGATCACTATATAAAACATGTCTGAATATATTTATTTATTTATTTATAATGATTTTATTTATTTGTTGGACAGACTGTGATCACAAGTAGGCTGTGTTTTTGTCTGAAGGAAGGGGGAATAAGGCTCCCTGCAGTGGGGAGGGCCCGGTGTCAAACTAGATTCCTCTTCCCTGGGATCTTGACCTGGGCCCAGGCAAGAGGTCACATCCAATGAGGTACACAGGTGTTCTGGAAAACATACCCTATAGCAATGACCTTCAGCCTTAGCATAATGCGAAGCCCAAGTCATGTGCTCAGTCTTCTGTCCTCAAAGGCCTGGTTCCCAAACTCTCCCCATGGGGGAACCCTGAGCTGCCCCGCACAAATGACCTAGATTCCAATAGGAAATCATGCCCTCTCTTTTATATATTTATTATTTATGTATTTATTTATTTATTGCCTCAAGATTTTACTTTTTCACTTTGCAGGGAGCGAAAAGATGTAGGCAGTGTTGCACGCCCAGAGAAGGGAAAGAAGGCTCCCTGCTGAGGAGACAGCCCAATGTGGGGCTCTACCCCAGGACTCTGGGATCATGTCCTGAGCTGAAGGCAGTGGCCTAACCCACTGACTCACCCAGGTGTTACCAACAGCATTCACTTGTGAAATAACCTTCACGGTAATCCTGATGCAAAGCCCCTGTCCCATGCTCAGGCTTCTGTCCTCAGTAGCCTGGTCCATGAACTCTGCAGATGCGGGAACCCTGAGGTGCACCGCACAATGTCCATAGATCCCAATGGGAACGTTTGCCCTTTAGAAATGAGCTGAATCCGTAGAACAGGTGAAATCTGCATGCACCCCTTGGGACACAGCTCCAAGGAGCGCCCACCTGAAGCGGGAACCAGGAGTATGATGATCCCTCAGCAAGGGCCGGTAGGGCCTCCCATGTGCATCGGCCTAACCCTAACCCGAGGGTGCTTCTTCAGACTTCTATCCCCGGTTGCCTGCCCTGGTAGCCCTCTAGGTAGGGGATTCCTTCTTCACATCGCAGGCCTCTGGGTGCCGCCCACTAGGCAAATGGGAAGTTTAGCCCTGTGGAAGACCCTCGGGGAGGGAGAAATCTCCCTGTCCGATCATTCTACCAACACCTTCCTAGGACCCCCACACCACAATCCGGGAATAGGATGGTCCGCCAGGGCTACGTCCTCAAATGAGTCCCGTGGAAAGCCTAATTCTGCCCTGACGAATCAGGTCAGCCATTCTCCCAGAGCCAAAGGCTAAGCCTAGGTTACGTGATCAGACTCTGGACACCAAGGACTGAACCCAGGTCCTCCTGTGGATGGGAAAGTCAGTCTGTAGGAAGGACTCAGCCTCTCAGGCAGAAACTTACCCTTTCCTTCTGTGCTATCCAGTACCTTCAGATATATAGAAACCAGCATGCTCCCCTGAGGGCATTCCACCCTCTTGGCCTGTCCCGTACAAAATTCCATCGCCTGAGGATTCTGCTGAGTCCCACCCTCAACTCAGCCCTTGGTGTGCCAGTATTGTGTGGCCAGTTCCGACATGCCTTGTTCCTAAAACATAACCCTAACCCTTACTCTAACCCTCACCTAAACATAACCCTAACCCTAACACTAACCCTAACCCTAACCCTATACCTCACATGAAGCCGTGGTCGTCTGCTCAGCCTTCCAACCTCAGAGGCCTGGTTCCCAAAATTTCCCGATGTAAGAACCCTGAGCCACACTGCAGAATTGCACTTGATCACTATATAAAACATGCCTGAATATATTTATTTATTTATTTATAATGATTTTATTTATTTGTTGGACAGACTGAGATCACAAGTAGGCTGTGTTTTTGTCTGAAGGAAGGGGGAATAAGGCTCCCTGCAGTGGGGAGGGCCCCGTGTCAAACTAGATTCCTCTTCCCTGGGATCTTGACCTGGGCCGAGGCAAGAGGTCACATCCAATGAGGTACACAGGTGTTCTGGAAAGCATACCCTATAGCAATGACCTTCAGCCTTAGCATAATGCGAAGCCCAAGTCATGTGCTCAGTCTTCTGTCCTCAAAGGCCTGGTTCCCAAACTCTCCCCATGGGGGAACCCTGAGCTGCCCCGCACAAATGACCTAGATTCCAATAGGAAATCATGCCCTCTCTTTTATATATTTATTATTTATGTATTTATTTATTTATTGCCTCAAGATTTTACTTTTTCACTTTGCAGGGAGCGAAAAGATGTAGGCAGTGTTGCACGCCCAGAGAAGGGAAAGAAGGCTCCCTGCTGAGGAGACAGCCCGATGTGGGGCTCCATCCCAGGACTCTGGGATCATGTCCTGAGCTGAAGGCAGTGGCCTAACCCACTGACTCACCCAGGTGTTACCAACAGCATTCACTTGTGAAATAACCTTCACGGTAATCCTGATGCAAAGCCCCTGTCCCATGCTCAGGCTTCTGTCCTCAGTAGCCTGGTCCATGAACTCTGCAGATGCGGGAACCCTGAGTTGCACCGCTCAATGTCCATAGATCCCAATGGGAACGTTTGCCCTTTAGAAATGAGCTGAATCCGTAGAACAGGTGAAATCTGCATGCACCCCTTGGGACACAGCTCCAAGGAGCGCCCACCTGAAGCGGGAACCAGGAGTTTGATGATCCCTCAGCAAGGGCCGGTAGGGCCTCCCATGTGCATCGGCCTAACCCTAACCCGAGGGTGCTTCTTCAGACTTCTATCCCCGGTTGCCTGCCCTGGTAGCCCTCTAGGTAGGGGATTCCTTCTTCACATCGCAGGCCTCTGGGTGCCGCCCACTAGGCAAATGGGAAGTTTAGCCCTGTGGAAGACCCTCGGGGAGGGAGAAATCTGCCTGTCCGATCATTCTACCAACACCTTCCTAGGACCCCCACACCACAATCCGGGAATAGGATGGTCCGCCAGGGCTACGTCCTCAAATGAGTCCCGTGGAAAGCCTAATTCTGCCCTGACAAATCAGGTCAGCCATTCACCCAGAGCCAAATGCTAAGCCTAGGTTACTGGATCAGACTCTGTACACCGGAGGAGTGAACCCAGGTCCTCCTGTGGATGGGAAAGTCAGTCTGTAGGAAGGACTCAGCCTCTCAGGCAGAAACTGACCCTTTCCTTCTGTGCTATCCAGTACCTTCAGATATATAGAAACCAGCATGCTCCCCTGAGGGCATTCCACCCTCTTGGCCTGTCCCGTCCAAAATTCCATCGCCTGAGGATTCTGCTGAGTCCCACCCTCAACTCAGCCCTTGGTGTGCCAGTATTGTGTGGCCAGTTCCGACATGCCTTGTTCCTAAAACATAACCCTAACCCTTACTCTAACCCTCACCTAAACATAACCCTAACCCTAACCCTAACCCTAACCCTAACCCTAACCCTATACCTCACATGAAGCCTTGGTCAGCTGCTCAGCCTTCCAACCTCAGAGGCCTGGTTCCCAAAATCTCTCGATGGAAGAACCCTGAGCCACAGTGCAGAATTGCACTTGAGCACTATATAAAACATGCCTGAATATATTTATTTATTTATTTATAATGATTTTATTTATTTGTTGGACAGACTGAGATCACAAGTAGGCTGTGTTTTTGTCTGAAGGAAGGGGGAATAAGGCTCCCTGCAGTGGGGAGGGCCCCGTGTCAAACTAGATTCCTCTTCCCTGGGATCTTGACCTGGGCCGAGGCAAGAGGTCACATCCAATGAGGTACACAGGTGTTCTGGAAAGCATACCCTATAGCAATGACCTTCAGCCTTAGCATAATGCGAAGCCCAAGTCATGTGCTCAGTCTTCTGTCCTCAAAGGCCTGGTTCCCAAACTCTCCCCATGAAGGAACCCGGAGCTGCCACCACACAAATGACCTAGATTCCAATAGGAAATCATGCCCTCTCTTTTATATATTTACTATTTATGTATTTATTTATTTATTGCCTCAAGATTTTACTTTTTCACTTTGCAGGGCGCGAAAAGATGTAGGCAGTGTTGCACGCCCAGAGAAGGGAAAGAAGGCTCCCTGCTGAGGAGACAGCCCGATGTGGGGCTCCATCCCAGGACTCTGGGATCATGTCCTGAGCTGAAGGCAGTGGCCTAACCCACTGACTCACCCAGGTGTTACCAACAGCATTCACTTGTGAAATAACCTTCACGGTAATCCTGATGCAAAGCCCCTGTCCCATGCTCAGGCTTCTGTCCTCAGTAGCCTGGTCCATGAACTCTGCAGATGCGGGAACCCTGAGGTGTACCGCACAATGTCCATAGATCCCAATGGGAACGTTTGCCCTTTAGAAATGAGCTGAATCCGTAGAACAGGTGAAATCTGCATGCACCCCTTGGGACACAGCTCCAAGGAGTGCCCACCTGAAGCGGGAACCAGGAGTTTGATGATCCCTCAGCAAGGGCCGGTAGGGCCTCCCATGTGCATCGGCCTAACCCTAACCCGAGGATGCTTCTTTAGACTTCTATCCCTGGTTACCTGCCCTGGTAGCTCTCTAGGTAGGGGATTCCTTCTTCACATCGCAGGCTTCAGGGTGCCGCCCACTATGATAATGGGAAATTTAGCCCTGTGGAAGACCTCGGGGCGGGAGAAATCTGCCTGTCCGATCATTCTACCAACACCTTCCTAGGACCCCCACACCACAATCCGGGAATAGGATGGTCCGCCAGGGCTACGTCCTCAACTGAGTCCCGTGGAAAGCCTAATTCTGCCCTGACAAATCAGGTCAGCCATTCTCCCAGAGCCAAAGGCTAAGCCTAGTTTACGGGATCAGACTCTGGAGACCGGAGGACTGAACCCAGGTACTCCTGTGGATGGGAAAGTCAGTCTGTAGGAAGGACTCAGCCTCTCAGGCAGAAACTGACCCTTTCCTTCTGTGCTATCCAGTACCTTCAGATATATAGAAACCAGCATGCTACCCTGAGGGCATTCCACCCTCTTGGCCTGTCCCGTCCAAAATTCCATCACCTGAGGATTCTGCTGAGTCCCACCCTCAACTCAGCCCTTGGTGTGCCAGTATTGTGTGGCCAGTTCCGACATGCCTTGTTCCTAAGACATAACCCTAACCCTTACTCTAACCCTCACCTAAACATAACCCTAACCCTAACCCTAACCCTAACCCTAACCCTAACCGTATACCTCACATGAAGCCGTGGTCGGCTGCTCAGCCTTCCAACCACAGAGGCCTGGTTCCCAAAATCTCCCGATGGAAGAACCCTGAGCCACACTGCAGAATTGCACTTGAGCACTATATAAAACATGCCTGAATATATTTATTTATTTATTTATAATGATTTTATTTATTTGTTGGACAGACTGAGATCACAAGTAGGCTGTGTTTTTGTCTGAAGGAAGGGGGAATAAGGCTCCCTGCCTTGGGGAGGGCCCCGTGTCAAACTAGATTCCTCTTCCCTGGGATCTTGACCTGGGCCGAGGCAAGAGGTCACATCCAATGAGGTACACAGGTGTTCTGGAAAGCATACCCTATAGCAATGACCTTCAGCCTTAGCATAATGCGAAGCCCAAGTCATGTGCTCAGTCTTCTGTCCTCAAAGGCCTGGTTCCCAAACTCTCCCCATGGGGGAACCCTGAGCTGCCCCGCACAAATGACCTAGATTCCAATAGGAAATCATGCCCTCTCTTTTATATATTTATTATTTATGTATTTATTTATTTATTGCCTCAAGATTTTACTTTTTCACTTTGCAGGAAGCGAAAAGATGTAGGCAGTGTTGCACGCCCAGAGAAGGGAAAGAAGGCTCCCTGCTGAGGAGACAGCCCGATGTGGGGCTCCATCCCAGGACTCTGGGATCATGTCCTGAGCTGAAGGCAATGGCCTAACCCACTGACTCACCCAGGTGTTACCAACAGCATTCACTTGTGAAATAACCTTCACGGTAATCCTGATGCAAAGCCCCTGTCCCATGCTCAGGCTTCTGTCCTCAGTAGCCTGGTCCATGAACTCTGCAGATGCGGGAACCCTGAGGTGCACCGCACAATGTCCATAGATCCCAATGGGAACGTTTGCCCTTTAGAAATGAGCTGAATCCGTAGAACAGGTGAAATCTGCATGCACCCCTTGGGACACAGCTCCAAGGAGCGCCCACCTGAAGCGGGAACCAGGAGTTTGATGATCCCTCAGCAAGGGCCGGTAGGGCCTCCCATGTGCATCGGCCTAACCCTAACCCGAGGGTGCTTCTTCAGACTTCTATCCCCGGTTGCCTGCCCTGGTAGCCCTCTAGGTAGGGGATTCCTTCTTCACATCGCAGGCCTCTGGGTGCCGCCCACTAGGCAAATGGGAAGTTTAGCCCTGTGGAAGACCCTCGGGGAGGGAGAAATCTGCCTGTCCGATCATTCTACCAACACCTTCCTAGGACCCCCACACCACAATCCGGGAATAGGATGGTCCGCCAGGGCTACGTCCTCAAATGAGTCCCGTGGAAAGCCTAATTCTGCCCTGACGAATCAGGTCAGCCATTCTCCCAGAGCCAAAGGCTAAGCCTAGGTTACGTGATCAGACTCTGGACACCGGAGGACTGAACCCAGGTCCTCCTGTGGATGGGAAAGTCAGTCTGTAGGAAGGACTCAGCCTCTCAGGCAGAAACTGACCCTTTCCTTCTGTGCTATCCAGTACCTTCAGATATATAGAAACCAGCATGCTCCCCTGAGGGCATTCCACCCTCTTGGCCTGTCCCGTCCAAAATTCCATCGCCTGAGGATTCTGCTGAGTCCCACCCTCAACTCAGCCCTTTTTGTGCCAGTATTGTGTGGCCAGTTCCGACATGCCTTTTTCCTAAAACATAACCATAACCCTTACTCTAACCCTCACCTAAACATAACCCTAACCCTAACCCTAACCCTAACCCTAACCCTATACCTCACATGAAGCCGTGGTCGGCTGCTCAGCCTTCCAACCTCAGAGGCCTGGTTCCCAAAATCTCCCGATGGAAGAACCCTGAGCCACACTGCAGAATTGCATTTGATCACTATATAAAACATGCCTGAATATATTTATTTATTTATTTATAATGATTTTGTTTATTTGTTGGACAGACTGTGATCACAAGTAGGCTGTGTTTTTGTCTGAAGGAAGGGGGAATAAGGCTCCCTGCAGTGGGAGGGCCCGGTGTCAAACTAGATTCCTGTTCCCTGGGATCTTGACCTGGGCCGAGGCAAGAGGTCACATCCAATGAGGTACACAGGTGTTCTGGAAAGCATACCCTATAGCAATGACCTTCAGCCTTAGCATAATGCGAAGCCCAAGTCATGTGCTCAGTCTTCTGTCCTCAAAGGCCTGGTTCCCAAACTCTCCCCATGGGGGAACCCTGAGCTGCCCCGCACAAATGACCTAGATTCCAATAGGAAATCATGCCCTCTCTTTTATATATTTATTATTTATGTATTTATTTATTTATTGCCTCAAGATTTTACTTTTTCACTTTGCAGGAAGCGAAAAGATGTAGGCAGTGTTGCACGCCCAGAGAAGGGAAAGAAGGCTCCCTGCTGAGGAGACAGCCCGATGTTGGGCTCCATCCCAGGACTCTGGGATCATGTCCTGAGCTGAAGGCAGTGGCCTAACCCACTGACTCACCCAGGTGTTACCAACAGCATTCACTTGTGAAATAACCTTCACGGTAATCCTGATGCAAAGCCCCTGTCCCATGCTCAGGCTTCTGTCCTCAGTAGCCTGGTCCATGAACTCTGCAGATGCGGGAACCCTGAGGTGCACCGCACAATGTCCATAGATCCCAATGGGAACGTTTGCCCTTTAGAAATGAGCTGAATCCGTAGAACAGGTGAAATCTGCATGCACCCCAGGGACACAGCTCCAAGGAGCGCCCACCTGAAGCGGGAACCAGGAGTTTGATGATCCCTCAGCAAGGGCCGGTAGGGCCTCCCATGTGCATCGGCCTAACCCTAACCCGAGGGTGCTTCTTCAGACTTCTATCCCCGGTTGCCTGCCCTGGTAGCCCTCTAGGTAGGGGATTCCTTCTTCACATCGCAGGCCTCTGGGTGCCGCCCACTAGGCAAATGGGAAGTTTAGCCCTGTGGAAGATCCTCGGGGAGGGAGAAATCTACCTGTCCGATCATTCTACCAACACCTTCCTAGGACACCCACACCACAATCCGGGAATAGGATGGTTCGCCAGGGCTACGTCCTTAACTGAGTCCCGTGGAAAGCCTAATTCTGCCCTGACGAATCAGGACAGCCATTCACCCAGAGCCAAAGGCTAAGCCTAGGTTACGTGATCAGACTCTGGACACCGGAGGACTGAACCCAGGTCCTCCTGCAGATGGGAAAGTCAGTCTGTAGGAAGGACTCAGCCTCTCAGGCAGAAACTGACCCTTTCCTTCTGTGCTATCCAGTACCTTCAGATATATAGAAACCAGCATGCTCCCCTGAGGGCATTCCAACCTCTTGGCCTGTCCCGTCCAAAATTCCATCGCCTGAGGATTCTGCTGAGTCCCACCCTCAACGCAGCCCTTGGTGTGCCATATTGTGTGGCCAGTTCCGACATGCCTTGTTCCTAAATCATAACCCTAACCCTTACTCTAACCCTCACCTAAACATAACCCTAACCCTAACCCTAACCCTAACCCTAACCCTATACCTCACATGAAGCCGTGGTCGGCTGCTCAGCCTTCCAACCTCAGAGGCCTGGTTCCCAAAATCTCCCGATGGAAGAACCCTGAGCCACACTGCAGAATTGCACTTGATCACTATATAAAACATGCCTGAATATATTTATTTATTTATTTATAATGATTTTATTTATTTGTTGGACAGACTGAGATCACAAGTAGGCTGTGTTTTTGTCTGAAGGAAGGGGGAATAAGGCTCCCTGCAGTGGGGAGGGCCCCGTGTCAAACTAGATTCCTCTTCCCTGGGATCTTGACCTGGGCCGAGGCAAGAGGTCACATCCAATGAGGTACACAGGTGTTCTGGAAAGCATACCCAATAGCAATGACCTTCAGCCTTAGCATAATGCGAAGCCCAAGTCATGTGCTCAGACTTCTGTCCTCAAAGGCCTGGTTCCCAAACTCTCCCCATGTGGGAACCCTGAGCTGCCCCGCACAAATGACCTAGATTCCAATAGGAAATCATGCCCTCTCTTTTATATATTTATTATTTATGTATTTATTTATTTATTGCCTCAAGATTTTACTTTTTCACTTTGCAGGGAGCGAAAAGATGTAGGCAGTGTTGCACGCCCAGAGAAGGGAAAGAAGGCTCCCTGCTGATGAGACAGGCCGATGTGGGGCTCCATCCCAGGACTCTGGGATCATGTCCTGAGCTGAAGGCATGGCCTAACCCACTGACTCACCCAGGTGTTACCAACAGCATTCACTTGTGAAATAACCTTCACGGTAATCCTGATGCAAAGCCCCTGTCCCATGCTCAGGCTTCTGTCCTCAGTAGCCTGGTCCATGAACTCTGCAGATGCGGGAACCCTGAGGTGTACCGCACAATGTCCATAGATCCCAATGGGAACGTTTGCCCTTTAGAAATGAGCTGAATCCGTAGAACAGGTGAAATCTGCATGCACCCCTTGGGACACAGCTCCAAGGAGTGCCCACCTGAAGCGGGAACCAGGAGTTTGATGATCCCTCAGCAAGGGCCGGTAGGGCCTCCCATGTGCATAGGCCAAACCCTAACCCGAGGATGCTTCTTTAGACTTCTATCCCTGGTTACCTGCCCTGGTAGCTCTCTAGGTAGGGGATTCCTTCTTCACATCGCAGGCTTCAGGGTGCCGCCCACTATGATAATGGGAAATTTAGCCCTGTGGAAGACCTCGGGGCGGGAGAAATCTGCCTGTCCGATCATTCTCCCAACACCTTCCTAGGACCCCCACACCACAATCCGGGAATAGGATGGTCCGCCAGGGCTACGTCCTCAACTGAGTCCCGTGGAAAGCCTAATTCTGCCCTGACAAATCAGGTCAGCCATTCTCCCAGAGCCAAAGGCTAAGCCTAGTTTACGGGATCAGACTCTGGAGACCGGAGGACTGAACCCAGGTCCTCCTGTGGATGGGAAAGTCAGTCTGTAGGAAGGACTCAGCCTCTCAGGCAGAAACTGACCCTTTCCTTCTGTGCTATCCAGTACCTTCAGATATATAGAAACCAGCATGCTACCCTGAGGGCATTCCACCCTCTTGGCCTGTCCCGTCCAAAATTCCATCACCTGAGGATTCTGCTGAGTCCCACCCTCAACTCAGCCCTTGGTGTGCCAGTATTGTGTGGCCAGTTCCGACATGCCTTGTTCCTAAGACATAACCCTAACCCTTACTCTAACCCTCACCTAAACATAACCCTAACCCTAACCCTAACCCTAACCCTAACCCTAACCGTATACCTCACATGAAGCCGTGGTCGGCTGCTCAGCCTTCCAACCTCAGAGGCCTGGTTCCCAAAATCTCCCGATGGAAGAACCCTGAGCCACACTGCAGAATTGCACTTGAGCACTATATAAAACATGCCTGAATATATTTATTTATTTATTTATAATGATTTTATTTATTTGTTGGACAGACTGTGATCACAAGTAGGCTGTGTTTTTGTCTGAAGGAAGGGGGAATAAGGCTCCCTGCCTTGGGGAGGGCCCCGTGTCAAACTAGATTCCTCTTCCCTGGGATCTTGACCTGGGCCGAGGCAAGAGGTCACATCCAATGAGGTACACAGGTGTTCTGGAAAGCATACCCTATAGCAATGACCTTCAGCCTTAGCATAATGCGAAGCCCAAGTCATGTGCTCAGTCTTCTGTCCTCAAAGGCCTGGTTCCCAAACTCTCCCCATGGGGGAACCCTGAGCTGCCCCGCACAAATGACCTAGATTCCAATAGGAAATCATGCCCTCTCTTTTATATATTTATTATTTATGTATTTATTTATTTATTGCCTCAAGATTTTACTTTTTCACTTTGCAGGAAGCGAAAAGATGTAGGCAGTGTTGCACGCCCAGAGAAGGGAAAGAAGGCTCCCTGCTGAGGAGACAGCCCGATGTGGGGCTCCATCCCAGGACTCTGGGATCATGTCCTGAGCTGAAGGCAATGGCCTAACCCACTGACTCACCCAGGTGTTACCAACAGCATTCACTTGTGAAATAACCTTCACGGTAATCCTGATGCAAAGCCCCTGTCCCATGCTCAGGCTTCTGTCCTCAGTAGCCTGGTCCATGAACTCTGCAGATGCGGGAACCCTGAGGTGCACCGCACAATGTCCATAGATCCCAATGGGAACGTTTGCCCTTTAGAAATGAGCTGAATCCGTAGAACAGGTGAAATCTGCATGCACCCCTTGGGACACAGCTCCAAGGAGCGCCCACCTGAAGCGGGAACCAGGAGTTTGATGATCCCTCAGCAAGGGCCGGTAGGGCCTCCCATGTGCATCGGCCTAACCCTAACCCGAGGGTGCTTCTTCAGACTTCTATCCCCGGTTGCCTGCCCTGGTAGCCCTCTAGGTAGGGGATTCCTTCTTCACATCGCAGGCCTCTGGGTGCCGCCCACTAGGCAAATGGGAAGTTTAGCCCTGTGGAAGACCCTCGGGGAGGGAGAAATCTGCCTGTCCGATCATTCTACCAACACCTTCCTAGGACCCCCACACCACAATCCGGGAATAGGATGGTCCGCCAGGGCTACGTCCTCAAATGAGTCCCGTGGAAAGCCTAATTCTGCCCTGACGAATCAGGTCAGCCATTCTCCCAGAGCCAAAGGCTAAGCCTAGGTTACGTGATCAGACTCTGGACACCGGAGGACTGAACCCAGGTCCTCCTGTGGATGGGAAGTCAGTCTGTAGGAAGGACTCAGCCTCTCAGGCAGAAACTGACCCTTTCCTTCTGTGCTATCCAGTACCTTCAGATATATAGAAACCAGCATGCTCCCCTGAGGGCATTCCACCCTCTTGGCCTGTCCCGTCCAAAATTCCATCGCCTGAGGATTCTGCTGAGTCCCACCCTCAACTCAGCCCTTTTTGTGCCAGTATTGTGTGGCCAGTTCCGACATGCCTTTTTCCTAAAACATAACCCTAACCCTTACTCTAACCCTCACCTAAACATAACCCTAACCCTAACCCTAACCCTAACCCTAACCCTATACCTCACATGAAGCCGTGGTCGGCTGCTCAGCCTTCCAACCTCAGAGGCCTGGTTCCCAAAATCTCCCGATGGAAGAACCCTGAGCCACACTGCAGAATTGCATTTGATCACTATATAAAACATGCCTGAATATATTTATTTATTTATTTATAATGATTTTATTTATTTGTTGGACAGACTGTGATCACAAGTAGGCTGTGTTTTTGTCTGAAGGAAGGGGGAATAAGGCTCCCTGCAGTGGGAGGGCCCGGTGTCAAACTAGATTCCTCTTCCCTGGGATCTTGACCTGGGCCGAGGCAAGAGGTCACATCCAATGAGGTACACAGGTGTTCTGGAAAGCATACCCTATAGCAATGACCTTCAGCCTTAGCATAATGCGAAGCCCAAGTCATGTGCTCAGTCTTCTGTCCTCAAAGGCCTGGTTCCCAAACTCTCCCCATGGGGGAACCCTGAGCTGCCCCGCACAAATGACCTAGATTCCAATAGGAAATCATGCCCTCTCTTTTATATATTTATTATTTATGTATTTATTTATTTATTGCCTCAAGATTTTACTTTTTCACTTTGCAGGAAGCGAAAAGATGTAGGCAGTGTTGCACGCCCAGAGAAGGGAAAGAAGGCTCCCTGCTGAGGAGACAGCCCGATGTTGGGCTCCATCCCAGGACTCTGGGATCATGTCCTGAGCTGAAGGCATGGCCTAACCCACTGACTCACCCAGGTGTTACCAACAGCATTCACTTGTGAAATAACCTTCACGGTAATCCTGATGCAAAGCCCCTGTCCCATGCTCAGGCTTCTGTCCTCAGTAGCCTGGTCCATGAACTCTGCAGATGCGGGAACCCTGAGGTGCACCGCACAATGTCCATAGATCCCAATGGGAACGTTTGCCCTTTAGAAATGAGCTGAATCCGTAGAACAGGTGAAATCTGCATGCACCCCAGGGACACAGCTCCAAGGAGCGCCCACCTGAAGCGGGAACCAGGAGTTTGATGATCCCTCAGCAAGGGCCGGTAGGGCCTCCCATGTGCATCGGCCTAACCCTAACCCGAGGGTGCTTCTTCAGACTTCTATCCCCGGTTGCCTGCCCTGGTAGCCCTCTAGGTAGGGGATTCCTTCTTCACATCGCAGGCCTCTGGGTGCCGCCCACTAGGCAAATGGGAAGTTTAGCCCTGTGGAAGATCCTCGGGGAGGGAGAAATCTACCTGTCCGATCATTCTACCAACACCTTCCTAGGACACCCACACCACAATCCGGGAATAGGATGGTTCGCCAGGGCTACGTCCTTAACTGAGTCCCGTGGAAAGCCTAATTCTGCCCTGACGAATCAGGACAGCCATTCACCCAGAGCCAAAGGCTAAGCCTAGGTTACGTGATCAGACTCTGGACACCGGAGGACTGAACCCAGGTCCTCCTGCAGATGGGAAAGTCAGTCTGTAGGAAGGACTCAGCCTCTCAGGCAGAAACTGACCCTTTCCTTCTGTGCTATCCAGTACCTTCAGATATATAGAAACCAGCATGCTCCCCTGAGGGCATTCCAACCTCTTGGCCTGTCCCGTCCAAAATTCCATCGCCTGAGGATTCTGCTGAGTCCCACCCTCAACGCAGCCCTTGGTGTGCCATATTGTGTGGCCAGTTCCGACATGCCTTGTTCCTAAATCATAACCCTAACCCTTACTCTAACCCTCACCTAAACATAACCCTAACCCTAACCCTAACCCTAACCCTAACCCTATACCTCACATGAAGCCGTGGTCGGCTGCTCAGCCTTCCAACCTCAGAGGCCTGGTTCCCAAAATCTCCCGATGGAAGAACCCTGAGCCACACTGCAGAATTGCACTTGATCACTATATAAAACATGCCTGAATATATTTATTTATTTATTTATAATGATTTTATTTATTTGTTGGACAGACTGAGATCACAAGTAGGCTGTGTTTTTGTCTGAAGGAAGGGGGAATAAGGCTCCCTGCAGTGGGGAGGGCCCCGTGTCAAACTAGATTCCTCTTCCCTGGGATCTTGACCTGGGCCGAGGCAAGAGGTCACATCCAATGAGGTACACAGGTGTTCTGGAAAGCATACCCAATAGCAATGACCTTCAGCCTTAGCATAATGCGAAGCCCAAGTCATGTGCTCAGACTTCTGTCCTCAAAGGCCTGGTTCCCAAACTCTCCCCATGTGGGAACCCTGAGCTGCCCCGCACAAATGACCTAGATTCCAATAGGAAATCATGCCCTCTCTTTTATATATTTATTATTTATGTATTTATTTATTTATTGCCTCAAGATTTTACTTTTTCACTTTGCAGGGAGCGAAAAGATGTAGGCAGTGTTGCACGCCCAGAGAAGGGAAAGAAGGCTCCCTGCTGATGAGACAGGCCGATGTGGGGCTCCATCCCAGGACTCTGGGATCATGTCCTGAGCTGAAGGCATGGCCTAACCCACTGACTCACCCAGGTGTTACCAACAGCATTCACTTGTGAAATAACCTTCACGGTAATCCTGATGCAAAGCCCCTGTCCCATGCTCAGGCTTCTGTCCTCAGTAGCCTGGTCCATGAACTCTGCAGATGCGGGAACCCTGAGGTGTACCGCACAATGTCCATAGATCCCAATGGGAACGTTTGCCCTTTAGAAATGAGCTGAATCCGTAGAACAGGTGAAATCTGCATGCACCCCTTGGGACACAGCTCCAAGGAGTGCCCACCTGAAGCGGGAACCAGGAGTTTGATGATCCCTCAGCAAGGGCCGGTAGGGCCTCCCATGTGCATAGGCCTAACCCTAACCCGAGGATGCTTCTTTAGACTTCTATCCCTGGTTACCTGCCCTGGTAGCTCTCTAGGTAGGGGATTCCTTCTTCACATCGCAGGCTTCAGGGTGCCGCCCACTATGATAATGGGAAATTTAGCCCTGTGGAAGACCTCGGGGCGGGAGAAATCTGCCTGTCCGATCATTCTCCCAACACCTTCCTAGGACCCCCACACCACAATCCGGGAATAGGATGGTCCGCCAGGGCTACGTCCTCAACTGAGTCCCGTGGAAAGCCTAATTCTGCCCTGACAAATCAGGTCAGCCATTCTCCCAGAGCCAAAGGCTAAGCCTAGTTTACGGGATCAGACTCTGGAGACCGGAGGACTGAACCCAGGTCCTCCTGTGGATGGGAAAGTCAGTCTGTAGGAAGGACTCAGCCTCTCAGGCAGAAACTGACCCTTTCCTTCTGTGCTATCCAGTACCTTCAGATATATAGAAACCAGCATGCTACCCTGAGGGCATTCCACCCTCTTGGCCTGTCCCGTCCAAAATTCCATCACCTGAGGATTCTGCTGAGTCCCACCCTCAACTCAGCCCTTGGTGTGCCAGTATTGTGTGGCCAGTTCCGACATGCCTTGTTCCTAAGACATAACCCTAACCCTTACTCTAACCCTCACCTAAACATAACCCTAACCCTAACCCTAACCCTAACCCTAACCCTAACCGTATACCTCACATGAAGCCGTGGTCGGCTGCTCAGCCTTCCAACCTCAGAGGCCTGGTTCCCAAAATCTCCCGATGGAAGAACCCTGAGCCACACTGCAGAATTGCACTTGAGCACTATATAAAACATGCCTGAATATATTTATTTATTTATTTATAATGATTTTATTTATTTGTTGGACAGACTGTGATCACAAGTAGGCTGTGTATTTGTCTGAAGGAAGGGGGAATAAGGCTCCCTGCCTTGGGGAGGGCCCCGTGTCAAACTAGATTCCTCTTCCCTGGGATCTTGACCTGGGCCGAGGCAAGAGGTCACATCCAATGAGGTACACAGGTGTTCTGGAAAGCATACCCTATAGCAATGACCTTCAGCCTTAGCATAATGCGAAGCCCAAGTCATGTGCTCAGTCTTCTGTCCTCAAAGGCCTGGTTCCCAAACTCTCCCCATGGGGGAACCCTGAGCTGCCCCGCACAAATGACCTAGATTCCAATAGGAAATCATGCCCTCTCTTTTATATATTTATTATTTATGTATTTATTTATTTATTGCCTCAAGATTTTACTTTTTCACTTTGCAGGAAGCGAAAAGATGTAGGCAGTGTTGCACGCCCAGAGAAGGGAAAGAAGGCTCCCTGCTGAGGAGACAGCCCGATGTGGGGCTCCATCCCAGGACTCTGGGATCATGTCCTGAGCTGAAGGCAATGGCCTAACCCACTGACTCACCCAGGTGTTACCAACAGCATTCACTTGTGAAATAACCTTCACGGTAATCCTGATGCAAAGCCCCTGTCCCATGCTCAGGCTTCTGTCCTCAGTAGCCTGGTCCATGAACTCTGCAGATGCGGGAACCCTGAGGTGCACCGCACAATGTCCATAGATCCCAATGGGAACGTTTGCCCTTTAGAAATGAGCTGAATCCGTAGAACAGGTGAAATCTGCATGCACCCCTTGGGACACAGCTCCAAGGAGCGCCCACCTGAAGCGGGAACCAGGAGTTTGATGATCCCTCAGCAAGGGCCGGTAGGGCCTCCCATGTGCATCGGCCTAACCCTAACCCGAGGGTGCTTCTTCAGACTTCTATCCCCGGTTGCCTGCCCTGGTAGCCCTCTAGGTAGGGGATTCCTTCTTCACATCGCAGGCCTCTGGGTGCCGCCCACTAGGCAAATGGGAAGTTTAGCCCTGTGGAAGACCCTCGGGGAGGGAGAAATCTGCCTGTCCGATCATTCTACCAACACCTTCCTAGGACCCCCACACCACAATCCGGGAATAGGATGGTCCGCCAGGGCTACGTCCTCAAATGAGTCCCGTGGAAAGCCTAATTCTGCCCTGACGAATCAGGTCAGCCATTCTCCCAGAGCCAAAGGCTAAGCCTAGGTTACGTGATCAGACTCTGGACACCGGAGGACTGAACCCAGGTCCTCCTGTGGATGGGAAGTCAGTCTGTAGGAAGGACTCAGCCTCTCAGGCAGAAACTGACCCTTTCCTTCTGTGCTATCCAGTACCTTCAGATATATAGAAACCAGCATGCTCCCCTGAGGGCATTCCACCCTCTTGGCCTGTCCCGTCCAAAATTCCATCGCCTGAGGATTCTGCTGAGTCCCACCCTCAACTCAGCCCTTTTTGTGCCAGTATTGTGTGGCCAGTTCCGACATGCCTTTTTCCTAAAACATAACCCTAACCCTTACTCTAACCCTCACCTAAACATAACCCTAACCCTAACCCTAACCCTAACCCTAACCCTATACCTCACATGAAGCCGTGGTCGGCTGCTCAGCCTTCCAACCTCAGAGGCCTGGTTCCCAAAATCTCCCGATGGAAGAACCCTGAGCCACACTGCAGAATTGCATTTGATCACTATATAAAACATGCCTGAATATATTTATTTATTTATTTATAATGATTTTAT
Organism: Mustela nivalis; assembly: GCF_964662115.1. Lineage (NCBI taxonomy): Eukaryota > Metazoa > Chordata > Mammalia > Carnivora > Mustelidae > Mustela > Mustela nivalis. The sequence continues at coordinate 1,141,768 of NW_028136481.1, read as the reverse complement.
TTATTTGTTGGACAGACTGTGATCACAAGTAGGCTGTGTTTTTGTCTGAAGGAAGGGGGAATAAGGCTCCCTGCAGTGGGAGGGCCCGGTGTCAAACTAGATTCCTGTTCCCTGGGATCTTGACCTGGGCCGAGGCAAGAGGTCACATCCAATGAGGTACACAGGTGTTCTGGAAAGCATACCCTATAGCAATGACCTTCAGCCTTAGCATAATGCGAAGCCCAAGTCATGTGCTCAGTCTTCTGTCCTCAAAGGCCTGGTTCCCAAACTCTCCCCATGGGGGAACCCTGAGCTGCCCCGCACAAATGACCTAGATTCCAATAGGAAATCATGCCCTCTCTTTTATATATTTATTATTTATGTATTTATTTATTTATTGCCTCAAGATTTTACTTTTTCACTTTGCAGGAAGCGAAAAGATGTAGGCAGTGTTGCACGCCCAGAGAAGGGAAAGAAGGCTCCCTGCTGAGGAGACAGCCCGATGTTGGGCTCCATCCCAGGACTCTGGGATCATGTCCTGAGCTGAAGGCATGGCCTAACCCACTGACTCACCCAGGTGTTACCAACAGCATTCACTTGTGAAATAACCTTCACGGTAATCCTGATGCAAAGCCCCTGTCCCATGCTCAGGCTTCTGTCCTCAGTAGCCTGGTCCATGAACTCTGCAGATGCGGGAACCCTGAGGTGCACCGCACAATGTCCATAGATCCCAATGGGAACGTTTGCCCTTTAGAAATGAGCTGAATCCGTAGAACAGGTGAAATCTGCATGCACCCCAGGGACACAGCTCCAAGGAGCGCCCACCTGAAGCGGGAACCAGGAGTTTGATGATCCCTCAGCAAGGGCCGGTAGGGCCTCCCATGTGCATCGGCCTAACCCTAACCCGAGGGTGCTTCTTCAGACTTCTATCCCCGGTTGCCTGCCCTGGTAGCCCTCTAGGTAGGGGATTCCTTCTTCACATCGCAGGCCTCTGGGTGCCGCCCACTAGGCAAATGGGAAGTTTAGCCCTGTGGAAGATCCTCGGGGAGGGAGAAATCTACCTGTCCGATCATTCTACCAACACCTTCCTAGGACACCCACACCACAATCCGGGAATAGGATGGTTCGCCAGGGCTACGTCCTTAACTGAGTCCCGTGGAAAGCCTAATTCTGCCCTGACGAATCAGGACAGCCATTCACCCAGAGCCAAAGGCTAAGCCTAGGTTACGTGATCAGACTCTGGACACCGGAGGACTGAACCCAGGTCCTCCTGCAGATGGGAAAGTCAGTCTGTAGGAAGGACTCAGCCTCTCAGGCAGAAACTGACCCTTTCCTTCTGTGCTATCCAGTACCTTCAGATATATAGAAACCAGCATGCTCCCCTGAGGGCATTCCAACCTCTTGGCCTGTCCCGTCCAAAATTCCATCGCCTGAGGATTCTGCTGAGTCCCACCCTCAACGCAGCCCTTGGTGTGCCATATTGTGTGGCCAGTTCCGACATGCCTTGTTCCTAAATCATAACCCTAACCCTTACTCTAACCCTCACCTAAACATAACCCTAACCCTAACCCTAACCCTAACCCTAACCCTATACCTCACATGAAGCCGTGGTCGGCTGCTCAGCCTTCCAACCTCAGAGGCCTGGTTCCCAAAATCTCCCGATGGAAGAACCCTGAGCCACACTGCAGAATTGCACTTGATCACTATATAAAACATGCCTGAATATATTTATTTATTTATTTATAATGATTTTATTTATTTGTTGGACAGACTGAGATCACAAGTAGGCTGTGTTTTTGTCTGAAGGAAGGGGGAATAAGGCTCCCTGCAGTGGGGAGGGCCCCGTGTCAAACTAGATTCCTCTTCCCTGGGATCTTGACCTGGGCCGAGGCAAGAGGTCACATCCAATGAGGTACACAGGTGTTCTGGAAAGCATACCCAATAGCAATGACCTTCAGCCTTAGCATAATGCGAAGCCCAAGTCATGTGCTCAGACTTCTGTCCTCAAAGGCCTGGTTCCCAAACTCTCCCCATGTGGGAACCCTGAGCTGCCCCGCACAAATGACCTAGATTCCAATAGGAAATCATGCCCTCTCTTTTATATATTTATTATTTATGTATTTATTTATTTATTGCCTCAAGATTTTACTTTTTCACTTTGCAGGGAGCGAAAAGATGTAGGCAGTGTTGCACGCCCAGAGAAGGGAAAGAAGGCTCCCTGCTGATGAGACAAGCCGATGTGGGGCTCCATCCCAGGACTCTGGGATCATGTCCTGAGCTGAAGGCATGGCCTAACCCACTGACTCACCCAGGTGTTACCAACAGCATTCACTTGTGAAATAACCTTCACGGTAATCCTGATGCAAAGCCCCTGTCCCATGCTCAGGCTTCTGTCCTCAGTAGCCTGGTCCATGAACTCTGCAGATGCGGGAACCCTGAGGTGTACCGCACAATGTCCATAGATCCCAATGGGAACGTTTGCCCTTTAGAAATGAGCTGAATCCGTAGAACAGGTGAAATCTGCATGCACCCCTTGGGACACAGCTCCAAGGAGTGCCCACCTGAAGCGGGAACCAGGAGTTTGATGATCCCTCAGCAAGGGCCGGTAGGGCCTCCCATGTGCATAGGCCTAACCCTAACCCGAGGATGCTTCTTTAGACTTCTATCCCTGGTTACCTGCCCTGGTAGCTCTCTAGGTAGGGGATTCCTTCTTCACATCGCAGGCTTCAGGGTGCCGCCCACTATGATAATGGGAAATTTAGCCCTGTGGAAGACCTCGGGGCGGGAGAAATCTGCCTGTCCGATCATTCTCCCAACACCTTCCTAGGACCCCCACACCACAATCCGGGAATAGGATGGTCCGCCTGGGCTACGTCCTCAACTGAGTCCCGTGGAAAGCCTAATTCTGCCCTGACAAATCAGGTCAGCCATTCTCCCAGAGCCAAAGGCTAAGCCTAGTTTACGGGATCAGACTCTGGAGACCGGAGGACTGAACCCAGGTCCTCCTGTGGATGGGAAAGTCAGTCTGTAGGAAGGACTCAGCCTCTCAGGCAGAAACTGACCCTTTCCTTCTGTGCTATCCAGTACCTTCAGATATATAGAAACCAGCATGCTACCCTGAGGGCATTCCACCCTCTTGGCCTGTCCCGTCCAAAATTCCATCACCTGAGGATTCTGCTGAGTCCCACCCTCAACTCAGCCCTTGGTGTGCCAGTATTGTGTGGCCAGTTCCGACATGCCTTGTTCCTAAGACATAACCCTAACCCTTACTCTAACCCTCACCTAAACATAACCCTAACCCTAACCCTAACCCTAACCCTAACCCTAACCGTATACCTCACATGAAGCCGTGGTCGGCTGCTCAGCCTTCCAACCTCAGAGGCCTGGTTCCCAAAATCTCCCGATGGAAGAACCCTGAGCCACACTGCAGAATTGCACTTGAGCACTATATAAAACATGCCTGAATATATTTATTTATTTATTTATAATGATTTTATTTATTTGTTGGACAGACTGTGATCACAAGTAGGCTGTGTTTTTGTCTGAAGGAAGGGGGAATAAGGCTCCCTGCCTTGGGGAGGGCCCCGTGTCAAACTAGATTCCTCTTCCCTGGGATCTTGACCTGGGCCGAGGCAAGAGGTCACATCCAATGAGGTACACAGGTGTTCTGGAAAGCATACCCTATAGCAATGACCTTCAGCCTTAGCATAATGCGAAGCCCAAGTCATGTGCTCAGTCTTCTGTCCTCAAAGGCCTGGTTCCCAAACTCTCCCCATGGGGGAACCCTGAGCTGCCCCGCACAAATGACCTAGATTCCAATAGGAAATCATGCCCTCTCTTTTATATATTTATTATTTATGTATTTATTTATTTATTGCCTCAAGATTTTACTTTTTCACTTTGCAGGAAGCGAAAAGATGTAGGCAGTGTTGCACGCCCAGAGAAGGGAAAGAAGGCTCCCTGCTGAGGAGACAGCCCGATGTGGGGCTCCATCCCAGGACTCTGGGATCATGTCCTGAGCTGAAGGCAATGGCCTAACCCACTGACTCACCCAGGTGTTACCAACAGCATTCACTTGTGAAATAACCTTCACGGTAATCCTGATGCAAAGCCCCTGTCCCATGCTCAGGCTTCTGTCCTCAGTAGCCTGGTCCATGAACTCTGCAGATGCGGGAACCCTGAGGTGCACCGCACAATGTCCATAGATCCCAATGGGAACGTTTGCCCTTTAGAAATGAGCTGAATCCGTAGAACAGGTGAAATCTGCATGCACCCCTTGGGACACAGCTCCAAGGAGCGCCCACCTGAAGCGGGAACCAGGAGTTTGATGATCCCTCAGCAAGGGCCGGTAGGGCCTCCCATGTGCATCGGCCTAACCCTAACCCGAGGGTGCTTCTTCAGACTTCTATCCCCGGTTGCCTGCCCTGGTAGCCCTCTAGGTAGGGGATTCCTTCTTCACATCGCAGGCCTCTGGGTGCCGCCCACTAGGCAAATGGGAAGTTTAGCCCTGTGGAAGACCCTCGGGGAGGGAGAAATCTGCCTGTCCGATCATTCTACCAACACCTTCCTAGGACCCCCACACCACAATCCGGGAATAGGATGGTCCGCCAGGGCTACGTCCTCAAATGAGTCCCGTGGAAAGCCTAATTCTGCCCTGACGAATCAGGTCAGCCATTCTCCCAGAGCCAAAGGCTAAGCCTAGGTTACGTGATCAGACTCTGGACACCGGAGGACTGAACCCAGGTCCTCCTGTGGATGGGAAGTCAGTCTGTAGGAAGGACTCAGCCTCTCAGGCAGAAACTGACCCTTTCCTTCTGTGCTATCCAGTACCTTCAGATATATAGAAACCAGCATGCTCCCCTGAGGGCATTCCACCCTCTTGGCCTGTCCCGTCCAAAATTCCATCGCCTGAGGATTCTGCTGAGTCCCACCCTCAACTCAGCCCTTTTTGTGCCAGTATTGTGTGGCCAGTTCCGACATGCCTTTTTCCTAAAACATAACCCTAACCCTTACTCTAACCCTCACCTAAACATAACCCTAACCCTAACCCTAACCCTAACCCTAACCCTATACCTCACATGAAGCCGTGGTCGGCTGCTCAGCCTTCCAACCTCAGAGGCCTGGTTCCCAAAATCTCCCGATGGAAGAACCCTGAGCCACACTGCAGAATTGCACTTGATCACTATATAAAACATGCCTGAATATATTTATTTATTTATTTATAATGATTTTATTTATTTGTTGGACAGACTGAGATCACAAGTAGGCTGTGTTTTTGTCTGAAGGAAGGGGGAATAAGGCTCCCTGCAGTGGGGAGGGCCCCGTGTCAAACTAGATTCCTCTTCCCTGGGATCTTGACCTGGGCCGAGGCAAGAGGTCACATCCAATGAGGTACACAGGTGTTCTGGAAAGCATACCCAATAGCAATGACCTTCAGCCTTAGCATAATGCGAAGCCCAAGTCATGTGCTCAGACTTCTGTCCTCAAAGGCCTGGTTCCCAAACTCTCCCCATGTGGGAACCCTGAGCTGCCCCGCACAAATGACCTAGATTCCAATAGGAAATCATGCCCTCTCTTTTATATATTTATTATTTATGTATTTATTTATTTATTGCCTCAAGATTTTACTTTTTCACTTTGCAGGGAGCGAAAAGATGTAGGCAGTGTTGCACGCCCAGAGAAGGGAAAGAAGGCTCCCTGCTGATGAGACAGGCCGATGTGGGGCTCCATCCCAGGACTCTGGGATCATGTCCTGAGCTGAAGGCATGGCCTAACCCACTGACTCACCCAGGTGTTACCAACAGCATTCACTTGTGAAATAACCTTCACGGTAATCCTGATGCAAAGCCCCTGTCCCATGCTCAGGCTTCTGTCCTCAGTAGCCTGGTCCATGAACTCTGCAGATGCGGGAACCCTGAGGTGTACCGCACAATGTCCATAGATCCCAATGGGAACGTTTGCCCTTTAGAAATGAGCTGAATCCGTAGAACAGGTGAAATCTGCATGCACCCCTTGGGACACAGCTCCAAGGAGTGCCCACCTGAAGCGGGAACCAGGAGTTTGATGATCCCTCAGCAAGGGCCGGTAGGGCCTCCCATGTGCATAGGCCTAACCCTAACCCGAGGATGCTTCTTTAGACTTCTATCCCTGGTTACCTGCCCTGGTAGCTCTCTAGGTAGGGGATTCCTTCTTCACATCGCAGGCTTCAGGGTGCCGCCCACTATGATAATGGGAAATTTAGCCCTGTGGAAGACCTCGGGGCGGGAGAAATCTGCCTGTCCGATCATTCTCCCAACACCTTCCTAGGACCCCCACACCACAATCCGGGAATAGGATGGTCCGCCAGGGCTACGTCCTCAACTGAGTCCCGTGGAAAGCCTAATTCTGCCCTGACAAATCAGGTCAGCCATTCTCCCAGAGCCAAAGGCTAAGCCTAGTTTACGGGATCAGACTCTGGAGACCGGAGGACTGAACCCAGGTCCTCCTGTGGATGGGAAAGTCAGTCTGTAGGAAGGACTCAGCCTCTCAGGCAGAAACTGACCCTTTCCTTCTGTGCTATCCAGTACCTTCAGATATATAGAAACCAGCATGCTACCCTGAGGGCATTCCACCCTCTTGGCCTGTCCCGTCCAAAATTCCATCACCTGAGGATTCTGCTGAGTCCCACCCTCAACTCAGCCCTTGGTGTGCCAGTATTGTGTGGCCAGTTCCGACATGCCTTGTTCCTAAGACATAACCCTAACCCTTACTCTAACCCTCACCTAAACATAACCCTAACCCTAACCCTAACCCTAACCCTAACCCTAACCGTATACCTCACATGAAGCCGTGGTCGGCTGCTCAGCCTTCCAACCTCAGAGGCCTGGTTCCCAAAATCTCCCGATGGAAGAACCCTGAGCCACACTGAAGAATTGCACTTGAGCACTATATAAAACATGCCTGAATATATTTATTTATTTATTTATAATGATTTTATTTATTTGTTGGACAGACTGTGATCACAAGTAGGCTGTGTTTTTGTCTGAAGGAAGGGGGAATAAGGCTCCCTGCCTTGGGGAGGGCCCCGTGTCAAACTAGATTCCTCTTCCCTGGGATCTTGACCTGGGCCGAGGCAAGAGGTCACATCCAATGAGGTACACAGGTATTCTGGAAAGCATACCCTATAGCAATGACCTTCAGCCTTAGCATAATGCGAAGCCCAAGTCATGTGCTCAGTCTTCTGTCCTCAAAGGCCTGGTTCCCAAACTCTCCCCATGGGGGAACCCTGAGCTGCCCCGCACAAATGACCTAGATTCCAATAGGAAATCATGCCCTCTCTTTTATATATTTATTATTTATGTATTTATTTATTTATTGCCTCAAGATTTTACTTTTTCACTTTGCAGGAAGCGAAAAGATGTAGGCAGTGTTGCACGCCCAGAGAAGGGAAAGAAGGCTCCCTGCTGAGGAGACAGCCCGATGTGGGGCTCCATCCCAGGACTCTGGGATCATGTCCTGAGCTGAAGGCAATGGCCTAACCCACTGACTCACCCAGGTGTTACCAACAGCATTCACTTGTGAAATAACCTTCACGGTAATCCTGATGCAAAGCCCCTGTCCCATGCTCAGGCTTCTGTCCTCAGTAGCCTGGTCCATGAACTCTGCAGATGCGGGAACCCTGAGGTGCACCGCACAATGTCCATAGATCCCAATGGGAACGTTTGCCCTTTAGAAATGAGCTGAATCCGTAGAACAGGTGAAATCTGCATGCACCCCTTGGGACACAGCTCCAAGGAGCGCCCACCTGAAGCGGGAACCAGGAGTTTGATGATCCCTCAGCAAGGGCCGGTAGGGCCTCCCATGTGCATCGGCCTAACCCTAACCCGAGGGTGCTTCTTCAGACTTCTATCCCCGGTTGCCTGCCCTGGTAGCCCTCTAGGTAGGGGATTCCTTCTTCACATCGCAGGCCTCTGGGTGCCGCCCACTAGGCAAATGGGAAGTTTAGCCCTGTGGAAGACCCTCGGGGAGGGAGAAATCTGCCTGTCCGATCATTCTACCAACACCTTCCTAGGACCCCCACACCACAATCCGGGAATAGGATGGTCCGCCAGGGCTACGTCCTCAAATGAGTCCCGTGGAAAGCCTAATTCTGCCCTGACGAATCAGGTCAGCCATTCTCCCAGAGCCAAAGGCTAAGCCTAGGTTACGTGATCAGACTCTGGACACCGGAGGACTGAACCCAGGTCCTCCTGTGGATGGGAAGTCAGTCTGTAGGAAGGACTCAGCCTCTCAGGCAGAAACTGACCCTTTCCTTCTGTGCTATCCAGTACCTTCAGATATATAGAAACCAGCATGCTCCCCTGAGGGCATTCCACCCTCTTGGCCTGTCCCGTCCAAAATTCCATCGCCTGAGGATTCTGCTGAGTCCCACCCTCAACTCAGCCCTTTTTGTGCCAGTATTGTGTGGCCAGTTCCGACATGCCTTTTTCCTAAAACATAACCCTAACCCTTACTCTAACCCTCACCTAAACATAACCCTAACCCTAACCCTAACCCTAACCCTAACCCTATACCTCACATGAAGCCGTGGTCGGCTGCTCAGCCTTCCAACCTCAGAGGCCTGGTTCCCAAAATCTCCCGATGGAAGAACCCTGAGCCACACTGCAGAATTGCATTTGATCACTATATAAAACATGCCTGAATATATTTATTTATTTATTTATAATGATTTTATTTATTTGTTGGACAGACTGTGATCACAAGTAGGCTGTGTTTTTGTCTGAAGGAAGGGGGAATAAGGCTCCCTGCAGTGGGAGGGCCCGGTGTCAAACTAGATTCCTGTTCCCTGGGATCTTGACCTGGGCCGAGGCAAGAGGTCACATCCAATGAGGTACACAGGTGTTCTGGAAAGCATACCCTATAGCAATGACCTTCAGCCTTAGCATAATGCGAAGCCCAAGTCATGTGCTCAGTCTTCTGTCCTCAAAGGCCTGGTTCCCAAACTCTCCCCATGGGGGAACCCTGAGCTGCCCCGCACAAATGACCTAGATTCCAATAGGAAATCATGCCCTCTCTTTTATATATTTATTATTTATGTATTTATTTATTTATTGCCTCAAGATTTTACTTTTTCACTTTGCAGGAAGCGAAAAGATGTAGGCAGTGTTGCACGCCCAGAGAAGGGAAAGAAGGCTCCCTGCTGAGGAGACAGCCCGATGTTGGGCTCCATCCCAGGACTCTGGGATCATGTCCTGAGCTGAAGGCAGTGGCCTAACCCACTGACTCACCCAGGTGTTACCAACAGCATTCACTTGTGAAATAACCTTCACGGTAATCCTGATGCAAAGCCCCTGTCCCATGCTCAGGCTTCTGTCCTCAGTAGCCTGGTCCATGAACTCTGCAGATGCGGGAACCCTGAGGTGCACCGCACAATGTCCATAGATCCCAATGGGAACGTTTGCCCTTTAGAAATGAGCTGAATCCGTAGAACAGGTGAAATCTGCATGCACCCCAGGGACACAGCTCCAAGGAGCGCCCACCTGAAGCGGGAACCAGGAGTTTGATGATCCCTCAGCAAGGGCCGGTAGGGCCTCCCATGTGCATTGGCCTAACCCTAACCCGAGGGTGCTTCTTCAGACTTCTATCCCCGGTTGCCTGCCCTGGTAGCCCTCTAGGTAGGGGATTCCTTCTTCACATCGCAGGCCTCTGGGTGCCGCCCACTAGGCAAATGGGAAGTTTAGCCCTGTGGAAGATCCTCGTGGAGGGAGAAATCTACCTGTCCGATCATTCTACCAACACCTTCCTAGGACACCCACACCACAATCCGGGAATAGGATGGTTCGCCAGGGCTACGTCCTTAACTGAGTCCCGTGGAAAGCCTAATTCTGCCCTGACGAATCAGGACAGCCATTCACCCAGAGCCAAAGGCTAAGCCTAGGTTACGTGATCAGACTCTGGACACCGGAGGACTGAACCCAGGTCCTCCTGCAGATGGGAAAGTCAGTCTGTAGGAAGGACTCAGCCTCTCAGGCAGAAACTGACCCTTTCCTTCTGTGCTATCCAGTACCTTCAGATATATAGAAACCAGCATGCTCCCCTGAGGGCATTCCACCCTCTTGGCCTGTCCCGTCCAAAATTCCATCGCCTGAGGATTCTTCTGAGTCCCACCCTCAACTCAGCCCTTGGTGTGCCAGTATTGTGTGGCCAGTTCCGACATGCCTTGTTCCTAAAACATAACCCTAACCCTTACTCTAACCCTCACCTAAACATAACCCTAACCCTAACCCTAACCCTATACCTCACATGAAGCCGTGGTCGGCTGCTCAGCCTTCCAACCTCAGAGGCCTGGTTCCCAAAATCTCCCGATGGAAGAACCCTGAGCCACACTGCAGAATTGCATTTGATCACTATATAAAACATGCCTGAATATATTTATTTATTTATTTATAATGATTTTATTTATTTGTTGGACAGACTGTGATCACAAGTAGGCTGTGTTATTGTCTAAAGGAAGAGGGAATAAGGCTCCCTGCAGTGGGGAGGGCCCGGTGTCAAACTAGATTCCTCTTCCCTGGGATCTTGACCTGGGCCGAGGCAAGAGGTCACATCCAATGAGGTACACAGGTGTTCTGGAAAGCATACCCTATAGCAATGACCTTCAGCCTTAGCATAATGCGAAGCCCAAGTCATGTCCTCAGTCTTCTGTCCTCAAAGGCCTGGTTCCCAAACTCTCCCCATGGGGGAACCCTGAGCTGCCCCGCACAAATGACCTAGATTCCAATAGGAAATCATGCCCTCTCTTTTATATATTTATTATTTATGTATTTATTTATTTATTGCCTCAAGATTTTACTTTTTCACTTTGCAGGAAGCGAAAAGTTGTAGGCAGTGTTGCACGCCCAGAGAAGGGAAAGAAGGCTCCCTGCTGAGGAGACAGCCCGATGTGGGGCTCCATCCCAGGACTCTGGGATCATGTCCTGAGCTGAAGGCAGTGGCCTAACCCACTGACTCACCCAGGTGTTACCAACAGCATTCACTTGTGAAATAACCTTCACGGTAATCCTGATGCAAAGCCCCTGTCCCATGCTCAGGCTTCTGTCCTCAGTAGCCTGGTCCATGAACTCTGCAGATGTGGGAACCCTGAGGTGCACCGCACAATGTCCATAGATCCCAATGGGAACGTTTGCCCTTTAGAAATGAGCTGAATCCGTAGAACAAGTGAAATCTGCATGCACCCCTTGGGACACAGCTCCAAGGAGCGCCCACCTGAAGCGGGAACCAGGAGTTTGATGATCCCTCAGCAAGGGCCGGTAGGGCCTCCCATGTGCATCGGCCTAACCCTAACCCGAGGGTGCTTCTTCAGACTTCTATCCCCGGTTGCCTGCCCTGGTAGCCCTCTAGGTAGGGGATTCCTTCTTCACATCGCAGGCCTCTGGGTGCCGCCCACTAGGCAAATGGGAAGTTTAGCCCTGTGGAAGACCCTCGGGGAGGGAGAAATCTGCCTGTCCGATCATTCTACCAACACCTTCCTAGGACCCCCACACCACAATCCGGGAATAGGATGGTCCGCCAGGGCTACGTCCTCAAATGAGTCCCGTGGAAAGCCTAATTCTGCCCTGACGAATCAGGTCAGCCATTCTCCCAGAGCCAAAGGCTAAGCCTAGGTTACGTGATCAGACTCTGGACACCGGAGGACTGAACCCAGGTCCTCCTGTGGATGGGAAGTCAGTCTGTAGGAAGGACTCAGCCTCTCAGGCAGAAACTGACCCTTTCCTTCTGTGCTATCCAGTACCTTCAGATATATAGAAACCAGCATGCTCCCCTGAGGGCATTCCACCCTCTTGGCCTGTCCCGTCCAAAATTCCATCGCCTGAGGATTCTGCTGAGTCCCACCCTCAACTCAGCCCTTTTTGTGCCAGTATTGTGTGGCCAGTTCCGACATGCCTTTTTCCTAAAACATAACCCTAACCCTTACTCTAACCCTCACCTAAACATAACCCTAACCCTAACCCTAACCCTAACCCTAACCCTATACCTCACATGAAGCCGTGGTCGGCTGCTCAGCCTTCCAACCTCAGAGGCCTGGTTCCCAAAATCTCCCGATGGAAGAACCCTGAGCCACACTGCAGAATTGCATTTGATCACTATATAAAACATGCCTGAATATATTTATTTATTTATTTATAATGATTTTATTTATTTGTTGGACAGACTGTGATCACAAGTAGGCTGTGTTTTTGTCTGAAGGAAGGGGGAATAAGGCTCCCTGCAGTGGGAGGGCCCGGTGTCAAACTAGATTCCTGTTCCCTGGGATCTTGACCTGGGCCGAGGCAAGAGGTCACATCCAATGAGGTACACAGGTGTTCTGGAAAGCATACCCTATAGCAATGACCTTCAGCCTTAGCATAATGCGAAGCCCAAGTCATGTGCTCAGTCTTCTGTCCTCAAAGGCCTGGTTCCCAAACTCTCCCCATGGGGGAACCCTGAGCTGCCCCGCACAAATGACCTAGATTCCAATAGGAAATCATGCCCTCTCTTTTATATATTTATTATTTATGTATTTATTTATTTATTGCCTCAAGATTTTACTTTTTCACTTTGCAGGAAGCGAAAAGATGTAGGCAGTGTTGCACGCCCAGAGAAGGGAAAGAAGGCTCCCTGCTGAGGAGACAGCCCGATGTTGGGCTCCATCCCAGGACTCTGGGATCATGTCCTGAGCTGAAGGCAGTGGCCTAACCCACTGACTCACCCAGGTGTTACCAACAGCATTCACTTGTGAAATAACCTTCACGGTAATCCTGATGCAAAGCCCCTGTCCCATGCTCAGGCTTCTGTCCTCAGTAGCCTGGTCCATGAACTCTGCAGATGCGGGAACCCTGAGGTGCACCGCACAATGTCCATAGATCCCAATGGGAACGTTTGCCCTTTAGAAATGAGCTGAATCCGTAGAACAGGTGAAATCTGCATGCACCCCAGGGACACAGCTCCAAGGAGCGCCCACCTGAAGCGGGAACCAGGAGTTTGATGATCCCTCAGCAAGGGCCGGTAGGGCCTCCCATGTGCATCGGCCTAACCCTAACCCGAGGGTGCTTCTTCAGACTTCTATCCCCGGTTGCCTGCCCTGGTAGCCCTCTAGGTAGGGGATTCCTTCTTCACATCGCAGGCCTCTGGGTGCCGCCCACTAGGCAAATGGGAAGTTTAGCCCTGTGGAAGATCCTCGTGGAGGGAGAAATCTACCTGTCCGATCATTCTACCAACACCTTCCTAGGACACCCACACCACAATCCGGGAATAGGATGGTTCGCCAGGGCTACGTCCTTAACTGAGTCCCGTGGAAAGCCTAATTCTGCCCTGACGAATCAGGACAGCCATTCACCCAGAGCCAAAGGCTAAGCCTAGGTTACGTGATCAGACTCTGGACACCGGAGGACTGAACCCAGGTCCTCCTGCAGATGGGAAAGTCAGTCTGTAGGAAGGACTCAGCCTCTCAGGCAGAAACTGACCCTTTCCTTCTGTGCTATCCAGTACCTTCAGATATATAGAAACCAGCATGCTCCCCTGAGGGCATTCCACCCTCTTGGCCTGTCCCGTCCAAAATTCCATCGCCTGAGGATTCTTCTGAGTCCCACCCTCAACTCAGCCCTTGGTGTGCCAGTATTGTGTGGCCAGTTCCGACATGCCTTGTTCCTAAAACATAACCCTAACCCTTACTCTAACCCTCACCTAAACATAACCCTAACCCTAACCCTAACCCTATACCTCACATGAAGCCGTGGTCGGCTGCTCAGCCTTCCAACCTCAGAGGCCTGGTTCCCAAAATCTCCCGATGGAAGAACCCTGAGCCACACTGCAGAATTGCATTTGATCACTATATAAAACATGCCTGAATATATTTATTTATTTATTTATAATGATTTTATTTATTTGTTGGACAGACTGTGATCACAAGTAGGCTGTGTTATTGTCTAAAGGAAGAGGGAATAAGGCTCCCTGCAGTGGGGAGGGCCCGGTGTCAAACTAGATTCCTCTTCCCTGGGATCTTGACCTGGGCCGAGGCAAGAGGTCACATCCAATGAGGTACACAGGTGTTCTGGAAAGCATACCCTATAGCAATGACCTTCAGCCTTAGCATAATGCGAAGCCCAAGTCATGTGCTCAGTCTTCTGTCCTCAAAGGCCTGGTTCCCAAACTCTCCCCATGGGGGAACCCTGAGCTGCCCCGCACAAATGACCTAGATTCCAATAGGAAATCATGCCCTCTCTTTTATATATTTATTATTTATGTATTTATTTATTTATTGCCTCAAGATTTTACTTTTTCACTTTGCAGGAAGCGAAAAGTTGTAGGCAGTGTTGCACGCCCAGAGAAGGGAAAGAAGGCTCCCTGCTGAGGAGACAGCCCGATGTGGGGCTCCATCCCAGGACTCTGGGATCATGTCCTGAGCTGAAGGCAGTGGCCTAACCCACTGACTCACCCAGGTGTTACCAACAGCATTCACTTGTGAAATAACCTTCACGGTAATCCTGATGCAAAGCCCCTGTCCCATGCTCAGGCTTCTGTCCTCAGTAGCCTGGTCCATGAACTCTGCAGATGTGGGAACCCTGAGGTGCACCGCACAATGTCCATAGATCCCAATGGGAACGTTTGCCCTTTAGAAATGAGCTGAATCCGTAGAACAAGTGAAATCTGCATGCACCCCTTGGGACACAGCTCCAAGGAGTGCCCACCTGAAGCGGGAACCAGGAGTTTGATGATCCCTCAGCAAGGGCCGGTAGGGCCTCCCATGTGCATCGGCCTAACCCTAACCCGAGGGTGCTTCTTCAGACTTCTATCCCCGGTTGCCTGCCCTGGTAGCCCTCTAGGTAGGGGATTCCTTCTTCACATCGCAGGCCTCTGGGTGCCGCCCACTAGGCAAATGGGAAGTTTAGCCCTGTGGAAGATCCTCGGGGAGGGAGAAATCTACCTGTCCGATCATTCTACCAACACCTTCCTAGGACACCCACACCACAATCCGGGAATAGGATGGTTCGCCAGGGCTACGTCCTTAACTGAGTCCCGTGGAAAGCCTAATTCTGCCCTGACGAATCAGGACAGCCATTCACCCAGAGCCAAAGGCTAAGCCTAGGTTACGTGATCAGACTCTGGACACCGGAGGACTGAACCCAGGTCCTCCTGCAGATGGGAAAGTCAGTCTGTAGGAAGGACTCAGCCTCTCAGGCAGAAACTGACCCTTTCCTTCTGTGCTATCCAGTACCTTCAGATATATAGAAACCAGCATGCTCCCCTGAGGGCATTCCACCCTCTTGGCCTGTCCCGTCCAAAATTCCATCGCCTGAGGATTCTTCTGAGTCCCACCCTCAACTCAGCCCTTGGTGTGCCAGTATTGTGTGGCCAGTTCCGACATGCCTTGTTCCTAAAACATAACCCTAACCCTTACTCTAACCCTCACCTAAACATAACCCTAACCCTAACCCTAACCCTAACCCTAACCCTATACCTCACATGAAGCCGTGGTCGGCTGCTCAGCCTTCCAACCTCAGAGGCCTGGTTCCCAAAATCTCCCGATGGAAGAACCCTGAGCCACACTGCAGAATTGCATTTGATCACTATATAAAACATGCCTGAATATATTTATTTATTTATTTATAATGATTTTATTTATTTGTTGGACAGACTGTGATCACAAGTAGGCTGTGTTATTGTCTAAAGGAAGAGGGAATAAGGCTCCCTGCAGTGGGGAGGGCCCGGTGTCAAACTAGATTCCTCTTCCCTGGGATCTTGACCTGGGCCGAGGCAAGAGGTCACATCCAATGAGGTACACAGGTGTTCTGGAAAGCATACCCTATAGCAATGACCTTCAGCCTTAGCATAATGCGAAGCCCAAGTCATGTGCTCAGTCTTCTGTCCTCAAAGGCCTGGTTCCCAAACTCTCCCCATGGGGGAACCCTGAGCTGCCCCGCACAAATGACCTAGATTCCAATAGGAAATCATGCCCTCTCTTTTATATATTTATTATTTATGTATTTATTTATTTATTGCCTCAAGATTTTACTTTTTCACTTTGCAGGAAGCGAAAAGTTGTAGGCAGTGTTGCACGCCCAGAGAAGGGAAAGAAGGCTCCCTGCTGAGGAGACAGCCCGATGTGGGGCTCCATCCCAGGACTCTGGGATCATGTCCTGAGCTGAAGGCAGTGGCCTAACCCACTGACTCACCCAGGTGTTACCAACAGCATTCACTTGTGAAATAACCTTCACGGTAATCCTGATGCAAAGCCCCTGTCCCATGCTCAGGCTTCTGTCCTCAGTAGCCTGGTCCATGAACTCTGCAGATGTGGGAACCCTGAGGTGCACCGCACAATGTCCATAGATCCCAATGGGAACGTTTGCCCTTTAGAAATGAGCTGAATCCGTAGAACAAGTGAAATCTGCATGCACCCCTTGGGACACAGCTCCAAGGAGCGCCCACCTGAAGCGGGAACCAGGAGTTTGATGATCCCTCAGCAAGGGCCGGTAGGGCCTCCCATGTGCATCGGCCTAACCCTAACCCGAGGGTGCTTCTTCAGACTTCTATCCCCGGTTGCCTGCCCTGGTAGCCCTCTAGGTAGGGGATTCCTTCTTCACATCGCAGGCCTCTGGGTGCCGCCCACTAGGCAAATGGGAAGTTTAGCCCTGTGGAAGACCCTCGGGGAGGGAGAAATCTGCCTGTCCGATCATTCTACCAACACCTTCCTAGGACCCCCACACCACAATCCGGGAATAGGATGGTCCGCCAGGGCTACGTCCTCAACTGAGTCCCGTGGAAAGCCTAATTCTGCCCTGACACATCAGGTCAGCCATTCACCCAGAGCAAAAGGCTAAGCCTAGGTTATGTTATCAGACTCTGGACACCGGAGGACTGAACCCCGGTCTTCCTGTGGATGGGAAAGTCAGTCTGTAGGAAGGACTCAGCCTCTCAGGCAGAAACTGACCCTTTCCTTCTGTGCTATCCAGTACCTTCAGATATATAGAAACCAGCATGCTCCCCTGAGGGCATTCCAACCTCTTGGCCTGTCCTGTCCAAAATTCCATCGCCTGAGGATTCTGCTGAGTCCCACCCTCAACGCAGCCCTTGGTGTGCCATATTGTGTGGCCAGTTCCGACATGCCTTGTTCCTAAATCATAACCCTAACCCTTACTCTAACCCTCACCTAAACATAACCCTAACCCTAACCCTAACCCTAACCCTAACCCTATACCTCACATGAAGCCGTGGTCGGCTGCTCAGCCTTCCAACCTCAGAGGCCTGGTTCCCAAAATCTCCCGATGGAAGAACCCTGAGCCACACTGCAGAATTGCACTTGATCACTATATAAAACATGCCTGAATATATTTATTTATTTATTTATAATGATTTTATTTATTTGTTGGACAGACTGAGATCACAAGTAGGCTGTGTTTTTGTCTGAAGGAAGGGGGAATAAGGCTCCCTGCAGTGGGGAGGGCCCCGTGTCAAACTAGATTCCTCTTCCCTGGGATCTTGACCTGGGCCGAGGCAAGAGGTCACATCCAATGAGGTACACAGGTGTTCTGGAAAGCATACCCAATAGCATTGACCTTCAGCCTTAGCATAATGCGAAGCCCAAGTCATGTGCTCAGACTTCTGTCCTCAAAGGCCTGGTTCCCAAACTCTCCCCATGGGGGAACCCTGAGCTGCCCCGCACAAATGACCTAGATTCCAATAGGAAATCATGCCCTCTCTTTTATATATTTATTATTTATGTATTTATTTATTTATTGCCTCAAGATTTTACTTTTTCACTTAGCAGGGAGCGAAAAGATGTAGGCAGTGTTGCACGCCCAGAGAAGGGAAAGAAGGCTCCCTGCTGATGAGACAGGCCGATGTGGGGCTCCATCCCAGGACTCTGGGATCATGTCCTGAGCTGAAGGCTGTGGCCTAACCCACTGACTCACCCAGGTGTTACCAACAGCATTCACTTGTGAAATAACCTTCACGGTAATCCTGATGCAAAGCCCCTGTCCCATGCTCAGGCTTCTGTCCTCAGTAGCCTGGTCCATGAACTCTGCAGATGCGGGAACCCTGAGGTGCACCGCACAATGTCCATAGATCCCAATGGGAACGTTTGCCCTTTAGAAATGAGCTGAATCCGTAGAACAGGTGAAATCTGCATGCACCCCTTGGGACACAGCTCCAAGGAGTGCCCACCTGAAGCGGGAACCAGGAGTTTGATGATCCCTCAGCAAGGGCCGGTAGGGCCTCCCATGTGCATCGGCCTAACCCTAACCTGAGGGTGCTTCTTCAGACTTCTATCCCCGGTTGCCAGCACTGGTAGCCCTCTAGGTAGGGGATTCCTTCTT
Organism: Mustela nivalis; assembly: GCF_964662115.1. Classification (NCBI taxonomy): domain Eukaryota; kingdom Metazoa; phylum Chordata; class Mammalia; order Carnivora; family Mustelidae; genus Mustela; species Mustela nivalis. The sequence continues at coordinate 1,123,457 of NW_028136481.1, read as the reverse complement.
CACATCGCAGGCCTCTGGGTGCCGCCCACTAGGCAAATAGGAAGTTTAGCCCTGTGGAAGACCCTAGGGGAGGGAGAAATCTGCCTGTCCGATCATTCTACCAACACCTTCCTAGGACTCCCACACCACAATCCGGGAATAGGATGGTCCGCCAGGGCTACGTCCTCAAATGAGTCCTGTGGAAAGCCTAATTCTGCCCTGACAAATCAGGTCAGCCATTCTCCCAGAGCCAAAGGCTAAGCCTAGGTTACGTGATCAGACTCTGGACACCGGAGGACTGAACCCAGGTCCTCCTGTGGATGGGAAAGTCAGTCTGTAGGAAGGACTCAGCCTCTCAGACAGAAACCGACCCTTTCCTTCTGTGCTATCCAGTACCTTCAGATATATAGAAACCAGCATGCTCCCCTGAGGGCATTCCACCCTCTTGGCCTGTCCCGTCCAAAATTCCATCGCCTGAGGATTCTGCTGAGTCCCACCCTCAACTCAGCCCTTGGTGTGCCAGTATTGTGTGGCCAGTTCCGAAATGCCTTGTTCCTAAGACATAACCATAACCCTTACTCTAACCCTCACCTAAACATAACCCTAACCCTAACCCTAACCCTAACCCTATACCTCACATGAAGCCGTGGTCGGCTGCTCAGCCTTCCAACCTCAGAGGCCTTGTTCCCCAAATCTCCCGATGGAAGAACCCTGAGCCACACTGCAGAATTGCACTTGAGCAATATATAAAACATGCCTGAATATATTTATTTATTTATTTATAATGATTTTATTTATTTGTTGGACAGACTGAGATCACAAGTAGGCTGTGTTTTTTTCTGAAGGAAGGGGGAATAAGGCTCCCTGCAGTGGGGAGGGCCCCGTGTCAAACTAGATTCCTCTTTACTGGGATTTTGCCCTGGGCCGAGGCAAGAGGTCACATCCAATGAGGTACACAGGTGTTCTGGAAAGCATACCCTATAGCAATGAGCTTCAGCCTTATCATAATGCGAAGCCCAAGTCATGTGCTCAGTCTTCTGTCCTCAAAGGCCTGGTTCCCAAACTCTCCCCATGGGGGAACCCTGAGCTGCCCCGCACAAATGACCTAGATTCCAATAGGAAATCATGCCCTCTCTTTTATATATTTATTATTTATGTATTTATTTATTCATTGCCTCAAGATTTTACTTTTTCACTTTGCAGGAAGCGAAAAGATGTAGGCAGTGTTGCACGCCCAGAGAAGGGAAAGAAGGCTCCCTGCTGAGGAGACAGCCCGATGTGGTGCTCCATCCCAGGACTCTGGGATCATGTCCTGAGCTGAAGGCAATGGCCTAACCCACTGACTCACCCAGGTGTTACCAACAGCATTCACTTTTGAAATAACCTTCACGGTAATCCTGATGCAAAGCCCCTGTCCCATGCTCAGGCTTCTGTCCTCAGTAGCCTGGTCCATGAACTCTGCAGATGCGGGAACCCTGAGGTGCACCGCACAATGTCCATAGATCCCAATGGGAACGTTTGCCCTTTAGAAATGAGCTGAATCCGTAGAACAGGTGAAATCTGCATGCACCCCTTGGGACACAGCTCCAAGGAGCGCCCACCTGAAGCGGGAACCAGGAGTTTGATGATCCCTCAGCAAGGGCCGGTAGGGCCTCCCATGTGCATCAGCCTAACCCTAACCCGAGGATGCTTCTTTAGACTTCTATCCCTGGTTGCCTGCCCTGGTAGCTCTCTAGGTAGGGGATTCCTTCTTCACATCGCAGGCTTCTGGTTGCCGCCCACTATGATAATGGGAAATTTAGCCCTGTGGAAGACCTCGGGGCGGGAGAAATCTGTCTGTCCGATCATTCTACCAACACCTTCCTAGGACCCCCCACACCACAATCCGGGAATAGGATGGTCCGCCAGGGCTACGTCCTCAACTGAGTCCCGTGGAAAGCCTAATTCTGCCCTGACAAATCAGGTCAGCCATTCTCCTAGAGCCAAAGGCTAAGCCTAGGTTACGGAATCAGACTCTGGACACCGGAGGACTGAACCCAGGTCCTCCTGTGGATGGCAAAGTCAGTCTGTAGGAAGGACTCAGCCTCTCAGGCAGAAACTGACCCTTTCCTTCTGTGCTATCCAGTACCTTCAGATATATAGAAACCAGCATGCTCCCCTGAGGGCATTCCACCCTTTGGCCTGTCCCGTCCAAAATTCCATCGCCTGAGGATTCTGCTGAGTCCCACCCTCAACTCAGCCTTTAATGTGCCAGTATTGTGTGGCCAGTTCCGACATGCCTTGTTCCTAAGACATAACCCTAACCCTTACTGAAACCCTCACCTAAACATAACCCTAACCCTAACCATAACCCTAACACTAACCCTAACCCTAACCGTATACCTCACATGAAGCCGTGGTCGGCTGCTCAGCCTTCCAACCTCAGAGGCCTGGTTCCCAAAATCTCCCGATGGAAGAACCCTGAGCCACACTACAGAATTGCACTTGATCACTATATAAAACATGCCTGAATATATTTATTTATTTATTTATAATGATTTTATTTATTTGTTGGACAGACTGAGATCACAAGTAGGCTGTGTTTTTGTCCGAAGGAAGGGGGAATAAGGCTCCCTGCAGTGGGGAGGGCCCCGTGTCAAACTAGATTCCTCTTCCCTGGGATCTTGACCTGGGCCGAGGCAAGAGGTCACATCCAATGAGGTACACAGGTGTTCTGGAAAGCATACCCAATAGCAATGACCTTCAGCCTTAGCATAATGAGAAGCCCAAGTCATGTGCTCAGACTTCTGTCCTCAAAGGCCTGGTTTCCAAACTCTCCCCATGGGGGAACCCTGAGCTGCCCCGCACAAATGACCTAGATTCCAATAGGAAATCATGCCCTCTCTTTTATATATTTATTATTTATGTATTTATTTATTTATTGCCTCAAGATTTTACTTTTTCACTTTGCAGGGAGCGAAAAGATGTAGGCAGTGTTGCACGCCCAGAGAAGGGAAAGAAGGCTCCCTGCTGAAGAGACAGCCCGATGTGGGGCTCCATCCCAGGACTCTGGGATCATGTCCTGAGCTGAAGGCATTGGCCTAACCCACGGACTCACCCAGGTGTTACCAACAGCATTCACTTGTGAAATAACCTTCACGGTAATCCTGATGCAAAGCCCCTGTCCCATGCTCAGGCTTCTGTCCTCAGTAGCCTGGTCCATGAACTCTGCAGATGCGGGAACCCTGAGGTGCACCGCACAATGTCCATAGATCCCAATGGGAACGTTTGCCCTTTAGAAATGAGCTGAATCCGTAGAACAGGTGAAATCTGCATGCACCCCTTGGGACACAGCTCCAAGGAGTGCCCACCTGAAGCGGGAACCAGGAGTTTGATGATCCCTCAGCAAGGGCCGGTAGGGCCTCCCATGTGCATCGGCCTAACCCTAACCTGAGGGTGCTTCTTCAGACTTCTATCCCCAGTTGCCAGCGCTGGTAGCCCTCTAGGTAGGGGATTCCTTCTTCACATCGCAGGCCTCTGGGTGCCGCCCACTAGGCAAATGGGAAGTTTAGCCCTGTGGAAGACCCTAGGGGAGGGAGAAATCTGCCTGTCCGATCATTCTACCAACACCTTCCTAGGACTCCCACACCACAATCCGGGAATAGGATGGTCTGCCAGGGCTACGTCCTCATCTGAGTCCTGTGGAAAGCCTAATTCTGCCCTGACAAATCAGGTCAGCCATTCTCCCAGAGCCAAAGGCTAAGCCTAGGTTATGTGATCACACTCTGGACACCGGAGGACTGAACCCAGGTCCTCCTGTGGATGGGAAAGTCAGTCTGTAGGAAGGACTCAGCCTCTAAGGCAGAAACTGACCCTTTCCTTCTGTGCTATCCAGTACCTTCAGATATATAGAAACCAGCATGCTCCCCTGAGGGCATTCCACCCTCTTGGCCTGTCCTGTCCAAAATTCCATCGCCTGAGGATTCTGCTGAGTCCCACCCTCAACTCAGCCCTTGGTGTGCCAGTATTGTGTGGCCAGTTCCGACATGCCTTGTTCCTAAGACATAACCCTAACCCTTACTCTAATCCTCACCTAAACATAACCCTAACCCTAACCCTAACCCTAACCCTAACCCTAACCCTAACCCTAACCCTATACCTCACATGAAGCCGTGGTTGGCTGCTCAGCCTTCCAACCTCAGAGGCCTGGTTCCCCAAATCTCCCGATGGAAGAACCCTGAGCCACACTGCAGAATTGCACTTGAGCAATATATAAAACATGCCTGAATATATTTATTTATTTTTTTATAATGATTTTATTTATTTGTTGGACAGACTGAGATCACAAGTAGGCTGTGTTTTTTTCTGAAGGAAGGGGGAAAAAGGCTCCCTGCAGTGGGGAGGGCCCCGTGTCAAACTAGATTCCTCTTCCCTGGGATCTTGACCTGGGCCGAGGCAAGAGGTCACATCCAATGAGGTACACAGGTGTTCTGGAAAGCATACCCTATAGCAATGACCTTCAGCCTTAGCATAATGCGAAGCCCAAGTCATGTGCTCAGTCTTCTGTCCTCAAAGGCCTGGTTCCCAAACTCTCCCCATGGGGGAACCCTGAGCTGCCCCGCACAAATGACCTAGATTCCAATAGGAAATCATGCCCTCTCTTTTATATATTTATTATTTAAATATTTATTTATTTATTGCTTCAAGATTTTACTTTTTCACTTTGCAGGGAGCGAAAAGATGTAGGCAGTGTTGCACGAACAGAGGACGAAAAGAAGGCTCCCTGCTGAGGAGACAGCCCGATGTGGGGCTCCATCCCAGGCTCTGGGATTATGTCCTGAGCTGAAGGCAGTGGCCTAACCCACTGACTCACCCAGGTGTTACCAACAGCATTCACTTGTGAAATATCCTTCACGGTAATCCTGATGCAAAGCCCCTGTCCCATGCTCAGGCTTCTGTCCTCAGTAGCCTGGTCCATGAACTCTGCAGATGCGGGAACTCTGAGGTGCACTGCACAATGTCCATAGATCCCAATGGGAACGTTTGCCCTTTAGAAATGAGCTGAATCCGTAGAACAGGTGAAATCTGCATGCACCCCTTGGGACACAGCTCCAAGGAGCGCCCACCTGAAGCGGGAACCAGGAGTTTGATGATCCCTCAGCAAGGGCCGGTAGGGCCTCCCATGTGCATCGGCCTAACCCTAACCCGAGGGTGCTTCTTCAGACTTCTATCCCCGGTTGCCTGCCCTGGTAGCCCTCTAGGTAGGGGATTCCTTCTTCACATCGCAGGCCTCTGGGTGCCGCCCACTAGGCAAATGGGAAGTTTAGCCCTGTGGAAGACCCTCGGGGAGGGAGAAATCTGCCTGTCCGATCATTCTACCAACACCTTCCTAGGACCCCCACACCACAATCCGGGAATAGGATGGTCCGCCAGGGCTACGTCCTCAAATGAGTCCCGTGGAAAGCCTAATTCTGCCCTGACAAATCAGGTCAGCCATTCACCCAGAGCCAAATGCTAAGCCTAGGTTACTGGATCAGACTCTGTACACCGGAGGAGTGAACCCAGGTCCTCCTGTGGATGGGAAAGTCAGTCTGTAGGAAGGACTCAGCCTCTCAGGCAGAAACTGACCCTTTCCTTCTGTGCTATCCAGTACCTTCAGATATATAGAAACCAGCATGCTCCCCTGAGGGCATTCCACCCTCTTGGCCTGTCCCGTCCAAAATTCCATCGCCTGAGGATTCTGCTGAGTCCCACCCTCAACTCAGCCCTTGGTGTGCCAGTATTGTGTGGCCAGTTCCGACATGCCTTGTTCCTAAAACATAACCCTAACCCTTACTCTAACCCTCACCTAAACATAACCCTAACCCTAACCCTAACCCTAACCCTAACCCTATACCTCACATGAAGCCGTGGTCGGCTGCTCAGCCTTCCAACCTCAGAGGCCTGGTTCCCAAAATCTCCCGATGGAAGAACCCTGAGCCACACTGCAGAATTGCATTTGATCACTATATAAAACATGCCTGAATATATTTATTTATTTATTTATAATGATTTTATTTATTTGTTGGACAGACTGTGATCACAAGTAGGCTGTGTTTTTGTCTGAAGGAAGGGGGAATAAGGCTCCCTGCAGTGGGAGGGCCCGGTGTCAAACTAGATTCCTGTTCCCTGGGATCTTGACCTGGGCCGAGGCAAGAGGTCACATCCAATGAGGTACACAGGTGTTCTGGAAAGCATACCCTATAGCAATGACCTTCAGCCTTAGCATAATGCGAAGCCCAAGTCATGTGCTCAGTCTTCTGTCCTCAAAGGCCTGGTTCCCAAACTCTCCCCATGGGGGAACCCTGAGCTGCCCCGCACAAATGACCTAGATTCCAATAGGAAATCATGCCCTCTCTTTTATATATTTATTATTTATGTATTTATTTATTTATTGCCTCAAGATTTTACTTTTTCACTTTGCAGGAAGCGAAAAGATGTAGGCAGTGTTGCACGCCCAGAGAAGGGAAAGAAGGCTCCCTGCTGAGGAGACAGCCCGATGTTGGGCTCCATCCCAGGACTCTGGGATCATGTCCTGAGCTGAAGGCAGTGGCCTAACCCACTGACTCACCCAGGTGTTACCAACAGCATTCACTTGTGAAATAACCTTCACGGTAATCCTGATGCAAAGCCCCTGTCCCATGCTCAGGCTTCTGTCCTCAGTAGCCTGGTCCATGAACTCTGCAGATGCGGGAACCCTGAGGTGCACCGCACAATGTCCATAGATCCCAATGGGAACGTTTGCCCTTTAGAAATGAGCTGAATCCGTAGAACAGGTGAAATCTGCATGCACCCCAGGGACACAGCTCCAAGGAGCGCCCACCTGAAGCGGGAACCAGGAGTTTGATGATCCCTCAGCAAGGGCCGGTAGGGCCTCCCATGTGCATCGGCCTAACCCTAACCCGAGGGTGCTTCTTCAGACTTCTATCCCCGGTTGCCTGCCCTGGTAGCCCTCTAGGTAGGGGATTCCTTCTTCACATCGCAGGCCTCTGGGTGCCGCCCACTAGGCAAATGGGAAGTTTAGCCCTGTGGAAGATCCTCGGGGAGGGAGAAATCTACCTGTCCGATCATTCTACCAACAACTTCCTAGGACACCCACACCACAATCCGGGAATAGGATGGTTCGCCAGGGCTACGTCCTTAACTGAGTCCCGTGGAAAGCCTAATTCTGCCCTGACGAATCAGGACAGCCATTCACCCAGAGCCAAAGGCTAAGCCTAGGTTACGTGATCAGACTCTGGACACCGGAGGACTGAACCCAGGTCCTCCTGCAGATGGGAAAGTCAGTCTGTAGGAAGGACTCAGCCTCTCAGGCAGAAACTGACCCTTTCCTTCTGTGCTATCCAGTACCTTCAGATATATAGAAACCAGCATGCTCCCCTGAGGGCATTCCACCCTCTTGGCCTGTCCCGTCCAAAATTCCATCGCCTGAGGATTCTACTGAGTCCCACCCTCAACTCAGCCCTTGGTGTGCCAGTATTGTGTGGCCAGTTCCGACATGCCTTGTTCCTAAAACATAACCCTAACCCTTACTCTAACCCTCACCTAAACATAACCGTAACCCTAACCCTAACCCTAACCCTAACCCTATACCTCACATGAAGCCGTGGTCGGCTGCTCAGCCTTCCAACCTCAGAGGCCTGGTTCCCAAAATCTCCCGATGGAAGAACCCTGAGCCACACTGCAGAATTGCATTTGATCACTATATAAAACATGCCTGAATATATTTATTTATTTATTTATAATGATTTTATTTATTTGTTGGACAGACTGTGATCACAAGTAGGCTGTGTTTTTGTCTAAAGGAAGAGGGAATAAGGCTCCCTGCAGTGGGGAGGGCCCGGTGTCAAACTAGATTCCTCTTCCCTGGGATCTTGACCTGGGCCGAGGCAAGAGGTCACATCCAATGAGGTACACAGGTGTTCTGGAAAGCATACCCTATAGCAATGACCTTCAGCCTTAGCATAATGCGAAGCCCAAGTCATGTGCTCAGTCTTCTGTCCTCAAAGGCCTGGTTCCCAAACTCTCCCCATGGGGGAACCCTGAGCTGCCCCGCACAAATGACCTAGATTCCAATAGGAAATCATGCCCTCTCTTTTATATATTTATTATTTATGTATTTATTTATTTATTGCCTCAAGATTTTACTTTTTCACTTTGCAGGAAGCGAAAAGTTGTAGGCAGTGTTGCACGCCCAGAGAAGGGAAAGAAGGCTCCCTGCTGAGGAGACAGCCCGATGTGGGGCTCCATCCCAGGACTCTGGGATCATGTCCTGAGCTGAAGGCAGTGGCCTAACCCACTGACTCACCCAGGTGTTACCAACAGCATTCACTTGTGAAATAACCTTCACGGTAATCCTGATGCAAAGCCCCTGTCCCATGCTCAGGCTTCTGTCCTCAGTAGCCTGGTCCATGAACTCTGCAGATGTGGGAACCCTGAGGTGCACCGCACAATGTCCATAGATCCCAATGGGAACGTTTGCCCTTTAGAAATGAGCTGAATCCGTAGAACAAGTGAAATCTGCATGCACCCCTTGGGACACAGCTCCAAGGAGCGCCCACCTGAAGCGGGAACCAGGAGTTTGATGATCCCTCAGCAAGGGCCGGTAGGGACTCCCATGTGCATCGGCCTAACCCTAACCCGAGGGTGCTTCTTCAGACTTCTATCCCCGGTTGCCTGCCCTGGTAGCCCTCTAGGTAGGGGATTCCTTCTTCACATCGCAGGCCTCTGGGTGCCGCCCACTAGGCAAATGGGAAGTTTAGCCCTGTGGAAGACCCTCGGGGAGGGAGAAATCTGCCTGTCCGATCATTCTACCAACACCTTCCTAGGACCCCCACACCACAATCCGGGAATAGGATGGTCCGCCAGGGCTACGTCCTCAACTGAGTCCCGTGGAAAGCCTAATTCTGCCCTGACACATCAGGTCAGCCATTCACCCAGAGCCAAAGGCTAAGCCTAGGTTATGTTATCAGACTCTGGACACCGGAGGACTGAACCCCGGTCTTCCTGTGGATGGGAAAGTCAGTCTGTAGGAAGGACTCAGCCTCTCAGGCAGAAACTGACCCTTTCCTTCTGTGCTATCCAGTACCTTCAGATATATAGAAACCAGCATGCTCCCCTGAGGGCATTCCAACCTCTTGGCCTGTCCCGTCCAAAATTCCATCGCCTGAGGATTCTGCTGAGTCCCACCCTCAACGCAGCCCTTGGTGTGCCATATTGTGTGGCCAGTTCCGACATGCCTTGTTCCTAAATCATAACCCTAACCCTTACTCTAACCCTCACCTAAACATAACCCTAACCCTAACCCTAACCCTATACCTCACATGAAGCCGTGGTCGGCTGCTCAGCCTTCCAACCTCAGAGGCCTGGTTCCCAAAATCTCCCGATGGAAGAACCCTGAGCCACACTGCAGAATTGCACTTGATCACTATATAAAACATGCCTGAATATATTTATTTATTTATTTATAATGATTTTATTTATTTGTTGGACAGACTGAGATCACAAGTAGGCTGTGTTTTTGTCTGAAGGAAGGGGGAATAAGGCTCCCTGCAGTGGGGAGGGCCCCGTGTCAAACTAGATTCCTCTTCCCTGGGATCTTGACCTGGGCCGAGGCAAGAGGTCACATCCAATGAGGTACACAGGTGTTCTGGAAAGCATACCCAATAGCAATGACCTTCAGCCTTAGCATAATGCGAAGCCCAAGTCATGTGCTCAGACTTCTGTCCTCAAAGGCCTGGTTCCCAAACTCTCCCCATGTGGGAACCCTGAGCTGCCCCGCACAAATGACCTAGATTCCAATAGGAAATCATGCCCTCTCTTTTATATATTTATTATTTATGTATTTATTTATTTATTGCCTCAAGATTTTACTTTTTCACTTTGCAGGGAGCGAAAAGATGTAGGCAGTGTTGCACGCCCAGAGAAGGGAAAGAAGGCTCCCTGCTGATGAGACAGGCCGATGTGGGGCTCCATCCCAGGACTCTGGGATCATGTCCTGAGCTGAAGGCATGGCCTAACCCACTGACTCACCCAGGTGTTACCAACAGCATTCACTTGTGAAATAACCTTCACGGTAATCCTGATGCAAAGCCCCTGTCCCATGCTCAGGCTTCTGTCCTCAGTAGCCTGGTCCATGAACTCTGCAGATGCGGGAACCCTGAGGTGCACCGCACAATGTCCATAGATCCCAATGGGAACGTTTGCCCTTTAGAAATGAGCTGAATCCGTAGAACAGGTGAAATCTGCATGCACCCCTTGGGACACAGCTCCAAGGAGTGCCCACCTGAAGCGGGAACCAGGAGTTTGATGATCCCTCAGCAAGGGCCGGTAGGGCCTCCCATGTGCATCGGCCTAACCCTAACCCGAGGATGCTTCTTTAGACTTCTATCCCTGGTTACCTGCCCTGGTAGCTCTCTAGGTAGGGGATTCCTTCTTCACATCTCAGGCTTCAGGGTGCCGCCCACTATGATAATGGGAAATTTAGCCCTGTGGAAGACCGCGGGGCGGGAGAAATCTGCCTGTCCGATCATTCTCCCAACACCTTCCTAGGACCCCCACACCACAATCCGGGAATAGGATGGTCCGCCAGGGCTACGTCCTCAACTGAGTCCCGTGGAAAGCCTAATTCTGCCCTGACAAATCAGGTCAGCCATTCTCCCAGAGCCAAAGGCTAAGCCTAGTTTACGGGATCAGACTCTGGAGACCGGAGGACTGAACCCAGGTCCTCCTGTGGATGGGAAAGTCAGTCTGTAGGAAGGACTCAGCCTCTCAGGCAGAAACTGACCCTTTCCTTCTGTGCTATCCAGTACCTTCAGATATATAGAAACCAGCATGCTACCCTGAGGGCATTCCACCCTCTTGGCCTGTCCCGTCCAAAATTCCATCACCTGAGGATTCTGCTGAGTCCCACCCTCAACTCAGCCCTTGGTGTGCCAGTATTGTGTGGCCAGTTCCGACATGCCTTGTTCCTAAGACATAACCCTAACCCTTACTCTAACCCTCACCTAAACATAACCCTAACCCTAACCCTAACCCTAACCCTAACCCTAACCGTATACCTCACATGAAGCCGTGGTCGGCTGCTCAGCCTTCCAACCTCAGAGGCCTGGTTCCCAAAATCTCCCGATGGAAGAACCCTGAGCCACACTGAAGAATTGCACTTGAGCACTATATAAAACATGCCTGAATATATTTATTTATTTATTTATAATGATTTTATTTATTTGTTGGACAGACTGTGATCATAAGTAGGCTGTGTTTTTGTCTGAAGGAAGGGGGAATAAGGCTCCCTGCCTTGGGGAGGGCCCCGTGTCAAACTAGATTCCTCTTCCCTGGGATCTTGACCTGGGCCGAGGCAAGAGGTCACATCCAATGAGGTACACAGGTGTTCTGGAAAGCATACCCTATAGCAATGACCTTCAGCCTTAGCATAATGCGAAGCCCAAGTCATGTGCTCAGTCTTCTGTCCTCAAAGGCCTGGTTCCCAAACTCTCCCCATGGGGGAACCCTGAGCTGCCCCGCACAAATGACCTAGATTCCAATAGGAAATCATGCCCTCTCTTTTATATATTTATTATTTATGTATTTATTTATTTATTGCCTCAAGATTTTACTTTTTCACTTTGCAGGAAGCGAAAAGATGTAGGCAGTGTTGCACGCCCAGAGAAGGGAAAGAAGGCTCCCTGCTGAGGAGACAGCCCGATGTGGGGCTCCATCCCAGGACTCTGGGATCATGTCCTGAGCTGAAGGCAATGGCCTAACCCACTGACTCACCCAGGTGTTACCAACAGCATTCACTTGTGAAATAACCTTCACGGTAATCCTGATGCAAAGCCCCTGTCCCATGCTCAGGCTTCTGTCCTCAGTAGCCTGGTCCATGAACTCTGCAGATGCGGGAACCCTGAGGTGCACCGCACAATGTCCATAGATCCCAATGGGAACGTTTGCCCTTTAGAAATGAGCTGAATCCGTAGAACAGGTGAAATCTGCATGCACCCCTTGGGACACAGCTCCAAGGAGCGCCCACCTGAAGCGGGAACCAGGAGTTTGATGATCCCTCAGCAAGGGCCGGTAGGGCCTCCCATGTGCATCGGCCTAACCCTAACCCGAGGGTGCTTCTTCAGACTTCTATCCCCGGTTGCCTGCCCTGGTAGCCCTCTAGGTAGGGGATTCCTTCTTCACATCGCAGGCCTCTGGGTGCCGCCCACTAGGCAAATGGGAAGTTTAGCCCTGTGGAAGACCCTCGGGGAGGGAGAAATCTGCCTGTCCGATCATTCTACCAACACCTTCCTAGGACCCCCACACCACAATCCGGGAATAGGATGGTCCGCCAGGGCTACGTCCTCAAATGAGTCCCGTGGAAAGCCTAATTCTGCCCTGACGAATCAGGTCAGCCATTCTCCCAGAGCCAAAGGCTAAGCCTAGGTTACGTGATCAGACTCTGGACACCGGAGGACTGAACCCAGGTCCTCCTGTGGATGGGAAGTCAGTCTGTAGGAAGGACTCAGCCTCTCAGGCAGAAACTGACCCTTTCCTTCTGTGCTATCCAGTACCTTCAGATATATAGAAACCAGCATGCTCCCCTGAGGGCATTCCACCCTCTTGGCCTGTCCCGTCCAAAATTCCATCGCCTGAGGATTCTGCTGAGTCCCACCCTCAACTCAGCCCTTTTTGTGCCAGTATTGTGTGGCCAGTTCCGACATGCCTTTTTCCTAAAACATAACCCTAACCCTTACTCTAACCCTCACCTAAACATAACCCTAACCCTAACCCTAACCCTAACCCTAACCCTATACCTCACATGAAGCCGTGGTCGGCTGCTCAGCCTTCCAACCTCAGAGGCCTGGTTCCCAAAATCTCCCGATGGAAGAACCCTGAGCCACACTGCAGAATTGCATTTGATCACTATATAAAACATGCCTGAATATATTTATTTATTTATTTATAATGATTTTATTTATTTGTTGGACAGACTGTGATCACAAGTAGGCTGTGTTTTTGTCTGAAGGAAGGGGGAATAAGGCTCCCTGCAGTGGGAGGGCCCGGTGTCAAACTAGATTCCTGTTCCCTGGGATCTTGACCTGGGCCGAGGCAAGAGGTCACATCCAATGAGGTACACAGGTGTTCTGGAAAGCATACCCTATAGCAATGACCTTCAGCCTTAGCATAATGCGAAGCCCAAGTCATGTGCTCAGTCTTCTGTCCTCAAAGGCCTGGTTCCCAAACTCTCCCCATGGGGGAACCCTGAGCTGCCCCGCACAAATGACCTAGATTCCAATAGGAAATCATGCCCTCTCTTTTATATATTTATTATTTATGTATTTATTTATTTATTGCCTCAAGATTTTACTTTTTCACTTTGCAGGAAGCGAAAAGATGTAGGCAGTGTTGCACGCCCAGAGAAGGGAAAGAAGGCTCCCTGCTGAGGAGACAGCCCGATGTTGGGCTCCATCCCAGGACTCTGGGATCATGTCCTGAGCTGAAGGCAGTGGCCTAACCCACTGACTCACCCAGGTGTTACCAACAGCATTCACTTGTGAAATAACCTTCACGGTAATCCTGATGCAAAGCCCCTGTCCCATGCTCAGGCTTCTGTCCTCAGTAGCCTGGTCCATGAACTCTGCAGATGCGGGAACCCTGAGGTGCACCGCACAATGTCCATAGATCCCAATGGGAACGTTTGCCCTTTAGAAATGAGCTGAATCCGTAGAACAGGTGAAATCTGCATGCACCCCAGGGACACAGCTCCAAGGAGCGCCCACCTGAAGCGGGAACCAGGAGTTTGATGATCCCTCAGCAAGGGCCGGTAGGGCCTCCCATGTGCATCGGCCTAACCCTAACCCGAGGGTGCTTCTTCAGACTTCTATCCCCGGTTGCCTGCCCTGGTAGCCCTCTAGGTAGGGGATTCCTTCTTCACATCGCAGGCCTCTGGGTGCCGCCCACTAGGCAAATGGGAAGTTTAGCCCTGTGGAAGATCCTCGGGGAGGGAGAAATCTACCTGTCCGATCATTCTACCAACACCTTCCTAGGACACCCACACCACAATCCGGGAATAGGATGGTTCGCCAGGGCTACGTCCTTAACTGAGTCCCGTGGAAAGCCTAATTCTGCCCTGACGAATCAGGACAGCCATTCACCCAGAGCCAAAGGCTAAGCCTAGGTTACGTGATCAGACTCTGGACACCGGAGGACTGAACCCAGGTCCTCCTGCAGATGGGAAAGTCAGTCTGTAGGAAGGACTCAGCCTCTCAGGCAGAAACTGACCCTTTCCTTCTGTGCTATCCAGTACCTTCAGATATATAGAAACCAGCATGCTCCCCTGAGGGCATTCCACCCTCTTGGCCTGTCCCGTCCAAAATTCCATCGCCTGAGGATTCTTCTGAGTCCCACCCTCAACTCAGCCCTTGGTGTGCCAGTATTGTGTGGCCAGTTCCGACATGCCTTGTTCCTAAAACATAACCCTAACCCTTACTCTAACCCTCACCTAAACATAACCCTAACCCTAACCCTAACCCTAACCCTAACCCTATACCTCACATGAAGCCGTGGTCGGCTGCTCAGCCTTCCAACCTCAGAGGCCTGGTTCCCAAAATCTCCCGATGGAAGAACCCTGAGCCACACTGCAGAATTGCATTTGATCACTATATAAAACATGCCTGAATATATTTATTTATTTATTTATAATGATTTTATTTATTTGTTGGACAGACTGTGATCACAAGTAGGCTGTGTTATTGTCTAAAGGAAGAGGGAATAAGGCTCCCTGCAGTGGGAGGGCCCGGTGTCAAACTAGATTCCTGTTCCCTGGGATCTTGACCTGGGCCGAGGCAAGAGGTCACATCCAATGAGGTACACAGGTGTTCTGGAAAGCATACCCTATAGCAATGACCTTCAGCCTTAGCATAATGCGAAGCCCAAGTCATGTGCTCAGTCTTCTGTCCTCAAAGGCCTGGTTCCCAAACTCTCCCCATGGGGGAACCCTGAGCTGCCCCGCACAAATGACCTAGATTCCAATAGGAAATCATGCCCTCTCTTTTATATATTTATTATTTATGTATTTATTTATTTATTGCCTCAAGATTTTACTTTTTCACTTTGCAGGAAGCGAAAAGTTGTAGGCAGTGTTGCACGCCCAGAGAAGGGAAAGAAGGCTCCCTGCTGAGGAGACAGCCCGATGTGGGGCTCCATCCCAGGACTCTGGGATCATGTCCTGAGCTAAAGGCAGTGGCCTAACCCACTGACTCACCCAGGTGTTACCAACAGCATTCACTTGTGAAATAACCTTCACGATAATCCTGATGCAAAGCCCCTGTCCCATGCTCAGGCTTCTGTCCTCAGTAGCCTGGTCCATGAACTCTGCAGATGTGGGAACCCTGAGGTGCACCGCACAATGTCCATAGATCCCAATGGGAACGTTTGCCCTTTAGAAATGAGCTGAATCCGTAGAACAAGTGAAATCTGCATGCACCCCTTGGGACACAGCTCCAAGGAGCGCCCACCTGAAGCGGGAACCAGGAGTTTGATGATCCCTCAGCAAGGGCCGGTAGGGCCTCCCATGTGCATCGGCCTAACCCTAACCCGAGGGTGCTTCTTCAGACTTCTATCCCCGGTTGCCTGCCCTGGTAGCCCTCTAGGTAGGGGATTCCTTCTTCACATCGCAGGCCTCTGGGTGCCGCCCACTAGGCAAATGGGAAGTTTAGCCCTGTGGAAGACCCTCGGGGAGGGAGAAATCTGCCTGTCCGATCATTCTACCAACACCTTCCTAGGACCCCCACACCACAATCCGGGAATAGGATGGTCCGCCAGGGCTACGTCCTCAACTGAGTCCCGTGGAAAGCCTAATTCTGCCCTGACACATCAGGTCAGCCATTCACCCAGAGCCAAAGGCTAAGCCTAGGTTATGTTATCAGACTCTGGACACCGGAGGACTGAACCCCGGTCTTCCTGTGGATGGGAAAGTCAGTCTGTAGGAAGGACTCAGCCTCTCAGGCAGAAACTGACCCTTTCCTTCTGTGCTATCCAGTACCTTCAGATATATAGAAACCAGCATGCTCCCCTGAGGGCATTCCAACCTCTTGGCCTGTCCTGTCCAAAATTCCATCGCCTGAGGATTCTGCTGAGTCCCACCCTCAACGCAGCCCTTGGTGTGCCATATTGTGTGGCCAGTTCCGACATGCCTTGTTCCTAAATCATAACCCTAACCCTTACTCTAACCCTCACCTAAACATAACCCTAACCCTAACCCTAACCCTAACCCTAACCCTATACCTCACATGAAGCCGTGGTCGGCTGCTCAGCCTTCCAACCTCAGAGGCCTGGTTCCCAAAATCTCCCGATGGAAGAACCCTGAGCCACACTGCAGAATTGCACTTGATCACTATATAAAACATGCCTGAATATATTTATTTATTTATTTATAATGATTTTATTTATTTGTTGGACAGACTGAGATCACAAGTAGGCTGTGTTTTTGTCTGAAGGAAGGGGGAATAAGGCTCCCTGCAGTGGGGAGGGCCCCGTGTCAAACTAGATTCCTCTTCCCTGGGATCTTGACCTGGGCCGAGGCAAGAGGTCACATCCAATGAGGTACACAGGTGTTCTGGAAAGCATACCCAATAGCATTGACCTTCAGCCTTAGCATAATGCGAAGCCCAAGTCATGTGCTCAGACTTCTGTCCTCAAAGGCCTGGTTCCCAAACTCTCCCCATGGGGGAACCCTGAGCTGCCCCGCACAAATGACCTAGATTCCAATAGGAAATCATGCCCTCTCTTTTATATATTTATTATTTATGTATTTATTTATTTATTGCCTCAAGATTTTACTTTTTCACTTTGCAGGGAGCGAAAAGATGTAGGCAGTGTTGCACGCCCAGAGAAGGGAAAGAAGGCTCCCTGCTGATGAGACAGGCCGATGTGGGGCTCCATCCCAGGACTCTGGGATCATGTCCTGAGCTGAAGGCAGTGGCCTAACCCACTGACTCACCCAGGTGTTACCAACAGCATTCACTTGTGAAATAACCTTCACGGTAATCCTGATGCAAAGCCCCTGTCCCATGCTCAGGCTTCTGTCCTCAGTAGCCTGGTCCATGAACTCTGCAGATGCGGGAACCCTGAGGTGCACCGCACAATGTCCATAGATCCCAATGGGAACGTTTGCCCTTTAGAAATGAGCTGAATGCGTAGAACAGGTGAAATCTGCATGCACCCCTTGGGACACAGCTCCAAGGAGCGCCCACCTGACGCGGGAACCAGGAGTTTGATGATCCCTCAGCAAGGGCCGGTAGGGCCTCCCATGTGCATCGGCCTAACCCTACCCGAGGGTGCTTCTTCAGACTTCTATCCCCGGTTGCCTGCCCTGGTAGCCCTCTAGGTAGGGGATTCCTTCTTCACATCACAGGCCTCTGTGTGCCGCCCACTAGGCAAATGGGAAGTTTAGCCCTGTGGAAGACCCTCGGGGAGGGAGAAATCTGCCTGTCCGATCATTCTACCAACACCTTCCTAGGACCCCCACACCACAATCCGGGAATAGGATGGTCCGCCAGGGCTACGTCCTCAACTGAGTCCCATGGAAAGCCTAATTCTGCCCTGACAAATTAGGTCAGCCATTCACCCAGAGCCAAAGGCTAAGCCTAGGTTACGTGATCAGACTCTGGACACCGGAGGACTGAACCCAGGTCCTCCTGTGGATGGGAAAGTCAGTCTGTAGGAAGGACTCAGCCTCTCAGGCAGAAACTGACCCTTTCCTTCTGTGCTATCCAGTACCTTCAGATATATAGAAACCAGCATGCTCCCCTGAGGGCATTCCACCCTCTTGGCCTGTCCCGTCCAAAATTCCATCGCCTGAGGATTCTGCTGAGTCCCACCCTCAACTCAGCCCTTGGTGTGCCAGTATTGTGTGGCCAGTTCCGAAATGCCTTGTTCCTAAGACATAACCATAACCCTTACTCTAACCCTCACCTAAACATAATCCTAACCCTAACCCTAACTCTAACCCTATACCTCACATGAAGCCGTCGTCGACTGCTCAGCCTTCCAACCTCAGAGGCCTTGTTCCCCAAATCTCCCGATGGAAGAACCCTGAGCCACACTGCAGAATTGCACTTGAGCAATATATAAAACATGCCTGAATATATTTATTTATTTATTTATAATGATTTTATTTATTTGTTGGACAGACTGAGATCACAAGTAGGCTGTGTTTTTTTCTGAAGGAAGGGGGAATAAGGCTCCCTGCAGTGGGGAAGGCCCCGTGTCAAACTAGATTCCTCTTTACTGGGATTTTGCCCTGGGCCGAGGCAAGAGGTCACATCCAATGAGGTACACAGGTGTTCTGGAAAGCATACCCTATAGCAATGAGCTTCAGCCTTATCATAATGCGAAGCCCAAGTCATGTGCTCAGTCTTCTGTCCTCAAAGGCCTGGTTCCCAAACTCTCCCCATGGGGGAACCCTGAGCTGCCCCGCACAAATGACCTAGATTCCAATAGGAAATCATGCCCTCTCTTTTATATATTTATTATTTATGTATTTATTTATTCATTGCCTCAAGATTTTACTTTTTCACTTTGCAGGAAGCGAAAAGATGTAGGCAGTGTTGCACGCCCAGAGAAGGGAAAGAAGGCTCCCTGCTGAGGAGACAGCCCGATGTGGTGCTCCATCCCAGGACTCTGGGATCATGTCCTGAGCTGAAGGCAATGGCCTAACCCACTGACTCACCCAGGTGTTACCAACAGCATTCACTTTTGAAATAACCTTCACGGTAATCCTGATGCAAAGCCCCTGTCCCATGCTCAGGCTTCTGTCCTCAGTAGCCTGGTCCATGAACTCTGCAGATGCGGGAACCCTGAGGTGCACCGCACAATGTCCATAGATCCCAATGGGAACGTTTGCCCTTTAGAAATGAGCTGAATCCGTAGAACAGGTGAAATCTGCATGCACCCCTTGGGACACAGCTCCAAGGAGCGCCCACCTGAAGCGGGAACCAGGAGTTTGATGATCCCTCAGCAAGGGCCGGTAGGGCCTCCCATGTGCATCAGCCTAACCCTAACCCGAGGATGCTTCTTTAGACTTCTATCCCTGGTTGCCTGCCCTGGTAGCTCTCTAGGTAGGGGATTCCTTCTTCACATCGCAGGCTTCTGGTTGCCGCCCACTATGATAATGGGAAATTTAGCCCTGTGGAAGACCTCGGGGCGGGAGAAATCTGTCTGTCCGATCATTCTACCAACACCTTCCTAGGACCCCCCACACCACAATCCGGGAATAGGATGGTCCGCCAGGGCTACGTCCTCAACTGAGTCCCGTGGAAAGCCTAATTCTGCCCTGACAAATCAGGTCAGCCATTCTCCTAGAGCCAAAGGCTAAGCCTAGGTTACGGAATCAGACTCTGGACACCGGAGGACTGAACCCAGGTCCTCCTGTGGATGGCAAAGTCAGTCTGTAGGAAGGACTCAGCCTCTCAGGCAGAAACTGACCCTTTCCTTCTGTGCTATCCAGTACCTTCAGATATATAGAAACCAGACTGCTCCCCTGAGGGCATTCCACCCTTTGGCCTGTCCCGTCCAAAATTCCATCGCCTGAGGATTCTGCTGAGTCCCACCCTCAACTCAGCCTTTAATGTGCCAGTATTGTGTGGCCAGTTCCGACATGCCTTGTTCCTAAGACATAACCCTAACCCTTACTGAAACCCTCACCTAAACATAACCCTAACCCTAACCATAACCCTAACACTAACCCTAACCCTAACCGTATACCTCACATGAAGCCGTGGTCGGCTGCTCAGCCTTCCAACCTCAGAGGCCTGGTTCCCAAAATCTCCCGATGGAAGAACCCTGAGCCACACTGCAGAATTGCACTTGATCACTATATAAAACATGCCTGAATATATTTATTTATTTATTTATAATGATTTTATTTATTTGTTGGACAGACTGAGATCACAAGTAGGCTGTGTTTTTGTCCGAAGGAAGGGGGAATAAGGCTCCCTGCAGTGGCGAGGGCCCCGTGTCAAACTAGATTCCTCTTCCCTGGGATCTTGACCTGCGCCGAGGCAAGAGGTCACATCCAATGAGGTACACAGGTGTTCTGGAAAGCATACCCAATAGCAATGACCTTCAGCCTTAGCATAATGAGAAGCCCAAGTCATGTGCTCAGTCTTCTGTCCTCAAAGGCCTGGTTTCCAAACTCTCCCCATGGGGGAACCCTGAGCTGCCCCGCACAAATGACCTAGATTCCAATAGGAAATCATGCCCTCTCTTTTATATATTTATTATTTATGTATTTATTTATTTATTGCCTCAAGATTTTACTTTTTCACTTTGCAGGGAGCGAAAAGATGTAGGCAGTGTTGCACGCCCAGAGAAGGGAAAGAAGGCTCCCTGCTGAAGAGACAGCCCGATGTGGGGCTCCATCCCAGGACTCTGGGATCATGTCCTGAGCTGAAGGCAGTGGCCTAACCCACGGACTCACCCAGGTGTTACCAACAGCATTCACTTGTGAAATAACCTTCACGGTAATCCTGATGCAAAGCCCCTGTCCCATGCTCAGGCTTCTGTCCTCAGTAGCCTGGTCCATGAACTCTGCAGATGCGGGAACCCTGAGGTGCACCGCACAATGTCCATAGATCCCAATGGGAACGTTTGCCCTTTAGAAATGAGCTGAATCCGTAGAACAGGTGAAATCTGCATGCACCCCTTGGGACACAGCTCCAAGGAGTGCCCACCTGAAGCGGGAACCAGGAGTTTGATGATCCCTCAGCAAGGGCCGGTAGGGCCTCCCATGTGCATCGGCCTAACCCTAACCTGAGGGTGCTTCTTCAGACTTCTATCCCCAGTTGCCAGCGCTGGTAGCCCTCTAGGTAGGGGATTCCTTCTTCACATCGCAGGCCTCTGGGTGCCGCCCACTAGGCAAATGGGAAGTTTAGCCCTGTGGAAGACCCTAGGGGAGGGAGAAATCTGCCTGTCCGATCATTCTACCAACACCTTCCTAGGACTCCCACACCACAATCCGGGAATAGGATGGTCTGCCAGGGCTACGTCCTCATCTGAGTCCTGTGGAAAGCCTAATTCTGCCCTGACAAATCAGGTCAGCCATTCTCCCAGAGCCAAAGGCTAAGCCTAGGTTATGTGATCACACTCTGGACACCGGAGGACTGAACCCAGGTCCTCCTGTGGATGGGAAAGTCAGTCTGTAGGAAGGACTCAGCCTCTCAGGCAGAAACTGACCCTTTCCTTCTGTGCTATCCAGTACCTTCAGATATATAGAAACCAGCATGCTCCCCTGAGGGCATTCCACCCTCTTGGCCTGTCCTGTCCAAAATTCCATCGCCTGAGGATTCTGCTGAGTCCCACCCTCAACTCAGCCCTTGGTGTGCCAGTATTGTGTGGCCAGTTCCGACATGCCTTGTTCCTAAGACATAACCCTAACCCTTACTCTAATCCTCACCTAAACATAACCCTAACCCTAACCCTAACCCTAACCCTAACCCTAACCCTAACCCTATACCTCACATGAAGCCGTGGTTGGCTGCTCAGCCTTCCAACCTCAGAGGCCTGGTTCCCCAAATCTCCCGATGGAAGAAACCTGAGCCACACTGCAGAATTGCACTTGAGCAATATATAAAACATGCCTGAATATATTTATTTATTTTTTTATAATGATTTTATTTATTTGTTGGACAGACTGAGATCACAAGTAGGCTGTGTTTTTTTCTGAAGGAAGGGGGAATAAGGCTCCCTGCAGTGGGGAGGGCCCCGTGTCAAACTAGATTCCTCTTCCCTGGGATCTTGACCTGGGCCGAGGCAAGAGGTCACATCCAATGAGGTACACAGGTGTTCTGGAAAGCATACCCTATAGCAATGACCTTCAGCCTTAGCATAATGCGAAGCCCAAGTCATGTGCTCAGTCTTCTGTCCTCAAAGGCCTGGTTCCCAAACTCTCCCCATGGGGGAACCCTGAGCTGCCCCGCACAAATGACCTAGATTCCAATAGGAAATCATGCCCTCTCTTTTATATATTTATTATTTAAATATTTATTTATTTATTGCTTCAAGATTTTACTTTTTCACTTTGCAGGGAGCGAAAAGATGTAGGCAGTGTTGCACGCCCAGAGGACGAAAAGAAGGCTCCCTGCTGAGGAGACAGCCCGATGTGGGGCTCCATCCCAGGCTCTGGGATTATGTCCTGAGCTGAAGGCAGTGGCCTAACCCACTGACTCACCCAGGTGTTACCAACAGCATTCACTTGTGAAATATCCTTCACGGTAATCCTGATGCAAAGCCCCTGTCCCATGCTCAGGCTTCTGTCCTCAGTAGCCTGGTCCATGAACTCTGCAGATGCGGGAACTCTGAGGTGCACTGCACAATGTCCATAGATCCCAATGGGAACGTTTGCCCTTTAGAAATGAGCTGAATCCGTAGAACAGGTGAAATCTGCATGCACCCCTTGGGACACAGCTCCAAGGAGCGCCCACCTGAAGCGGGAACCAGGAGTTTGATGATCCCTCAGCAAGGGCCAGTAGGGCCTCCCATGTGCATCGGCCTAACCCTAATCCGAGGGTGCTTCTTTCGACTTCTATCCCCGGTTGCCTGCCCTGGTAGCCCTCTAGGTAGGGGATTCCTTCTTCACATCGCAGGCCTCTGGGTGCCGCCCACTAGGCAAATGGGAAGTTTAGCCCTGTGGAAGACCCTCGGGGAGGGAGAAATCTGCCTCTCCGATCATTCTACCAACACCTTCCTAGGACCCCCACACCACAATCCGGGAATAGGATGGTCCACCAGGGCTACGTCCTCAACTGAGTCCCGTGGAAAGCCTAATTCTGCCCTGACAAATCAGGTCAGCCATTCTCCCAGAGCCAAAGGCTAAGCCTAGGTTACGGGATCAGACTCTGGAGACCGGAGGACTGAACCCAGGTCCTCCTGTGGATGGGAAAGTCAGTCTGTAGGAAGGACTCAGCCTCTCAGGCAGAAACTGACCCTTTCCTTCTGTGCTATCCAGTACCTTCAGATATATAGAAACCAGCATGCTCCCCTGAGGGCATTCCACCCTCTTGGCCTGTCCCGTCCAAAATTCCATCGCCTGAGGATTCTGCTGAGTCCCACCCTCAACTCAGCCCTTGGTGTGCCAGTATTGTGTGGCCAGTTCCGAAATGCCTTGTTCCTAAGACATAACCATAACCCTTACTCTAACCCTCACCTAAACATAATCATAACCCTAACCCTAACTCTAACCCTATACCTCACATGAAGCCGTCGTCGACTGCTCAGCATTCCAACCTCAGAGGCCTGGTTCCCCAAATCTCCCGATGGAAGAACCCTGAGCCACACTGCAGAATTGCACTTGAGCAATATATAAAACATGCCTGAATATATTTATTTATTTATTTATAATGATTTTATTTATTTGTTGGACAGACTGAGATCACAAGTAGGCTGTGTTTTTTTCTGAAGGAAGGGGGAATAAGGCTCCCTGCAGTGGGGAGGGCCCCGTGTCAAACTAGATTCCTCTTTACTGGGATTTTGACCTGGGCCGAGGCAAGAGGTCACATCCAATGAGGTACACAGGTGTTCTGGAAAGCATACCCTATAGCAATGAGCTTCAGCCTTATCATAATGCGAAGCCCAAGTCATGTGCTCAGTCTTCTGTCCTCAAAGGCCTGGTTCCCAAACTCTCCCCATGGGGGAACCCTGAGCTGCCCCGCACAAATGACCTAGATTCCAATAGGAAATCATGCCCTCTCTTTTATATATTTATTATTTATGTATTTATTTATTCATTGCCTCAAGATTTTACTTTTTCACTTTGCAGGAAGCGAAAAGATGTAGGCAGTGTTGCACGCCCAGAGAAGGGAAAGAAGGCTCCCTGCTGAGGAGACAGCCCGATGTGGTGCTCCATCCCAGGACTCTGGGATCATGTCCTGAGCTGAAGGCAATGGCCTAACCCACTGACTCACCCAGGTGTTACCAACAGCATTCACTTGTGAAATAACCTTCACGGTAATCCTGATGCAAAGCCCCTGTCCCATGCTCAGGCTTCTGTCCTCAGTAGCCTGGTCCATGAACTCTGCAGATGCGGGAACCCTGAGGTGCACCGCACAATGTCCATAGATCCCAATGGGAACGTTTGCCCTTTAGAAATGAGCTGAATCCGTAGAACAGGTGAAATCTGCATGCACCCCTTGGGACACAGCTCCAAGGAGCGCCCACCTGAAGCGGGAACCAGGAGTTTGATGATCCCTCAGCAAGGGCCGGTAGGGCCTCCCATGTGCATCAGCCTAACCCTAACCCGAGGATGCTTCTTTAGACTTCTATCCCTGGTTGCCTGCCCTGGTAGCTCTCTAGGTAGGGGATTCCTTCTTCACATCGCAGGCTTCTGGTTGCCGCCCACTATGATAATGGGAAATTTAGCCCTGTGGAAGACCTCGGGGCGGGAGAAATCTGTCTGTCCGATCATTCTACCAACACCTTCCTAGGACCCTCACACCACAATCCGGGAATAGGATGGTCCGCCAGGGTTACGTCCTCAACTGAGTCCCGTGGAAAGCCTAATTCTGCCCTGACAAATCAGGTCAGCCATTCTCCCAGAGCCAAAGGCTAAGCCTAGGTTACGGGATCAGACTCAGGACACCGGAGGACTGAACCCAGGTCCTCCTGTGGATGGGAAAGTCAGTCTGTAGGAAGGACTCAGCCTCTCAGGCAGAAACTGACCCTTTCCTTCTGTGCTATACAGTACCTTCAGATATATAGAAACCAGCATGCTCCCCTGAGGGCATTCCACCATCTTGGCCTGTCCCGTCCAAAATTCCATCGCCTGAGGATTCTGCTGAGTCCCACCCTCAACTCAGCCCTTGGTGTGCCAGTATTGTGTGGCCAGTTCCGACATGCCTTGTTCCTAAAACATAACCCTAACCCTTACTCTAACCCTCACCTAAACATTACCCTAACCCTAACCCTAACACTAACCGTAACCCTATACCTCACATGAAGCCGTGGTCGGCTGCTCAGCCTTCCAACCTCAGAGGCCTGGTTCCCAAAATCTCCCAATGGAAGAACCCTGAGCCACACTGCAGAATTGCACTTGATCACTATATAAAACATGCCTGAATATATTTATTTATTTATTTATTTATAATGATTTTATTTATTTGTTGGACAGACTGAGATCACAAGTAGGCTGTGTTTTTGTCCGAAGGAAGGGGGAATAAGGCTCCCTGCAGTGGGGAGGGCCCCGTGTCAAACTAGATTCCTCTTCCCTGGGATCTTGACCTGGGCCGAGGCAAGAGGTCACATCCAATGAGGTACACAGGTGTTCTGGAAAGCATACCCTATAGCAATGACCTTCAGCCTTAGCATAATGCGAAGCCCAAGTCATGTGCTCAGTCTTCTGTCCTCAAAGGCCTGTTTCACAAACTCTCCCCATGGGGGAACCCTGAGCTGCCCCGCACAAAGGACCTAGATTCCAATAGGAAATCATGCCCTCTCTTTTATATATTTATTATTTATGTATTTATTTATTTATTGCCTCAAGATTTTACTTTTTCACTTTGCAGGGAGCGAAAAGATGTAGGCAGTGTTGCACGCCCAGAGAAGGGAAAGAAGTCTCCCTGCTGAGGAGACAGCCCGATGTGGGGCTCCATCCCAGGACTCTGGGATCATGTCCTGAGCTGAAGGCAGTGGCCTAAACCACTGACTCACCCAGGTGTTACCAACAGCATTCACTTGTGAAATAACCTTCACGGTAATCCTGATGCAAAGCCCCTGTCCCATGCTCAGGCTTCTGTCCTCAGTAGCCTGGTCCATGAACTCTGCAGATGCGGGAACCCTGAGGTGCACCGCACAATGTCCATAGATCCCAATGGGAACGTTTGCCCTTTAGAAATGAGCTGAATCCGTAGAACAGGTGAAATCTGCATGCACCCCTTGGGACACAGCTCCAAGGAGCGCCCACCTGAAGCGGTACCAGGAGTTTGATGATCCCTCAGCAAGGGCCGGTAGGGCCTCCCATGTGCATCGGCCTAACCCTAATCCGAGGGTGCTTCTTTCGACTTCTATCCCCGGTTGCCTGCCCTGGTAGCCCTCTAGGTAGGGGATTCCTTCTTCACATCGCAGGCCTCTGGGTGCCGCCCACTAGGCAAATGGGAAGTTTAGCCCTGTGGAAGACCCTCGGGGAGGGAGAAATCTGCCTCTCCGATCATTCTACCAACACCTTCCTAGGACCCCCACACCACAATCCGGGAATAGGATGGTCCACCAGGGCTACGTCCTCAACTGAGTCCCGTGGAAAGCCTAATTCTGCCCTGACAAATCAGGTCAGCCATTCTCCCAGAGCCAAAGGCTAAGCCTAGGTTACGGGATCAGACTCTGGAGACCGGAGGACTGAACCCAGGTCCTCCTGTGGATGGGAAAGTCAGTCTGTAGGAAGGACTCAGCCTCTCAGGCAGAAACTGACCCTTTCCTTCTGTGCTATCCAGTACCTTCAGATATATAGAAACCAGCATGCTCCCCTGAGGGCATTCCACCCTCTTGGCCTGTCCCGTCCAAAATTCCATCGCCTGAGGATTCTGCTGAGTCCCACCCTCAACTCAGCCCTTGGTGTGCCAGTATTGTGTGGCCAGTTCCGAAATGCCTTGTTCCTAAGACATAACCATAACCCTTACTCTAACCCTCACCTAAACATAATCATAACCCTAACCCTAACTCTAACCCTATACCTCACATGAAGCCGTCGTCGACTGCTCAGCATTCCAACCTCAGAGGCCTGGTTCCCCAAATCTCCCGATGGAAGAACCCTGAGCCACACTGCAGAATTGCACTTGAGCAATATATAAAACATGCCTGAATATATTTATTTATTTATTTATAATGATTTTATTTATTTGTTGGACAGACTGAGATCACAAGTAGGCTGTGTTTTTTTCTGAAGGAAGGGGGAATAAGGCTCCCTGCAGTGGGGAGGGCCCCGTGTCAAACTAGATTCCTCTTTACTGGGATTTTGACCTGGGCCGAGGCAAGAGGTCACATCCAATGAGGTACACAGGTGTTCTGGAAAGCATACCCTATAGCAATGAGCTTCAGCCTTATCATAATGCGAAGCCCAAGTCATGTGCTCAGTCTTCTGTCCTCAAAGGCCTGGTTCCCAAACTCTCCCCATGGGGGAACCCTGAGCTGCCCCGCACAAATGACCTAGATTCCAATAGGAAATCATGCCCTCTCTTTTATATATTTATTATTTATGTATTTATTTATTCATTGCCTCAAGATTTTACTTTTTCACTTTGCAGGAAGCGAAAAGATGTAGGCAGTGTTGCACGCCCAGAGAAGGGAAAGAAGGCTCCCTGCTGAGGAGACAGCCCGATGTGGTGCTCCATCCCAGGACTCTGGGATCATGTCCTGAGCTGAAGGCAATGGCCTAACCCACTGACTCACCCAGGTGTTACCAACAGCATTCACTTGTGAAATAACCTTCACGGTAATCCTGATGCAAAGCCCCTGTCCCATGCTCAGGCTTCTGTCCTCAGTAGCCTGGTCCATGAACTCTGCAGATGCGGGAACCCTGAGGTGCACCGCACAATGTCCATAGATCCCAATGGGAACGTTTGCCCTTTAGAAATGAGCTGAATCCGTAGAACAGGTGAAATCTGCATGCACCCCTTGGGACACAGCTCCAAGGAGCGCCCACCTGAAGCGGGAACCAGGAGTTTGATGATCCCTCAGCAAGGGCCGGTAGGGCCTCCCATGTGCATCAGCCTAACCCTAACCCGAGGATGCTTCTTTAGACTTCTATCCCTGGTTGCCTGCCCTGGTAGCTCTCTAGGTAGGGGATTCCTTCTTCACATCGCAGGCTTCTGGTTGCCGCCCACTATGATAATGGGAAATTTAGCCCTGTGGAAGACCTCGGGGCGGGAGAAATCTGTCTGTCCGATCATTCTACCAACACCTTCCTAGGACCCTCACACCACAATCCGGGAATAGGATGGTCCGCCAGGGTTACGTCCTCAACTGAGTCCCGTGGAAAGCCTAATTCTGCCCTGACAAATCAGGTCAGCCATTCTCCCAGAGCCAAAGGCTAAGCCTAGGTTACGGGATCAGACTCAGGACACCGGAGGACTGAACCCAGGTCCTCCTGTGGATGGGAAAGTCAGTCTGTAGGAAGGACTCAGCCTCTCAGGCAGAAACTGACCCTTTCCTTCTGTGCTATACAGTACCTTCAGATATATAGAAACCAGCATGCTCCCCTGAGGGCATTCCACCATCTTGGCCTGTCCCGTCCAAAATTCCATCGCCTGAGGATTCTGCTGAGTCCCACCCTCAACTCAGCCCTTGGTGTGCCAGTATTGTGTGGCCAGTTCCGACATGCCTTGTTCCTAAAACATAACCCTAACCCTTACTCTAACCCTCACCTAAACATTACCCTAACCCTAACCCTAACACTAACCGTAACCCTATACCTCACATGAAGCCGTGGTCGGCTGCTCAGCCTTCCAACCTCAGAGGCCTGGTTCCCAAAATCTCCCAATGGAAGAACCCTGAGCCACACTGCAGAATTGCACTTGATCACTATATAAAACATGCCTGAATATATTTATTTATTTATTTATTTATAATGATTTTATTTATTTGTTGGACAGACTGAGATCACAAGTAGGCTGCGTTTTTGTCCGAAGGAAGGGGGAATAAGGCTCCCTGCAGTGGGGAGGGCCCCGTGTCAAACTAGATTCCTCTTCCCTGGGATCTTGACCTGGGCCGAGGCAAGAGGTCACATCCAATGAGGTACACAGGTGTTCTGGAAAGCATACCCTATAGCAATGACCTTCAGCCTTAGCATAATGCGAAGCCCAAGTCATGTGCTCAGTCTTCTGTCCTCAAAGGCCTGTTTCACAAACTCTCCCCATGGGGGAACCCTGAGCTGCCCCGCACAAAGGACCTAGATTCCAATAGGAAATCATGCCCTCTCTTTTATATATTTATTATTTATGTATTTATTTATTTATTGCCTCAAGATTTTACTTTTTCACTTTGCAGGGAGCGAAAAGATGTAGGCAGTGTTGCACGCCCAGAGAAGGGAAAGAAGTCTCCCTGCTGAGGAGACAGCCCGATGTGGGGCTCCATCCCAGGACTCTGGGATCATGTCCTGAGCTGAAGGCAGTGGCCTAAACCACTGACTCACCCAGGTGTTACCAACAGCATTCACTTGTGAAATAACCTTCACGGTAATCCTGATGCAAAGCCCCTGTCCCATGCTCAGGCTTCTGTCCTCAGTAGCCTGGTCCATGAACTCTGCAGATGCGGGAACCCTGAGGTGCACCGCACAATGTCCATAGATCCCAATGGGAACGTTTGCCCTTTAGAAATGAGCTGAATCCGTAGAACAGGTGAAATCTGCATGCACCCCTTGGGACACAGCTCCAAGGAGCGCCCACCTGAAGCGGTACCAGGAGTTTGATGATCCCTCAGCAAGGGCCGGTAGGGCCTCCCATGTGCATCGGCCTAACCCTAACCCGAGGGTGCTTCTTCAGACTTCTATCCCCGGTTGCCTGCCCTGGTAGCCCTCTAGGTAGGGGATACCTTCTTCACATCGCAGGCCTCTGGGTGCCGCCCACTAGGCAAATGGGAAGTTTAGCCCTGTGGAAGACCCTCGGGGAGGGAGAAATCTGCCTGTCCGATCATTCTACCAACACCTTCCTAGGACCCCCACCCCACAAACCGGGAATAGGATGGTCCGCCAGGGCTACGTCCTCAACTGAGTCCCGTGGAAAGCCTAATTCTGCCCTGACAAATCAGGTCAGCCATTCTCCCAGAGCCAAAGGCTAAGCCTAGGTTACTTGATCAGACTCTGGACACCGGAGGACTGAACCCAGGTCCTCCTGTGGATGGGAAAGTCAGTCTGTAGGAAGGACTCAGCCTCTCAGGCAGAAACTGACCCTTTCCTTCTGTGCTATCCAGTACCTGCAGATATATAGAAACCAGCATGCTCCCCTGAGGGCATTCCACCCTCTTGGCCTGTCCCGTCCAAAATTCCATCGCCTGAGGATTCTGCTGAGTCCCACCCTCAACTCAGCCCTTGGTGTGCCAGTATTGTGTGGCCAGTTCCGAAAAGCCTTGTTCCTAAGACATAACCATAACCCTTACTCTAACCCTCACCTAAACATAACCCTAACCCTAACCCTAACCCTAACGCTATACCTCACATGAAGCCATGGTCGGCGGCTCAGCCTTCCAACCTCAGAGGCCTGGTTCCCAAAATCTCCCGATGGAAGAACCCTGAGCCACACTGCAGAATTGCACTTGATCACTATATAAAACATGCCTGAATATATTTATTTATTTATTTATAATGATTTTATTTATTTGTTGGACAGACTGAGATCACAAGTAGGCTGTGTTTTTGTCTGAAGGAAGGGGGAATAAGGCTCCCTGCAGTGGGGAGGGCCCCGTGTCAAACTAGATTCCTCTTCCCTGGGATCTTGACCTGGGCCGAGGCAAGAGGTCACATCCAATGAGGTACACAGGTGTTCTGGAAAGCATACCCTATAGCAATGACCTTCAGCCTTAGCATAATGCGAAGCCCAAGTCATGTGCTCAGTCTTCTGTCCTCAAAGGCCTGGTTCCCACACTCTCCCCATGGGGGAACCCTGAGCTGCCCCGCACAAATGACCTAGATTCCAATAGGAAATCATGCCCTCTCTTTTATATATTTATTATTTATGTATTTATTTATTTATTGCCTCAAGATTTTACTTTTTCACTTTGCAGGGAGCGAAAAGATGTAGGCAGTATTGCACACCCAGAGAAGGGAAAGAAGGCTCCCTGCTGAGGAGACAGCCCGATGTGGGGCTCCATCCCAGGACTCTGGGATCATGTCCTGAGCTGAAGGCAGTGGCCTAACCCACTGACTCACCCAGGTGTTACCAACAGCATTCACTTGTGAAATAACCTTCACGGTAATCCTGATGCAAAGCCCCTGTCCCATGCTCAGGCTTCTGTCCTCAGTAGCCTGGTCCATGAACTCTGCAGATGCGGGAACCCTGAGGTGCACCGCACAATGTCCATAGATCCCAATGGGAACGTTTGCCCTTTAGAAATGAGCTGAATCCGTAGAATAGGTGAAATCTGCATGCACCCCTTGTGACACAGCTCCAAGGAGTGCCCACCTGAAGCGGGAACCAGGAGTTTGATGATCCCTCAGCAAGGGCCGGTAGGGCCTCCCATGTGCATCGGCCTAACCCTAACCCGAGGGTGCTTCTTCAGACTTCTATCCCCGGTTGCCAGCACTGGTAGCCCTCTAGGTAGGGGATTCCTTCTTCACATCGCAGGCCCCTGGGTGCCGCCCACTAGGCAAATGGGAAGTTTAGCCCTGTGGAAGACCTTAGGGGAGGGAGAAATCTGCCTGTCCGATCATTCTACCAACACCTTCCTAGGACTCCCACACCACAATCCGGGAACAGGATGGTCCGCCAGGGCTACGTCCTCAACTGAGTCCTGTGGAAAGCCTAATTCTGCCCTGACAAATCAGGTCAGCCATTCTCCCAGAGCCAAAGGCTAAGCCTAGGTTACATGATCAGACTCTGGACACCGGAAAACTGAACCCAGGTCCTCCTGTGGATGGGAAAGTCAGTCTGTAGGAAGGACTCAGCCTCTCAGGCAGAAACTGACCCTTTCCTTCTGTGCTATCCAGTACCTTCAGATATATAGAAACCAGCATGCTCCCCTGAGGGCATTCCACCCTCTTGGCCTGTCCCGTCCAAAATTCCATCGCCTGAGGATTCTGCTGAGTCCCACCCTCAACTCAGCCCTTGGTGTGCCAGTATTGTGTGGCCAGTTCCGACATGCCTTGTTCCTAAAACATAACCCTAACCCTTACTCTAACCCTCACCTAAACATAACCCTAACCCTAACCCTAACCCTAACCCTAACCCTATACCTCACATGAAGCCGTGGTCGGCTGCTCAGCCTTCCAACCTCAGAGGCCTGGTTCCCAAAATCTCCCGATGGAAGAACCCTGAGCCACACTGCAGAATTGCACTTGATCACTATATAAAACATGCCTGAATATATTTATTTATTTATTTATAATGATTTTATTTATTTGTTGGACAGACTGTGATCACAAGTAGGCTGTGTTTTTGTCTGAAGGAAGGGGGAATAAGGCTCCCTGCAGTGGGAGGGCCCGGTGTCAAACTAGATTCCTGTTCCCTGGGATCTTGACCTGGGCCGAGGCAAGAGGTCACATCCAATGAGGTACACAGGTGTTCTGGAAAGCATACCCTATAGCAATGACCTTCAGCCTTAGCATAATGTGAAGCCCAAGTCATGTGCTCAGTCTTCTGTCCTCAAAGGCCTGGTTCCCAAATTCTCCCCATGGGGGAACCCTGAGCTGCCCCGCACAAATGACCTAGATTCCAATAGGAAATCATGCCCTCTCTTTTATATATTTATTATTTATGTATTTATTTATTTATTGCCTCAAGATTTTACTTTTTCACTTTGCAGGGCGCGAAAAGATGTAGGCAGTGTTGCACGCCCAGAGAAGGGAAAGAAGGCTCCCTGATGAAAAGACAGCCCGATGTGGGGCTCCATCCCAGGACTCTGGGATCATGTCCTGAGCTGAAGGCAGTGGCCTAACCCACTGACTCACCCAGGTGTTACCAACACATTCACTTGTGAAATAACCTTCACGGTAATCCTGATGCAAAGCCCCTGTCCCATGCTCAGGCTTCTGTCCTCAGTAGCCTGGTCCATGAACTCTGCAGATGCGGGAACCCTGAGGTGTACCGCACAATGTCCATAGATCCCAATGGGAACGTTTGCCCTTTAGAAATGAGCTGAATCCGTAGAACAGGTGAAATCTGCATGCACCCCTTGGGACACAGCTCCAAGGAGCGCCCACCTGAAGCGGGAACCAGGAGTTTGATGATCCCTCAGCAAGGGCCGGTAGGGCCTCCCATGTGCATCGGCCTAACCCTAACCCGAGGATGCTTCTTTAGACTTCTATCCCTGGTTGCCTGCCCTGGTAGCCCTCTAGGTAGGGGATTCCTTCTTCACATCTTAGGCTTCTGGGTGCCGCCCACTATGATAATGGGAAATTTAGCCCTGTGGAAGACCTCGGGCGGGAGAAATCTGCCTGTCCGATCATTCTACCAACACCTTCCTAGGACCCTCACACCACAATCCGGGAATCGGATGGTCCGCCAGGGTTACGTCCTCAACTGAGTCCCGTGGAAAGCCTAATTCTGCCCTGACAAATCAGGTCAGCCATTCTCCCAGAGCCAAAGGCTAAGCCTAGGTTACGTGATCAGACTCAGGACACCGGAGGACTGAACCCAGGTCCTCCTGTGGATGGGAAAGTCAGTCTGTAGGAAGGACTCAGTCTCTCAGGCAGAAACTGACCCTTTCCTTCTGTGCTATACAGTACCTTCAGATATATAGAAACCAGCATGCTCCCCTGAGGGCATTCCACCATCTTGGCCTGTCCCGTCCAAAATTCCATCGCCTGAGGATTCTGCTGAGTCCCACCCTCAACTCAGCCCTTGGTGTGCCAGTATTGTGTGGCCAGTTCCGACATGCCTTGTTCCTAAAACATAACCCTAACCCTTACTCTAACCCTCACCTAAACATTACCCTAACCCTAACCCTAACACTAACCGTAACCCTATACCTCACATGAAGCCGTGGTCGGCTGCTCAGCCTTCCAACCTCAGAGGCCTGGTTCCCAAAATCTCCCAATGGAAGAACCCTGAGCCACACTGCAGAATTGCACTTGATCACTATATAAAACATGCCTGAATATATTTATTTATTTATTTATAATGATTTTATTTATTTGTTGGACAGACTGAGATCACAAGTAGGCTGTGTTTTTGTCCGAAGGAAGGGGGAATAAGGCTCCCTGCAGTGGGGAGGGCCCCGTGTCAAACTAGATTCCTCTTCCCTGGGATCTTGACCTGGGCCGAGGCAAGAGGTCACATCCAATGAGGTACACAGGTGTTCTGGAAAGCATACCCTATAGCAATGACCTTCAGCCTTAGCATAATGCGAAGCCCAAGTCATGTGCTCAGTCTTCTGTCCTCAAAGGCCTGGTTCCCAAACTCTCCCCATGTAGGAACCCTGAGCTGCCCCGCACAAATGACCTAGATTCCAATAGGAAATCATGCCCTCTCTTTTATATATTTATTATTTATGTATTTATTTATTTATTGCCTCAAGATTTTACTTTTTCACTTTGCAGAGAGCGAAAAGATGTAGGCAGTATTGCACACCCAGAGAAGGGAAAGAAGGCTCCCTGCTGAGGAGACAGCCCGATGTGGGGCTCCATCCCAGGACTCTGGGATCATGTCCTGAGCTGAAGGCAGTGGCCTAACCCACTGGCTCACCCAGGTGTTACCAACAGCATTCACTTGTGAAATAACCTTCACGGTAATCCTGATGCAAAGCCCCTGTCCCATGCTCAAGCTTCTGTCCTCAGTAGCCTGGTCCATGAACTCTGCAGATGCGGGAACTCTGAGGTGCACCGCACAATGTCCATAGATCCCAATGGGAATGTTTGCCCTTTAGAAATGAGCTGAATCCGTAGAACAGGTGAAATCTGCATGCACCCCTTGGGACACAGCTCCAAGGAGTGCCCACCTGAAGCGGGAACCAGGAGTTTGATGATCCCTCAGCAAGGGCCGGTAGGGCCTCCCATGTGCATCGGCCTAACCCTAACCCGAGGGTGCTTCTTCAGACTTCTATCCCTGGTTGCCAGCACTGGTAGCCCTCTAGGTAGGGGATTCCTTCTTCACATCGCAGGCCCCTGGGTGCCGCCCACTAGGCAAATGGGAAGTTTAGCCCTGTGGAAGACCCTAGGGGAGGGAGAAATCTGCCTGTCCGATCATTCTACCAACACCTTCCTAGGACTCCCACACCACAATCCGGGAATAGGATGGTCCGCCAGGGCTACGTCCTCAACTGAGTCCCGTGGAAAGCCTAATTCTGCCCTGACGAATCAGGTCAGCCATTCTCCCAGAGCCAAAGGCTAAGCCTAGGTTACGTGATCAGACTCTGGACACCGGAGGACTGAACCCAGGTCCTCCTGTGGATGGGAAAGTCAGTCTGTAGGAAGGACTCAGCCTCTCAGGCAGAAACTGACCCTTTCCTTCTGTGCTATCCAGTACCTTCAGATATATAGAAACCAGCATGCTCCCCTGAGGGCATTCCACCCTCTTGGCCTGTCCCGTCCAAAATTCCATCGCCTGAGGATTCTGCTGAGTCCCACCCTCAACTCAGCCCTTGGTGTGCCAGTATAGTGGCCAGTTCCGACATGCCTTGTTCCTAAGACATAACCCTAACCCTTACTCTAACCCTCAACTAAACATAACCCTAACCCTAACCCTAACCCTTACCCTAACCGTATACCTCACATGAAGCCGTTGTCGGCTGCTCAGCCTTCCAACCTCAGAGGCCTGGTTCCCAAACTCTCCCCATGGGGGAACCCTGAGCTGCCCCGCACAAATGACCTAGATTCCAATAGGAAATCATGCCCTCTCTTTTATATATTTATTATTTATGTATTTATTTATTTATTGCCTCAAGATTATACTTTTTCACTTTGCAGGGAGCGAAAAGATGTAGGCAGTATTGCACACCCAGAGAAGGGAAAGAAGGCTCCCTGCTGAGGAGACAGCCCGATGTGGGGCTCCATCCCAGGACTCTGGGATCATGTCCTGAGCTGAAGGCAGTGGCCTAACCCACTGACTCACCCAGGTGTTACCAACAGCATTCATTGTGAAATAACCTTCACGGTAATCCTGATGCAAAGCCCCTGTCCCATGCTCAGGCTTCTGTCCTCAGTAGCCTGGTCCATGACTCTGCAGATGCGGGAACCCTGAGGTGCACCGCAAAATGTCCATAGATCCCAATGGGAACGTTTGCCCTTTAGAAATGAGCTGCATCCGTAGAACAGGTGAAATCTGCATGCACCCCTTGGGACACAACTCCAAGGAGCGCCCACCTGAAGCGGGAACCAGGAGTTTGATGATCCCTCAGCAAGGGCTGGTAGGGCCTCCCATGTGCATCGGCCTAAACCTAACCCGAGGGTGCTTCTTCAGACTTCTATCCCCGGTTGCCTGCCCTGGTAGCCCTCTAGGTAGGGGATTCCTTCTTCACATCGCAGGCCTCTGGGTGCCGCCCACTAGGCAAATGGGAAGTTTAGCCCTGTGGAAGACCCTAGGGGAGGGAGAAATCTGCCTGTCCGATCATTCTACCAACACCTTCCAAGGACCCCCACACCACAATCCGAGAATAGGATGGTCCGCCAGGGCTACGTCCTCAACTGAGTCCCGTGGAAAGCCTAATTCTGCCCTGACAAATCAGGTCAGCCATTCTCCCAGAGCCAAAGGCTAAGCCTAGGTTACGGGATCAGACTCTGGACACCGGAGGACTGAACCCAGGTCCTCCTGTGGATGGGAAAGTCAGTCTGTAGGAAGGACTCAGCCTCTCAGGCAGAAACTGACCCTTTCCTTCTGTGCTATCCAGTACATTCAGATATATAGAAACCAGCATGCTACCCTGAGGGCATTCCACCCTCTTGGCCTGTCCCGTCCAAAATTCCATCGCCTGAGGATTCTGCTGAGTCCCACCCTCAACTCAGCCCTTGGTGTGCCAGTAATTTGTGGCCAGTTCCGACATGCCTTGTTCCTAAGACATAACCCTAACCCTTACTCTAACCCTCACCTAAACATAACCCTAACCCTAACCCTAACCCTAACCCTAACCCTAACCCTAACCCTAACCGTATACCTCACATGAAGCCGTGGTCGGCTGCTCAGCCTTCCAACCTCAGAGGCCTGGTTCCCAAAATCTCCCGATGGAAGAACCCTGAGCCACACTGCAGAATTGCACTTGATCACTATATAAAACATGCCTGAATATATTTATTTATTTATTTATAATGATTTTATTTATTTGTTGGACAGACTGAGATCACAAGTAGGCTGTGTTTTTGTCCGAAGGAAGGGGGAATAAGGCTCCCTGCAGTGGGGAGGGCCCCGTGTCAAACTAGATTCCTCTTCCCTGGGATCTTGACCTGCGCCGAGGCAAGAGGTCACATCCAATGAGGTACACAGGTGTTCTGGAAAGCATACCCTATAGCAATGACCTTCAGCCTTAGCATAATGCGAAGCCCAAGTCATGTGCTCAGTCTTCTGTCCTCAAAGGCCTGGTTCCCAAACTCTCCCCATGGGGGAACCCTGAGCTGCCCCGCACAAATGACCTAGAATCCAATAGGAAATCATGCCCTCTCTTTTATATATTTATTATTTATGTATTTATTTATTTATTGCCTCAAGATTTTACTTTTTCACTTTGCAGGGAGCGAAAAGATGTAGGCAGTATTGCACACCCAGAGAAGGGAAAGAAGGCTCCCTGCTGAGGAGACAGCCGGATGTGGGGCTCCATCCCAGGACTCTGGGATCATGTCCTGAGCTGAAGGCAGTGGCCTAACCCACTGACTCACCCAGGTGTTACCAACAGCATTCACTTGTGAAATAACCTTCACGGTAATCCTGATGCAAAGCCCCTGTCCCATGCTCAGGCTTCTGTCCTCAGTAGCCTGGTCCATGAACTCTGCAGATGCGGGAACCCTGAGGTGCACCGCACAATGTCCATAGATCCCAATGGGAACGTTTGCCCTTTAGAAATGAGCTGAATCCGTAGAACAGGTGAAATCTGCATGCACCCCTTGGGACACAGCTCCAAGGAGTGCCCACCTGAAGCGGGAACCAGGAGTTTGATGATCCCTCAGCAAGGGCCGGTAGGGCCTCCCATGTGCATCGGCCTAACCCTAACCCGAGGGTGCTTCTTCAGACTTCTATCCCCGGTTGCCAGCACTGGTAGCCCTCTAGGTAGGGGATTCCTTCTTCACATCGCAGGCCCCTGGGTGCCGCCCACTAGGCAAATGGGAAGTTTAGCCCTGTGGAAGACCCTAGGGGAGGGAGAAATCTGCCTGTCCGATCATTCTACCAACACCTTCCTAGGACTCCCACACCACAATCCGGGAATAGGATGGTCCGCCAGGGCTACGTCCTCAACTGAGTCCCGTGGAAAGCCTAATTCTGCCCTGACGAATCAGGTCAGCCATTCTCCCAGAGCCAAAGGCTAAGCCTATGTTACGGGATCAGACTCTGGACACCGGAAAACTGAACCCAGGTCCTCCTGTGGATGGGAAAGTCAGTCTGTAGGAAGGACTCAGCCTCTCAGGCAGAAACTGACCTTTTCCTTCTGTGCTATCCAGTACCTTCAGATATATAGAAACCAGCATGCTCCCCTGAGGGCATCCACCCTCTTGGCCTGTCCCGTCCAAAATTCCATCGCCTGAGGATTCTGCTGAGTCCCACCCTCAACTCAGCCCTTGGGGTGCCAGTATTGTGTGGCCAGTTCCGAAATGCCTTGTTCCTAAGACATAACCATAACCCTTACTCTAACCGTCACCTAAACATAATCCTAACCCTAACCCTAACTCTAACCCTATACCTCACATGAAGCCGTCGTCGGCTGCTCAGCCTTCCAACCTCAGAGGCCTGGTTCCCAAAATCTCCCGATGGAAGAACCCTGAGCCACACTGCAGAATTGCACTTGATCACTATATAAAACATGCCTGAATATATTTATTTATTTATTTATTTATAATGATTTTATTTATTTGTTGGACAGACTGAGATCACAAGTAGGCTGTGTTTTTGTCTGAAGGAAGGGGGAATAAGGCTCCCTGCAGTGGGGAGGGCCCCGTGTCAAACTAGATTCCTCTTCCCTGGGATCTTGACCTGTGCCGAGGCAAGAGGTCACATCCAATGAGGTACACAGGTGTTCTGGAAAGCATACCCTATAGCAATGACCTTCAGCCTTAGCATAATGTGAAGCCCAAGTCATGTGCTCAGTCTTCTGTCCTCAAAGGCCTGGTTCCCAAACTCTCCCCATGGGGGAACCCTGAGCTGCCCCGCACAAATGACCTAGATTCCAATAGGAAATCATGCCCTCTCTTTTATATATTTATTATTTATGTATTTATTTATTTATTGCCTCAAGATTTTACTTTTTCACTTTGCAGGGAACGAAAAGATGTAGGCAGTATTGCACACCCAGAGAAGGGAAAGAAGGCTCCCTGCTGAGGAGACAGCCGGATGTGGGGCTCCATCCCAGGACTCTGGGATCATGTCCTGAGCTGAAGGCAGTGGCCTAACCCACTGACTCACCCAGGTGTTACCAACAGCATTCACTTGTGAAATAACCTTCACGGTAATCCTGATGCAAAGCCCCTGTCCCATGCTCAGGCTTCTGTCCTCAGTAGCCTGGTCCATGAACTCTGCAGATGCGGGAACCCTGAGGTGCACCGCACAATGTCCATAGATCCCAATGGGAACGTTTGCCCTTTAGAAATGAGCTGAATCCGTAGAACAGGTGAAATCTGCATGCACCCCTTGGGACACAGCTCCAAGGAGTGCCCACCTGAAGCGGGAACCAGGAGTTTGATGATCCCTCAGCAAGGGCCGGTAGGGCCTCCCATGTGCTTCGGCCTAACCCTAACCCGAGGGTGCTTCTTCAGACTTCTATCCCCGGTTGCCAGCACTGGTAGCCCTCTAGGTAGGGGATTCCTTCTTCACATCGCAGGCCCCTGGGTGCCGCCCACTAGGCAAATGGGAAGTTTAGCCCTGTGGAAGACCCTAGGGGAGGGAGAAATCTGCCTGTCCGATCATTCTACCAACACCTTCCTAGGACCCCCACACCACAATCCGGGAATAGGATGGTCCGCCAGGGCTACGTCCTCAACTGAGTCCCGTGGAAAGCCTAATTCTGCCCTGACAAATCAGGTCAGCCATTCTCCCAGAGCCAAAGGCTAAGCCTAGGTTACGTGATCAGACTCTGGACACCGGAAAACTGAACCCAGGTCCTCCTGTGGATGGGAAAGTCAGTCTGTAGGAAGGACTCAGCCTCTCAGGCAGAAACTGACCCTTTCCTTCTGTGCTATCCAGTAACTTCAGATATATAGACACCAGCATGCTCCCCTGAGGGCATTCCACCCTCTTGGCCTGTCCCGTCCAAAATTCCATCGCCTGAGGATTCTGCTGAGTCCCACCCTCAACTCAGCCCTTGGTGTGCTAGTATTGTGTGGCCAGTTCCGACATGCCTTGTTCCTAAAACATAACCCAAACCCTTACTCTAACCCTCACCTAAACATAACCCTAACCCTAACCCTAACCCTAACCCTAACCCTATACCTCACATGAAGCCGTGGTCGGCTGCTCAGCCTTGCAACCTCAGAGGCCTGGTTCCCAAAATCTCCCGATGGAAGAACCCTGAGCCACACTGCAGAATTGCACTTGAGCACTATATAAAACATGCCTGAATATATTTATTTATTTATTTATAATGATTTTATTTATTTGTTGGACAGACTGAGATCACAAGTAGGCTGTGTTTTTGTCTGAAGGAAGGGGGAATAAGGCTCCCTGCAGTGGGGAGGGCCCCGTGTCAAACTAGATTCCTCTTCCCTGGAATCTTGACCTGGGCCGAGGCAAGAGGTCACATCCAATGAGGTACACAGCTGTTCTGGAAAGCATACCCTATAGAAATGACCTTCAGCCTTAGCATAATGCGAAGCCCAAGTCATGTGCTCAGTCTTCTGTCCTCAAAGGCCTGGTTCCCAAACTCTCCCCATGGGGGAACCCTGAGCTGCCCCGCACAAATGACCTAGATTCCAATAGGAAATCATGCCCTCTCTTTTATATATTTATTATTTATGTATTTATTTATTTATTGCCTCAAGATTTTACTTTTTCACTTTGCAGGGCGCGAAAAGATGTAGGCAGAGTTGCATGCCCAGAGAAGGGAAAGAAGGCTCCCTGATGAGGAGACAGCCCGATGTGGGGCTCCATCCCAGGACTCTGGGATCATGTCCTGAGCTGAAGGCAGTGGCCTAACCCACTGACTCACCCAGGTGTTACCAACAGCATTCACTTGTGAAATAACCTTCACGGTAATCCTGATGCAAAGCCCCTGTCCCATGCTCAGGCTTCTGTCCTCAGTAGCCTGGTCCATGAACTCTGCAGATGCGGGAACCCTGAGGTGTACCGCACAATGTCCATAGATCCCAATGGGAACGTTTGCCCTTTAGAAATGAGCTGAATCCGTAGAACAGGTGAAATCTGCATGCACCCCTTGGGACACAGCTCCAAGGAGTGCCCACCTGAAGCGGGAACCAGGAGTTTGATGATCCCTCAGCAAGGGCCGGTAGGGCCTCCCATGTGCATCGGCCTAACCCTAACCCGAGGATGCTTCTTTAGACTTCTATCCCTGGTTGCCTGCCCTGGTAGCCCTCTAGGTAGGAAATTCCTTCTTCACATCGCAGGCTTCTGGGTGCCGCCCACTATGATAATGGGAAATTTAGCCCTGTGGAAGTCCTCGGGGCGGGAGAAATCTGCCTGTCCGATCATTCTACCAACAACTTCCTAGGACCCCCACACCACAATCCGGTAATAGGATGGTCCGCCAGGGCTACGTCCTCAACTGAGTCCCGTGGAAAGCCTAATTCTGCCCTGACAAATCATGTCAGCCATTCTCCCAGAGCCAAAGGCTAAGCCTAGGTTACGGGATCAGACTCTGGACACCGGAGGACTGAACCCAGGTCCTCCTGTGGATGGGAAAGTCATTCTAGGAAGGACTCAGCCTCTCAGGCAGAAACTGACCCTTTCCTTCTGTGCTATCCAGTACCTTCAGATATATAGAAACCAGCATGCTCCCCTGAGGGCATTCCACCCTCTTGGCCTGTCCCGTCCAAAATTCCATCGCCTGAGGATTCTGCTGAGTCCCACCCTCAACTCAGCCCTTGGTGTGCCAGTATTGTGTGGCCAGTTCCGACATGCCTTGTTCCTAAGACATAACCCTAACCCTTACTCTAACCCTCACCTAAACATAACCCTAACCCTAACCCTAACCCTAACCCTAACCCTAACCGTATACCTCAC
The DNA here is from genome assembly GCF_964662115.1 of Mustela nivalis. Lineage (NCBI taxonomy): Eukaryota > Metazoa > Chordata > Mammalia > Carnivora > Mustelidae > Mustela > Mustela nivalis. The sequence goes on along the minus strand of NW_028136481.1, from coordinate 1,081,476 downwards.
ATGAAGTCGTGGTCGGCTGCTCAGCCTTCCAACCTCAGAGGCCTGGTTCCCAAAATCTCCCGATGGAAGAACCCTGAGCCACACTGCAGAATTCCACTTGATCACTATATAAAACATGCCTGAATATATTTATTTATTTATTTATAATGATTTTATTTATTTGTTGGACAGACTGAGATCACAAGTAGGCTGTGTTTTTGTCTGAAGGAAGGGGGAATAAGGCTCCCTGCAGTGGGGAGGGCCCCGTGTCAAACTAGAATCCTCTTCCCTGGAATCATGACCTGGGCCGAGGCAAGAGGTCACATCCAATGAGGTACACAGGTGTTCTGGAAAGCATACCCTATAGCAATGAACTTCAGCCTTAGCATAATGCGAAGCCCAGGTCATGTACTCAGTCTTCTGTCCTCAAAGGCCTGGTTCCCAAACTCTCCCCATGGGGGAACCCTGAGCTGCCCCGCACAAATGACCTAGATTCCAATAGGAAATCATGCCCTCTCTTTTATATATTTATTATTTATGTATTTATTTATTTATTGCCTCAAGATTTTACTTTTTCACCTTTCAGGGCGCGAAAAGATGTAGGCAGTGTTGCACGCCCAGAGAAGGGAAAGAAGGCTCCCTGATGAGGAGACAGCCCATTGTGGGGCTCCATCCCAGGACTCTGGGATCATGTCCTGAGCTGAAGGCAGTGGCCTAACCCACTGACTCACCCAGGTGTTACCAACAGCATTCACTTGTGAAATAACCTTCACGGGAATCCTGATGCAAAGCCCCTGTCCCATGCTCAGGCTTCTGTCCTCAGTAGCCTGGTCCATGAACTCTGCAGATGCGGGAACCCTGAGGTGCACCGCACAATGTCCATAGATCCCAATGGGAACGTTTGCCCTTTAGAAATGAGCTGAATCCGTAGAACAGGTGAAATCTGCATGCACCCCTTGGGACACAGCTCCAAGGAGTGCCCACCTGAAGCGGGAACCAGGAGTTTGATGATCCCTCAGCAAGGGCCGGTAGGGCCTCCCATGTGCATCGGCCTAACCCTAACCCGAGGATGCTTCTTCAGAATTCTATCCCCGGTTGCCTGCCCTGGTAGCCCTCTAAGTAGGGGATTCCTTCTTCACATCGTAGGCCTCTGGGTGCCGCCCACTAGGCAAATGGGAAGTTTAGCTCTGTGGAAGCCTCGGGGAGGGAGAAATCTGCCTGTCCGATCATTCTACCAACACCTTCCTAGGACCCCCACACCACAATCCGGGAATAGGATGGTCCGCCAGGGCTACCTCCTCAACTGAGTCCCGTGGAAAGCTTAATTCTGCCCTGACGAATCAGGTCAGCCATTCTCCCAGAGCCAAAGGCTAAGCCTAGGTTACGTGATCAGACTGTGGACACCGGAGGACTGAACCCAGGTCCTCCTGTGGATGGGAAAGTCAGTCTGTAGGAAGGACTCAGCCTCTCAGGCAGAAACTTACCCTTTCCTTCTGTGCTATCCAGTACCTTCAGATATATAGAAACCAGCATGCTCCCCTTAGGGCATTCCACTCTCTTGGCCTGTCCCGTCCAAAATTCCATCGCCTGAGGATTCTGCTGAGTCCCACCCTCAACTCAGCCCTTGGTGTGCCAGTATTGTGTGGCCAGTTCCGACATGCCTTGTTCCTGAGACATAACCCTAACCCTTACTCTAACCCTCACCTAAACATAACCCTAACCCTAACCCTAACCCTAACCCTAACCGTATACCTCACATGAAGCCGTGGTTGGCTGCTCAGCCTTCCAACCTCAGAGGCCTGGTTCCCAAAATCTCCCGATGGAAGAACCCTGAGCCACACTGCAGAATTGCACTTGATCACTATATAAAACATGCCTGAATATATTTATTTATTTATTTATAATGATTTTATTTATTTGTTGGACAGACTGAGATCACAAGTAGGCTGTGTTTTTGTCTGAAGAAAGGGGGAATAAGGCTCCCTGCAGTGGGGAGGGCCCCGTGTCAAACTAGATTCCTCTTCCCTGGGATCTTGACCTGGGCCGAGGCAAGAGGTCACATCCAATGAGGTACACAGGTGTTCTGGAATGCATACCCTATAGCAATGACCTTCAGCCTTAGCATAATGTGAAGCCCAAGTCATGTGCTCAGTCTTCTGTCCTCAAAGGCCTGGTTCCCAAACTCTCCCCATGGGGGAACCCTGAGCTGCCCCGCACAAATGACCTAGATTCCAATAAGAAATCATGCCCTCTCTTTTATATATTTATTATTTATGTATTTATTTATTTATTGCCTCAAGATTTTACTTTTTCAGTTTGCAGGGAGCGAAAAGATGTAGGCAGTACTGCACACCCAGAGAAGGGAAAGAAGGCTCCCTGCTGAGGAGACAGCCCGATGTGGGGCTCCATCCCAGGACTCTGGGATCATGTCCTGAGCTGAAGGCAGTGGCCTAACCCACTGACTCACCCAGGTGTTACCAACAGCATTCACTTGTGAAATAACCTTCACGGTAATCCTGATGCAAAGCCCCTGTCCCATGCTCAGGCTTCTATCCTCAGTAGCCTGGTCCATGAACTCTGCAGATGCGGGAACCCTGAGGTGCACCGCACAATGTCCATAGATCCCAATGGGAACGTTTGCCCTTTAGAAATGAGCTGAATCCGTAGAACAGGTGAAATCTGCATGCACCCCTTGGGACACAGCTCCAAGGAGTGCCCACCTGAAGCGGGAACCAGGAGTTTGATGATCCCTCAGCAAGGGCCGGTAGGGCCTCCCATGTGCATCGGCCTAACCCTAACCCGAGGGTGCTTCTTCAGACTTCTATCCCCGGTTGCCTGCCCTGGTAGCCCTCTAGGTAGGGGATTCCTTCTTCACATCGCAGGCCCCTGGGTGCTGCCCACTAGGCAAATGGGAAGTTTAGCCCTGTGGAAGACCCTAGGGGAGGGAGAAATCTGCCTGTCCGATCATTCTACCAACACCTTCCTAGGACTCCCACACCACAATCCGGGAATAGGTTGGTCCGCCAGGGCTACGTCCTCAACTGAGTCCTGTGGAAAGCCTAATTCTGCCCTGACAAATCAGGTCAGCCATTCTCCCAGAGCCAAAGGCTAAGCCTAGGTTACGTGATCAGACTCTGGACACCGGAAAACTGAACCAGGGTCCTCCTGTGGATGGGAAAGTCAGTCTGTAGGAAGGACTCAGCCTCAAAGGCAGAAACTGTCCCTTTCCTTCTGTGCTATCCAGTACCTTCAGATATATAGAAACCAGCATGCTCCCCTGAGGGCATTCCACCCTCTTGGCCTGTCCCGTCCAAAATTCCATCGCCTGAGGATTCTGCTGAGTCCCACCCTCAACTCAGCCCTTGGTGTGCCAGTATTGTGTGGCCAGTTCCGAAATGCCTTGTTCCTAAGACATAACCATAACCCTTACTCTAACCCTCACCCAAACATAATCCTAACCCTAACCCTAACTCTAACCCTATACCTCACATGAAGCCGTCGTCGGCTGCTCAGCCTTCCAACCTCAGAGGCCTGGTTCCCAAAATCTCCGGATGGAAGAACCCTGAGCCACACTGCAGAATTGCACTTGAGCACTATATAAAACATGCCTGAATATATTTATTTATTTATTTATAATGATTTTATTTATTTGTTGGACAGACTGAGATCACAAGTAGGCTGTGTTTTTGTCTGTAGGAAGGGGGAATAAGGCTCCCTGCAGTGGGGAGGGCCCCGTGTCAAACTAGATTCCTCTTCCCTGGGATCTTGACCTGGGCCGAGGCAAGAGGTCACATCCAATGAGGTACACAGGTGTTCTGGAAAGCATACCCTATAGCAATGACCTTCAGCCTTAGCATAATGTGAAGCCCAAGTCATGTGCTCAGTCTTCAGTCCTCAAAGGCCTGGTTCCCAAACTCTCCCCATGGGGGAACCCTGAGCTGTCCCGCACAAATGACCTAGATTCCAATAGGAAATCATGCCCTCTCTTTTATATATATATTATTTATGTATTTATTTATTTATTGCCTCAGGATTTTACTTTTTCACTTTGCAGGAAGCGAAAAGATGTAGACAGTGTTGCACGCCCAGAGAAGGGAAAGAAGGCTCCCTGCTGAGGAGACAGCCCGATGTGGGGCTCCATCCCAGGACTCTGGGATCATGTCCTGAGCTGAAGGCAATGGCCTAACCCACTGACTCACCCAGGTGTTACCAACAGCATTCACTTGTGAAATAACCTTCACGGTAATCCTGATGCAAAGCCCCTGTCCCATGCTCAGGCTTCTGTCCTCAGTAGCCTGGTCCATGAACTCTGCAGATGCGGGAACCCTGAGGTGCACCGCACAATGTCCATAGATCCCAATGGGAACGTTTGCCCTTTAGAAATGAGCTGAATCCGTAGAACAGGTGAAATCTGCATGCACCCCTTGGGACACAGCTCCAAGGAGCGCCCACCTGAAGCGGTTACCAGGAGTTTGATGATCCCTCAGCAAGGGGCAGTAGGGCCTCTCATGTGCATCGGCCTAACCCTAACCCGAGGGTGCTTCTTCAGACTTCTATCCCCGGTTGCCTGCCCTGGTAGCCCTCTAGGTAGGGGATTACTTCTTCACATCGCAGGCCTCTGGGTGCCTCCCACTAGGCAAATGGGAAGTTTAGCCCTGTGGAAGACCCTCGGGGAGGGAGAAATCTGCCTGTCCGATCATTCTACCAACACCTTCCTAGGACCCCCACACCACAATCCGGGAATAGGATGGTCCGCCAGGGCTACGTCCTCAACTGAGTCCCGTGGAAAGCCTAATTCTGCCCTGACGAATCAGGTCAGCCATTCTCCCAGAGCCAAAGGCTAAGCCTAGGTTACGTGATCAGACTCTGGACACCGGAAAACTGAACCCAGGTCCTCCTGTGGATGGGAAAGTCAGTCTGTAGGAAGGACTCAGCCTCTCAGGCAGAAACTGACCCTTTCCTTCTGTGCTATCCAGTACCTTCAGATATGTAGAAACCAGCATGCTCCCCTGAGGGCATTCCATTCTCTTGGCCTGTCCCGTCCAAAATTCCATCGCCTGAGGATTCTGCTGAGTCCCACCCTCAACTCAGCCCTTGGTGTGCCAGTATTGTGTGGCCAGTTCCGAAATGCCTTGTTCCTAATATATAACCCAAACCCTTACTCTAACCCTCACCTAAACATAACCCTAACCCTAACACTAACCCTAACCCTAACCCTATACCTCACATGAAGCCGTGGTCGGCTGCTCAGCCTTCCAACCTCAGAGGCCTGGTTCCCAAAATCTCCCGATGGAAGAACCCTGAGCCACACTGCAGAATTGCACTTGATCACTATATAAAACATGCCTGAATATATTTATTTATTTATTTATAATGATTTTATTTATTTGTTGGACAGACTGAGATCACAAGTAGGCTGTGTTTTTGTCTGAAGGAAGGGGGAATAAGGCTCCCTGCAGTGGGGAGGGCCCGGTGTCAAACTAGATTCCTCTTCCCTGGGATCTTGACCTGGGCCGAGGCAAGAGGTCCCATCCAATGAGGTACACAGGTGTTCTGGAAAGCATACCCTATAGCAATGACCTTCAGCCTTAGCATAATGCGAAGCCCAAGTCATGTGCTCAGTCTTCTGTCCTCAAAGGCCTGTTTCACAAACTCTCCCCATGGGGGAACCCTGAGCTGCCCCACACAAATGACCTAGATTCCAATAGGAAATCATGCCCTCTCTTTTATATATTTATTATTTATGTATTTATTTATTTATTGCCTCAAGATTTTACTTTTTCACTTTGCAGGGAGCGAAAAGATGTAGGCAGTATTGCACACCCAGAGAAGGGAAAGAAGGCTCCCTGCTGAGGAGACAGCCCGATGTGGGGCTCCATCCCAGGACTCTGGGATCATGTCCTGAGCTGAAGGCAGTGGCCTAACCCACTGACTCACCCAGGTGTTACCAACAGCATTCACTTGTGAAATAACCTTCACGGGAATCCTGATGCAAAGCCCCTGTCCCATGCTCAGGCTTCTGTCCTCAGTAGCCTGGTCCATGAACTCTGCAGATGCGGGAACCCTGAGGTGCACCGCACAATGTCCATAGATCCCAATGGGAACGTTTGCCCTTTAGAAATGAGCTGAATCCGTAGAACAGGTGAAATCTGCATGCACCCCTTGGGACACAGCTCCAAGGAGCGCCCACCTGAAGCGGGAACCAGGAGTTTGATGATCCCTCAGCAAGGGCCAGTAGGGCCTCCCATGTGCATCGGCCTAACCCTAACCCGAGGGTGCTTCTTCAGACTTCTATCCCCGGTTGCCAGCACTGGTAGCCCTCTAGGTAGGGGATAACTTCTTCACATCGCAGGCCCCTGGGTGCCGCCCACTAGGCAAATGGGAAGTTTAGCCCTGTGGAAGACCCTAGGGGAGGGAGAAATCTGCCTGTCCGATCATTCTACCAACACCTTCCTAGGACTCCCACACCACAATCCGGGAATAGGATGGTCCGCCAGGGCTACGTCCTCAACTGAGTCCTGTGGAAAGCCAAATTCTGCCCTGACAAATCAGGTCAGCCATTCTCCCAGAGCCAAAGGCTAAGCCTAGGTTACGTGATCAGACTCTGGACACCGGAAAACTGAACCCAGGTCCTCCTGTGGATGGGAAAGTCAGTCTGTAGGAAGGACTCAGCCTCTCAGGCAGAAACTGACCCTTTCCTACTGTGCTATCCAGTACCTTCAGCTATATAGAAACCAGCATGCTCCCCTGAGGGCATTCCACCCTCTTGGCCTGTCCCGTCCAAAATTCCATCGCCTGAGGATTCTGCTGAGTCCCACCCTCAACTCAGTCCTTGGTGTGCCAGTATTGTGTGGCCAGTTCCGAAATGCCTTGTTCCTAATATATAACCCAAACCCTTACTCTAACCCTCACCTAAACATAACCCTAACCCTAAAACTAACCCTAACCCTAACCCTATACCTCACATGAAGCCGTGGTCGGCTGCTCAGCCTTCCAACCTCAGAGGCCTGGTTCCCAAAATCTCCCGATGGAAGAACCCTGAGCCACACTGCAGAATTGCACTTGATCACTATATAAAACATGCCTGAATATATTTATTTATTTATTTATAATGATTTTATTTATTTGTTGGACAGACTGAGATCACAAGTAGGCTGTGTTTTTGTCTGAAGGAAGGGGGAATAAGGCTCCCTGCAGTGGGGAGGGCCCCGTGTCAAACTAGATTCCTCTTCCCTGGGATCTTGACCTGGGCTGAGGCAAGAGGTCACATCCAATGAGGTACACAGGTGTTCTGGAAAGCATACCCTATAGCAATGACCTTCAGCCTTAGCATAATGCGAAGCCCAAGTCATGTGCTCAGTCTTCTGTCCTCAAAGGCCTGTTTCCCAAACTCTCCCCATGGGGGAACCCTGAGCTGCCCCGCACAAATGACCTAGATTCCAATAGGAAATCATGCCCTCTCTTTTATATATTTATTATTTATGTATTTATTTATTTATTGCCTCAAGATTTTACTTTTTCAGTTTGCAGGGAGCGAAAAGATGTAGGCAGTACTGCACGCCCAGAGAAGGGAAAGAAGGCTCCCTGCTGAGGAGACAGCCCGATGTGGGGCTCCATCCCAGGACTCTGGGATCATGTCCTGAGCTGAAGGCAGTGGCCTAACCCACTGACTCACCCAGGTGTTACCAACAGCATTCACTTGTGAAATAACCTTCACGGTAATCCTGATGCAAAGCCCCTGTCCCATGCTCAGGCTTCTGTCCTCAGTAGCCTGGTCCATGAACTCTGCAGATGCGGGAACCCTGAGGTGTACCGCACAATGTCCATAGATCCCAATGGGAACGTTTGCCCTTTAGAAATGAGCTGAATCCGTAGAACAGGTGAAATCTGCATGCACCCCTTGGGACACAGCTCCAAGGAGCGCCCACCTGAAGCGGGAACCAGGAGTTTGATGATCCCTCAGCAAGGGCCAGTAGGGCCTCCCATGTGCATCGGCCTAACCCTAACCCGAGGATGCTTCTTTAGACTTCTATCCCTGGTTGCCTGCCCGGGTAGCCCTCTAGGTAGGGGATTCCTTCTTCACATCGCAGGCTTCTGGGTGCCGCCCACTATGATAATGGGAAATTTAGCCCTGTGGAAGACCTCGGGGCAGGAGATATCTGCCTGTCCGATCATTCTACCAACACCTTCCTAGGACCCCCACACCACAATCCGGGAATAGGATGGTCCGCCAGGGCTACGTCCTCAACTGAGTCCCGTGGAAAGCCTAATTCTGCCCTGACAAATCAGGTCAGCCATTCTCCCAGAGCCAAAGGCTAAGCCTAGGTTACGGGATCAGACTCTGGACACCGGAGGACTGAACCCAGGTCCTCCTGTGGATGGGATAGTCAGTCTGTAGGAAGGACTCAGCCTCTCAGGCAGAAACTGACCCTTTCCTTCTGTGCTATCCAGTACCTTCAGATATATAGAAACCAGCATGCTCCCCTGAGGGCATTCCACCCTCTTGGCCTGTCCCGTCCAAAATTCCATCGCCTGAGGATTCTGCTGAGTCCCACCCTCAACTCAGCCCTTGGTGTGCCAGTATTGTGTGGCTAGTCCGAAATGCCTTGTTCCTAAGACATAACCATAACCCTTACTCTAACCCTCACCTAAACATAATCCTAACCCTAACCCTAACTCTAACCCTATACCTCACATGAAGACGTCGTCGGCTGCTCAGACTTCCAACCACAGAGGCCTGGTTCCCAAAATCTCCCGATGGAAGAACCCTGAGCCACACTGCAGAATTGCACTTGATCACTATATAAAACATGCCTGAATATATTTATTTATTTATTTATAATGATTTTATTTATTTGTTGGACAGACTGAGATCACAAGTAGGCTGTGTTTTTGTCTGAAGGAAGGGGGAATAAGGCTCCCTGCAGTGGGGAGGGCCCCGTGTCAAACTAGATTCCTCTTCCCTGGGATCTTGACCTGGGCCGAGGCAAGAGGTCACATCCAATGAGGTACACAGGTGTTCTGGAAAGCATACCCTATAGCAATGACCTTCAGCCTTAGCATAATGCGAAGCCGAAGTCATGTGCTCAGTCTTCTGTCCTCAAAGGCCTGGTTCCCAAACTCTCCCCATGGGGGAACCCTGAGCTGCCCCGCACAAATGACCTAGATTCCAATAGGAAATCATGCCCTCTCTTTTATATATTTATTATTTATGTATTTATTTATTTATTGCCTCAAGATTTTACTTTTTCACTTACAGGGAGCGAAAAGATTTAGGCAGTTTTGCACGCCCAGGGAACGGAAAGAAAGCTCCCTGCTGAGGAGACAGCCCGATGTGGGGCTCCATCCCAGGTCTCTGGGATCATGTCCTGAGCCGAAGGCAGTGGCCTAACCCACTGACTCACCCAGGTGTTACCAACAGCATTCACTTGTGAAATAACCTTCACGGTAATCCTGATGCAAAGCCCCTGTCCCATGCTCAGGCTTCTGTCCTCAGTAGCCTGGTCCATGAACTCTGCAGATGCGGGAACCCTGAGGTGTACCGCACAAAGTCCATAGATCCCAATGGGAACGTTTGCCCTTTAGAAATGAGCTAAATCCGTAGAACAGGTGAAATCTGCATGCACCCCTTGGGACACAGCTCCAAGGAGCGCCCACCTGAAGCGGGAACCAGGAGTTTGATGATCCCTCAGCAAGGGCCGGTAGGGCCTCCCATGTGCATCGGCCTAACCCTAACCCGAGGGTGCTTCTTCAGACTTCTATCCCTGGTTGCCTGCCCTGGTAGCCCTTTAGGTAGGGGATTCCTTCTTCACATCGCAGGCCTCTGGGTGCCGCCCACTATGATAATGGGAAATTTAGCCCTGTGGAAGACCCTCGGGGCGGGAGAAATCTGCCTGTCCGATCATTCTACCAACACCTTCCTAGGACCCCCACACCACAATCCGGGAATAGGATGGTCCGCCAGGGCTACGTCCTCAACTGAGTCCCGTGGAAAGCCTAATTCTGCCCTGACAAATCAGGTCAGCCATTCTCCCAGAGCCAAAGGCTAAGCCTAGGTTACGTGATCAGACTCTGGACACCGGAGGACTGAACCCAGGTCCTCCTGTGGATGGGAAAGTCAGTCTGTAGGAAGGACTCAGCCTCTCAGGCAGAAACTGACCCTTTCCTTCTGTGCTATCCAGTACCTTCAGATATATAGAAACCAGCATGCTCCCCTGAGGGCATTCCCTCTTGGCCTCTTGGCCTGTCCTGTCCAAAATTCCATCGCCTGAGGATTCTGCTGAGTCCCACCCTCAACTCAGCCCTTGGTGTGCCAGTATTGTGTGGCCAGTTCCGACATGCCTTGTTCCTAAGATATAACCCTAACCCTTACTCTAACCCTCACCTAAACATAACCCTAACCCTAACACTAACCCTAACCCTAACCCTATACCTCACATGAAGCCGTGGTCGGCTGCTCAGCCTTCCAACCTCAGAGGCCTGGTTCCCAAAATCTCCCGATGGAAGAACCCTGAGCCACACTGCAGAATTGCACTTGATCACTATATAAAACATGCCTGAATATATTTATTTATTTATTTATAATGATTTTATTTATTTGTTGGACAGACTGAGATCACAAGTAGGCTGTGTTTTTGTCCGAAGGAAGGGGGAATAAGGCTCCCTGCAGTGGGGAGGGCCCCGTGTCAAACTAGATTCTTCTTCCTTGGGACCTTGACCTGGGCCGAGGCAAGAGGTCACATCCAATGAGGTACACAGGTGTTCTGGAAAGCATACCCTATAGCAATGACCTTCAGCCTTAGCATAATGCGAAGCCCAAGTCAGGTGCTCAGTCTTCTGTCCTTAAAGGCCTGGTTCCCAAACTCTCCCCATGGGGGAACCCTGAGCTGCCCCGCACAAATGACCTAGATTCCAATAGGAAATCATGCCCTCTCTTTTATATATTTATTATTTATGTATTTATTTATTTATTGCCTCAAGATTTTACTTTTTCACTTTGCAGGGAGCGAAAAGATGTAGGCAGTGTTGCAAGCCCAGAGAAGGGAAAGAAGGCTCCCTGCTGAGGAGACAGCCCGATGTGGGGCTCCATCCCAGGACTCTGGGATCATGTCCTGAGCTGAAAGCAGTGGCCTAACCCACTGACTCACCCAGGTGTTACCAACAGCATTCACTTGTGAAATAACCTTCACGGTAATCCTGATGCAAAGCCCCTGTCCCATGCTCAGGCTTCTGTCCTCAGTAGCCTGGTCCATGAACTCTGCAGATGCGGGAACCCTGAGGTGCACCGCACAATGTCCATAGATCCCAATGGGAACGTTTGCCCTTTAGAAATGAGCTGAATCCGTAGAACAGGTGAAATCTGCATGCACCCCTTGGGACACAGCTCCAAGGAGTGCCCACCTGAAGCGGGAACCAGGAGTTTGATGATCCCTCAGCAAGGGCCGGTAGGGCCTCCCATGTGCATCGGCCTAACCCTAACCCGAGGGTGCTTCTTCAGACTTCTATCCCCGGTTGCCAGCGCTGGTAGCCCTCTAGGTAGGGGATTCCTTCTTCACATCTCAGGCCCCTGGGTGCCGCCCACTAGGCAAATGGGAAGTTTAGCCCTGTGGAAGACCCTAGGGGAGGGAGAAATCTGCCTGTCCGATCATTCTACCAACACCTTCCTAGGACTCCCACACCACAATCCGGGAATAGGATGGTCCGCCAGGGCTACGTCCTCAACTGAGTCCTGTGGAAAGCCTAATTCTGCCCTGACAAATCAGGTCAGCCATTCTCCCAGAGCCAAAGGCTAAGCCTAGATTACGTGTTCGGACTCTGGACACTGGAAAACTGAACCCAGGTCCTCCTGTGGATGGGAAAGTCAGTCTGTAGGAAGGACTCAGCCTCTCAGGCAGAAACTGACCCTTTCCTTCTGTGCTATCCAGTACCTTCAGATATATAGAAACCAGCATGCTCCCCTGAGGGCATTCCACCCTCTTGGCCTGTCCCGTCCAAAATTCCATCGCCTGAGGATTCTGCTGAGTCCCACCCTCAACTCAGCCCTTGGTGTGCTAGTATTGTGTGGCCAGTTCCGAAATGCCTTGTTCCTAAGACATAACCCTAACCCTTACTCTAACACTCACCTAAACATAATCCTAACACTAACCCTAACTCTAACCCTATACCTCACATGAAGCCGTGGTCGGCTGCTCAGCCTTCCAACCTCAGAGGCCTGGTTCCCAAAATCTCCCGATGGAAGAACCCTGAGCCACACTGCAGAATTGCATTTGATCACTATATAAAACATGCCTGAATATATTTATTTATTTATTTATAATGATTTTATTTATTTGTTGGACAGACTGAGATCACAAGTAGGCTGTGTTTTTGTCTGAAGGAAGGGGGAATAAGGCTCCCTGCAGTGGGGAGGGCCCGGTGTCAAACTAGATTCCTCTTCCCTGGGATCTTGACCTGGGCCGAGGCAAGAGGTCACATCCAATGAGGTACACAGGTGTTCTGGAAAGCATACCCTATAGCAATGACCTTCAGCCTTAGCATAATGCGAAGCCCAAGTCATGTGCTCAGTCTTCTGTCCTCAAAGGCCCGGTTCCCAAACTCTCCCCATGGGGGAACCCTGAGCTGCCCCGCACAAATGACCTAGATTCCAATAGGAAATCATGCCCTCTCTTTTATATATTTATTATTTATGTATTTATTTATTTATTGCCTCAAAATTTTACTTTTTCACTTTGCAGGGAGCGAAAAGATGTAGGCATTATTGCACACCCAGAGAAGGGAAAGAAGGCTCCCTGCTGAGGAGACAGCCCGATGTGGGGCTCCATCCCAGGACTCTGGGATCATGTCCTGAGCTGAAAGCAGTGGCCTAACCCACTGACTCACCCAGGTGTTACCAACAGCATTCACTTGTGAAATAACCTTCACGGTAATCCTGATGCAAAGCCCCTGTCCCATGCTCAGGCTTCTGTCCTCAGTATTCTGGTCCATGAACTCTGCAGATGCGGGAACCCTGAGGTGTACCGCACAATGTCCATAGATCCCAATGGGAACGTTTGCCCTTTAGAAATGAGCTGAATCCGTAGAACAGGTGAAATCTGCATGCACCCCTTGGGACACAGCTCCAAGGGGCACCCACCTGAAGCGGGAACCAGGAGTTTGATGATCCCTCAGCAAGGGCCGGTAGGGCCTCCCATGTGCATCGGCCTAACCCTAAGCCGAGGGTGCTTCTTCAGACTTCTATCCCCGGTTGCCTGCCCTGGTAGCCCTCTAGGTAGGGGATTCCTTCTTCATATCGCAGGCCTCTGGGTGCCGCCCACTAGGCAAATGGGAAGTTTAGCCCTGTGGAAGACCCTCGGGGAGGGAGAAATCTGCCTGTCCGATCATTCTACCAACACCTTCCTAGGACCCCCACACCACAATCCGGGAATAGGATGGTCCGCCAGGGCTACGTCCTCAACTGAGTCCCGTGGAAAGCCTAATTCTGCCCTGACAAATCAGGTCAGCCATTCACCCAGAGCCAAAGGCTAAGCCTAGGTTATGTTATCAGACTCTGGACACCGGAGGACTGAACCCAGGTCCTCCTTGGATGGGAAAGTCAGTCTGTAGGAAGGACTCAGCCTCTCAGGCAGAAACTGACCCTTTCCTTCTGTGCTATCCAGTACCTTCAGATATATAGAAACCAGCATGCTCCCCTGAGGGCATTCCACCCTCTTGGCCTGTCCTGTCCAAAATTCCATCGCCTGAGGATTCTGCTGAGTCCCACCCTCAACTCAGCCCTTGGTGTACCAGTATTGTGTGGCCAGTTCCGACATGCCTTGTTCCTAAGATATAACCCTAACCCTTACTCTAACCCGCACCTAAATATAACCCTAACCCTAACACTAACCCTAACCCTAACCCTATACCTCACATGAAGCCGTGGTCGTCTGCTCAGCCTTCCAACCTCAGAGGCCTGGTTCCCAAAATCTCCCGATGGAAGAACCCTGAGCCACACTGCAGAATTGCACTTGATCACTATATAAAACATGCCTGAATATATTTATTTATTTATTTATAATGATTTTATTTATTTGTTGGACAGACTGAGATAACAAGTAGGCTGTGTTTTTGTCCGAAGGAAGGGGGAATAAGGCTCCCTGCAGTGGGGAGGGCCCCGTGTCAAACTAGATTCCTCTTCCCTGGGATCTTGACCTGGGCCGAGGCAAGAGGTCACATCAAATGAGGTACACAGGTGTTCTGGAAAGCATACCCTATAGCAATGACCTTCAGCCTTAGCATAATGCGAAGCCCAAGTCATGTGCTCAGTCTTCTGTCCTCAAAGGCCTGGTTCCCAAACTCTCCCCATGGGGGAACCCTGAGCTGCCCCGCACAAATGACCTAGATTCCAATAGGAAATCATGCCCTCTCTTTTATATATTTATTATTTATGTATTTATTTATTTATTGCCTCAAGATTTTACTTTTTCACTTTGCAGGGAGCGAAAAGATGTAGGCAGTTTTGCACGCCCAGAGAAGGGAAAGAAGGCTCCCTGCTGAGGAGACAGCCCGATGTGGGGCTCCATCCCAGGTCTCTGGGATCATGTCCTGAGCCGAAGGCAGTGGCCTAACCCACTGACTCACCCAGGTGTTACCAACAGCATTCACTTGTGAAATAACCTTCACGGTAATCCTGATGCAAAGCCCCTGTCCCATGCTCAGGCTTCTGTCCTCAGTAGCCTGGTCCATGAACTCTGCAGATGCGGGAACCCTGAGGTGTACCGCACAAAGTCCATAGATCCCAATGGGAACGTTTGCCCTTTAGAAATGAGCTGAATCCGTAGAACAGGTGAAATCTGCATGCACCCCTTGGGACACAGCTCCAAGGAGTGCCCACCTGAAGCGGGAACCAGGAGTTTGATGATCCCTCAGCAAGGGCCGGTAGGGCCTCCCATGTGCATCGGCCTAACCCTAACCTGAGGATGCTTCTTCAGACTTCTATCCCTGGTTGCCTGCCCTGGTAGCCCTCTAGGTAGGGGATTCCTTCTTCACATCGCAGGCCTCTGGGTGCCGCCCACTATGATAATGGGAAATTTAGCCCTGTGGAAGACCCTCGGGGCGGGAGAAATCTGCCTGTCCGATCATTCTACCAACACCTTCCTAGGACCCCCACACCACAATCCGGGAATAGGATGGTCCGCCAGGGCTACGTCCTCAACTGAGTCCCGTGGAAAGCCTAATTCTGCCCTGACAAATCAGGTCAGCCATTCTCCCAGAGCCAAATGCTAAGCCTAGGTTACGTGATCAGACTCTGGACACCGGAGGACTGAACCCAGGTCCTCCTGTGGATGGGAAAGTCAGTCTGTAGGAAGGACTCAGCCTCTCAGGCAGAAACTGACCCTTTCCTTCTGTGCTATCCAGTACCTTCAGATATATAGAAACCAGCATGCTCCCCTGAGGGCATTCCACCCTCTTGGCCTGTCCTGTCCAAAATTCCATCGCCTGAGGATTCTGCTGAGTCCCACCCTCAACTCAGCCCTTGGTGTGCCAGTATTATGTGGCCAGTTCCGACATGCCTTGTTCCTAAGATATAACCCTAACCCTTACTCTAACCCTCACCTAAACATAACCCTAACCCTAACACTAACCCTAACCCTAACCCTATACCTCACATGAAGCCGTGGTCGGCTGCTCAGCCTTCCAACCTCAGAGGCCTGGTTCCCAAAATCTCCCGATGGAAGAACCCTGAGCCACACTGCAGAATTGCACTTGATCACTATATAAAACATGCCTGAATATATTTATTTATTTATTTATAATGATTTTATTTATTTGTTGGACAGACTGAGATCACAAGTAGGCTGTGTTTTTGTCCGAAGGAAGGGGGAATAAGGCTCCCTGCAGTGGGGAGGGCCCCGTGTCAAACTAGATTCTTCTTCCTTGGGACCTTGACCTGGGACGAGGCAAGAGGTCACATCCAATGAGGTACACAGGTGTTCTGGAAAGCATACCCTATAGCAATGACCTTCAGCCTTAGCATAATGCGAAGCCCAAGTCATCTGCTCAGTCTTCTGTCCTTAAAGGCCTGGTTCCCAAACTCTCCCCATGGGGGAACCCTGAGCTGCCCCGCACAAATGACCTAGATTCCAATAGGAAATCATGCCCTCTCTTTTATATATTTATTATTTATGTATTTATTTATTTATTGCCTCAAGATTTTACTTTTTCACTTTGCAGGGAGCGAAAAGATGTAGGCAGTGTTGCAAGCCCAGAGAAGGGAAAGAAGGCTCCCTGCTGAGGAGACAGCCCGATGTGGGGCTCCATCCCAGGACTCTGGGATCATGTCCTGAGCTGAAAGCAGTGGCCTAACCCACTGACTCACCCAGGTGTTACCAACAGCATTCACTTGTGAAATAACCTTCACGGTAATCCTGATGCAAAGCCCCTGTCCCATGCTCAGGCTTCTGTCCTCAGTAGCCTGGTCCATGAACTCTGCAGATGCGGGAACCCTGAGGTGCACCGCACAATGTCCATAGATCCCAATGGGAACGTTTGCCCTTTAGAAATGAGCTGAATCCGTAGAACAGGTGAAATCTGCATGCACCCCTTGGGACACAGCTCCAAGGAGTGCCCACCTGAAGCGGGAACCAGGAGTTTGATGATCCCTCAGCAAGGGCCGGTAGGGCCTCCCATGTGCATCGGCCTAACCCTAACCCGAGGGTGCTTCTTCAGACTTCTATCCCCGGTTGCCAGCGCTGGTAGCCCTCTAGGTAGGGGATTCCTTCTTCACATCTCAGGCCCCTGGGTGCCGCCCACTAGGCAAATGGGAAGTTTAGCCCTGTGGAAGACCCTAGGGGAGGGAGAAATCTGCCTGTCCGATCATTCTACCAACACCTTCCTAGGACTCCCACACCACAATCCGGGAATAGGATGGTCCGCCAGGGCTACGTCCTCAACTGAGTCCTGTGGAAAGCCTAATTCTGCCCTGACAAATCAGGTCAGCCATTCTCCCAGAGCCAAAGGCTAAGCCTAGTTTACGTGTTCGGACTCTGGACACCGGAAAACTGAACCCAGGTCCTCCTGTGGATGGGAAAGTCAGTCTGTAGGAAGGACTCAGCCTCTCAGGCAGAAACTGACCCTTTCCTTCTGTGCTATCCAGTACCTTCAGATATATAGAAACCAGCATGCTCCCCTGAGGGCATTCCACCCTCTTGGCCTGTCCCGTCCAAAATTCCATCGCCTGAGGATTCTGCTGAGTCCCACCCTCAACTCAGTCCTTGGTGTACCAGTATTGTGTGGCCAGTTCCGAAATGCCTTGTTCCTAATATATAACCCAAACCCTTACTCTAACCCTCACCTAAACATAACCCTAACCCTAACACTAACCCTAACCCTAACCCTATACCTCACATGAAGCCGTGGTCGGCTGCTCAGCCTTCCAACCTCAGAGGCCTGGTTCCCAAAATCTCCCGATGGAAGAACCCTGAGCCACACTGCAGAATTGCACTTGATCACTATATAAAACATGCCTGAATATATTTATTTATTTATTTATAATGATTTTATTTATTTGTTAAACAGACTGAGATCACAAGTAGGCTGTGTTTTTGTCTGTAGGAAGGGGGAATAAGGCTCCCTGCAGTGGGGAGGGCCCCGTGTCAAACTAGATTCCTCTTCCCTGGGATCTTGACCTGGGCCGAGGCAAGAGGTCACATCCAATGAGGTACACAGGTGTTCTGGAAAGCATACCCTATAGCAATGACCTTCAGCCTTAGCATAATGCGAAGCCCAAGTCATGTGCTCAGTCTTCTGTCCTCAAAGGCCTGGTTCCCAAACTCTCCCCATGGGGGAACCCTGAGCTGCCCCGCACAAATGACCTAGATTCCAATAGGAAATCATGCCCTCTCTTTTATATATTTATTATTTATGTATTTATTTATTTATTGCCTCAAGATTTTACTTTTTCACTTTGCAGGGAGCGAAAAGATGTAGGCAGTGTTGCAAGCCCAGAGAAGGGAAAGAAGGCTCCCTGCTGAGGAGACAGCCCGATGTGGGGCTCCATCCCAGGACTCTGGGATCATGTCCTGAGCTGAAAGCAGTGGCCTAACCCACTGACTCACCCAGGTGTTACCAACAGCATTCACTTGTGAAATAACCTTCACGGTAATCCTGATGCAAAGCCCCTGTCCCATGCTCAGGCTTCTGTCCTCAGTAGCCTGGTCCATGAACTCTGCAGATGCGGGAACCCTGAGGTGCACCGCACAATGTCCATAGATCCCAATGGGAACGTTTGCCCTTTAGAAATGAGCTGAATCCGTAGAACAGGTGAAATCTGCATGCACCCCTTGGGACACAGCTCCAAGGAGTGCCCACCTGAAGCGGGAACCAGGAGTTTGATGATCCCTCAGCAAGGGCCGGTAGGGCCTCCCATGTGCATCGGCCTAACCCTAACCCGAGGGTGCTTCTTCAGACTTCTATCCCCGGTTGCCAGCGCTGGTAGCCCTCTAGGTAGGGGATTCCTTCTTCACATCTCAGGCCCCTGGGTGCCGCCCACTAGGCAAATGGGAAGTTTAGCCCTGTGGAAGACCCTAGGGGAGGGAGAAATCTGCCTGTCCGATCATTCTACCAACACCTTCCTAGGACTCCCACACCACAATCCGGGAATAGGATGGTCCGCCAGGGCTACGTCCTCAACTGAGTCCTGTGGAAAGCCTAATTCTGCCCTGACAAATCAGGTCAGCCATTCTCCCAGAGCCAAAGGCTAAGCCTAGTTTACGTGTTCGGACTCTGGACACCGGAAAACTGAACCCAGGTCCTCCTGTGGATGGGAAAGTCAGTCTGTAGGAAGGACTCAGCCTCTCAGGCAGAAACTGACCCTTTCCTTCTGTGCTATCCAGTACCTTCAGATATATAGAAACCAGCATGCTCCCCTGAGGGCATTCCACCCTCTTGGCCTGTCCCGTCCAAAATTCCATCGCCTGAGGATTCTGCTGAGTCCCACCCTCAACTCAGTCCTTGGTGTACCAGTATTGTGTGGCCAGTTCCGAAATGCCTTGTTCCTAATATATAACCCAAACCCTTACTCTAACCCTCACCTAAACATAACCCTAACCCTAACACTAACCCTAACCCTAACCCTATACCTCACATGAAGCCGTGGTCGGCTGCTCAGCCTTCCAACCTCAGAGGCCTGGTTCCCAAAATCTCCCGATGGAAGAACCCTGAGCCACACTGCAGAATTGCACTTGATCACTATATAAAACATGCCTGAATATATTTATTTATTTATTTATAATGATTTTATTTATTTGTTAAACAGACTGAGATCACAAGTAGGCTGTGTTTTTGTCTGTAGGAAGGGGGAATAAGGCTCCCTGCAGTGGGGAGGGCCCCGTGTCAAACTAGATTCCTCTTCCCTGGGATCTTGACCTGGGCCGAGGCAAGAGGTCACATCCAATGAGGTACACAGGTGTTCTGGAAAGCATACCCTATAGCAATGACCTTCAGCCTTAGCATAATGCGAAGCCCAAGTCATGTGCTCAGTCTTCTGTCCTCAAAGGCCTGGTTCCCAAACTCTCCCCATGGGGGAACCCTGAGCTGCCCCGCACAAATGACCTAGATTCCAATAGGAAATCATGCCCTCTCTTTTATATATTTATTATTTATGTATTTATTTATTTATTGCCTCAAGATTTTACTTTTTCACTTTGCAGGGCGCGAAAAGATGTAGGCAGAGTTGCACGCCCAGAGAAGGGAAAGAAGGCTCCCTGCTGAGGAGACAGCCCGATGTGGGGCTCCATCCCAGGACTCTGGGATCATGTCCTGAGCTGAAGGCAGTGGCCTAACCCACTGACTCACCCAGGTGTTACCAACAGCATTCACTTGTGAAATAACCTTCACGGTAATCCTGATGCAAAGCCCCTGTCCCATGCTCAGGCTTCTGTCCTCAGTAGCCTGGTCCATGAACTCTGCAGATGCGGGAACCCTGAGGTGTACCGCACAATGTCCATAGATCCCAATGGGAACGTTTGCCCTTTAGAAATGAGCTGAATCCGTAGAACAGGTGAAATCTGCATGCACCCCTTGGGACACAGCTCCAAGGAGTGCCCACCTGAAGCGGGAACCAGGAGTTTGATGATCCCTCAGCAAGGGCCGGTAGGGCCTCCCATGTGCATCGGCCTAACCCTAACCCGAGGATGCTTCTTTAGACTTCTATCCCTGGTTGCCTGCCCGGGTAGCCCTCTAGGTAGGGGATTCCTTCTTCACATCGCAGGCTTCTGGGTGCCGCCCACTATGATAATGGGAAATTTAGCCCTGTGGAAGACCTCGGGGCAGGAGATATCTGCCTGTCCGATCATTCTACCAACACCTTCCTAGGACCCCCACACCACAATCCGGGAATAGGATGGTCCGCCAGGGCTACGTCCTCAACTGAGTCCCGTGGAAAGCCTAATTCTGCCCTGACAAATCAGGTCAGCCATTCTCCCAGAGCCAAAGGCTAAGCCTAGATTACGTGTTCAGACTCTGGACACCGGAGGACTGTACCCAGGTCCTCCTGTGGATGGGATAGTCAGTCTGTAGGAAGGACTCAGCCTCTCAGGCAGAAACTGACCCTTTCCTTCTGTGCTATCCAGTACCTTCAGATATATAGAAACCAGCATGCTCCCCTGAGGGCATTCCACCCTCTTGGCCTGTCCCGTCCAAAATTCCATCGCCTGAGGATTCTGCTGAGTCCCACCCTCAACTCAGCCCTTGGTGTGCCAGTATTGTGTGGCTACTCCGAAATGCCTTGTTCCTAAGACATAACCATAACCCTTACTCTAACCCTCACCTAAACATAATCCTAACCCTAACCCTAACTCTAACCCTATACCTCACATGAAGCCGTCGTCGGCTGCTCAGACTTCCAACCACAGAGGCCTGGTTCCCAAAATCTCCCGATGGAAGAACCCTGAGCCACACTGCAGAATTGCACTTGATCACTATATAAAACATGCCTGAATATATTTATTTATTTATTTATAATGATTTTATTTATTTGTTGGACAGACTGAGATCACAAGTAGGCTGTGTTTTTGTCTGAAGGAAGGGGGAATAAGGCTCCCTGCAGTGGGGAGGGCCCCGTGTCAAACTAGATTCCTCTTCCCTGGGATCTTGACCTGGGCCGAGGCAAGAGGTCACATCCAATGAGGTACACAGGTGTTCTGGAAAGCATACCCTATAGCAATGACCTTCAGCCTTAGCATAATGCGAAGCCGAAGTCATGTGCTCAGTCTTCTGTCCTCAAAGGCCTGGTTCCCAAACTCTCCCCATGGGGGAACCCTGAGCTGCCCCGCACAAATGACCTAGATTCCAATAGGAAATCATGCCCTCTCTTTTATATATTTATTATTTATGTATTTATTTATTTATTGCCTCAAGATTTTACTTTTTCACTTTGCAGGGAGCGAAAAGATGTAGGCAGTTTTGCACGCCCAGAGAAGGGAAAGAAGGCTCCCTGCTGAGGAGACAGCCCGATGTGGGGCTCCATCCCAGGTCTCTGGGATCATGTCCTGAGCCGAAGGCAGTGGCCTAACCCACTGACTCACCCAGGTGTTACCAACAGCATTCACTTGTGAAATAACCTTCACGGTAATCCTGATGCAAAGCCCCTGTCCCATGCTCAGGCTTCTGTCCTCAGTAGCCTGGTCCATGAACTCTGCAGATGCGGGAACCCTGAGGTGTACCGCACAAAGTCCATAGATCCCAATGGGAACGTTTGCCCTTTAGAAATGAGCTGAATCCGTAGAACAGGTGAAATCTGCATGCACCCCTTGGGACACAGCTCCAAGGAGTGCCCACCTGAAGCGGGAACCAGGAGTTTGATGATCCCTCAGCAAGGGCCGGTAGGGCCTCCCATGTGCATCGGCCTAACCCTAACCTGAGGATGCTTCTTCAGACTTCTATCCCTGGTTGCCTGCCCTGGTAGCCCTCTAGGTAGGGGATTCCTTCTTCACATCGCAGGCCTCTGGGTGCCGCCCAGTATGATAATGGGAAATTTAGCCCTGTGGAAGACCGTCGGGGCGGGAGAAATCTGCCTGTCCGATCATTCTACCAACACCTTCCTAGGACCCCCACACCACAATCCGGGAATAGGATAGTCCGCCAGGGCTACGTCCTCAACTGAGTCCCGTGGAAAGCCTAATTCTGCCCTGACAAATCAGGTCAGCCATTCTCCCAGAGCCAAAGGCTAAGCCTAGGTTACGTGATCAGACTCTGGACACCGGAAAACTGAACCCAGGTCCTCCTGTGGATGGGAAAGTCAGTCTGTAGGAAGGACTCAGCCTCTCAAGCAGAAACTGACCCTTTCCTTCTGTGCTATCCAGTACCTTCAGATATATAGAAACCAGCATGCTCCCCTGAGGGCATTCCACCCTCTTGGCCTGTCCCGTCCAAAATTCCATCGCCTGAGGATTCTGCTGAGTCCCACCCTCAACTCAGCCCTTGGTGTGCCAGTATTGTGTGGCCAGTTCCGACATGCCTTGTACCTAAGATATAACCCTAACCCTTACTCTAACCCTCACCTAAACATAACCCTAACCCTAACACTAACCCTAACCCTAACCCTATACCTCACATGAAGCCGTGGTCGGCTGCTCAGCCTTCCAACCTCAGAGGCCTGGTTCCCAAAATCTCCCGATGGAAGAACCCTGAGCCACACTGCAGAATTGCACTTGATCACTATATAAAACATGCCTGAATATATTTATTTATTTATTTATAATGATTTTATTTATTTGTTGGACAGACTGAGATCACAAGTAGGCTGTGTTTTTGTCCGAAGGAAGGGGGAATAAGGCTCCCTGCAGTGGGGAGGGCCCCGTGTCAAACTAGATTCTTCTTCCTTGGGACCTTGACCTGGGCCGAGGCAAGAGGTCACATCCAATGAGGTACACAGGTGTTCTGGAAAGCATACCCTATAGCAATGACCTTCAGCCTTAGCATAATGCGAAGCCCAAGTCATGTGCTCAGTCTTCTGTCCTTAAAGGCCTGGTTCCCAAACTCTCCCCATGGGGGAACCCTGAGCTGCCCCGCACAAATGACCTAGATTCCAATAGGAAATCATGCCCTCTCTTTTATATATTTATTATTTATGTATTTATTTATTTATTGCCTCAAGATTTTACTTTTTCACTTTGCAGGGAGCGAAAAGATGTAGGCAGTGTTGCAAGCCCAGAGAAGGGAAAGAAGGCTCCCTGCTGAGGAGACAGCCCGATGTGGGGCTCCATCCCAGGACTCTGGGATCATGTCCTGAGCTGAAAGCAGTGGCCTAACCCACTGACTCACCCAGGTGTTACCAACAGCATTCACTTGTGAAATAACCTTCACGGTAATCCTGATGCAAAGCCCCTGTCCCATGCTCAGGCTTCTGTCCTCAGTAGCCTGGTCCATGAACTCTGCAGATGCGGGAACCCTGAGGTGCACCGCACAATGTCCATAGATCCCAATGGGAACGTTTGCCCTTTAGAAATGAGATGAATCCGTAGAACAGGTGAAATCTGCATGCACCCCTTGGGACACAGCTCCAAGGAGTGCCCACCTGAAGCGGGAACCAGGAGTTTGATGATCCCTCAGCAAGGGCCGGTAGGGCCTCCCATGTGCATAGGCCTAACCCTAACCCGAGGGTGCTTCTTCAGACTTCTATCCCCGGTTGCCAGCGCTGGTAGCCCTCT
This sequence comes from Mustela nivalis, assembly GCF_964662115.1. NCBI lineage: Eukaryota > Metazoa > Chordata > Mammalia > Carnivora > Mustelidae > Mustela > Mustela nivalis. The sequence continues at coordinate 1,057,813 of NW_028136481.1, read as the reverse complement.
AGGTAGGGGATTCCTTCTTCACATCTCAGGCCCCTGGGTGCCGCCCACTAGGCAAATGGGAAGTTTAGCCCTGTGGAAGACCCTAGGGGAGGGAGAAATCTGCCTGTCCGATCATTCTACCAACACCTTCCTAGGACTCCCACACCACAATCCGGGAATAGGATGGTCCGCCAGGGCTACGTCCTCAACTGAGTCCTGTGGAAAGCCTAATTCTGCCCTGACAAATCAGGTCAGCCATTCTCCCAGAGCCAAAGGCTAAGCCTAGATTACGTGTTCGGACTCTGGACACCGGAAAACTGAACCCAGGTCCTCCTGTGGATGGGAAAGTCAGTCTGTAGGAAGGACTCAGCCTCTCAGGCAGAAACTGACCCTTTCCTTCTGTGCTATCCAGTACCTTCAGATATATAGAAACCAGCATGCTCCCCTGAGGGCATTCCACCCTCTTGGCCTGTCCCGTCCAAAATTCCATCGCCTGAGGATTCTGCTGAGTCCCACCCTCAACTCAGCCCTTGGTGTGCTAGTATTGTGTGGCCAGTTCCGAAATGCCTTGTTCCTAAGACATAACCCTAACCCTTACTCTAACACTCACCTAAACATAATCCTAACACTAACCCTAACTCTAACCCTATACCTCACATGAAGCCGTGGTCGGCTGCTCAGCCTTCCAACCTCAGAGGCCTGGTTCCCAAAATCTCCCGATGGAAGAACCCTGAGCCACACTGCAGAATTGCACTTGATCACTATATAAAACATGCCTGAATATATTTATTTATTTATTTATAATGATTTTATTTATTTGTTGGACAGACTGAGATCACAAGTAGGCTGTGTTTTTGTCTGAAGGAAGGGGGAATAAGGCTCCCTGCAGTGGGGAGGGCCCGGTGTCAAACTAGATTCCTCTTCCCTGGGATCTTGACCTGGGCCGAGGCAAGAGGTCACATCCAATGAGGTACACAGGTGTTCTGGAAAGCATACCCTATAGCAATGACCTTCAGCCTTAGCATAATAAGAAGCCCAAGTCATGTGCTCAGTCCTCTTTCCTCAAAGGCCCGGTTCCCAAACTCTCCCCATGGGGGAACCCTGAGCTGCCCCGCACAAATGACCTAGATTCCAATAGGAAATCATGCCCTCTCTTTTATATATTTATTATTTATGTATTTATTTATTTATTGCCTCAAAATTTTACTTTTTCACTTTGCAGGGAGCGAAAAGATGTAGGCAGTATTGCACACCCAGAGAAGGGAAAGAAGGCTCCCTGCTGAGGAGACAGCCCGATGTGGGGCTCCATCCCAGGACTCTGGGATCATGTCCTGAGCTGAAGGCAGTGGCCTAACCCACTGACTCACCCAGGTGTTACCAACAGCATTCACTTGTGAAATAACCTTCACGGTAATCCTGATGCAAAGCCCCTGTCCCATGCTCAGGCTTCTGTCCTCAGTATTCTGGTCCATGAACTCTGCAGATGCGGGAACTCTGAGGTGTACCGCACAATGTCCATAGATCCCAATGGGAACGTTTGCCCTTTAGAAATGAGCTGAATCCGTAGAACAGGTGAAATCTGCATGCACCCCTTGGGACACAGCTCCAAGGAGCGCCCACCTGAAGCGGGAACCAGGAGTTTGATGATCCCTCAGCAAGGGCCGGTAGGGCCTCCCATGTGCATCGGCCTAACCCTAAGCCGAGGGTGCTTCTTCAGACTTCTATCCCCGGTTGCCTGCCCTGGTAGCCCTCTAGGTAGGGGATTCCTTCTTCATATCGCAGGCCTCTGGGTGCCGCCCGCTAGGCAAATGGGAAGTTTAGCCCTGTGGAAGACCCTCGGGGAGGGAGAAATCTGCCTGTCCGATCATTCTACCAACACCTTCCTAGGACCCCCACACCACAATCCGGGAATAGGATGGTCCGCCAGGGCTACGTCCTCAACTGAGTCCCGTGGAAAGCCTAATTCTGCCCTGACAAATCAGGTCAGCCATTCACCCAGAGCCAAAGGCTAAGCCTAGGTTATGTTATCAGACTCTGGACACCGGAGGACTGAACCCAGGTCCTCCTTGGATGGGAAAGTCAGTCTGTAGGAAGGACTCAGCCTCTCAGGCAGAAACTGACCCTTTCCTTCTGTGCTATCCAGTACCTTCAGATATATAGAAACCAGCATGCTCCCCTGAGGGCATTCCACCCTCTTGGCCTGTCCTGTCCAAAATTCCATCGCCTGAGGATTCTGCTGAGTCCCACCCTCAACTCAGCCCTTGGTGTGCCAGTATTGTGTGGCCAGTTCCGACATGCCTTGTTCCTAAGATATAACCCTAACCCTTACTCTAACCCGCACCTAAATATAACCCTAACCCTAACACTAACCCTAACCCTAACCCTATACCTCACATGAAGCCGTGGTCGGCTGCTCAGCCTTCCAACCTCAGAGGCCTGGTTCCCAAAATCTCCCGATGGAAGAACCCTGAGCCACACTGCAGAATTGCACTTGATCACTATATAAAACATGCCTGAATATATTTATTTATTTATTTATAATGATTTTATTTATTTGTTGGACAGACTGAGATCACAAGTAGGCTGTGTTTTTGTCCGAAGGAAGGGGGAATAAGGCTCCCTGCAGTGGGGAGGGCCCCGTGTCAAACTAGATTCCTCTTCCCTGGGATCTTGACCTGGGCCGAGGCAAGAGGTCACATCCAATGAGGTACACAGGTGTTCTGGAAAGCATACCCTATAGCAATGACCTTCAGCCTTAGCATAATGCGAAGCCGAAGTCATGTGCTCAGTCTTCTGTCCTCAAAGGCCTGGTTCCCAAACTCTCCCCATGGGGGAACCCTGAGCTGCCCCGCACAAATGACCTAGATTCCAATAGGAAATCATGCCCTCTCTTTTATATATTTATTATTTATGTATTTATTTATTTATTGCCTCAAGATTTTACTTTTTCACTTTGCAGGGAGCGAAAAGATGTAGGCAGTTTTGCACGCCCAGAGAAGGGAAAGAAGGCTCCCTGCTGAGGAGACAGCCCGATGTGGGGCTCCATCCCAGGTCTCTGGGATCATGTCCTGAGCCGAAGGCAGTGGCCTAACCCACTGACTCACCCAGGTGTTACCAACAGCATTCACTTGTGAAATAACCTTCACGGTAATCCTGATGCAAAGCCCCTGTCCCATGCTCAGGCTTCTGTCCTCAGTAGCCTGGTCCATGAACTCTGCAGATGCGGGAACCCTGAGGTGTACCGCACAAAGTCCATAGATCCCAATGGGAACGTTTGCCCTTTAGAAATGAGCTGAATCCGTAGAACAGGTGAAATCTGCATGCACCCCTTGGGACACAGCTCCAAGGAGTGCCCACCTGAAGCGGGAACCAGGAGTTTGATGATCCCTCAGCAAGGGCCGGTAGGGCCTCCCATGTGCATCGGCCTAACCCTAACCCGAGGGTGCTTCTTCAGACTTCTATCCCCGGTTGCCAGCGCTGGTAGCCCTCTAGGTAGGGGATTCCTTCTTCACATCTCAGGCCCCTGGGTGCCGCCCACTAGGCAAATGGGAAGTTTAGCCCTGTGGAAGACCCTAGGGGAGGGAGAAATCTGCCTGTTCGATCATTCTACCAACACCTTCCTAGGACTCCCACACCACAATCCGGGAATAGGATGGTCCGCCAGGGTTACGTCCTCAACTGAGTCCTGTGGAAAGCCTAATTCTGCCCTGACAAATCAGGTCAGCCATTCTCCCAGAGCCAAAGGCTAAGCCTAGATTACGTGTTCGGACTCTGGACACCGGAAAACTGAACCCAGGTCCTCCTGTGGATGGGAAAGTCAGTCTGTAGGAAGGACTCAGCCTCTCAGGCAGAAACTGACCCTTTCCTTCTGTGCTATCCAGTACCTTCAGATATATAGAAACCAGCATGCTCCCCTGAGGGCATTCCACCCTCTTGGCCTGTCCCGTCCAAAATTCCATCGCCTGAGGATTCTGCTGAGTCCCACCCTCAACTCAGCCCTTGGTGTGCCAGTATTGTGTGGCCAGTTCCGAAATGCCTTGTTCCTAAGACATAACCCTAACCCTTACTCTAACACTCACCTAAACATAATCCTAACACTAAGCCTAACTCTAACCCTATACCTCACATGAAGCCGTGGTCGGCTGCTCAGCCTTCCAACCTCAGAGGCCTGGTTCCCAAAATCTCCCGATGGAAGAACCCTGAGCCACACTGCAGAATTGCATTTGATCACTATATAAAACATGCCTGAATATATTTATTTATTTATTTATAATGATTTTATTTATTTGTTGGACAGACTGAGATCACAAGTAGGCTGTGTTTTTGTCTGAAGGAAGGGGGAATAAGGCTCCCTGCAGTGGGGAGGGCCCGGTGTCAAACTAGATTCCTCTTCCCTGGGATCTTGACCTGGGCCGAGGCAAGAGGTCACATCCAATGAGGTACACAGGTGTTCTGGAAAGCATACCCTATAGCAATGACCTTCAGCCTTAGCATAATGCGAAGCCCAAGTCATGTGCTCAGTCTTCTGTCCTCAAAGGCCCGGTTCCCAAACTCTCCCCATGGGGGAACCCTGAGCTGCCCCGCACAAATGACCTAGATTCCAATAGGAAATCATGCCCTCTCTTTTATATATTTATTATTTATGTATTTATTTATTTATTGCCTCAAAATTTTACTTTTTCACTTTGCAGGGAGCGAAAAGATGTAGGCAGTATTGCACACCCAGAGAAGGGAAAGAAGGCTCCCTGCTGAGGAGACAGCCCGATGTGGGGCTCCATCCCAGGTCTCTGGGATCATGTCCTGAGCCGAAGGCAGTGGCCTAACCCACTGACTCACCCAGGTGTTACCAACAGCATTCACTTGTGAAATAACCTTCACGGTAATCCTGATGCAAAGCCCCTGTCCCATGCTCAGGCTTCTGTCCTCAGTATTCTGGTCCATGAACTCTGCAGATGCGGGAACCCTGAGGTGTACCGCACAATGTCCATAGATCCCAATGGGAACGTTTGCCCTTTAGAAATGAGCTGAATCCGTAGAACAGGTGAAATCTGCATGCACCCCTTGGGACACAGCTCCAAGGAGCGCCCACCTGAAGCGGGAACCAGGAGTTTGATGATCCCTCAGCAAGGGCCGGTAGGGCCTCCCATGTGCATCGGCCTAACCCTAAGCCGAGGGTGCTTCTTCAGACTTCTATCCCCGGTTGCCTGCCCTGGTAGCCCTCTAGGTAGGGGATTCCTTCTTCATATCGCAGGCCTCTGGGTGCCGCCCGCTAGGCAAATGGGAAGTTTAGCCCTGTGGAAGACCCTCGGGGAGGGAGAAATCTGCCTGTCCGATCATTCTACCAACACCTTCCTAGGACCCCCACACCACAATCCGGGAATAGGATGGTCCGCCAGGGCTACGTCCTCAACTGAGTCCCGTGGAAAGCCTAATTCTGCCCTGACAAATCAGGTCAGCCATTCACCCAGAGCCAAAGGCTAAGCCTAGGTTATGTTATCAGACTCTGGACACCGGAGGACTGAACCCAGGTCCTCCTTGGATGGGAAAGTCAGTCTGTAGGAAGGACTCAGCCTCTCAGGCAGAAACTGACCCTTTCCTTCTGTGCTATCCAGTACCTTCAGATATATAGAAACCAGCATGCTCCCCTGAGGGCATTCCACCCTCTTGGCCTGTCCTGTCCAAAATTCCATCGCCTGAGGATTCTGCTGAGTCCCACCCTCAACTCAGCCCTTGGTGTGCCAGTATTGTGTGGCCAGTTCCGACATGCCTTGTTCCTAAGATATAACCCTAACCCTTACTCTAACCCGCACCTAAATATAACCCTAACCCTAACACTAACCCTAACCCTAACCCTATACCTCACATGAAGCCGTGGTCGGCTGCTCAGCCTTCCAACCTCAGAGGCCTGGTTCCCAAAATCTCCCGATGGAAGAACCCTGAGCCACAGTGCAGAATTGCACTTGATCACTATATAAAACATGCCTGAATATATTTATTTATTTATTTATAATGATTTTATTTATTTGTTGGACAGACTGAGATCACAAGTAGGCTGTGTTTTTGTCCGAAGGAAGGGGGAATAAGGCTCCCTGCAGTGGGGAGGGCCCCGTGTCAAACTAGATTCCTCTTCCCTGGGATCTTGACCTGGGCCGAGGCAAGAGGTCACATCCAATGAGGTACACAGGTGTTCTGGAAAGCATACCCTATAGCAATGACCTTCAGCCTTAGCATAATGTGAAGCCGAAGTCATGTGCTCAGTCTTCTGTCCTCAAAGGCCTGGTTCCCAATCTCTCCCCATGGGGGAACCCTGAGCTGCCCCGCACAAATGACCTAGATTCCAATAGGAAATCATGCCCTCTCTTTTATATATTTATTATTTATGTATTTATTTATTTATTGCCTCAAGATTTTACTTTTTCACTTTGCAGGGAGCGAAAAGATGTAGGCAGTTTTGCACGCCCAGAGAAGGGAAAGAAGGCTCCCTGCTGAGGAGACAGCCCGATGTGGGGCTCCATCCCAGGTCTCTGGGATCATGTCCTGAGCCGAAGGCAGTGGCCTAACCCACTGACTCACCCAGGTGTTACCAACAGCATTCACTTGTGAAATAACCTTCACGGTAATCCTGATGCAAAGCCCCTGTCCCATGCTCAGGCTTCTGTCCTCAGTAGCCTGGTCCATGAACTCTGCAGATGCGGGAACCCTGAGGTGTACCGCACAAAGTCCATAGATCCCAATGGGAACGTTTGCCCTTTAGAAATGAGCTGAATCCGTAGAACAGGTGAAATCTGCATGCACCCCTTGGGACACAGCTCCAAGGAGTGCCCACCTGAAGCGGGAACCAGGAGTTTGATGATCCCTCAGCAAGGGCCGGTAGGGCCTCCCATGTGCATCGGCCTAACCCTAACCCGAGGGTGCTTCTTCAGACTTCTATCCCCGGTTGCCAGCGCTGGTAGCCCTCTAGGTAGGGGATTCCTTCTTCACATCTCAGGCCCCTGGGTGCCGCCCACTAGGCAAATGGGAAGTTTAGCCCTGTGGAAGACCCTAGGGGAGGGAGAAATCTGCCTGTTCGATCATTCTACCAACACCTTCCTAGGACCCCCACACCACAATCCGGGAATAGGATGGTCCGCCAGGGCTACGTCCTCAACTGAGTCCTGTGGAAAGCCTAATTCTGCCCTGACAAATCAGGTCAGCCATTCTCCCAGAGCCAAAGGCTAAGCCTAGATTACGTGTTCGGACTCTGGACACCGGAAAACTGAACCCAGGTCCTCCTGTGGATGGGAAAGTCAGTCTGTAGGAAGGACTCAGCCTCTCAGGCAGAAACTGACCCTTTCCTTCTGTGCTATCCAGTACCTTCAGATATATAGAAACCAGCATGCTCCCCTGAGGGCATTCCACCCTCTTGGCCTGTCCCGTCCAAAATTCCATCGCCTGAGGATTCTGCTGAGTCCCACCCTCAACTCAGCCCTTGGTGTGCCAGTATTGTGTGGCCAGTTCCGAAATGCCTTGTTCCTAAGACATAACCCTAACCCTTACTCTAACACTCACCTAAACATAATCCTAACACTAAGCCTAACTCTAACCCTATACCTCACATGAAGCCGTGGTCGGCTGCTCAGCCTTCCAACCTCAGAGGCCTGGTTCCCAAAATCTCCCGATGGAAGAACCCTGAGCCACACTGCAGAATTGCATTTGATCACTATATAAAACATGCCTGAATATATTTATTTATTTATTTATAATGATTTTATTTATTTGTTGGACAGACTGAGATCACAAGTAGGCTGTGTTTTTGTCCGAAGGAAGGGGGAATAAGGCTCCCTGCAGTGGGGAGGGCCCGGTGTCAAACTAGATTCCTCTTCCCTGGGATCTTGACCTGGGCCGAGGCAAGAGGTCACATCCAATGAGGTACACAGGTGTTCTGGAAAGCATACCCTATAGCAATGACCTTCAGCCTTAGCATAATGCGAAGCCCAAGTCATGTGCTCAGTCTTCTGTCCTCAAAGGCCCGGTTCCCAAACTCTCCCCATGGGGGAACCCTGAGCTGCCCCGCACAAATGACCTAGATTCCAATAGGAAATCATGCCCTCTCTTTTATATATTTATTATTTATGTATTTATTTATTTATTGCCTCAAAATTTTACTTTTTCACTTTGCAGGGAGCGAAAAGATGTAGGCAGTATTGCACACCCAGAGAAGGGAAAGAAGGCTCCCTGCTGAGGAGACAGCCCGATGTGGGGCTCCATCCCAGGACTCTGGGATCATGTCCTGAGCTGAAGGCAGTGGCCTAACCCACTGACTCACCCAGGTGTTACCAACAGCATTCACTTGTGAAATAACCTTCACGGTAATCCTGATGCAAAGCCCCTGTCCCATGCTCAGGCTTCTGTCCTCAGTAGCCTGGTCCATGAACTCTGCAGATGCGGGAACCCTGAGGTGCACCGCACAATGTCCATAGATCCCAATGGGAACGTTTGCCCTTTAGAAATGAGCTGAATCCGTAGAACAGGTGAAATCTGCATGCACCCCTTGGGACACAGCTCCAAGGAGCGCCCACCTGAAGCGGGAACCAGGAGTTTGATGATCCCTCAGCAAGGGCCGGTAGGGCCTCCCATGTGCATCGGCCTAACCCTAAGCCGAGGGTGCTTCTTCAGACTTCTATCCCCGGTTGCCTGCCCTGGTAGCCCTCTAGGTAGGGGATTCCTTCTTCATATCGCAGGCCTCTGGGTGCCGCCCACTAGGCAAATGGGAAGTTTAGCCCTGTGGAAGACCCTCGGGGAGGGAGAAATCTGCCTGTCCGATCATTCTACCAACACCTTCCTAGGACCCCCACACCACAATCCGGGAATAGGATGGTCCGCCAGGGCTACGTCCTCAACTGAGTCCCGTGGAAAGCCTAATTCTGCCCTGACAAATCAGGTCAGCCATTCACCCAGAGCCAAAGGCTAAGCCTAGGTTATGTTATCAGACTCTGGACACCGGAGGACTGAACCCAGGTCCTCCTTGGATGGGAAAGTCAGTCTGTAGGAAGGACTCAGCCTCTCAGGCAGAAACTGACCCTTTCCTTCTGTGCTATCCAGTACCTTCAGATATATAGAAACCAGCATGCTCCCCTGAGGGCATTCCACCCTCTTGGCCTGTCCTGTCCAAAATTCCATCGCCTGAGGATTCTGCTGAGTCCCACCCTCAACTCAGCCCTTGGTGTGCCAGTATTGTGTGGCCAGTTCCGACTTGCCTTGTTCCTAAGATATAACCCTAACCCTTACTCTAACCCGCACCTAAATATAACCCTAACCCTAACACTAACCCTAACCCTAAACCTATACCTCACATGAAGCCGTGGTCGGCTGCTCAGCCTTCCAACCTCAGAGGCCTGGTTCCCAAAATCTCCCAATGGAAGAACCCTGAGCCACACTGCAGAATTGCATTTGATCACTATATAAAACATGCCTGAATATATTTATTTATTTATTTATAATGATTTTATTTATTTGTTGGACAGACTGAGATCACAAGTAGGCTGTGTTTTTGTCTGAAGGAAGGGGGAATAAGGCTCCCTGCAGTGGGGAGGGCCCGGTGTCAAATAGATTCCTCTTCCCTGGGATCTTGACCTGGGCCGAGGCAAGAGGTCACATCCAATGAGGTACACAGGTGTTCTGGAAAGCATACCCTATAGCAATGACCTTCAGCCTTAGCATAATGCGAAGCCCAAGTCATGTGCTCAGTCTTCTGTCCTCAAAGGCCCGGTTCCCAAACTCTCCCCATGGGGGAACCCTGAGCTGCCCCGCACAAATGACCTAGATTCCAATAGGAAATCATGCCCTCTCTTTTATATATTTATTATTTATGTATTTATTTATTTATTGCCTCAAAATTTTACTTTTTCACTTTGCAGGGAGCGAAAAGATGTAGGCAGTATTGCACACCCAGAGAAGGGAAAGAAGGCTCCCTGCTGAGGAGACAGCCCGATGTGGGGCTCCATCCCAGGACTCTGGGATCATGTCCTGAGCTGAAGGCAGTGGCCTAACCCACTGACTCACCCAGGTGTTACCAACAGCATTCACTTGTGAAATAACCTTCACGGTAATCCTGATGCAAAGCCCCTGTCCCATGCTCAGGCTTCTGTCCTCAGTATTCTGGTCCATGAACTCTGCAGATGCGGGAACCCTGAGGTGCACCGCACAATGTCCATAGATCCCAATGGGAACGTTTGCCCTTTAGAAATGAGCTGAATCCGTAGAACAGGTGAAATCTGCTTGCACCCCTTGGGACACAGCTCCAAGGAGCGCCCACCTGAAGCGGGAACCAGGAGTTTGATGATCCCTCAGCAAGGGCCGGTAGGGCCTCCCATGTGCATCGGCCTAACCCTAACCCGAGGGTGCTTCTTCAGACTTCTATCCCCGGTTGCCTGCCCTGGTAGCCCTCTAGGTAGGGGATTCCTTCTTCATATCGCAGGCCTCTGGGTGCCGCCCACTAGGCAAATGGGAAGTTTAGCCCTGTGGAAGACCCTCGGGGAGGGAGAAATCTGCCTGTCCGATCATTCTACCAACACCTTCCTAGGACCCCCACACCACAATCCGGGAATAGGATGGTCCGCCAGGGCTACGTCCTCAACTGAGTCCTGTGGAAAGCCTAATTCTGCCCTGACAAATCAGGTCAGCCATTCTCCCAGAGCCAAAGGCTAAGCCTAGGTTACGTGATCAGATTCTGGACACCGGAAAACTGAACCCAGGTCCTCCTGTGGATGGGAAATTCAGTCTGTAGGAAGGACTCAGCCTCTCAGGCAGAAACTGACCCTTTCCTTCTGTGCTATCCAGTACCTTCAGATATATAGAAGCCAGCATGCTCCCCTGAGGGCATTCCACCCTCTTGGCCTGTCCCGTCCAAAATTCCATCGCCTGAGGATTCTGCTGAGTCCCACCCTCAACTCAGCCCTTGGTGTGCCAGTATTGTGTGGCCAGTTCCGAAATGCCTTGTTCCTAAGACATAACCATAACCCTTACTCTAACCCTCACCTAAACATAATCCTAACCCTAACCCTAACTCTAACCCTATACCTCACATGAAGCCGTCGTCGGCTGCTCAGCCTTCCAACCTCAGAGGCCTGGTTCCCAAAATCTCCCGATGGAAGAACCCTGAGCCACACTGCAGAATTGCACTTGAGCACTATATAAAACATGCCTGAATATATTTATTTATTTATTTATAATGATTTTATTTATTTGTTGGAATGACTGAGATCACAAGTAGGCTGTGTTTTTGTCTGAAGAAAGGGGGAATAAGGCTCCCTGCAGTGGGGAGGGCCCCGTGTCAAACTAGATTCCTCTTCCCTGGGATCTTGACCTGGGCCGAGGCAAGAGGTCACATCCAATGAGGTACACAGGTGTTCTGGAAAGCATACCCTATAGCAATGACCTTCAGCCTTAGCATAATGCGAAGCCCAAGTCATGTGCTCAGTCTTCTGTCCTTAAAGGCCTGGTTCCCAAACTCTCCCCATGGGGGAACCCTGAGCTGCCCCGCACAAATGACCTAGATTCCAATAGGAAATCATGCCCTCTCTTTTATATATTTATTATTCATGTATTTATTTATTTATTGCCTCAAGATTTTACTTTTTCACTTTGCAGGGAGCGAAAAGTTGTAGGCAGTGTTGCACGCCCAGAGAAGGGAAAGAAGGCTCCCTGCTGAGGAGACAGCCCGATGTGGGGCTCCATCCCAGGACTCTGGGATCATGTCCTGAGCTGAAGGCAATGGCCTAACCCACTGACTCACCCAGGTGTTACCAACAGCATTCACTTGTGAAATAACCTTCACGGTAATCCTGATGCAAAGCCCCAGTCCCATGCTCAGGCTTCTGTCCTCAGTAGCCTGGTCCATGAACTCTGCAGATGCGGGAACCTTGAGGTGCACCGCAAAATGTCCATAGATCCCAATGGGAACGTTTGCCCTTTAGAAATGAGCTGCATCCGTAGAACAGGTGAAATCTGCATGCACCCCTTGGGACACAGCTCCAAGGAGCGCCCACCTGAAGCGGGAACCAGGAGTTTGATGATCCCTCAGCAAGGGCCGGTAGGGCCTCCCATGTGCATCGGCCTAACCCTAACCCGAGGGTGCTTCTTCAGACTTCTATCCCCGGTTGCCTGCCCTGGTAGCCCTCTAGGTACGGGATTCCTTCTTCACATCGCAGGCCTCCGGGTGCCGCCCACTAGGCAAATGGGAAGTTTAGCCCTGTGGAAGACCCTCGGGGAGGGAGAAATCTGCCTGTCCGATCATTCTACCAACACCTTCCTAGGACCCCCACACCACAATCCGGGAATAGGATGGTCCGCCAGGGCTACGCCCTCAACTGAGTCCCGTGGAAAGCCTAATTCTGCCCTGATGAATCAGGTCAGCCATTCTCCCAGAGCCAAAGGCTAAGCCTAGGTTACGTGATCAGACTCTGGACACCGGAGGACTGAACCCAGGTCCTCCTGTGGATGGGAAAGTCAGTCTGTAGGAAGGACTCAGTCTCTCAGGCAGAAACTGACCCTTTCCGTCTGTGCTATCCAGTACCTTCAGATATATAGAAACCAGCATGCTCCCCTGAGGGCATTCCACCCTCTTGGCCTGTCCCGTCCAAAATTCCATCGCCTGAGGATTCTGCTGAGTCCCACCCTCAACTCAGCCCTTGGTGTGCCAGTATTGTGTGGCCAGTTCCGACATGCCTTGTTCCTAAAACATAACCCTAACCCTTACTCTAACCCTCACCTAAACATAACCCTAACCCTAACCCTTACCCTAACCCTAACCCTATACCTCACATGAAGCCGTGGTCGGCTGCTCAGCCTTCCAACCTCAGAGGCCTGGTTCCCAAAATCTCCCGATGGAAGAACCCTGAGCCACACTGCAGAATTGCATTTGATCACTATATAAAACATGCCTGAATATATTGTTTATTTATTTATTTATAATGATTTTATTTATTTGTTAAACAGACTGAGATCACAAGTAGGCTGTGTTTTTGTCTGAAGGAAGGGGGAATAAGGCTCCCTGCAGTGGGGAGGGCCCGGTGTCAAACTAGATTCTTCTTCCCTGGGATCTTGACCTGGGCCGAGGCAAGAGGTCACATCCAATGAGGTACACAGGTGTTCTGGAAAGCATACCCTATAGCAATGACCTTCAGCCTTAGCATAATGCGAAGCCCAAGTCATGTGCTCAGTCTTCTGTCCTCAAAGGCCTGGTTACCAAACTCTCCCCATGGGGGAACCCTGAGCTGCCCCGCACAAATGACCTAGATTCCAATAGGAAATCATGCCCTCTCTTTTATATATTAATTATTTATGTATTTATTTATTTATTGCCTCAAGATTTTACTTTTTCACTTTGCAGGGAGCGAAAAGATGTAGGCAGTATTGCACACCCAGAGAAGGGAAAGAAGGCTCCCTGCTGAGGAGACAGCCGGATGTGGGGCTCCATCCCAGGACTCTGGGATCATGTCCTGAGCTGAAGGCAGTGGCCTAACCCACTGACTCACCCAGGTGTTACCCACAGCATTCACTTGTGAAATAACCTTCACGGTAATCCTGATGCAAAGCCCCTGTCCCATGCTCAGGCTTCTGTCCTCAGTAGCCTGGTACATGAACTCTGCAGATGCGGGAACCCTGAGGTGCACCGCACAATGTCCATAGATCCCAATGGGAACGTTTGCCCTTTAGAAATGAGCTGAATCCGTAGAACAGGTGAAATCGGCATGCACCCCTTGACACAGCTGCAAGGAGTGCCCACCTGAAGCGGGAACCAGGAGTTTGATGATCCCTCAGCAAGGGCCGGTAGGGCCTCCCATGTGCATCGGCCTAACCCTAACCCGAGGGTGCTTCTTCAGACTTCTATCCCCGGTTGCCTGCCCTGGTAGCCCTCTAGGTAGGGGATTCCTTCTTCATATCGCAGGCCTCCGGGTGCCGCCCACTAGGCAAATGGGAAGTTTAGCCCTGTGGAAGACCCTCGGGGAGGGAGAAATCTGCCTGTCCGATCATTCTACCAACACCTTCCTAGGACCCCCACACCACAATCCGGGAATAGGATGGTCCGCCAGGGCTACGTCCTCAACTGAGTCCCGTGGAAAGCCTAATTCTGCCCTGAACAATCAGGTCAGCCATTCACCCAGAGCCAAAGGCTAAGCCTAGGTTATGTTTTCAGACTCTGGACACCGGAGGACTGAACCCAGGTCTTCCTGTGGATGGGAAAGTCAGTCTGTAGGAAGGACTCAGCCTCTCAGGCAGAAACTGACCCTTTCCTTCTGTGCTATCCAGTACCTTCAGATATATAGAAACCAGCATGCTCCCCTGAGGGCATTCCACCCTCTTGGCCTGTCCTGTCCAAAATTCCATCGCCTGAGGATTCTGCTGAGTCCCACCCTCAACTCAGCCCTTGGTGTGCCAGTATTGTGTGGCCAGTTCCGACATGCCTTGTTCCTAAGATATAACCCTAACCCTTACTCTAACCCTCACCTAAACATAACCCTAACCCTAACACTAACCCTAACCCTAACCCTATACCTCACATGAAGCCGTGATAGGCTGCTCAGCCTTCCAACCTCAGAGGCCTGGTTCCCAAAATCTCCCGATGGAAGAACCCTGAGCCACACTGCAGAATTGCACTTGATCACTATATAAAACATGCCTGAATATATTTATTTATTTATTTATAATGATTTTATTTATTTGTTGGACAGACTGAGATCACAAGTAGGCTGTGTTTTTGTCTGAAGGAAGGGGGAATAAGGCTCCCTGCAGTGGGGAGGGCCCGGTGTCAAACTAGATTCCTCTTCCCTGGGATCTTGACCTGGGCCGAGGCAAGAGGTCACATCCAATGAGGTACACAGGTGTTCTGGAAAGCATACCCTATAGCAATGACCTTCAGCCTTAGCATAATGCGAAGCCCAAGTCATGTGCTCAGTCTTCTGTCCTCAAAGGCCTGGTTCCCAAACTCTCCCCATGGGGGAACCCTGAGCTGCCCCGCACAAATGACCTAGATTCCAATAGGAAATCATGCCCTCTCTTTTATATATTTATTATTTATGTATTTATTTATTTATTGCCTCAAGATTTTACTTTTTCACTTTGCAGGGAGCGAAAAGATGTAGGCAGTGTTGCAAGCCCAGAGAAGGGAAAGGATGCTCCCTGCTGAGGAGACAGCCCGATGTGGGGCTCCATCCCAGGACTCTGGGATCATGTCCTGAGCTGAAGGCAGTGGCCTAACCCACTGACTCACCCAGGTGTTACCAACAGCATTCACTTGTGAAATAACCTTCACGGTAATCCTGATGCAAAGCCCCTGTCCCATGCTCAGGCTTCTGTCCTCAGTAGCCTGGTCCATGAACTCTGCAGATGTGGGAACCCTGAGGTGCACCGCACAATGTCCATAGATCCCAATGGGAACGTTTGCCCTTTAGAAATGAGCTGAATCCGTAGAACAGGTGAAATCTGCATGCACCCCTTGGGACAGAGCTCCAAGGAGCGCCCACCTGAAGCGGGAACCAGGAGTTTGATGATCCCTCAGCAAGGGCCGGTAGGGCCTCCCATGTGCATCGGCCTAAACCTAACCCGAGGGTGCTTCTTCAGACTTCTATCCCCGGTTGCCTGCCCTGGTAGCCCTCTAGGTAGGGGATTCCTTCTTCATATCGCAGGCCTCCGGGTGCCGCCCACTAGGCAAATGGGAAGTTTAGCCCTGTGGAAGACCCTCGGGGAGGGAGAAATCTGCCTGTCCGATCATTCTACCAACACCTTCCTAGGACCCCCACACCACAATCCGGGAATAGGATGGTCCGCCAGGGCTACGTCCTCAACTGAGTCCCGTGGAAACCCTAATTCTGCCCTGACAAATCAGGTCAGCCATTCTCCCAGAGCCAAAGGCTAAGCCTAGGTTACGTGATCAGACTCTGGACACCGGAGGACTGAACCCAGGTCTTCCTGTGGATGGGAAAGTCAGTCTGTAGGAAGGACTCAGCCTCTCAGGCAGAAACTGACCCTTTCCTTCTGTGCTATCCAGTACCTTCAGATATATAGAAACCAGCATGCTCCCCTGAGGGCATTCCACCCTCTTGGCCTGTCCTGTCCAAAATTCCATCGCCTGAGGATTCTGCTGAGTCCCACCCTCAACTCAGCCCTTGGTGTGCCAGTATTGTGTGGCCAGTTCCGACATGCCTTGTTCCTAAGATATAACCCTAACCCTTACTCTAACCCTCACCTAAACATAACCCTAACCCTAACCCTAACCCTAACCCTAACCCTATACCTCACATGAAGCCGTGGTCGGCTGCTCAGCCTTCCAACCTCAGAGGCCTGGTTCCCAAAATCTCCCGATGGAAGAACCCTGAGCCACACTGCAGAATTGCATTTGATCACTATATAAAACATGCCTGAATATATTTATTTATTTATTTATAATGATTTTATTTATTTGTTGGACAGACTGAGATCACAAGTAGGCTGTGTTTTTGTCTGAAGGAAGGGGGAATAAGGCTCCCTGCAGTGGGGAGGGCCCGGTGTCAAACTAGATTCCTCTTCCCTGGGTTCTTGACCTGGGCCGAGGCAAGAGGTCACATCCAATGAGGTACACAGGTGTTCTGGAAAGCATACCCTATAGCAATGACCTTCAGCCTTAGCATAATGCGAAGCCCAAGTCATGTGCTCAGTCTTCTGTCCTCAAAGGCCTGGTTCCCAAACTCTCCCCATGGGGGAACCCTGAGCTGCCCCGCACAAATGACCTAGATTCCAATAGGAAATCATGCCCTCTCTTTTATATATTTATTATTTATGTATTTATTTATTTATTGCCTCAAGATTTTACTTTTTCACTTTGCAGGGAGCGAAAAGATGTAGGCAGTGTTGCACGCCCAGAGAAGGGAAAGAAGGCTCCCTGCTGAGGAGAGAGCCCGATGTGGGGCTCCATCCCAGGACTCTGGGATCATGTCCTGAGCTGAAGGCAGTGGCCTAACCCACTGACTCACCCAGGTGTTACCAACAGCATTCACTTGTGAAATAACCTTCACGGTAATCCTGATGCAAAGCCCCTGTCCCATGCTCAGGCTTCTGTCCTCAGTAGCCTGGTCCATGAACTCTGCAGATGCGGGAACCCTGAGGTGCACCGCACAATGTCCATAGATCCCAATGGGAACGTTTGCCCTTTAGAAATGAGCTGAATCCGTAGAACAGGTGAAATCTGCATGCACCCCTTGGGACACAGCTCCAAGGAGCGCCCACCTGAAGCGGGAACCAGGAGTTTGATGATCCCTCAGCAAGGGCCAGTAGGGCCTCCCATGTGCATCGGCCTAACCCTAACCCGAGGGTGCTTCTTCAGACTTCTATCCCCGGTTGCCTGCCCTGGTAGCCCTCTAGGTAGGGGATTCCTTCTTCACATCGCAGGCCTCTGGGTGCCGCCCACTAGGCAAATGGGAAGTTTAGCCCTGTGGAAGCCTCGGGGAGGGAGAAATCTGCCTGTCCGATCATTCTACCAACACCTTCCTAGGACCCCCACACCACAATCCGGGAATAGGATGGTCCGCCAGGGCTACGTCCTCAACTGAGTCCCGTGGAAAGCTTAATTCTGCCCTGACGAATCAGGTCAGCCATTCTCCCAGAGCCAAAGGCTAAGCCTAGGTTACGTAATCAGACTCTGGACACCGGAGGACTGAACCCAGGTCCTCCTGTGGATGGGAAAGTCAGTCTGTAGGAAGGACTCAGCCTCTCAGGCAGAAACTGACCCTTTCCTTCTGTGCTATCCAGTACCTTCAGATATATAGAAACCAGCATGCTCCCCTGAGGGCATTCCACCCTCTTGGCCTGTCTCGTCCAAAATTCCATCGCCTGAGGATTCTGCTGAGTCCCACCCTCAACTCAGCCCTTGGTGTGCCAGTATTGTGTGGCCAGTTCCGACATGCCTTGTTCCTAAAACATAACCCTAACCCTTACTCTAACCCTCACCTAAACATAACCCTAACCCTAACCCTAACCCTAACCCTAACCCTATACCTCACATGAAGCTGTGGTCGGCTGCTCAGCCTTCCAACCTCAGAGGCCTGGTTCCCAAAATCTCCCGATGGAAGAAACCTGAGTCACACTGCAGAATTGCACTTGATCACTATATAAAACATGCCTGAATATATTTATTTATTTATTTATAATGATTTTATTTATTTGTTAAACAGACTGAGATCACAAGTAGGCTGTGTTTTTGTCTGAAGGAAGGGGGAATAAGGCTCCCTGCAGTGGGGAGGGCCCGGTGTCAAACTAGATTCCTCTTCCCTGGGATCTTGACCTGGGCCGAGGCAAGAGGTCACATCCAATGAGGTACACAGGTGTTCTGGAAAGCATACCCTATAGCAATGACCTTCAGCCTTAGCATAATGCGAAGCCCAAGTCATGTGCTCAGTCTTCTGTCCTCAAAGGCCTGGTTCCCAAACTCTCCCCATGGGGGAACCCTGAGCTGCCCCGCACAAATGACCTAGATTCCAATAGGAAATCATGCCCTCTCTTTTATATATTTATTATTTATGTATTTATTTATTTATTGCCTCAAGATTTTACTTTTTCACTTTGCAGGGAGCGAAAAGATGTAGGCAGTGTTGCACGCCCAGAGAAGGGAAAGAAGGCTCCCTGCTGAGGAGACAGCCCGATGTGGGGCTCCATCCCAGGACTCTGGGATCATGTCCTGAGCTGAAGGCAGTGGCCTAACCCACTGACTCACCCAGGTGTTACCAACAGCATTCACTTGTGAAATAACCTTCACGGTAATCCTGATGCAAAGCCCCTGTCCCATGCTCAGGCTTCTGTCCTCAGTAGCCTGGTCCATGAACTCTGCAGATGCGGGAACCCTGAGGTGCACCGCACAATGTCCATAGATGCCAATGGGAACGTTTGCCCTTTAGAAATGAGCTGAATCCGTAGAACAGGTGAAATCTGCATGCACCCCTTGGGACAGAGCTCCAAGGAGCGCCCACCTGAAGCGGGAACCAGGAGTATGATGATCCCTCAGCAAGGGCCGGTAGGGCCTCCCATGTGCATCGGCCTAACCCTAACCCGAGGGTGCTTCTTCAGACTTCTATCCCCGGTTGCCTGCCCTGGTAGCCCTCTAGGTAGGGGATTCCTTCTTCATATCGCCGGCCTCCGGGTGCCGCCCACTAGGCAAATGGGAAGTTTAGCCCTGTGGAAGACCCTCGGGGAGGGAGAAATCTGCCTTTCCGATCATTCTACCAACACCTTCCTAGAACCCCCACACCACAATCCGGGAATAGGATGGTCCGCCAGGGCTACGTCCTCAACTGAGTCCCGTGGAAAGCCTAATTCTGCCCTGACAAATCAGGTCAGCCATTCACCCAGAGCCAAAGGCTAAGCCTAGGTTATGTTATCAGACTCTGGACACCGGAGGACTGAACCCAGGTCTTCCTGTGGATGGGAAAGTCAGTCTGTAGGAAGGACTCAGCCTCTCAGGCAGAAACTGACCCTTTCCTTCTGTGCTATCCAGTACCATCAGATATATAGAAACCAGCATGCTCCCCTGAGGGCATTCCACCCTCTTGGCCTGTCCTGTCCAAAATTCCATCGCCTGAGGATTCTGCTGAGTCCCACCCTCAACTCAGCCCTTGGTGTGCCAGTATTGTGTGGCCAGTTCCGACATGCCTTGTTCCTAAGATATAACCCTAACCCTTACTCTAACCCTCACCTAAACATAACCCTAACCCTAACCCTAACCCTAACCCTATACCTCACATGAAGCCGTGGTCGGCTGCTCAGCCTTCCAACCTCAGAGGCCTGGTTCCCAAAATCTCCCGATGGAAGAACCCTGAGCCACACTGCAGAATTGCATTTGATCACTATATAAAACATGCCTGAATATATTTATTTATTTATTTATAATGATTTTATTTATTTGTTAAACAGACTGAGATCACAAGTAGGCTGTGTTTTTGTCTGAAGGAAGGGGGAATAAGGCTCCCTGCAGTGGGGAGGTTCCGGTGTCAAACTAGATTCCTCTTCCCTGGGATCTTGACCTGGGCCGAGGCAAGAGGTCACATCCAATGAGGTACACAGGTGTTCTGGAAAGCATACCCTATAGCAATGACCTTCAGCCTTAGCATAATGCGAAGCCCAAGTCATGTGCTCAGTCTTCTGTCCTCAAAGGCCTGGTTCCCAAACTCTCCCCATGGGGGAACCCTGAGCTGCCCCGCACAAATGACCTAGATTCCAATAGGAAATCATGCCCTCTCTTTTATATATTTATTATTTATGTATTTATTTATTTATTGCCTCAAGATTTTACTTTTTCACTTTGCAGGGAGCGAAAAGATGTAGGCAGTGTTGCACGCCCAGAGAAGGGAAAGAAGGCTCCCTGCTGAGGAGACAGCCCGATGTGGGGCTCCATCCCAGGACTCTGGGATCATGTCCTGAGCTGAAGGCAGTGGCCTAACCCACTGACTCACCCAGGTGTTACCAACAGCATTCACTTGTGAAATAACCTTCACGGTAATCCTGATGCAAAGCCCCTGTCCCATGCTCAGGCTTCTGTCCTCAGTAGCCTGGTCCATGAACTCTGCAGATGTGGGAACCCTGAGGTGCACCGCACAATGTCCATAGATGCCAATGGGAACGTTTGCCCTTTAGAAATGAGCTGAATCCGTAGAACAGGTGAAATCTGCATGCACCCCTTGGGACAGAGCTCCAAGGAGCGCCCACCTGAAGCGGGAACCAGGAGTTTGATGATCCCTCAGCAAGGGCCGGTAGGGCCTCCCATGTGCATCGGCCTAACCCTAACCCGAGGGTGCTTCTTCAGACTTCTATCCCTGGTTGCCTGCCCTGGTAGCCCTCTAGGTAGGGGATTCATTCTTCATATCGCCGGCCTCCGGGTGCCGCCCACTAGGCAAATGGGAAGTTTAGCCCTGTGGAAGACCCTCGGGGAGGGAGAAATCTGCCTTTCCGATCATTCTACCAACACCTTCCTAGAACCCCCACACCACAATCCGGGAATAGGATGGTCCGCCAGGGCTACGTCCTCAACTGAGTCCCGTGGAAAGCCTAATTCCGCCCTGACAAATCAGGTCAGCCATTCACCCAGAGCCAAAGGCTAAGCCTAGGTTATGTTATCAGACTCTGGACACCGGAGGACTGAACCCAGGTCTTCCTGTGGATGGGAAAGTCAGTCTGTAGGAAGGACTCAGCCTCTCAGGCAGAAACTGACCCTTTCCTTCTGTGCTATCCAGTACCTTCAGATATATAGAAACCAGCATGCTCCCCTGAGGGCATTCCACCCTCTTGGCCTGTCCTGTCCAAAATTCCATCGCCTGAGGATTCTGCTGAGTCCCACCCTCAACTCAGCCCTTGGTGTGCCAGTGTTGTGTGGCCAGTTCCGACATGCCTTGTTCCTAAGATATAACCCTAACCCTTACTCTAACCCTCACCTAAACATAACCCTAACCCTAACCCTAACCCTAACCCTATACCTCACATGAAGCCGTGGTCGGCTGCTCAGCCTTCCAACCTCAGAGGCCTGGTTCCCAAAATCTCCCGATGGAAGAACCCTGAGCCACACTGCAGAATTGCATTTGATCACTATATAAAACATGCCTGAATATATTTATTTATTTATTTATAATGATTTTATTTATTTGTTAAACAGACTTAGATCACAAGTAGGCTGTGTTTTTGTCTGAAGGAAGGGGGAATAAGGCTCCCTGCAGTGGGGAGGGCCCGGTGTCAAACTAGATTCCTCTTCCCTGGGATCTTGACCTGGGCCGAGGCAAGAGGTCACATCCAATGAGGTACACAGGTGTTCTGGAAAGCATACCCTATAGCAATGACCTTCAGCCTTAGCATAATGCGAAGCCCAAGTCATGTGCTCAGTCTTCTGTCCTCAAAGGCCTGGTTCCCAAACTCTCCCCATGGGGGAACCCTGAGCTGCCCCGCACAAATGACCTAGATTCCAATAGGAAATCATGCCCTCTCTTTTATATATTTATTATTTATGTATTTATTTATTTATTGCCTCAAGATTTTACTTTTTCACTTTGCAGGGAGCGAAAAGATGTAGGCAGTATTGCACACCCAGAGAAGGGAAAGAAGGCTCCCTGCTGAGGAGACAGCCGGATGTGGGGCTCCATCCCAGGACTCTGGGATCATGTCCTGAGCTGAAGGCAGTGGCCTAACCCACTGACTCACCCAGGTGTTACCAACAGCATTCACTTGTGAAATAACCTTCACGGTAATCCTGATGCAAAGCCCCTGTCCCATGCTCAGGCTTCTGTCCTCAGTAGCCTGGTCCATGAACTCTGCAGATGCGGGAACCCTGAGGTGCACCGCACAATGTCCATAGATGCCAATGGGAACGTTTGCCCTTTAGAAATGAGCTGAATCCGTAGAACAGGTGAAATCTGCATGCACCCCTTGGGACACAGCTCCAAGGAGCGCCCACCTGAAGCGGGAACCAGGAGTTTGATGATCCCTCAGCAAGGGCCGGTAGGGCCTCCCATGTGCATCGGCCTAACCCTAACCCGAGGGTGCTTCTTCAGACTTCTATCCCCGGTTGCCTGCCCTGGTAGCCCTCTAGGTAGGGGATTCCTTCTTCATATCGCAGGCCTCCGGGTGCCGCCCACTAGGCAAATGGGAAGTTTAGCCCTGTGGAAGACCCTCGGGGAGGGAGAAATCTGCCTTTCCGATCATTCTACCAACACCTTGCTAGGACCCCCACACCACAATCCGGGAATAGGATGGTCCGCCAGGGCTACGTCCTCAACTGAGTCCCGTGGAAAGCCTAATTCCGCCCTGACAAATCAGGTCAGCCATTCACCCAGAGCCAAAGGCTAAGCCTAGGTTATGTTATCAGACTCTGGACACCGGAGGACTGAACCCAGGTCTTCCTGTGGATGGGAAAGTCAGTCTGTAGGAAGGACTCAGCCTCTCAGGCAGAAACTGACCCTTTCCTTCTGTGCTATCCAGTACCTTCAGATATATAGAAACCAGCATGCTCCCCTGAGGGCATTCCACCCTCTTGGCCTGTCCCGTCCAAAATTCCATCGCCTGAGGATTCTGCTGAGTCCCACCCTCCACTCAGCCCTTGGTGTGCCAGTATTGTGTGGCCAGTTCCGACATGCCTTGTTCCTAAGATATAACCCTAACCCTTACTCTAACCCTCACCTAAACATAACCCTAACCCTAACCCTAACCCTAACCCTAACCCTAACCCTATACCTCACATGAAGCCGTGGTCGGCCGCTCAGCCTTCCAACTCAGAGGCCTGGTACCCAAAATCTCCCGATGGAAGAACCCTGAGCCACACTGCAGAATTGCATTTGATCACTATATAAAACATGCCTGAATATATTTATTTATTTATTTATAATGATTTTATTTATTTGTTAAACAGACTGAGATCACAAGTAGGCTGTGTTTTTGTCTGAAGTAAGGGGGAATAAGGCTCCCTGCAGTGGGGAGGGCCCGGTGTCAAACTAGATTCCTCTTCCCTGGGATCTTGACCTGGGCCGAGGCAAGAGGTCACATCCAATGAGGTACACAGGTGTTCTGGAAAGCATACCCTATAGCAATGACCTTCAGCCTTAGCATAATGCGAAGCCCAAGTCATGTGCTCAGTCTTCTGTCCTCAAAGGCCTGGTTCCCAAACTCTCCCCATGGGGGAACCCTGAGCTGCCCCGCACAAATGACCTAGATTCCAATAGGAAATCATGCCCTCTCTTTTATATATTTATTATTTATGTATTTATTTATTTATTGCCTCAAGATTTTACTTTTTCACTTTGCAGGGAGCGAAAAGATGTAGGCAGTATTGCACACCCAGAGAAGGGAAAGAAGGCTCCCTGCTGAGGATACAGCCGGATGGGGGGCTCCATCCCAGGACTCTGGGATCATGTCCAGAGCTGAAGGCAGTGGCCTAACCCACTGACTCACCCAGGTGTTACCAACAGCATTCACTTGTGAAATAACCTTCACGGTAATCCTGATGCAAAGCCCCTGTCCCATGCTCAGGCTTCTGTCCTCAGTAGCCTGGTCCATGAACTCTGCAGATGCGGGAACCCTGAGGTGCACCGCACAATGTCCATAGATCCCAATGGGAACGTTTGCCCTTTAGAAATGAGCTGAATCCGTAGAACAGGTGAAATCTGCATGCACCCCTTGGGACACAGCTCCAAGGAGCGCCCACCTGAAGCGGGAACCAGGAGTTTGATGATCCCTCAGCAAGGGCCGGTAGGGCCTCCCATGTGCATCGGCCTAACCCTAACCCGAGGGTGCTTCTTCAGACTTCTATCCCCGGTTGCCTGCCCTGGTAGCCCTCTAGGTAGGGGATTCCTTCTTCATATCGCAGGCCTCCGGGTGCCGCCCACTAGGCAAATGGGAAGTTTAGCCCTGTGGAAGACCCTCGGGGAGGGAGAAATCTGCCTTTCCGATCATTCTACCAACACCTTCCTAGGACCCCCACACCACAATCCGGGAATAGGATGGTCCCCCAGGGCTACGTCCTCAACTGAGTCCCGTGGAAAGCCTAATTCTGCCCTGACAAATCAGGTCAGCCATTCACCCAGAGCCAAAGGCTAAGCCTAGGTTATGTTATCAGACTCTGGACACCGGAGGACTGAACCCAGGTCTTCCTGTGGATGGGAAAGTCAGTCTGTAGGAAGGACTCAGCCTCTCAGGCAGAAACTGACCCTTTCCTTCTGTGCTATCCAGTACCTTCAGATATATAGAAACCAGCATGCTCCCCTGAGGGCATTCCACCCTCTTGGCCTGTCCCGTCCAAAATTCCATCGCCTGAGGATTCTGCTGAGTCCCACCCTCAACTCAGCCCTTGGTGTGCCAGTATTGTGTGGCCAGTTCCGACATGCCTTGTTCCTAAGATATAACCCTAACCCTTACTCTAACCCTCACCTAAACATAACCCTAACCCTAACCCTAACCCTAAACCTAACCCTATACCTCACATGAAGCCGTGGTCGGCTGCTCAGCCTTCCAACCTCAGAGGCCTGGTTCCCAAAATCTCCCGATGGAAGAACCCTGAGCCACACTGCAGAATTGCATTTGATCACTATATAAAACATGCCTGAATATATTTATTTATTTATTTATAATGATTTTATTTATTTGTTAAACAGACTGAGATCAAAAGCAGGCTGTGTTTTTGTCTGAAGGAAGGGGGAATAAGGCTCCCTACAGTGGGGAGGGCCCCGTGTCAAACTAGATTCCTCTTCCCTGGGATCTTGACCTGGGCCGAGGCAAGAGGTCACATCCAATGAGGTACACAGGTGTTCTGGAAAGCATACCCTATAGCAATGACCTTCAGCCTTAGCATAATGCGAAGCCCAAGTCATGTGCTCAGTCTTCTGTCCTCAAAGGCCTGGTTCCCAAACTCTCCCCATGGGGGAACCCTGAGCTGCCCCGCACAAATGACCTAGATTCCAATAGGAAATCATGCCCTCTCTTTTATATATTTATTATTTATGTATTTATTTATTTATTGCCTCAAGATTTTACTTTTTCACTTTTCAGGGAGCGAAAAGATGTAGGCAGTATTGCACACCCAGAGAAGGGAAAGAAGGCTCCCTGCTGAGGAGACAGCCCGATGTGGGGCTCCATCCCAGGACTCTGGGATCATGTCCTGAGCTGAAGGCAGTGGCCTAACCCACTGACTCACCCAGGTGTTACCAACAGCATTCACTTGTGAAATAACCTTCACGGGAATCCTGATGCAAAGCCCCTGTCCCATGCTCAGGCTTCTCTTCTCAGTAGCCTGGTCCATGAACTCTGCAGATGCGGGAACCCTGAGGTGCACCGCACAATGTCCATAGATCCCAATGGGAACGTTTGCCCTTTAGAAATGAGCTGAATCCGTAGAACAGGTGAAATCTGCATGCACCCCTTGACACAGCTCCAAGGAGTGCCCACCTGAAGCGGGAACCAGGAGTTTGATGATCCCTCAGCAAGGGCCGGTAGGGCCTCCCATGTGCATCGGCCTAACCCTAACCCGAGGGTGCTTCTTCAGAATTCTATCCCCGGTTGCCTGCCCTGGTAGCCCTCTAGGTAGGGGATTCCTTCTTCACATCGCAGGCCTCTGGGTGCCGCCCACTAGGCAAATGGGAAGTTTAGCTCTGTGGAAGCCTCGGGGAGGGAGAAATCTGCCTGTCCGATCATTCTACCAACACCTTCCTAGGACCCCCACACCACAATCCGGGAATAGGATGGTCCGCCAGGGCTACGTCCTCAACTGAGTCCCGTGGAAAGCTTAATTCTGCCCTGACGAATCAGGTCAGCCATTCTCCCAGAGCCAAAGGCTAAGCCTAGGTTACGTGATCAGACTCTGGACACCGGAGGACTGAACCCAGGTCCTCCTGTGGATGGGAAAGTCAGTCTGTAGGAAGGACTCAGCCTCTCAGGCAGAAACTGACCCTTTCCTTCTGTGCTATCCAGTACCTTCAGATATATAGAAACCAGCATGCTCCCCTGAGGGCATTCCACCCTCTTGGCCTGTCCCGTCCAAAATTCCATCGCCTGAGGATTCTGCTGAGTCCCACCCTCAACACAGCCATTGGTGTGCCAGTATGTGTGGCCAGTTCCGACATGCCTTGTTCCTGAAACATAACCCTAACCCTTACTCTAACGCTCACGTAAACATAACCCTAACCCTAACCCTAACCCTAACCCTAACCCTAACCCTATACCTCACATGAAGCCGTGGTCGGCTGCTCAGCCTTCCAACCTCAGAGGCCTGGTTCCCAAAATCTCCCGATGGAAGAACCCTGAGCCACACTGCAGAATTGCATTTGATCACTATATAAAACATGCCTGAATATATTTATTTATTTATTTATAATGATTTTATTTATTTGTTGGACAGACTGTGATCACAAGTAGGCTGTGTTTTTGTCTGAAGGAAGGGGGAATAAGGCTCCCTGCAGTGGGGAGGGCCCGGTGTCAAACTAGATTCCTCTTCCCTGGGATCTTGACCTGGGCCCAGGCAAGAGGTCACATCCAATGAGGTACACAGGTGTTCTGGAAAGTATACCCTATAGCAATGACCTTCAGCCTTAGCATAATGCGAAGCCCAAGTCATGTGCTCAGTCTTCTGTCCTCAAAGGCCTGGTTCCCAAACTCTCCCCATGGGGGAACCCTGAGCTGCCCCGCACAAATGACCTAGATTCCAATAGGAAATCATGCCCTCTCTTTTATATATTTATTATTTATGTATTTATTTATTTATTGCCTCAAGATTTTTCTTTTTCACTTTGCAGGGAGCGAAAAGATGTAGGCAGTGTTACACGCCCAGAGAAGGGAAAGAAGGCTCCCTGCTGAGGAGACAGCCCGATGTGGGGCTCCATCCCAGGACTCTGGGATCATGTCCTGAGCTGAAGGCAGTGGCCTAACCCACTGACTCACCCAGGTGTTACCAACAGCATTCACTTGTGAAATAACCTTCACGGTAATCCTGATGCAAAGCCCCTGTCCCATGCTCAGGCTTCTGTCCTCAGTAGCCTGGTCCATGAACTCTGCAGATGCGGGAACCCTGAGGTGCACCGCACAATGTCCATAGATGCCAATGGGAACGTTTGCCCTTTAGAAATGAGCTGAATCCGTAGAACAGGTGAAATCTGCATGCACCCCTTCGGACACAGCTCCAAGGAGCGCCCACCTGAAGCGGGAACCAGGAGTTTGATGATCCCTCAGCAAGGGCCGGTAGGGCCTCCCATGTGCATCGGCCTAACCCTAACCCGAGGGTGCTTCTTCAGACTTCTATCCCCGGTTGCCTGCCCTGGTAGCCCTCTAGGTAGGGGATTCCTTCTTCATATCGCAGGCCTCCGGGTGCCGCCCACTAGGCAAATGGGAAGTTTAGCCCTGTGGAAGACCCTCGGGGAGGGAGAAATCTGCCTTTCCGATCATTCTACCAACACCTTCCTAGGACCCCCACACCACAATCCGGGAATAGGATGGTCCCCCAGGGCTACGTCCTCAACTGAGTCCCGTGGAAAGCCTAATTCTGCCCTGACAAATCAGGTCAGCCATTCACCCAGAGCCAAAGGCTAAGCCTAGGTTATGTTATCAGACTCTGGACACCGGAGGACTGAACCCAGGTCTTCCTGTGGATGGGAAAGTCAGTCTGTAGGAAGGACTCAGCCTCTCAGGCAGAAACTGACCCTTTCCTTCTGTGCTATCCAGTACCTTCAGATATATAGAAACCAGCATGCTCCCCTGAGGGCATTCCACCCTCTTGGCCTGTCCCGTCCAAAATTCCATCGCCTGAGGATTCTGCTGAGTCCCACCCTCAACTCAGCCCTTGGTGTGCCAGTATTGTGTGGCCAGTTCCGACATGCCTTGTTCCTAAGATATAACCCTAACCCTTACTCTAACCCTCACCTAAACATAACCCTAACCCTAACCCTAACCCTAACCCTAACCCTATACCTCACATGAAGCCGTGGTCGGCCGCTCAGCCTTCCAACTCAGAGGCCTGGTACCCAAAATCTCCCGATGGAAGAACCCTGAGCCACACTGCAGAATTGCATTTGATCACTATATAAAACATGCCTGAATATATTTATTTATTTATTTATAATGATTTTATTTATTTGTTAAACAGACTGAGATCACAAGTAGGCTGTGTTTTTGTCTGAAGGAAGGGGGAATAAGGCTCCCTGCAGTGGGGAGGGCCCGGTGTCAAACTAGATTCCTCTTCCCTGGGATCTTGACCTGGGCCGAGGCAAGAGGTCACATCCAATGAGGTACACAGGTGTTCTGGAAAGCATACCCTATAGCAATGACCTTCAGCCTTAGCATAATGCGAAGCCCAAGTCATGTGCTCAGTCTTCTGTCCTCAAAGGCCTGGTTCCCAAACTCTCCCCATGGGGGAACCCTGAGCTGCCCCGCACAAATGACCTAGATTCCAATAGGAAATCATGCCCTCTCTTTTATATATTTATTATTTATGTATTTATTTATTTATTGCCTCAAGATTTTACTTTTTCACTTTGCAGGGCGCGAAAAGATGTAGGCAGTATTGCACACCCAGAGAAGGGAAAGAAGGCTCCCTGCTGAGGAGACAGCCGGATGGGGGGCTCCATCCCAGGACTCTGGGATCATGTCCAGAGCTGAAGGCAGTGGCCTAACCCACTGACTCACCCAGGTGTTACCAACAGCATTCACTTGTGAAATAACCTTCACGGTAATCCTGATGCAAAGCCCCTGTCCCATGCTCAGGCTTCTGTCCTCAGTAGCCTGGTCCATGAACTCTGCAGATGCGGGAACCCTGAGGTGCACCGCACAATGTCCATAGATCCCAATGGGAACGTTTGCCCTTTAGAAATGAGCTGAATCCGTAGAACAGGTGAAATCTGCATGCACCCCTTGGGACACAGCTCCAAGGAGCGCCCACCTGAAGCGGGAACCAGGAGTTTGATGATCCCTCAGCAAGGGCCGGTAGGGCCTCCCATGTGCATCGGCCTAACCCTAACCCGAGGGTGCTTCTTCAGACTTCTATCCCCGGTTGCCTGCCCTGGTAGCCCTCTAGGTAGGGGATTCCTTCTTCATATCGCAGGCCTCCGGGTGCCGCCCACTAGGCAAATGGGAAGTTTAGCCCTGTGGAAGACCCTCGGGGAGGGAGAAATCTGCCTTTCTGATCATTCTACCAACACCTTCCTAGGACCCCCACACCACAATCCGGGAATAGGATGGTCCCCCAGGGCTACGTCCTCAACTGAGTCCCGTGGAAAACCTAATTCTGCCCTGACAAATCAGGTCAGCCATTCACCCAGAGCCAAAGGCTAAGCCTAGGTTATGTTATCAGACTCTGGACACCGGAGGACTGAACCCAGGTCTTCCTGTGGATGGGAAAGTCAGTCTGTAGGAAGGACTCAGCCTCTCAGGCAGAAACTGACCCTTTCCTTCTGTGCTATCCAGTACCTTCAGATATATAGAAACCAGCATGCTCCCCTGAGGGCATTCCACCCTCTTGGCCTGTCCCGTCCAAAATTCCATCGCCTGAGGATTCTGCTGAGTCCCACCCTCAACTCAGCCCTTGGTGTGCCAGTATTGTGTGGCCAGTTCCGACATGCCTTGTTCCTAAGATATAACCCTAACCCTTACTCTAACCCTCACCTAAACATAACCCTAACCCTAACCCTAACCCTAACCCTAACCCTATACCTCACATGAAGCCGTGGTCGGCTGCTCAGCCTTCCAACCTCAGAGGCCTGGTTCCCAAAATCTCCCGATGGAAGAACCCTGAGCCACACTGCAGAATTGCATTTGATCACTATATAAAACATGCCTGAATATATTTATTTATTTATTTATAATGATTTTATTTATTTGTTAAACAGACTGAGATCACAAGCAGGCTGTGTTTTTGTCTGAAGTAAGGGGGAATAAGGCTCCCTGCAGTGGGGAGGGCCCGGTGTCAAACTAGATTCCTCTTCCCTGGGATCTTGACCTGGGCCGAGGCAAGAGGTCACATCCAATGAGGTACACAGGTGTTCTGGAAAGCATACCCTATAGCAATGACCTTCAGCCTTAGCATAATGCGAAGCCCAAGTCATGTGCTCAGTCTTCTGTCCTCAAAGGCCTGGTTCCCAAACTCTCCCCATGGGGGAACCCTGAGCTGCCCCGCACAAATGACCTAGATTCCAATAGGAAATCATGCCCTCTCTTTTATATATTTATTATTTATGTATTTATTTATTTATTGCCTCAAGATTTTACTTTTTCACTTTTCAGGGAGCGAAAAGATGTAGGCAGTATTGCACACCCAGAGAAGGGAAAGAAGGCTCCCTGCTGAGGAGACAGCCCGATGTGGGGCTCCATCCCAGGACTCTGGGATCATGTCCTGAGCTGAAGGCAGTGGCCTAACCCACTGACTAACCCAGGTGTTACCAACAGCATTCACTTGTGAAATAACCTTCACGGGAATCCTGATGCAAAGCCCCTGTCCCATGCTCAGGCTTCTCTTCTCAGTAGCCTGGTCCATGAACTCTGCAGATGCGGGAACCCTGAGGTGCACCGCACAATGTCCATAGATCCCAAAGGGAACGTTTGCCCTTTAGAAATGAGCTGAATCCGGAGAACAGGTGAAATCTGCATGCACCCCTTGACACAGCTCCAAGGAGTGCCCACCTGAAGCAGGAACCAGGAGTTTGATGATCCCTCAGCAAGGGCCGGTAGGGCCTCCCATGTGCATCGGCCTAACCCTAACCCGAGGGTGCTTCTTCAGAATTCTATCCCCGGTTGCCTGCCCTGGTAGCCCTCTAGGTAGGGGATTCCTTCTTCACATCGCAGGCCTCTGGGTGCCGCCCACTAGGCAAATGGGAAGTTTAGCTCTGTGGAAGCCTCGGGGAGGGAGAAATCTGCCTGTCCGATCATTCTACCTACACCTTCCTAGGACCCCCACACCACAATCCGGGAATAGGATGGTCCGCCAGGGCTACGTCCTCAACTGAGTCCCGTGGAAAGCTTAATTCTGCCCTGACGAATCAGGTCACCCATTCTCCCAGAGCCAAAGGCTAAGCCTAGGTTACGTGATCAGACTCTGGACACCGGAGGACTGAACCCAGGTCCTCCTG
This sequence comes from Mustela nivalis, assembly GCF_964662115.1. Classification (NCBI taxonomy): domain Eukaryota; kingdom Metazoa; phylum Chordata; class Mammalia; order Carnivora; family Mustelidae; genus Mustela; species Mustela nivalis. Next base: position 1,026,254 of record NW_028136481.1, on the reverse strand, counting down.
TGGATGCGAAAGTCAGTCTGTAGGAAGGACTCAGCCTCTCAGGCAGAAACTGACCCTTTCCTTCTGTGCTATCCAGTACCTTCAGATATATAGAAACCAGCATGCTCCCCTGAGGGCATTCCACCCTCTTGGCCTGTCCCGTCCAAAATTCCATCGCCTGAGGATTCTGCTGAGTCCCACCCTCAACACAGCCATTGGTGTGCCAGTATGTGTTGCCAGTTACGACATGCCTTGTTCCTGAAACATAACCCTAACCCTTACTCTAACGCTCACGTAAACATAACCCTAACCCTAACCCTAACCCTAACCCTAACCCTAACCCTATACCTCACATGAAGCCGTGGTCGGCTGCTCAGCCTTCCAACCTCAGAGGCCTGGTTCCCAAAATCTCCCGATGGAAGAACCCTGAGCCACACTGCAGAATTGCATTTGATCACTATATAATACATGCCTGAATATATTTATTTATTTATTTATAATGATTTTATTTATTTGTTGGACAGACTGTGATCACAAGTAGGCTGTGTTTTTGTCTGAAGGAAGGGGGAATAAGGCTCCCTGCAGTGGGGAGGGCCCGGTGTCAAACTAGATTCCTCTTCCCTGGGATCTTGACCTGGGCCCAGGCAAGAGGTCACATCCAATGAGGTACACAGGTGTTCTGGAAAGTATACCCTATAGCAATGACCTTCAGCCTTAGCATAATGCGAAGCCCAAGTCATGTGCTCAGTCTTCTGTCCTCAAAGGCCTGGTTCCCAAACTCTCCCCATGGGGGAACCCTGAGCTGCCCCGCACAAATGACCTAGATTCCAATAGGTAATCATGCCCTCTCTTTTATATATTTATTATTTATGTATTTATTTATTTATTGCCTCAAGATTTTTCTTTTTCACTTTGCAGGGAGCGAAAAGATGTAGGCAGTGTTACACGCCCAGAGAAGGGAAAGAAGGCTCCCTGCTGAGGAGACAGCCCGATGTGGGGCTCCATCCCAGGACTCTGGGATCATGTCCTGAGCTGAAGGCAGTGGCCTAACCCACTGACTCACCCAGGTGTTACCAACAGCATTCACTTGTGAAATAACCTTCACGGTAATCCTGATGCAAAGCCCCTGTCCCATGCTCAGGCTTCTGTCCTCAGTAGCCTGGTCCATGAACTCTGCAGATGCGGGAACCCTGAGGTGCACCGCACAATGTCCATAGATGCCAATGGGAACGTTTGCCCTTTAGAAATGAGCTGAATCCGTAGAACAGGTGAAATCTGCATGCACCCCTTGGGACACAGCTCCAAGGAGCGCCCACCTGAAGCGGGAACCAGGAGTTTGATGATCCCTCAGCAAGGGCCGGTAGGGCCTCCCATGTGCATCGGCCTAACCCTAACCCGAGGGTGCTTCTTCAGACTTCTATCCCCGGTTGCCTGCCCTGGTAGCCCTCTAGGTAGGGGATTCCTTCTTCATATCGCAGGCCTCCGGGTGCCGCCCACTAGGCAAATGGGAAGTTTAGCCCTGTGGAAGACCCTCGGGGAGGGAGAAATCTGCCTTTCCGATCATTCTACCAACACCTTCCTAGGACCCCCACACCATAATCCGGGAATAGGATGGTCCCCCAGGGCTACGTCCTCAACTGAGTCCCGTGGAAAGCCTAATTCTGCCCTGACAAATCAGGTCAGCCATTCACCCAGAGCCAAAGGCTAAGCCTAGGTTATGTTATCAGACTCTGGACACCGGAGGACTGAACCCAGGTCTTCCTGTGGATGGGAAAGTCAGTCTGTAGGAAGGACTCAGCCTCTCAGGCAGAAACTGACCCTTTCCTTCTGTGCTATCCAGTACCTTCAGATATATAGAAACCAGCATGCTCCCCTGAGGGCATTCCACCCTCTTGGCCTGTCCCGTCCAAAATTCCATCGCCTGAGGATTCTGCTGAGTCCCACCCTCAACTCAGCCCTTGGTGTGCCAGTATTGTGTGGCCAGTTCCGACATGCCCTGTTCCTAAGATATAACCCTAACCCTTACTCTAACCCTCACCTAAACATAACCCTAACCCTAACCCTAACCCTAACCCTAACCCTAACCCTATACCTCACATGAAGCCGTGGTCGGCCGCTCAGCCTTCCAACTCAGAGGCCTGGTACCCAAAATCTCCCGATGGAAGAACCCTGAGCCACACTGCAGAATTGCATTTGATCACTATATAAAACATGCCTGAATATATTTATTTATTTATTTATAATGATTTTATTTATTTGTTAAACAGACTGAGATCACAAGTAGGCTGTGTTTTTGTCTGAAGGAAGGGGGAATAAGGCTCCCTGCAGTGGGGAGGGCCCGGTGTCAAACTAGATTCCTCTTCCCTGGGATCTTGACCTGGGCCGAGGCAAGAGGTCACATCCAATGAGGTACACAGGTGTTCTGGAAAGCATACCCTATAGCAATGACCTTCAGCCTTAGCATAATGCGAAGCCCAAGTCATGTGCTCAGTCTTCTGTCCTCAAAGGCCTGGTTCCCAAACTCTCCCCATGGGGGAACCCTGAGCTGACCCGCACAAATGACCTAGATTCCAATAGGAAATCATGCCCTCTCTTTTATATATTTATTATTTATGTATTTATTTATTTATTGCCTCAAGATTTTTCTTTTTCACTTTGCAGGGAGCGAAAAGATGTAGGCAGTATTGCACACCCAGAGAAGGGAAAGAAGGCTCCCTGCTGAGGAGACAGCTGGATGGGGGGCTCCATCCCAGGACTCTGGGATCATGTCCTGAGCTGAAGGCAGTGGCCTAACCCACTGACTCACCCAGGTGTTACCAACAGCATTCACTTGTGAAATAACCTTCACGGTAATCCTGATGCAAAGCCCCTGTCCCATGCTCAGGCTTCTGTCCTCAGTAGCCTGGTCCATGAACTCTGCAGATGCGGGAACCCTGAGGTGCACCGCACAATGTCCATAGATCCCAATGGGAACGTTTGCCCTTTAGAAATGAGCTGAATCCGTAGAACAGGTGAAATCTGCATGCACCCCTTGGGACACAGCTCCAAGGAGCGCCCACCTGAAGCGGGAACCAGGAGTTTGATGATCCCTCAGCAAGGGCCGGTAGGGCCTCCCATGTGCATCGGCCTAACCCTAACCCGAGGGTGCTTCTTCAGACTTCTATCCCCGGTTGCCTGCCCTGGTAGCCCTCTAGGTAGGGGATTCCTTCTTCATATCGCAGGCCTCCGGGTGCCGCCCACTAGGCAAATGGGAAGTTTAGCCCTGTGGAAGACCCTCGGGGAGGGAGAAATCTGCCTTTCCGATCATTCTACCAACACCTTCCTAGGACCCCCACACCACAATCCGGGAATAGGATGGTCCCCCAGGGCTACGTCCTCAACTGAGTCCCGTGGAAAGCCTAATTCTGCCCTGACAAATCAGGTCAGCCATTCACCCAGAGCCAAAGGCTAAGCCTAGGTTATGTTATCAGACTCTGGACACCGGAGGACTGAACCCAGGTCTTCCTGTGGATGGGAAAGTCAGTCTGTAGGAAGGACTCAGCCTCTCAGGCAGAAACTGACCCTTTTCTTCTGTGCTATCCAGTACCTTCAGATATATAGAAACCAGCATGCTCCCCTGAGGGCATTCCACCCTCTTGGCCTGTCCCGTCCAAAATTCCATCGCCTGAGGATTCTGCTGAGTCCCACCCTCAACTCAGCCCTTGGTGTGCCAGTATTGTGTGGCCAGTTCCGACATGCCTTGTTCCTAGGATATAACCCTAACCCTTACTCTAACCCTCACCTAAACATAACCCTAACCCTAACCCTAACCCTAACCCTAACCCTATACCTCACATGAAGCCGTGGTCGGCTGCTCAGCCTTCCAACCTCAGAGGCCTGGTTCCCAAAATCTCCCGATGGAAGAACCCTGAGCCACACTGCAGAATTGCACTTGATCACTATATAAAACATGCCTGAATATATTTATTTATTTATTTATAATGATTTTATTTATTTGTTAAACAGACTGAGATCACAAGCAGGCTGTGTTTTTGTCTGAAGGAAGGGGGAATAAGGCTCCCTGTAGTGGGGAGGGCCCCGTGTCAAACTAGATTCCTCTTCCCTGGGATCTTGACCTGGGCCGAGGCAAGAGGTCACATCCAATGAGGTACACAGGTGTTCTGGAAAGCATACCCTATAGCAATGACCTTCAGCCTTAGCATAATGCGAAGCCCAAGTCATGTGCTCAGTCTTCTGTCCTCAAAGGCCTGGTTCCCAAACTCTCCCCATGGGGGAACCCTGAGCTGCCCCGCACAAATGACCTAGATTCCAATAGGAAATCATGCCCTCTCTTTTATATATTTATTATTTATGTATTTATTTATTTATTGCCTCAAGATTTTACTTTTTCACTTTTCAGGGAGCGAAAAGATGTAGGCAGTATTGCACACCCAGAGAAGGGAAAGAAGGCTCCCTGCTGAGGAGACAGCCCGATGTGGGGCTCCATCCCAGGACTCTGGGATCATGTCCTGAGCTGAAGGCAGTGGCCTAACCCACTGACTCACCCAGGTGTTACCAACAGCATTCACTTGTGAAATAACCTTCACGGGAATCCTGATGCAAAGCCCCTGTCCCATGCTCAGGCTTCTCTTCTCAGTAGCCTGGTCCATGAACTCTGCAGATGCGGGAACCCTGAGGTGCACCGCACAATGTCCATAGATCCCAATGGGAACGTTTGCCCTTTAGAAATGAGCTGAATCCGTAGAACAGGTGAAATCTGCATGCACCCCTTGGGACACAGCTCCAAGGAGCGCCCACCTGAAGCGGGAACCAGGAGTTTGATGATCCCTCAGCAAGGGCCGGTAGGGCCTCCCATGTGCATCGGCCTAACCCTAACCCGAGGGTGCTTCTTCAGACTTCTATCCCCGGTTGCCTGCCCTGGTAGCCCTCGAGGTAGGGGATTTCTTCTTCACATCGCAGGCTTCTGGGTGCCGCCCACTATGATAATGGGAAATTTAGCCCTGTGGAAGACCCTCGGGGAGGGAAAAATCTGCCTGTCCGATCATTCTACCAACACCTTCCTAGGACCCCCACACCACAATCCGGGAATAGGATGGTCCGCCAGGACTACGTCCTCAACTGAGTCCTGTGGAAAGCCTAATTCTGCCCTGACAAATCAGGTCAGCCATTCTCCCAGAGCCAAATGCTAAGCCTAGGTTACGGGACCAGACTCTGGACACCGGAGGAGTGAATCCAGGTCCTCCTGTGGATGGGAAAGTCAGTCTGTAGGAAGGACTCAGCCTCTCAGGCAGAAACTGACCCTTTCCTTCTGTGCTATCCAGTACCTTCAGATATATAGAAACCAGCATGCTCCCCTGAGGGCATTCCACCCTCTTGGCCTGTCTCTTCCAAAATTCCATCGCCTGAGGATTCTGCTGAGTCCCACCCTCAACTCAGCCCTTGGTGTGCCAGTATTGTGTGGCCAGTTCCAACATGCCTTGTTCCTAAAACATAACCCTAACCCTTACTCTAACCCTCACCTAAACATAAACCTAACCCTAACCCTAACCCTAACCCTATACCTCACATGAAGCTGTGGTCGGCTGCTCAGCCTTCCAACCTCAGAGGCCTTGTTCCCAAAATCTCCCGATGGAAGAACCCTGAGCCACACTGCAGAATTGCACTTGATCACTATATAAAACATGCCTGAATATATTTATTTATTTATTTATAATGATTTTATTTATTTGTTGGACAGACTGAGATCACAAGTAGGCTGTGTTTTTGTCTGAAGGAAGGGGGAATAAGGCTCCCTGCAGTGGGGAGGGCCCCGTGTCAAACTAGATTCCTCTTCCCTGGGATCTTGACCTGGGCCGAGGCAAGAGGTCACATCCAATGAGGTACACAGGTGTTCTGGAAAGCATACCCTATAGCAATGACCTTCAGCCTTAGCATAATGCGAAGCCCAAGTCATGTGCTCAGTCTTCTGTCCTCAAAGGCCTGGTTCCCAAACTCTCCCCATGGGGGAACCCTGAGCTGCCCCGCACAAATGACCTAGATTCCAATAGGAAATCATGCCCTCTCTTTTATATATTTATTATTTATGTATTTATTTATTTATTGCCTCAAGATTTTACTTTTTCACTTTGCAGGGAGCGAAAAGATGTAGGCAGTGTTGCACGCCCAGAGAAGGGAAAGAAGGCTCCCTGCTGAGGAGACAGCCCGATGTGGGGCTCCATCCCAGGACTCTGGGATCATGTCCTGAGCTGAAGGCAATGGCCTAACCCACTGACTCACCCAGGTGTTACCAACAGCATTCACTTGTGAAATAACCTTCACGGTAATCCTGATGCAAAGCCCCTGTCCCATGCTCAGGCTTCTGTCCTCAGTAGCCTGGTCCATGAACTCTGCAGATGCGGGAACCCTGAGGTGCACCGCACAATGTCCATAGATGCCAATGGGAACGTTTGCCCTTTAGAAATGAGCTGAATCCGTAGAACAGGTGAAATCTGCATGCACCCCTTGGGACACAGCTCCAAGGAGCGCCCACCTGAAGCGGGAACCAGGAGTTTGATGATCCCTCAGCAAGGGCCGGTAGGGCCTCCCATGTGCATCGGCCTAACCCTAACCCGAGGGTGCTTCTTCAGACTTCTATCCCCGGTTGCCTGCCCTGGTAGCCCTCTAGGTAGGGGATTCCTTCTTCATATCGCAGGCCTCCGGGTGCCGCCCACTAGGCAAATGGGAAGTTTAGCCCTGTGGAAGACCCTCGGGGAGGGAGAAATCTGCCTGTCCGATCATTCTACCAGCACCTTCCTAGGACCCCCACACCACAATCCGGGAATAGGATGGTCCGCCAGGGCTACATCCTCAACTGAGTCCCGTGGAAAGCCTAATTCTGCCCTGACAAATCAGGTCAGCCATTCACCCAGAGCCAAAGGCTAAGCCTAGGTTATGTTATCAGACTCTGGACACCGGAGGACTGAACCCAGGTCCTCCTTGGATGGGAAAGTCAGTCTGTAGGAAGGACTCAGCCTCTCAGGCAGAAACTGACCCTTTCCTTCTGTGCTATCCAGTACCTTCAGATATATAGAAACCAGCATGCTCCCCTGAGGGCATTCCACCCTCTTGGCCTGTCCTGTCCAAAATTCCATCGCCTGAGGATTCTGCTGAGTCCCACCCTCAACTCAGCCCTTGGTGTGCCAGTATTGTGTGGCCAGTTCCGACATGCCTTGTTCCTAAGATATAACCCTAACCCTTACTCTAACCCTCACCTAAACATAACCCTAACCCTAACACTAACCCTAACCCTAACCCTATACCTCACATGAAGCCGTGGTCGTCTGCTCAGCCTTCCAACCTCAGAGGCCTGGTTCCCAAAATCTCCCGATGGAAGAACCCTGAGCCACACTGCAGCATTGCACTTGATCACTATATAAAACATGCCTGAATATATTTATTTATTTATTTATAATGATTTTATTTATTTGTTGGACAGACTGAGATCACAAGTAGGCTGTGTTTTTGTCTGAAGGAAGGGGGAATAAGGCTCCCTGCAGTGGGGATGGCCCCGTGTCAAACTAGATTCCTCTTCCCTGGGATCTTGACCTGGGCCGAGGCAAGAGGTCACATCCAATGAGGTACACAGGTGTTCTGGAAAGCATACCCTATAGCAATGACCTTCAGCCTTAGCATAATGCGAAGCCCAAGTTATGTGCTCAGTCTTCTGTCCTCAAAGGCCTGGTTCCCAAACTCTTCCCTTGGGGGAACCCTGAGCTGCCCCGCACAAATGACCTAGATTCCAATAGGAAATCATGCCCTCTCTTTTATATATTTATTATTTATGTATTTATTTATTTATTGCCTCAAGATTTTACTTTTTCACTTTGCAGGAAGCGAAAAGATGTAGGCAGTGTTGCACGCCCAGAGAAGGGAAAGAAGGCTCCCTGATGAGGAGACAGCCCGATGTGGGGCTCCATCCCAGGACTCTGGGATCATGTCCTGAGCTGAAGGCAATGGCCTAACCCACTGACTCACCCAGGTGTTACCAACAGCATTCACTTGTGAAATAACCTTCACGGTAATCCTGATGCAAAGCCCCTGTCCCATGCTCAGGCTTCTGTCCTCAGTAGCCTGGTCCATGAACTCTGCAGATGCGGGAACCCTGAGGTGCACCGCACAATGTCCATAGATGCCAATGGGAACGTTTGCCCTTTAGAAATGAGCTGAATCCGTAGAACAGGTGAAATCTGCATGCACCCCTTGGGACACAGCTCCAAGGAGCGCCCACCTGAAGCGGGAACCAGGAGTTTGATGATCCCTCAGCAAGGGCCGGTAGGGCCTCCCATGTGCATCGGCCTAACCCTAACCCGAGGGTGCTTCTTCAGACTTCTATCCCCGGTTGCCTGCCCTGGTAGCCCTCGAGGTAGGGGATTCCTTCTTCACATCGCAGGCTTCTGGGTGCCGCCCACTATGATAATGGGAAATTTAGCCCTGTGGAAGACCCTCGGGGAGGGAAAAATCTGCCTGTCCGATCATTCTACCAACACCTTCCTAGGACCCCCACACCACAATCCGGGAATAGGATGGTCCGCCAGGACTACGTCCTCAACTGAGTCCTGTGGAAAGCCTAATTCTGCCCTGACAAATCAGGTCAGCCATTCTCCCAGAGCCAAATGCTAAGCCTAGGTTACGGGACCAGACTCTGGACACCGGAGGAGTGAATCCAGGTCCTCCTGTGGATGGGAAAGTCAGTCTGTAGGAAGGACTCAGCCTCTCAGGCAGAAACTGACCCTTTCCTTCTGTGCTATCCAGTACCTTCAGTTATATAGAAACCAGCATGCTCCCCTGAGGGCATTCCACCCTCTTGGCCTGTCTCTTCCAAAATTCCATCGCCTGAGGATTCTGCTGAGTCCCACCCTCAACTCAGCCCTTGGTGTGCCAGTATTGTGTGGCCAGTTCCAACATGCCTTGTTCCTAAAACATAACCCTAACCCTTACTCTAACCCTCACCTAAACATAAACCTAACCCTAACCCTAACCCTAACCCTAACCCTATACCTCACATGAAGCTGTGGTCGGCTGCTCAGCCTTCCAACCTCAGAGGCCTTGTTCCCAAAATCTCCCGATGGAAGAACCCTGAGCCACACTGCAGAATTCCACTTGATCACTATATAAAACATGCCTGAATATATTTATTTATTTATTTATAATGATTTTATTTATTTGTTGGACAGACTGAGATCACAAGTAGGCTGTGTTTTTGTCTGAAGGAAGGGGGAATAAGGCTCCCTGCAGTGGGGAGGGCCCCGTGTCAAACTAGATTCCTCTTCCCTGGGATCTTGACCTGGGCCGAGGCAAGAGGTCACATCCAATGAGGTACACAGGTGTTCTGGAAAGCATACCCTATAGCAATGACCTTCAGCCTTAGCATAATGCGAAGCCCAAGTCATGTGCTCAGTCTTCTGTCCTCAAAGGCCTGGTTCCCAAACTCTCCCCATGGGGGAACCCTGAGCTGCCCCGCACAAATGACCTAGATTCCAATAGGAAATCATGCCCTCTCTTTTATATATTTATTATTTATGTATTTATTTATTTATTGCCTCAAGATTTTACTTTTTCACTTTGCAGGGAGCGAAAAGATGTAGGCAGTGTTGCACGCCCAGAGAAGGGAAAGAAGGCTCCCTGCTGAGGAGACAGCCCGATGTGGGGCTCCATCCCAGGACTCTGGGATCATGTCCTGAGCTGAAGGCAATGGCCTAACCCACTGACTCACCCAGGTGTTACCAACAGCATTCACTTGTGAAATAACCTTCACGGTAATCCTGATGCAAAGCCCCTGTCCCATGCTCAGGCTTCTGTCCTCAGTAGCCTGGTCCATGAACTCTGCAGATGCGGGAACCCTGAGGTGCACCGCACAATGTCCATAGATGCCAATGGGAACGTTTGCCCTTTAGAAATGAGCTGAATCCGTAGAACAGGTGAAATCTGCATGCACCCCTTGGGACACAGCTCCAAGGAGCGCCCACCTGAAGCGGGAACCAGGAGTTTGATGATCCCTCAGCAAGGGCCGGTAGGGCCTCCCATGTGCATCGGCCTAACCCTAACCCGAGGGTGCTTCTTCAGACTTCTATCCCCGGTTGCCTGCCCTGGTAGCCCTCTAGGTAGGGGATTCCTTCTTCATATCGCAGGCCTCCGGGTGCCGCCCACTAGGCAAATGGGAAGTTTAGCCATGTGGAAGACCCTCGGGGAGGGAGAAATCTGCCTGTCCGATCATTCTACCAGCACCTTCCTAGGACCCCCACACCACAATCCGGGAATAGGATGGTCCGCCAGGGCTACATCCTCAACTGAGTCCCGTGGAAAGCCTAATTCTGCCCTGACAAATCAGGTCAGCCATTCACCCAGAGCCAAAGGCTAAGCCTAGGTTATGTTATCAGACTCTGGACACCGGAGGACTGAACCCAGGTCCTCCTTGGATGGGAAAGTCAGTCTGTAGGAAGGACTCAGCCTCTCAGGCAGAAACTGACCCTTTCCTTCTGTGCTATCCAGTACCTTCAGATATATAGAAACCAGCATGCTCCCCTGAGGGCATTCCACCCTCTTGGCCTGTCCTGTCCAAAATTCCATCGCCTGAGGATTCTGCTGAGTCCCACCCTCAACTCAGCCCTTGGTGTGCCAGTATTGTGTGGCCAGTTCCGACATGCCTTGTTCCTAAGATATAACCCTAACCCTTACTCTAACCCTCACCTAAACATAACCCTAACCCTAACACTAACCCTAACCCTAACCCTATACCTCACATGAAGCCGTGGTCGTCTGCTCAGCCTTCCAACCTCAGAGGCCTGGTTCCCAAAATCTCCCGATGGAAGAACCCTGAGCCACACTGCAGAATTGCACTTGATCACTATATAAAACATGCCTGAATATATTTATTTATTTATTTATAATGATTTTATTTATTTGTTGGACAGACTGAGATCACAAGTAGGCTGTGTTTTTGTCTGAAGGAAGGGGGAATAAGGCTCCCTGCAGTGGGGATGGCCCCGTGTCAAACTAGATTCCTCTTCCCTGGGATCTTGACCTGGGCCGAGGCAAGAGGTCACATCCAATGAGGTACACAGGTGTTCTGGAAAGCATACCCTATAGCAATGACCTTCAGCCTTAGCATAATGCGAAGCCCAAGTTATGTGCTCAGTCTTCTGTCCTCAAAGGCCTGGTTCCCAAACTCTTCCCTTGGGGGAACCCTGAGCTGCCCCGCACAAATGACCTAGATTCCAATAGGAAATCATGCCCTCTCTTTTATATATTTATTATTTATGTATTTATTTATTTATTGCCTCAAGATTTTACTTTTTCACTTTGCAGGAAGCGAAAAGATGTAGGCAGTGTTGCACGCCCAGAGAAGGGAAAGAAGGCTCCCTGATGAGGAGACAGCCCGATGTGGGGCTCCATCCCAGGAATCTGGGATCATGTCCTGAGCTGAAGGCAATGGCCTAACCCACTGACTCACCCAGGTGTTACCAACAGCATTCACTTGTGAAATAACCTTCACGGTAATCCTGATGCAAAGCCCCTGTCCCATGCTCAGGCTTCTGTCCTCAGTAGCCTGGTCCATGAACTCTGCAGATGCGGGAACCCTGAGGTGCACCGCACAATGTCCATAGATGCCAATGGGAACGTTTGCCCTTTAGAAATGAGCTGAATCCGTAGAACAGGTGAAATCTGCATGCACCCCTTGGGACACAGCTCCAAGGAGCGCCCACCTGAAGCGGGAACCAGGAGTTTGATGATCCCTCAGCAAGGGCCGGTAGGGCCTCCCATGTGCATCGGCCTAACCCTAACCCGAGGGTGCTTCTTCAGACTTCTATCCCCGTGGGCTGCCCTGGTAGCCCTCGAGGTAGGGGATTCCTTCTTCACATCGCAGGCTTCTGGGTGCCGCCCACTATGATAATGGGAAATTTAGCCCTGTGGAAGACCCTCGGGGAGGGAAAAATCTGCCTGTCCGATCATTCTACCAACACCTTCCTAGGACCCCCACACCACAATCCGGGAATAGGATGGTCCGCCAGGACTACGTCCTCAACTGAGTCCTGTGGAAAGCCTAATTCTGCCCTGACAAATCAGGTCAGCCATTCTCCCAGAGCCAAATGCTAAGCCTAGGTTACGGGATCAGACTCTGGACACCGGAGGAGTGAATCCAGGTCCTCCTGTGGATGGGAAAGTCAGTCTGTAGGAAGGACTCAGCCTCTCAGGCAGAAACTGACCCTTTCCTTCTGTGCTATCCAGTACCTTCAGATATATAGAAACCAGCATGCTCCCCTGAGGGCATTCCACCCTCTTGGCCTGTCCCGTCCAAAATTCCATCGCCTGAGGATTCTGCTGAGTCCCACCCTCAACTCAGCCCTTGGTGTGCCAGTATTGTGTGGCCAGTTCCGACATGCCTTGTTCCTAAGATATAACCCTAACCCTTACTCTAACCCTCACCTAAACATAACCCTAACCCTAACCCTAACCCTAACCCTAACCCTAACCCTATACCTCACATGAAGCCGTGGTCGGCCGCTCAGCCTTCCAACTCAGAGGCCTGGTACCCAAAATCTCCCGATGGAAGAACCCTGAGCCACACTGCAGAATTGCATTTGATCACTATATAAAACATGCCTGAATATATTTATTTATTTATTTATAATGATTTTATTTATTTGTTAAACAGACTGAGATCACAAGTAGGCTGTGTTTTTGTCTGAAGGAAGGGGGAATAAGGCTCCCTGCAGTGGGGAGGGCCCCGTGTCAAACTAGATTCCTCTTCCCTGGGATCTTGACCTGGGCCGAGGCAAGAGGTCACATCCAATGAGGTACACAGGTGTTCTGGAAAGCATACCCTATAGCAATGACCTTCAGCCTTAGCATAATGCGAAGCCCAAGTCATGTGCTCAGTCTTCTGTCCTCAAAGGCCTGGTTCCCAAACTCTCCCCATGGGGGAACCCTGAGCTGCCCCGCACAAATGACCTAGATTCCAATAGGAAATCATGCCCTCTCTTTTATATATTTATTATTTATGTATTTATTTATTTATTGCCTCAAGATTTTACTTTTTCACTTTGCAGGGAGCGAAAAGATGTAGGCAGTATTGCACACCCAGAGAAGGGAAAGAAGGCTCCCTGCTGAGGAGACAGCCGGATGGGGGGCTCCATCCCAGGACTCTGGGATCATGTCCAGAGCTGAAGGCAGTGGCCTAACCCACTGACTCACCCAGGTGTTACCAACAGCATTCACTTGTGAAATAACCTTCACGGTAATCCTGATGCAAAGCCCCTGTCCCATGCTCAGGCTTCTGTCCTCAGTAGCCTGGTCCATGAACTCTGCAGATGCGGGAACCCTGAGGTGCACCGCACAATGTCCATAGATCCCAATGGGAACGTTTGCCCTTTAGAAATGAGCTGAATCCGTAGAACAGGTGAAATCTGCATGCACCCCTTGGGACACAGCTCCAAGGAGCGCCCACCTGAAGCGGGAACCAGGAGTTTGATGATCCCTCAGCAAGGGCCGGTAGGGCCTCCCATGTGCATCGGCCTAACCCTAACCCGAGGGTGCTTCTTCAGACTTCTATCCCCGGTTGCCTGCCCTGGTAGCCCTCTAGGTAGGGGATTCCTTCTTCATATCGCAGGCCTCCGGGTGCCGCCCACTAGGCAAATGGGAAGTTTAGCCCTGTGGAAGACCCTCGGGGAGGGAGAAATCTGCCTTTCCGATCATTCTACCAACACCTTCCTAGGACCCCCACACCACAATCCGGGAATAGGATGGTCCCCCAGGGCTACGTCCTCAACTGAGTCCCGTGGAAAGCCTAATTCTGCCCTGACAAATCAGGTCAGCCATTCACCCAGAGCCAAAGGCTAAGCCTAGGTTATGTTATCAGACTCTGGACACCGGAGGACTGAACCCAGGTCTTCCTGTGGATGGGAAAGTCAGTCTGTAGGAAGGACTCAGCCTCTCAGGCAGAAACTGACCCTTTCCTTCTGTGCTATCCAGTACCTTCAGATATATAGAAACCAGCATGCTCCCCTGAGGGCATTCCACCCTCTTGGCCTGTCCCGTCCAAAATTCCATTGGCTGAGGATTCTGCTGAGTCCCACCCTCAACTCAGCCCTTGGTGTGCCAGTATTGTGTGGCCAGTTCCGACATGCCTTGTTCCTAAGATATAACCCTAACCCTTACTCTAACCCTCACCTAAACATAACCCTAACCCTAACCCTAACCCTAACCATAACCCTATACCTCACATGAAGCCGTGGTCGGCTGCTCAGCCTTCCAACCTCAGAGGCCTGGTTCCCAAAATCTCCCGATGGAAGAACCCTGAGCCACACTGCAGAATTGCATTTGATCACTATATAAAACATGCCTGAATATATTTATTTATTTATTTATAATGATTTTATTTATTTGTTAAACAGACTGAGATCACAAGCAGGCTGTGTTTTTGTCTGAAGGAAGGGGGAATAAGGCTCCCTGCAGTGGGGAGGGCCCCGTGTCAAACTAGATTCCTCTTCCCTGGGATCTTGACCTGGGCCGAGGCAAGAGGTCACATCCAATGAGGTACACAGGTGTTCTGGAAAGCATACCCTATAGCAATGACCTTCAGCCTTAGCATAATGCGAAGCCCAAGTCATGTGCTCAGTCTTCTGTCCTCAAAGGCCTGGTTCCCAAACTCTCCCCATGGGGGAACCCTGAGCTGCCCGGCACAAATGACCTAGATTCCAATAGGAAATCATGCCCTCTCTTTTATATATTTATTATTTATGTATTTATTTATTTATTGCCTCAAGATTTTACTTTTTCACTTTTCAGGGAGCGAAAAGATGTAGGCAGTATTGCACACCCAGAGAAGGGAAAGAAGGCTCCCTGCTGAGGAGACAGCCCGATGTGGGGCTCCATCCCAGGACTCTGGGATCATGTCCTGAGCTGAAGGCAGTGGCCTAACCCACTGACTCACCCAGGTGTTACCAACAGCATTCACTTGTGAAATAACCTTCACGGGAATCCTGATGCAAAGCCCCTGTCCCATGCTCAGGCTTCTCTTCTCAGTAGCCTGGTCCATGAACTCTGCAGATGCGGGAACCCTGAGGTGCACCGCACAATGTCCATAGATCCCAATGGGAACGTTTGCCCTTTAGAAATGAGCTGAATCCGTAGAACAGGTGAAATCTGCATGCACCCCTTGACACAGCTCCAAGGAGTGCCCACCTGAAGCGGGAACCAGGAGTTTGATGATCCCTCAGCAAGGGCCGGTAGGGCCTCCCATGTGCATCGGCCTAACCCTAACCCGAGGGTGCTTCTTCAGAATTCTATCCCCGGTTGCCTGCCCTGGTAGCCCTCTAGGTAGGGGATTCCTTCTTCACATCGCAGGCCTCTGGGTGCCGCCCACTAGGCAAATGGGAAGTTTAGCTCTGTGGAAGCCTCGGGGAGGGAGAAATCTGCCTGTCCGATCATTCTACCAACACCTTCCTAGGACCCCCACACCACAATCCGGGAATAGGATGGTCCGCCAGGGCTACGTCCTCAACTGAGTCCCGTGGAAAGCTTAATTCTGCCCTGACGAATCAGGTCAGCCATTCTCCCAGAGCCAAAGGCTAAGCCTAGGTTACGTGATCAGACTCTGGACACCGGAGGACTGAACCCAGGTCCTCCTGTGGATGGGAAAGTCAGTCTGTAGGAAGGACTCAGCCTCTCAGGCAGAAACTGACCCTTTCCTTCTGTGCTATCCAGTACCTTCAGATATATAGAAACCAGCATGCTCCCCTGAGGGCATTCCACCCTCTTGGCCTGTCCCGTCCAAAATTCCATCGCCTGAGGATTCTGCTGAGTCCCACCCTCAACACAGCCATTGGTGTGCCAGTATGTGTGGCCAGTTCCGACATGCCTTGTTCCTGAAACATAACCCTAACCCTTACTCTAACGCTCACGTAAACATAACCCTAACCCTAACCCTAACCCTAACCCTAACCCTATACCTCACATGAAGCCGTGGTCGGCTGCTCAGCCTTCCAACCTCAGAGGCCTGGTTCCCAAAATCTCCCGATGGAAGAACCCTGAGCCACACTGCAGAATTGCATTTGATCACTATATAAAACATGCCTGAATATATTTATTTATTTATTTATAATGATTTTATTTATTTGTTGGACAGACTGTGATCACAAGTAGGCTGTGTTTTTGTCTGAAGGAAGGGGGAATAAGGCTCCCTGCAGTGGGGAGGGCCCGGTGTCAAACTAGATTCCTCTTCCCTGGGATCTTGACCTGGGCCCAGGCAAGAGGTCACATCCAATGAGGTACACAGGTGTTCTGGAAAGTATACCCTATAGCAATGACCTTCAGCCTTAGCATAATGCGAAGCCCAAGTCATGTGCTCAGTCTTCTGTCCTCAAAGGCCTGGTTCCCAAACTCTCCCCATGGGGGAACCCTGAGCTGCCCCGCACAAATGACCTAGATTCCAATAGGAAATCATGCCCTCTCTTTTATATATTTATTATTTATGTATTTATTTATTTATTGCCTCAAGATTTTTCTTTTTCACTTTGCAGGGAGCGAAAAGATGTAGGCAGTGTTACACGCCCAGAGAAGGGAAAGAAGGCTCCCTGCTGAGGAGACAGCCCGATGTGGGGCTCCATCCCAGGACTCTGGGATCATGTCCTGAGCTGAAGGCAGTGGCCTAACCCACTGACTCACCCAGGTGTTACCAACAGCATTCACTTGTGAAATAACCTTCACGGTAATCCTGATGCAAAGCCCCTGTCCCATGCTCAGGCTTCTGTCCTCAGTAGCCTGGTCCATGAACTCTGCAGATGCGGGAACCCTGAGGTGCACCGCACAATGTCCATAGATGCCAATGGGAACGTTTGCCCTTTAGAAATGAGCTGAATCCGTAGAACAGGTGAAATCTGCATGCACCCCTTGGGACACAGCTCCAAGGAGCGCCCACCTGAAGCGGGAACCAGGAGTTTGATGATCCCTCAGCAAGGGCCGGTAGGGCCTCCCATGTGCATCGGCCTAACCCTAACCCGAGGGTGCTTCTTCAGACTTCTATCCCCGGTTGCCTGCCCTGGTAGCCCTCTAGGTAGGGGATTCCTTCTTCATATCGCAGGCCTCCGGGTGCCGCCCTCTAGGCAAATGGGAAGTTTAGCCCTGTGGAAGACCCTCGGGGAGGGAGAAATCTGCCTGTCCGATCATTCTACCAGCACCTTCCTAGGACCCCCACACCACAATCCGGGAATAGGATGGTCCGCCAGGGCTACATCCTCAACTGAGTCCCGTGGAAAGCCTAATTCTGCCCTGACAAATCAGGTCAGCCATTCACCCAGAGCCAAAGGCTAAGCCTAGGTTATGTTATCAGACTCTGGACACCGGAGGACTGAACCCAGGTCCTCCTTGGATGGGAAAGTCAGTCTGTAGGAAGGACTCAGCCTCTCAGGCAGAAACTGACCCTTTCCTTCTGTGCTATCCAGTACCTTCAGATATATAGAAACCAGCATGCTCCCCTGAGGGCATTCCACCCTCTTGGCCTGTCCTGTCCAAAATTCCATCGCCTGAGGATTCTGCTGAGTCCCACCCTCAACTCAGCCCTTGGTGTGCCAGTATTGTGTGGCCAGTTCCGACATGCCTTGTTCCTAAGATATAACCCTAACCCTTACTCTAACCCTCACCTAAACATAACCCTAACCCTAACACTAACCCTAACCCTAACCCTATACCTCACATGAAGCCGTGGTCGTCTGCTCAGCCTTCCAACCTCAGAGGCCTGGTTCCCAAAATCTCCCGATGGAAGAACCCTGAGCCACACTGCAGAATTGCACTTGATCACTATATAAAACATGCCTGAATATATTTATTTATTTATTTATAATGATTTTATTTATTTGTTGGACAGACTGAGATCACAAGTAGGCTGTGTTTTTGTCTGAAGGAAGGGGGAATAAGGCTCCCTGCAGTGGGGATGGCCCCGTGTCAAACTAGATTCCTCTTCCCTGGGATCTTGACCTGGGCCGAGGCAAGAGGTCACATCCAATGAGGTACACAGGTGTTCTGGAAAGCATACCCTATAGCAATGACCTTCAGCCTTAGCATAATGCGAAGCCCAAGTTATGTGCTCAGTCTTCTGTCCTCAAAGGCCTGGTTCCCAAACTCTTCCCTTGGGGGAACCCTGAGCTGCCCCGCACAAATGACCTAGATTCCAATAGGAAATCATGCCCTCTCTTTTATATATTTATTATTTATGTATTTATTTATTTATTGCCTCAAGATTTTACTTTTTCACTTTGCAGGAAGCGAAAAGATGTAGGCAGTGTTGCACGCCCAGAGAAGGGAAAGAAGGCTCCCTGATGAGGAGACAGCCCGATGTGGGGCTCGTTCCCAGGACTCTGGGATCATGTCCTGAGCTGAAGGCAATGGCCTAACCCACTGACTCACCCAGGTGTTACCAACAGCATTCACTTGTGAAATAACCTTCACGGTAATCCTGATGCAAAGCCCCTGTCCCATGCTCAGGCTTCTGTCCTCAGTAGCCTGGTCCATGAACTCTGCAGATGCGGGAACCCTGAGGTGCACCGCACAATGTCCATAGATGCCAATGGGAACGTTTGCCCTTTAGAAATGAGCTGAATCCGTAGAACAGGTGAAATCTGCATGCACCCCTTGGGACACAGCTCCAAGGAGCGCCCACCTGAAGCGGGAACCAGGAGTTTGATGATCCCTCAGCAAGGGCCGGTAGGGCCTCCCATGTGCATCGGCCTAACCCTAACCCGAGGGTGCTTCTTCAGACTTCTATCCCCGTGGGCTGCCCTGGTAGCCCTCGAGGTAGGGGATTCCTTCTTCACATCGCAGGCTTCTGGGTGCCGCCCACTATGATAATGGGAAATTTAGCCCTGTGGAAGACCCTCGGGGAGGGAAAAATCTGCCTGTCCGATCATTCTACCAACACCTTCCTAGGACCCCCACACCACAATCCGGGAATAGGATGGTCCGCCAGGACTACGTCCTCAACTGAGTCCTGTGGAAAGCCTAATTCTGCCCTGACAAATCAGGTCAGCCATTCTCCCAGAGCCAAATGCTAAGCCTAGGTTACGGGATCAGACTCTGGACACCGGAGGAGTGAATCCAGGTCCTCCTGTGGATGGGAAAGTCAGTCTGTAGGAAGGACTCAGCCTCTCAGGCAGAAACTGACCCTTTCCTTCTGTGCTATCCAGTACCTTCAGATATATAGAAACCAGCATGCTCCCCTGAGGGCATTCCACCCTCTTGGCCTGTCTCGTCCAAAATTCCATCGCCTGAGGATTCTGCTGAGTCCCACCCTCAACTCAGCCCTTGGTTAGCCAGTATTGTGTGGCCAGTTCCAACATGCCTTGTTCCTAAAACATAACCCTAACCCTTACTCTAACCCTCACCTAAACATAAACCTAACCCTAACCCTAACCCTAACCCTAACCCTAACCCTATACCTCACATGAAGCTGTGGTCGGCTGCTCAGCCTTCCAACCTTAGAGGCCTTGTTCCCAAAATCTCCCGATGGAAGAACCCTGAGCCACACTGCAGAATTCCACTTGATCACTATATAAAACATGCCTGAATATATTTATTTATTTATTTATAATGATTTTATTTATTTGTTGGACAGACTGAGATCACAAGTAGGCTGTGTTTTTGTCTGAAGGAAGGGGGAATAAGGCTCCCTGCAGTGGGGAGGGCCCCGTGTCAAACTAGATTCCTCTTCCCTGGGATCTTGACCTGGGCCGAGGCAAGAGGTCACATCCAATGAGGTACACAGGTGTTCTGGAAAGCATACCCTATAGCAATGACCTTCAGCCTTAGCATAATGCGAAGCCCAAGTCATGTGCTCAGTCTTCTGTCCTCAAAGGCCTGGTTCCCAAACTCTCCCCATGGGGGAACCCTGAGCTGCCCCGCACAAATGACCTAGATTCCAATAGGAAATCATGCCCTCTCTTTTATATATTTATTATTTATGTATTTATTTATTTATTGCCTCAAGATTTTACTTTTTCACTTTGCAGGGAGCGAAAAGATGTAGGCAGTGTTGCACGCCCAGAGAAGGGAAAGAAGGCTCCCTGCTGAGGAGACAGCCCGATGTGGGGCTCCATCCCAGGACTCTGGGATCATGTCCTGAGCTGAAGGCAATGGCCTAACCCACTGACTCACCCAGGTGTTACCAACAGCATTCACTTGTGAAATAACCTTCACGGTAATCCTGATGCAAAGCCCCTGTCCCATGCTCAGGCTTCTGTCCTCAGTAGCCTGGTCCATGAACTCTGCAGATGCGGGAACCCTGAGGTGCACCGCACAATGTCCATAGATGCCAATGGGAACGTTTGCCCTTTAGAAATGAGCTGAATCCGTAGAACAGGTGAAATCTGCATGCACCCCTTGGGACACAGCTCCAAGGAGCGCCCACCTGAAGCGGGAACCAGGAGTTTGATGATCCCTCAGCAAGGGCCGGTAGGGCCTCCCATGTGCATCGGCCTAACCCTAACCCGAGGGTGCTTCTTCAGACTTCTATCCCCGGTTGACTGCCCTGGTAGCCCTCTAGGTAGGGGATTCCTTCTTCATATCGCAGGCCTCCGGGTGCCGCCCACTAGGCAAATGGGAAGTTTAGCCCTGTGGAAGACCCTCGGGGAGGGAGAAATCTGCCTGTCCGATCATTCTACCAACACCTTCCTAGGACCCCCACACCACAATCCGGGAATAGGATGGTCCGCCAGGGCTACGTCCTCAACTGAGTCCCGTGGAAAGCCTAATTCTGCCCTGACGAATCAGGACAGCCATTCACCCAGAGCCAAAGTCTAAGCCTAGGTTACGTGATCAGACTCTGGACACCGGAGGACTGAACCCAGGTCCTCCTGTGGATGGGAAAGTCAGTTTGTAGGAAGGACTCAGCCTCTCAGGCAGAAACTGACCCTTTCCTTCTATGCTATCCAGTACCTTCAGATATATAGAAACCAGCATGCTCCCCTGAGGGCATTCCACCCTCTTGGCCTGTCCTGTCCAAAATTCCATCGCCTGAGGATTCTGCTGAGTCCCACCCTCAACTCAGCCCTTGGTGTGCCAGTATTGTGTGGCCAGTTCCGACATGCCTTGTTCCTAAAACATAACCCTAACCCTTACTCTAACCCTCACCTAAACATAACCCTAACCCTATACCCGACATGAAGCCGTGGTCGGCTGCTCAGCCTTCCAACCTCAGAGGCCTGGTTCCCAAAATCTCCCGATGGAAGAACCCTGAGCCACACTGCAGAATTCCACTTGATCACTATATAAAATATGCCTGAATATATTTATTTATTTCTTTATAATGATTTTATTTATTTGTTGGACAGACTGAGATCACAAGTAGGCTGTGTTTTTGTCTGAAGGAAGGGGGAATAAGGCTCCCTGCAGTGGGGAGGGCCCCGTGTCAAACTAGATTCCTCTTCCCTGGGATCTTGACCTGGGCCGAGGCAAGAGGTCACATCCAATGAGGTACACAGGTGTTCTGGAAAGCATACCCTATAGCAATGACCTTCAGCCTTAGCATAATGCGAAGCCCAAGTCATGTGCTCAGTCTTCTGTCCTCAAAGGCCTGGTTCCCAAACTCTCCCCATGGGGGAACCCTGAGCTGCCCCGCACAAATGACCTAGATTCCAATAGGAAATCATGCCCTCTCTTTTATATATTTATTATTTATGTATTTATTTATTTATTGCCTCAAGATTTTACTTTTTCACTTTGCAGGGAGCGAAAAGATGTAGGCAGTGTTGCACGCCCAGAGAAGGGAAAGAAGGCTCCCTGCTGAGGAGACAGCCCGATGTGGGGCTCCATCCCAGGACTCTGGGATCATGTCCTGAGCTGAAGGCAATGGCCTAACCCACTGACTCACCCAGGTGTTACCAACAGCATTCACTTGTGAAATAACCTTCACGGTAATCCTGATGCAAAGCCCCTGTCCCATGCTCAGGCTTCTGTCCTCAGTAGCCTGGTCCATGAACTCTGCAGATGCGGGAACCCTGAGGTGCACCGCACAATGTCCATAGATGCCAATGGGAACGTTTGCCCTTTAGAAATGAGCTGAATCCGTAGAACAGGTGAAATCTGCATGCACCCCTTGGGACACAGCTCCAAGGAGCGCCCACCTGAAGCGGGAACCAGGAGTTTGATGATCCCTCAGCAAGGGCCGGTAGGGCCTCCCATGTGCATCGGCCTAACCCTAACCCGAGGGTGCTTCTTCAGACTTCTATCCCCGGTTGACTGCCCTGGTAGCCCTCTAGGTAGGGGATTCCTTCTTCATATCGCAGGCCTCCGGGTGCCGCCCACTAGGCAAATGGGAAGTTTAGCCCTGTGGAAGACCCTCGGGGAGGGAGAAATCTGCCTGTCCGATCATTCTACCAACACCTTCCTAGGACCCCCACACCACAATCCGGGAATAGGATGGTCCGCCAGGGCTACGTCCTCAACTGAGTCCCGTGGAAAGCCTAATTCTGCCCTGACGAATCAGGACAGCCATTCACCCAGAGCCAAAGTCTAAGCCTAGGTTACGTGATCAGACTCTGGACACCGGAGGACTGAACCCAGGTCCTCCTGTGGATGGGAAAGTCAGTTTGTAGGAAGGACTCAGCCTCTCAGGCAGAAACTGACCCTTTCCTTCTATGCTATCCAGTACCTTCAGATATATAGAAACCAGCATGCTCCCCTGAGGGCATTCCACCCTCTTGGCCTGTCCTGTCCAAAATTCCATCGCCTGAGGATTCGGCTGAGTCCCACCCTCAACTCAGCCCTTGGTGTGCCAGTATTGTGTGGCCAGTTCCGACATGCCTTGTTCCTAAAACATAACCCTAACCCTTACTCTAACCCTCACCTAAACATAACCCTAACCCTATACCTCACATGAAGCCGTGGTCGGCTGCTCAGCCTTCCAACCTCAGAGGCCTGGTTCCCAAAATCTCCCGATGGAAGAACCCTGAGCCACACTGCAGAATTCCACTTGATCACTATATAAAATATGCCTGAATATATTTATTTATTTCTTTATAATGATTTTATTTATTTGTTGGACAGACTGAGATCACAAGTAGGCTGTGTTTTTGTCTGAAGGAAGGGGGAATAAGGCTCCCTGCAGTGGGGAGGGCCCCGTGTCAAACTAGATTCCTCTTCCCTGGGATCTTGACCTGGGCCGAGGCAAGAGGTCACATCCAATGAGGTACACAGGTGTTCTGGAAAGCATACCCTATAGCAATGACCTTCAGCCTTAGCATAATGCGAAGCCCAAGTCATGTGCTCCGTCTTCTGTCCTCAAAGGCCTGGTTCCCAAACTCTCCCCATGGGGGAACCCTGAGCTGCCCCGCACAAATGACCTAGATTCCAATAGGAAATCATGCCCTCTCTTTTATATATTTATTATTTATGTATTTATTTATTTATTGCCTCAAGATTTTACTTTTTCACTTTGCAGGGAGCAAAAAGATGTAGGCAGTGTTGCAAGCCCAGAGAAGGGAAAGAAGGCTCCCTGCTGAGGAGACAGCCCGATGTGGGGCTCCATCCCAGGACTCTGGGATCATGTCCTGAGCTGAAGGCAGTGGCCTAACCCACTGACTCACCCAGGTGTTACCAACAGCATTCACTTGTGAAATAACCTTCACGGTAATATTGATGCAATGCCCCTGTGCCATGCGCAGGCTTCTGTCCTCAGTAGCCTGGTCCATGAACTCTGCAGATGCGGGAACCCTGAGGTGCACCGCACAATGTCCATAGATCCCAATGGGAACGTTTGCCCTTTAGAAATGAGCTGAATCCGTAGAACAGGTGAAATCTGCATGCACCCCTTGGGACACAGCTCCAAGGAGTGCCCACCTGAAGCGGGAACCAGGAGTTTGATGATCCCTCAGCAAGGGCCGGTAGGGCCTCCCATGTGCATCGGCCTAACCCTAACCTGAGGGTGCTTCTTCAGACTTCTATCCCCGGTTGCCAGCGCTGGTAGCCCTCTAGGTAGGGGATTCCTTCTTCACATCGCAGGCCCCTGGGTGCCGCCCACTAGGCAAATGGGAAGTTTAGCCCTGTGGAAGACCCTAGGGGAGGGAGAAATCTGCCTGTCCGATCATTCTACCAACACCTTCCTAGGACTCCCACACCACAATCCGGGAATAGGATGGTCCGCCAGGGCTACGTCCTCAACTGAGTCCTGTGGAAAGCCTAATTCTGCCCTGACAAATCAGGTCAGCCATTCTCCCAGAGCCAAAGGCTAAGCCTAGATTACGTGTTCAGACTCTGGACACCGGAAAAATGAACCCAGATCCTCCTGTGGATGGGAAAGTCAGTCTGTAGGAAGGACTCAGCCTCTCAGGCAGAAACTGACCCTTTCCTTCTGTGCTATCCAGTACCTTCAGATATATAGAAACCAGCATGCTCCCCTGAGGGCATTCCACCCTCTTGGCCTGTCCCGTCCAAAATTCCATCGCCTGAGGATTCTGCTGAGTCCCACCCTCAACACAGCCATTGGTGTGCCAGTATGTGTGGCCAGTTCCGACATGCCTTGTTCCTGAAACATAACCCTAACCCTTACTCTAACGATCACGTAAACATAACCCTAACCCTAACCCTAACCCTAACCCTAACCCTATACCTCACATGAAGCCGTGGTCGGCTGCTCAGCCTTCCAACCTCAGAGGCCTGGTTCCCAAAATCTCCCGATGGAAGAACCCTGAGCCACACTGCAGAATTGCATTTGATCACTATATAAAACATGCCTGAATATATTTATTTATTTATTTATAATGATTTTATTTATTTGTTGGACAGACTGTGATCACAAGTAGGCTGTGTTTTTGTCTGAAGGAAGGGGGAATAAGGCTCCCTGCAGTGGGGAGGGCCCGGTGTCAAACTAGATTCCTCTTCCCTGGGATCTTGACCTGGGCTGAGGTAAGAGTTCACATCCAATGAGGTACACAGGTGTTCTGGAAAGCATACCCTATAGCAATGACCTTCAGCCTTAGCATAATGCGAAGCCCAAGTCATGTGCTCAGTCTTCTGTCCTCAAAGGCCTGGTTCCCAAACTCTCCCCATGGGGGAACCCTGAGCTGCCCCGCACAAATGACATAGATACCAATAGGAAATCATGCCCTCTCTTTTATATATTTATTATTTATGTATTTATTTATTTATTGCCTCAAGATTTTACTTTTTCACTTTGCAGGGAGCAAAAAGATGTAGGCAGTGTTGCATGCCCAGAGAAGGGAAAGAAGGCTCCCTGCTGAGGAGACAGCCCGATGTGGGGCTCCATCCCAGGACTCTGGGATCATGTCCTGAGCTGAAGGCAGTGGCCTAACCCACTGACTCACCCAGGTGTTACCAACAGCATTCACTTGTGAAATAACCTTCACGGTAATCCTGATGCAAAGCCCCTGTCCCATGCTCAGGCTTCTGTCCTCAGTAGCCTGGTCCATGAACTCTGCAGATGCGGGAACCCTGAGGTGCACCGCACAATGTCCATAGATGCCAATGGGAACGTTTGCCCTTTAGAAATGAGCTGAATCCGTAGAACAGGTGAAATCTGCATGCACCCCTAGGACAGAGCTCCAAGGAGCGCCCACCTGAAGCGGGAACCAGGAGTTTGATGATCCCTCAGCAAGGGCCGGTAGGGCCTCCCATGTGCATCGGCCTAACCCTAACCCGAGGGTGCTTCTTCAGAATTCTATCCCCGGTTGCCTGCCCTGGTAGCCCTCTAGGTAGGGGATTCCTTCTTCACATCACAGGCCTCTGGGTGCCGCCCACTAGGCCAATGGGAAGTTTAGCCCTGTGGAAGACCCTCGGGGAGGGAGAAATCTGCCTGTCCGATCATTCTACCAACACCTTCCTAGGACCCCCACACCACAATCCGGGAATAGGATGGTCCGCCAGGGCTACGTCCTCAACTGAGTCCCGTGGAAAGCCTAATTCTGCCCTGACAAATCAGGTCAGCCATTCTCTCAGAGCCAAAGGCTAAGCCTAGGTTACGTGATCAGACTCTGGACACCGGAGGACTGAACCCAGGTCCTCCTGTGGATGGGAAAGTCAGTCTGTAGGAAGGACTCAGCCTCTCAGGCAGAAACTGACCCTTTCCTTCTGTGCTATCCAGTACCTTCAGATATATAGAAACCAGCATGCTCCCCTGAGGGCATTCCACCCTCTTGGCCTGTCCCGTCCAAAATTCCATCGCCTGAGGATTCTGTTGAGTCCCACCCTCAACACAGCCCTTGGTGTGCCAGTATTGTGTGGCCAGTTCCGACATGCCTTGTTCCTAAAACATAACCCTAACCCTTACTCTAACCCTCACCTAAACATAACCCTAACCCTAACCCTAACCCTAACCCTAACCCTATACCTCACATGAAGCCGTGGTCGGCTGCTCAGCCTTCCAACCTCAGAGGCCTGGTTCCCAAAATCTACCGATGGAAGAACCCTGAGCCACACTGCAGAATTCCACTTGATCACTATATAAAACATGCCTGAATATATTTATTTATTTATTTATAATGATTTTATTTATTTGTTGGACAGACTGAGATCACAAGTAGGCTGTGTTTTTGTCCGAAGGAAGGGGGAATAAGGCTCCCTGCAGTGGGGAGGGCCCCGTGTCAAACTAGATTCCTCTTCCCTGGGATCTTGACCTGGGCCGAGGCAAGAGGTCACATCCAATGAGGTACACAGGTGTTCTGGAAAGCATACCCTATAGCAATGACCTTCAGCCTTAGCATAATGCGAAGCCCAAGTCATGTGCTAAGTCTTCTGTCCTCAAAGGCCTGGTTCCCAAACTCTCCCCATGGGGGAACCCTGAGCTGCCCCGCACAAATGACCTAGATTCCAATAGGAAATCATGCCCTCTCTTTTATATATTTATTATTTATGTATTTATTTATTTATAGCCTCAAGATTTTACTTTTTCACTTTGCAGGAAGCGAAAAGATGTAGGCAGTGTTGCACGCCCAGAGAAGGGAAAGAAGGCTCCCTGCTGAGGAGACAGCCCGATGTGGGGCTCCATCCCAGGACTCTGGGATCATGTCCTGAGCTGAAGGCAATGGCCTAACACACTGACTCACCCAGGTGTTACCAACAGCATTCACTTGTGAAATAACCTTCACGGTAATCCTGATGCAAAGCCCCTGTCCCATGCTCAGGCTTCTGTCCTCAGTAGCCTGGTCCATGAACTCTGCAGATGCGGGAACCCTGAGGTGCACCGCACAATGTCCATAGATCCCAATGGGAACGTTTGCCCTTTAGAAATGAGCTGAATCCGTAGAACAGGTGAAATCTGCATGCACCCCTTGGGACACAGCTCCAAGGAGCGCCCACCTGAAGCGGGAACCAGGAGTTTGATGATCCCTCAGCAAGGGCCGGTAGGGCCTCCCATGTGCATCGGCCTAACCCTAACCCGAGGGTGCTTCTTCAGAATTCTATCCCCGGTTGCCTGCCCTGGTAGCCCTCTAGGTAGGGGATTCCTTCTTCACATCACAGGCCTCTGGGTGCCGCCCACTAGGCAAATGGGAAGTTTAGCCCTGTGGAAGACCCTCGGGGAGGGAGAAATCTGCCTGTCCGATCATTATACCAACACCTTCCTAGGACCCCCACACCACAATCCGGGAATAGGATGGTCCGCCAGGGCTACGTCCTCAACTGAGTCCCGTGGAAAGCCTAATTCTGCCCTGACAAATCAGGTCAGCCATTCTCTCAGAGCCAAAGGCTAAGCCTAGGTTACGTGATCAGACTCTGGACACCGGAGGACTGAACCCAGGTCCTCCTGTGGATGGGAAAGTCAGTCTGTAGGAAGGACTCAGCCTCTCAGGCAGAAACTGACCCTTTCCTTCTGTGCTATCCAGTACCTTCAGATATATAGAAACCAGCATGCTCCCCTGAGGGCATTCCACCCTCTTGGCCTGTCCCGTCCAAAATTCCATCGCCTGAGGATTCTGTTGAGTCCCACCCTCAACACAGCCCTTGGTGTGCCAGTATTGTGTGGCCAGTTCCGACATGCCTTGTTCCTAAAACATAACCCTAACCCTTACTCTAACCCTCACCTAAACATAACCCTAACCCTAACCCTAACCCTAACCCTAACCCTATACCTAACATGAAGCCGTGGTCGGCTGCTCAGCCTTCCAACCTCAGAGGCCTGGTTCCCAAAATCTACCGATGGAAGAACCCTGAGCCACACTGCAGAATTCCACTTGATCACTATATAAAACATGCCTGAATATATTTATTTATTTATTTATAATGATTTTATTTATTTGTTGGACAGACTGAGATCACAAGTAGGCTGTGTTTTTGTCCGAAGGAAGGGGGAATAAGGCTCTCTGCAGTGGGGAGGGCCCCGTGTCAAACTAGATTCCTCTTCCCTGGGATCTTGACCTGGGCCGAGGCAAGAGGTCACATCCAATGAGGTACACAGGTGTTCTGGAAAGCATACCCTATAGCAATGACCTTCAGCCTTAGCATAATGCGAAGCCCAAGTCATGTGCTAAGTCTTCTGTCCTTAAAGGCCTGGTTCCCAAACTCTCCCCATGGGGGAACCCTGAGCTGCCCCGCACAAATGACCTAGATTCCAATAGGAAATCATGCCCTCTCTTTTATATATTTATTATTTATGTATTTATTTATTTATTGCCTCAAGATTTTACTTTTTCACTTTGCAGGAAGCGAAAAGATGTAGGCAGTGTTGCACGCCCAGAGAAGGGAAAGAAGGCTCCCTGCTGAGGAGACAGCCCGATGTGGGGCTCCATCCCAGGACTCTGGGATCATGTCCTGAGCTGAAGGCAATGGCCTAACCCACTGACTCACCCAGGTGTTACCAACAGCATTCACTTGTGAAATAACCTTCACGGTAATCCTGATGCAAAGCCCCTGTCCCATGCTCAGGCTTCTGTCCTCAGTAGCCTGGTCCATGAACTCTGCAGATGCGGGAACCCTGAGGTGCACCGCACAATGTCCATAGATCCCAATGGGAACGTTTGCCCTTTAGAAATGAGCTGAATCCGTAGAACAGGTGAAATCTGCATGCACCCCTTGGGACACAGCTCCAAGGAGCGCCCACCTGAAGCGGGAACCAGGAGTTTGATGATCCCTCAGCAAGGGCCGGCAGGGCCTCCCATGTGCATCGGCCTAACCCTAACCCGAGGGTGCTTCTTCAGACTTCTATCCCCGGTTGCCTGCCCTGGTAGCCCTCTAGGTAGGGGATTCCTTCTTCATATCGCAGGCCCCTGGGTGCCGCCCACTAGGCAAATGGGAAGTTTAGCCCTGTGGAAGACCCTCGGGGAGGGAGAAATCTGCCTGTCCGATCATTCTACCAACACCTTCCTAGGACCCCCACACCACAATCCGGGAATAGGATGGTCCGCCAGGGCTACGTCCTCAACTGAGTCCCGTGGAAAGCCTAATTCTGCCCTGACGAATCAGGTCAGCCATTCTCCCAGAGCCAAAGGCTAAGCCTAGGTTACGTGTTTAGACTCTGGACACCGGAAAAATGAACCCAGATCCTCCTGTGGATGGGAAAGTCAGTCTGTAGGAAGGACTCAGCCTCTCAGGCAGAAACTGACCCTTTCCTTCTGTGCTATCCAGTACCTTCAGATATATAGAAACCAGCATGTTCCCCTGAGGGCATTCCACCCTCTTGGCCTGTCCCGTCCAAAATCCCATCGCCTGAGGATTCTGCTGAGTCCCACCCTCAACTCAGCCCTTGGTGTGCTAGTATTGTGTGGCCAGTTCCGAAATGCCTTGTTCCTAAGACATAACAATAACCCTTACTCTAACCCTCACCTAAACATAATCCTAACCCTAAACATAACTCTAACCCTATACCTCACATGAAGCCGTCGTCGGCTGCTCAGCCTTCCAACCTCAGAGGCCTGGTTCCCAAAATCTCCCGATGGAAGAACCCTGAGCCACACTGCAGAATTCCACTTGATCACTATATAAAACATGCCTGAATATATTTATTTATTTATTTATAATGATTTTATTTATTTGTTGGACAGACTGAGATCACAAGTAGGCTGTGTTTTTGTCTGAAGGAAGGGGGAATAAGGCTCCCTGCAGTGGGGAGGGCCCGGTGTCAAACTAGATTCCTCTTCCCTGGGATCTTGACCTGGGCTGAGGCAAGAGGTCACATCCAATGAGGTACACAGGTGTTCTGGAAAGCATACCCTATAGCAATGACCTTCAGCCTTAGCATAATGCGAAGCCCAAGTCATGTGCTCAGTCTTCTGTCCTCAAAGGCCTGGTTCCCAAACTCTCCCCATGGGGGAACCCTGAGCTGCCCCGCACAAATGACCTAGATTCCAATAGGAAATCATGCCATCTCTTTTATATATTTATTATTTATGTATTTATTTATTTATTGCCTCAAGATTTTACTTTTTCACTTTGCAGGAAGCGAAAAGATGTAGGCAGTGTTGCACGCCCAGAGAAGGGAAAGAAGGCTCCCTGCTGAGGAGACAGCCCGATGTGGGGCTCCATCCCAGGACTCTGGGATCATGTCCTGAGCTAAGGCAATGGCCTAACCCACTGACTCACCCAGGTGTTACCAACAGCATTCACTTGTGAAATAACCTTCACGGTAATACTGATGCAAAGCCCCTGTCCCATGCTCAGGCTTCTGTCCTCAGTAGCCTGGTCCATGAACTCTGCAGATGCGGGAACCCTGAGGTGCACCGCACAATGTCCATAGATCCCAATGGGTACGTTTGCCCTTTCGAAATGAGCTGAATCCGTAGAACAGGTAAAATCTGCATGCACCCCTTGGGACACAGCTCCAAGGAGCGCCCACCTGAAGCGGGAACCAGGAGTTTGATGATCCCTCAGCAAGGGCCGGTAGGGCCTCCCATGTGCATCGGCCTAACCCTAACCCGAGGGTGCTTCTTCAGACTTCTATCCCCGGTTGCCTGCCCTGGTAGCCCTCTAGGTAGGGGATTCCTTCTTCATATCGCAGGCCCCTGGGTGCCGCCCACTAGGCAAATGGGAAATTTAGCCCTGTGTAAGACCCTCGGGGAGGGAGAAATCTGCCTGTCCGATCATTCTACCAACACCTTCCTAGGACCCCCACACCACAATCCGGGAATAGGATGGTCCCCCAGGGCTACGTCCTCAACTGAGTCCAGTGGAAAGCCTAATTCTGCCCTGACGAATCAGGTCAGCCATTCTCCCAGAGCCAAAGGCTAAGCCTAGGTTACGTGATCAGACTCTGGACACCGGAGGACTGAACCCAGGTCCTCCTGTGGATGGGAAAGTCAGTCTGTAGGAAGGACTCAGCCTCTCAGGCAGAAACTGACCCTTTCCTTCTGTGCTATCCAGTACCTTCAGATATATAGAAACCAGCATGCTCCCCTGAGGGCATTCCACCCTCTTGGACTGTCCCGTCCAATATTCCATCGCCTGAGGATTCTGCTGAGTCCCACCCTCAACTCAGCCCTTGGTGTGCCAGTATTGTGTGGCCAGTTCCGACATGCCTTGTTCCTAAAACATAACCCTAACCCTTACTCTAACCCTCACCTAAACATAACCCTAACCCTAACCCTAACCCTAACTCTAACCCTATACCTCACATGAAGCCGTGGTCGGCTGCTCAGCCTTCCAACCTCAGAGGCCTGGTTCCCAAAATCTCCCGATGGAAGAACCCTGAGCCACACTGCAGAATTCCACTTGATCACTATATAAAACATGCCTGAATATATTTATTTATTTATTTATAATGATTTTATTTATTTGTTGGACAGACTGTGATCACAAGTAGGATGTGTTTTTGTCTGAAGGAAGGGGGAATAAGGCTCCCTGCAGTGGGGAGGGCCCGGTGTCAAACTAGATTCCTCTTCCCTGGGATCTTGACCTGGGCCGAGGCAAGAGGTCACATCCAATGAGGTACACAGGTGTTCTGGAAAGCATACCCTATAGCAATGACCTTCAGCCTTAGCATAATGCGAAGCCCAAGTCATGTGCTCAGTCTTCTGTCCTCAAAGGCCTGGTTCCCAAACTCTCCCCATGGGGGAACCCTGAGCTGCCCCGCACAAATGACATAGATACCAATAGGAAATCATGCCCTCTCTTTTATATATTTATTATTTATGTATTTATTTATTTATTGCCTCAAGATTTTACTTTTTCACTTTGCAGGGAGCGAAAAGATGTAGGCAGTGTTGCACGCCCAGAGAAGGGAAAGAAGGCTCCCTGATGAGGAGACAGCCCGATGTGGGGCTCCATCCCAGGACTCTGGGATCATGTCCTGAGCTGAAGGCAGTGGCCTAACCCACTGACTCACCCAGGTGTTACCAACAGCATTCACTTGTGAAATAACCTTCACGGTAATCCTGATGCAAAGCCCCTGTCCCATGCTCAGGCTTCTGTCCTCAGTAGCCTGGTCCATGAACTCTGCAGAAGCGGGAACCCTGAGGTGCACCGCACAATGTCCATAGATCCCAATGGGAACGTTTGCCCTTTAGAAATGAGCTGAATCCGTAGAACAGGTGAAATCTGCATGCACCCCTTGGGACAGAGCTCCAAGGAGCGCCCACCTGAAGCAGGAACCAGGAGTTTGATGATCCCTCAGCAAGGGCCGGTAGGGCCTCCCATGTGCATCGGCCTAACCCTAACCCGAGGGTGCTTCTTCAGAATTCTATCCCCGGTTGCCTGCCCTGGTAGCCCTCTAGGTAGGGGATTCCTTCTTCACATCACAGGCCTCTGGGTGCCGCCCACTAGGCAAATGGGAAGTTTAGCCCTGTGGATGACCGTCGGGGAGGGAGAAATCTGCCTGTCCGATCATTCTACCAACACCTTCCTAGGACCCCCACACCACAATCCGGGAATAGGATGGTCCGCCAGGGCTACGTCCTCAACTGAGTCCCGTGGAAAGCCTAATTCTGCCCTGACAAATCAGGTCAGCCATTCTCTCAGAGCCAAAGGCTAAGCCTAGGTTACGTGATCAGACTCTGGACACCGGAGGACTGAACCCAGGTCCTCCTGTGGATGGGAAAGTCAGTCTGTAGGAAGGACTCAGCCTCTCAGGCAGAAACTGACCCTTTCCTTCTGTGCTATCCAGTACCTTCAGATATATAGAAACCAGCATGCTCCCCTGAGGGCATTCCACCCTCTTGGCCTGTCCCGTCCAAAATTCCATCGCCTGAGGATTCTGTTGAGTCCCACCCTCAACACAGCCCTTGGTGTGCCAGTATTGTGTGGCCAGTTCCGACATGCCTTGTTCCTAAAACATAACCCTAACCCTTACTCTAACCCTCACCTAAACATAACCCTAACCCTAACCCTAACCCTAACCCTATACCTCACATGAAGCCGTGGTCGGCTGCTCAGCCTTCCAACCTCAGAGGCCTGGTTCCCAAAATCTACCGATGGAAGAACCCTGAGCCACACTGCAGAATTCCACTTGATCACTATATAAAACATGCCTGAATATATTTATTTATTTATTTATAATGATTTTATTTATTTGTTGGACAGACTGAGATCACAAGTAGGCTGTGTTTTTGTCCGAAGGAAGGGGGAATAAGGCTCCCTGCAGTGGGGAGGGCCCCGTGTCAAACTAGATTCCTCTTCCCTGGGATCTTGACCTGGGCCGAGGCAAGAGGTCACATCCAATGAGGTACACAGGTGTTCTGGAAAGCATACCCTATAGCAATGACCTTCAGCCTTAGCATAATGCGAAGCCCAAGTCATGTGCTAAGTCTTCTGTCCTCAAAGGCCTGGTTCCCAAACTCTCCCCATGGGGGAACCCTGAGCTGCCCCGCACAAATGACCTAGATTCCAATAGGAAATCATGCCCTCTCTTTTATATATTTATTATTTATGTATTTATTTATTTATTGCCTCAAGATTTTACTTTTTCACTTTGCAGGAAGCGAAAAGATGTAGGCAGTGTTGCACGCCCAGTGAAGGGAAAGAAGGCTCCCTGCTGAGGAGACAGCCCGATGTGGGGCTCCATCCCAGGACTCTGGGATCATGTCCTGAGCTGAAGGCAGTGGCCTAACCCACTGACTCACCCAGGTGTTACCAACAGCATTCACTTGTGAAATAACCTTCACGGTAATCCTGATGCAAAGCCCCTGTCCCATGCTCAGGCTTCTGTCCTCAGTAGCCTGGTCCATGAACTCTGCAGATGCGGGAACCCTGAGGTGCACCGCACAATGTCCATAGATCCCAATGGGATCGTTTGCCCTTTAGAAATGAGCTGAATCCGTAGAACAGGTGAAATCTGCATGCACCCCTTGGGACACAGCTCCAAGGAGCGCCCACCTGAAGCGGGAACCAGGAGTTTGATGATCCCTCAGCAAGGGCCGGCAGGGCCTCCCATGTGCATCGGCCTAACCCTAACCCGAGGGTGCTTCTTCAGACTTCTATCCCCGGTTGCCTGCCCTGGTAGCCCTCTAGGTAGGGGATTCCTTCTTCATATCGCAGGCCCCTGGGTGCCGCCCACTAGGCAAATGGGAAGTTTAGCCCTGTGGAAGACCCTCGGGGAGGGAGAAATCTGCCTGTCCGATCATTCTACCAACACCTTCCTAGGACCCCCACACCACAATCCGGGAATAGGATGGTCCGCCAGGGCTACGTCCTCAACTGAGTCCCGTGGAAAGCCTAATTCTGCCCTGACGAATCAGGTCAGCCATTCTCCCAGAGCCAAAGGCTAAGCCTAGGTTACGTGTTTAGACTCTGGACACCGGAAAAATGAACCCAGATCCTCCTGTGGATGGGAAAGTCAGTCTGTAGGAAGGACTCAGCCTCTCAGGCAGAAACTGACCCTTTCCTTCTGTGCTATCCAGTACCTTCAGATATATAGAAACCAGCATGCTCCCCTGAGGGCATTCCACCCTCTTGGCCTGTCCCGTCCAAAATCCCATCGCCTGAGGATTCTGCTGAGTCCCACCCTCAACTCAGCCCTTGGTGTGCTAGTATTGTGTGGCCAGTTCCGAAATGCCTTGTTCCTAAGACATAACAATAACCCTTACTCTAACCCTCACCTAAACATAATCCTAACCCTAAACATAACTCTAACCCTATACCTCACATGAAGCCGTCGTCGGCTGCTCAGCCTTCCAACCTCACAGGCCTGGTTCCCAAAATCTCCCGATGGAAGAACCCTGAGCCACACTGCAGAATTCCACTTGATCACTATATAAAACATGCCTGAATATATTTATTTATTTATTTATAATGATTTTATTTATTTGTTGGACAGACTGAGATCACAAGTAGGCTGTGTTTTTGTCTGAAGGAAGGGGGAATAAGGCTCCCTGCAGTGGGGAGGGCCCGGTGTCAAACTAGATTCCTCTTCCCTGGGATCTTGACCT
This sequence comes from Mustela nivalis, assembly GCF_964662115.1. Classification (NCBI taxonomy): domain Eukaryota; kingdom Metazoa; phylum Chordata; class Mammalia; order Carnivora; family Mustelidae; genus Mustela; species Mustela nivalis. The sequence goes on along the minus strand of NW_028136481.1, from coordinate 990,948 downwards.
GGGCTGAGGCAAGAGGTCACATCCAATGTGGTACACAGGTGTTCTGGAAAGCATACCCTATAGCAATGACCTTCAGCCTTAGCATAATGCGAAGCCCAAGTCATGTGCTCAGTCTTCTGTCCTCAAAGGCCTGGTTCCCAAACTCTCCCCATGGGGGAACCCTGAGCTGCCCCGCACAAATGACCTAGATTCCAATAGGAAATCATGCCATCTCTTTTATATATTTATTATTTATGTATTTATTTATTTATTGCCTCAAGATTTTACTTTTTCACTTTGCAGGAAGCGAAAAGATGTAGGCAGTGTTGCACGCCCAGAGAAGGGAAAGAAGGCTCCCTGCTGAGGAGACAGCCCGATGTGGGGCTCCATCCCAGGACTCTGGGATCATGTCCTGAGCTAAGGCAATGGCCTAACACACTGACTCACCCAGGTGTTACCAACAGCATTCACTTGTGAAATAACCTTCACGGTAATACTGATGCAAAGCCCCTGTCCCATGCTCAGGCTTCTGTCCTCAGTAGCCTGGTCCATGAACTCTGCAGATGCGGGAACCCTGAGGTGCACCGCACAATGTCCATAGATCCCAATGGGTACGTTTGCCCTTTCGAAATGAGCTGAATCCGTAGAACAGGTAAAATCTGCATGCACCCCTTGGGACACAGCTCCAAGGAGCGCCCACCTGAAGCGGGAACCAGGAGTTTGATGATCCCTCAGCAAGGGCCGGTAGGGCCTCCCATGTGCATCGGCCTAACCCTAACCCGAGGGTGCTTCTTCAGACTTCTATCCCCGGTTGCCTGCCCTGGTAGCCCTCTAGGTAGGGGATTCCTTCTTCATATCGCAGGCCCCTGGGTGCCGCCCACTAGGCAAATGGGAAGTTTAGCCCTGTGTAAGACCCTCGGGGAGGGAGAAATCTGCCTGTCCGATCATTCTACCAACACCTTCCTAGGACCCCCACACCACAATCCGGGAATAGGATGGTCCCCCAGGGCTACGTCCTCAACTGAGTCCAGTGGAAAGCCTAATTCTGCCCTGACGAATCAGGTCAGCCATTCTCCCAGAGCCAAAGGCTAAGCCTAGGTTACGTGATCAGACTCTGGACACCGGAGGACTGAACCCAGGTCCTCCTGTGGATGGGAAAGTCAGTCTGTAGGAAGGACTCAGCCTCTCAGGCAGAAACTGACCCTTTCCTTCTGTGCTATCCAGTACCTTCAGATATATAGAAACCAGCATGCTCCCCTGAGGGCATTCCACCCTCTTGGACTGTCCCGTCCAATATTCCATCGCCTGAGGATTCTGATGAGTCCCACCCTCAACTCAGCCCTTGGTGTGCCAGTATTGTGTGGCCAGTTCCGACATGCCTTGTTCCTAAAACATAACCCTAACCCTTACTCTAACCCTCACCTAAACATAACCCTAACCCTAACCCTAACCCTAACTCTAACCCTATACCTCACATGAAGCCGTGGTCGGCTGCTCAGCCTTCCAACCTCAGAGGCCTGGTTCCCAAAATCTCCCGATGGAAGAACCCTGAGCCACACTGCAGAATTCCACTTGATCACTATATAAAACATGCCTGAATATATTTATTTATTTATTTATAATGATTTTATTTATTTGTTGGACAGACTGTGATCACAAGTAGGATGTGTTTTTGTCTGAAGGAAGGGGGAATAAGGCTCCCTGCAGTGGGGAGGGCCCGGTGTCAAACTAGATTCCTCTTCCCTGGGATCTTGACCTGGGCTGAGGTAAGAGTTCACATCCAATGAGGTACACAGGTGTTCTGGAAAGCATACCCTATAGCAATGACCTTCAGCCTTAGCATAATGCGAAGCCCAAGTCATGTGCTCAGTCTTCTGTCCTCAAAGGCCTGGTTCCCAAACTCTCCCCATGGGGGAACCCTGAGCTGCCCCGCACAAATGACATAGATACCAATAGGAAATCATGCCCTCTCTTTTATATATTTATTATTTATGTATTTATTTATTTATTGCCTCAAGATTTTACTTTTTCACTTTGCAGGGAGCGAAAAGATGTAGGCAGTGTTGCACGCCCAGAGAAGGGAAAGAAGGCTCCCTGCTGAGGAGACAGCCCGATGTGGGGCTCCATCCCAGGACTCTGGGATCATGTCCTGAGCTGAAGGCAGTGGCCTAACCCACTGACTCACCCAGGTGTTACCAACAGCATTCACTTGTGAAATAACCTTCACGGTAATCCTGATGCAAAGCCCCTGTCCCATGCTCAGGCTTCTGTCCTCAGTAGCCTGGTCCATGAACTCTGCAGATGCGGGAACCCTGAGGTGCACCGCACAATGTCCATAGATCCCAATGGGAACGTTTGCCCTTTAGAAATGAGCTGAATCCGTAGAACAGGTGAAATCTGCATGCACCCCTTGGGACAGAGCTCCAAGGAGCGCCCACCTGAAGCAGGAACCAGGAGTTTGATGATCCCTCAGCAAGGGCCGGTAGGGCCTCCCATGTGCATCGGCCTAACCCTAACCCGAGGGTGCTTCTTCAGAATTCTATCCCCGGTTGCCTGCCCTGGTAGCCCTCTAGGTAGGGGATTCCTTCTTCACATCACAGGCCTCTGGGTGCCGCCCACTAGGCAAATGGGAAGTTTAGCCCTGTGGATGACCGTCGGGGAGGGAGAAATCTGCCTGTCCGATCATTCTACCAACACCTTCCTAGGACCCCCACACCACAATCCGGGAATAGGATGGTCCGCCAGGGCTACGTCCTCAACTGAGTCCCGTGGAAAGCCTAATTCTGCCCTGACAAATCAGGTCAGCCATTCTCTCAGAGCCAAAGGCTAAGCCTAGGTTACGTGATCAGACTCTGGACACCGGAGGACTGAACCCAGGTCCTCCTGTGGATGGGAAAGTCAGTCTGTAGGAAGGACTCAGCCTCTCAGGCAGAAACTGACCCTTTCCTTCTGTGCTATCCAGTACCTTCAGATATATAGAAACCAGCATGCTCCCCTGAGGGCATTCCACCCTCTTGGCCTGTCCCGTCCAAAATTCCATCGCCTGAGGATTCTGTTGAGTCCCACCCTCAACACAGCCCTTGGTGTGCCAGTATTGTGTGGCCAGTTCCGACATGCCTTGTTCCTAAAACATAACCCTAACCCTTACTCTAACCCTCACCTAAACATAACCCTAACCCTAACCCTAACCCTAACCCTAACCCTATACCTCACATGAAGCCGTGGTCGGCTGCTCAGCCTTCCAACCTCAGAGGCCTGGTTCCCAAAATCTACCGATGGAAGAACCCTGAGCCACACTGCAGAATTCCACTTGATCACTATATAAAACATGCCTGAATATATTTATTTATTTATTTATAATGATTTTATTTATTTGTTGGACAGACTGAGATCACAAGTAGGCTGTGTTTTTGTCTGAAGGAAGGGGGAATAAGGCTCCCTGCAGTGGGGAGGGCCCCGTGTCAAACTAGATTCCTCTTCCCTGGGATCTTGACCTGGGCTGAGGCAAGAGGTCACATCCAATGAGGTACACAGGTGTTCTGGAAAGCATACCCTATAGCAATGACCTTCAGCCTTAGCATAATGCGAAGCCCAAGTCATGTGCTAAGTCTTCTGTCCTCAAAGGCCTGGTTCCCAAACTCTCCCCATGGGGGAACCCTGAGCTGCCCCGCACAAATGACCTAGATTCCAATAGGAAATCATGCCATCTCTTTTATATATTTATTATTTATGTATTTATTTATTTATTGCCTCAAGATTTTACTTTTTCACTTTGCAGGAAGCGAAAAGATGTAGGCAGTGTTGCACGCCCAGAGAAGGGAAAGAAGGCTCCCTGCTGAGGAGACAGCCCGATGTGGGGCTCCATCCCAGGACTCTGGGATCATGTCCAGAGCTAAGGCAATGGCCTAACCCACTGACTCACCCAGGTGTTACCAACAGCATTCACTTGTGAAATAACCTTCCCGGTAATACTGATGCAAAGCCCCTGTCCCATGCTCAGGCTTCTGTCCTCAGTAGCCTGGTCCATGAACTCTGCAGATGCGGGAACCCTGAGGTGCACCGCACAATGTCCATAGATCCCAATGGGAACGTTTGCCCTTTCGAAATGAGCTGAATCCGTAGAACAGGTAAAATCTGCATGCACCCCTTGGGACACAGCTCCAAGGAGCGCCCACCTGAAGCGGGAACCAGGAGTTTGATGATCCCTCAGCAAGGGCCGGTAGGGCCTCCCATGTGCATCGGCCTAACCCTAACCCGAGGGTGCTTCTTCAGACTTCTATCCCCGGTTGCCTGCCCTGGTAGCCCTCTAGGTAGGGGATTCCTTCTTCATATCGCAGGCCCCTGGGTGCCGCCCACTAGGCAAATGGGAAGTTTAGCCCTGTGGAAGACCCTCGGGGAGGGAGAAATCTGCCTGTCCGATCATTCTACCAACACCTTCCTAGGACCCCCACACCACAATCCGGGAATAGGATGGTCCCCCAGGGCTACGTCCTCAACTGAGTCCCGTGGAAAGCCTAATTCTGCCCTGACGAATCAGGTCAGCCATTCTCCCAGAGCCAAAGGCTAAGCCTAGGTTACGTGATCAGACTCTGGACACCGGAGGACTGAACCCAGGTCCTCCTGTGGATGGGAAAGTCAGTCTGTAGGAAGGACTCAGCCTCTCAGGCAGAAACTGACCCTTTCCTTCTGTGCTATCCAGTACCTTCAGATATATAGAAACCAGCATGCTCCCCTGAGGGCATTCCACCCTCTTGGCCTGTCCCGTCCAAAATTCCATCGGCTGAGGATTCTGCTGAGTCCCACCCTCAACTCAGCCCTTGGTGTGCCAGTATTGTGTGGCCAGTTCCGACATGCCTTGTTCCTAAAACATAACCCTAACCCTTACTCTAACCCTCACCTAAACATAACCCTAACCCTAACCCTAACCCTAACTCTAACCCTATACCTCACATGAAGCCGTGGTCGGCTGCTCAGCCTTCCAACCTCAGAGGCCTGGTTCCCAAAATCTCCCGATGGAAGAACCCTGAGCCACACTGCAGAATTCCACTTGATCACTATATAAAACATGCCTGAATATATTTATTTATTTATTTATAATGATTTTATTTATTTGTTGGACAGACTGTGATCACAAGTAGGATGTGTTTTTGTCTGAAGGAAGGGGGAATAAGGCTCCCTGCAGTGGGGAGGGCCCGGTGTCAAACTAGATTCCTCTTCCCTGGGATCTTGACCTGGGCTGAGGTAAGAGTTCATCCAATGAGGTACACAGGTGTTCTGGAAAGCATACCCTATAGCAATGACCTTCAGCCTTAGCATAATGCGAAGCCCAAGTCATGTGCTCAGTCTTCTGTCCTCAAAGGCCTGGTTCCCAAACTCTCCCCATGGGGGAACCCTGAGCTGCCCCGCACAAATGACATAGATACCAATAGGAAATCATGCCCTCTCTTTTATATATTTATTATTTATGTATTTATTTATTTATTGCCTCAAGATTTTACTTTTTCACTTTGCAGGGAGCGAAAAGATGTAGGCAGTGTTGCACGCCCAGAGAAGGGAAAGAAGGCTCCCTGCTGAGGAGACAGCCCGATGTGGGGCTCCATCCCAGGACTCTGGGATCATGTCCTGAGCTGAAGGCAGTGGCCTAACCCACTGACTCACCCAGGTGTTACCAACAGCATTCACTTGTGAAATAACCTTCACGGTAATCCTGATGCAAAGCCCCTGTCCCATGCTCAGGCTTCTGTCCTCAGTAGCCTGGTCCATGAACTCTGCAGATGCGGGAACCCTGAGGTGCACCGCACAATGTCCATAGATCCCAATGGGAACGTTTGCCCTTTAGAAATGAGCTGAATCCGTAGAACAGGTGAAATCTGCATGCACCCCTTGGGACAGAGCTCCAAGGAGCGCCCACCTGAAGCGGGAACCAGGAGTTTGATGATCCCTCAGCAAGGGCCGGTAGGGCCTCCCATGTGCATCGGCCTAACCCTAACCCGAGGGTGCTTCTTCAGAATTCAATCCCCGGTTGCCTGCCCTGGTAGCCCTCTAGATAGGGGATTCCTTCTTCACATCACAGGCCTCTGGGTGCCGCCCACTAGGCAAATGGGAAGTTTAGCCCTGTGGAAGACCCTCGGGGAGGGAGAAATCTGCCTGTCCGATCATTCTACCAACACCTTCCTAGGACCCCCACACCACAATCCGGGAATAGGATGGTCCGCCAGGGCTACGTCCTCAACTGAGTCCCGTGGAAAGCCTAATTCTGCCCTGACAAATCAGGTCAGCCATTCTCTCAGAGCCAAAGGCTAAGCCTAGGTTACGTGATCAGACTCTGGACACCGGAGGACTGAACCCAGGTCCTCCTGTGGATGGGAAAGTCAGTCTGTAGGAAGGACTCAGCCTCTCAGGCAGAAACTGACCCTTTCCTTCTGTGCTATCCAGTACCTTCAGATATATAGAAACCAGCATGCTCCCCTGAGGGCATTCCACCCTCTTGGCCTGTCCCGTCCAAAATTCCATCGCCTGAGGATTCTGTTGAGTCCCACCCTCAACACAGCCCTTGGTGTGCCAGTATTGTGTGGCCAGTTCCGACATGCCTTGTTCCTAAAACATAACCCTAACCCTTACTCTAACCCTCACCTAAACATAACCCTAACCCTAACCCTAACCCTAACCCTAACCCTATACCTCACATGAAGCCGTGGTCGGCTGCTCAGCCTTCTAACCTCAGAGGCCTGGTTCCCAAAATCTACCGATGGAAGAACCCTGAGCCACACTGCAGAATTCCACTTGATCACTATATAAAACATGCCTGAATATATTTATTTATTTATTTATAATGATTTTATTTATTTGTTGGACAGACTGAGATCACAAGTAGGCTGTGTTTTTGTCCGAAGGAAGGGGGAATAAGGCTCCCTGCAGTGGGGAGGGCCCCGTGTCAAACTAGATTCCTCTTCCCTGGGATCTTGACCTGGGCCGAGGCAAGAGGTCACATCCAATGAGGTACACAGGTGTTCTGGAAAGCATACCCTATAGCAATGACCTTCAGCCTTAGCATAATGCGAAGCCCAAGTCATGTGCTAAGTCTTCTGTCCTCAAAGGCCTGGTTCCCAAACTCTCCCCATGGGGGAACCCTGAGCTGCCCCGCACAAATGACCTAGATTCCAATAGGAAATCATGCCCTCTCTTTTATATATTTATTATTTATGTATTTATTTATTTATTGCCTCAAGATTTTACTTTTTCACTTTGCAGGAAGCGAAAAGATGTAGGCAGTGTTGCACGCCCAGAGAAGGGAAAGAAGGCTCCCTGCTGAGGAGACAGCCCGATGTGGGGCTCCATCCCAGGACTCTGGGATCATGTCCTGAGCTGAAGGCAATGGCCTAACCCACTGACTCACCCAGGTGTTACCAACAGCATTCACTTGTGAAATAACCTTCACGGTAATCCTGATGCAAAGCGCCTGTCCCATGCTCAGGCTTCTGTCCTCAGTAGCCTGGTCCATGAACTCTGCAGATGCGGGAACCCTGAGGTGCACCGCACAATGTCCATAGATCCCAATGGGAACGTTTGCCCTTTAGAAATGAGCTGAATCCGTAGAACAGGTGAAATCTGCATGCACCCCTTGGGACACAGCTCCAAGGAGCGCCCACCTGAAGCGGGAACCAGGAGTTTGATGATCCCTCAGCAAGGGCCGGCAGGGCCTCCCATGTGCATCGGCCTAACCCTAACCCGAGGGTGCTTCTTCAGACTTCTATCCCCGGTTGCCTGCCCTGGTAGCCCTCTAGGTAGGGGATTCCTTCTTCATATCGCAGGCCCCTGGGTGCCGCCCACTAGGCAAATGGGAAGTTTAGCCCTGTGGAAGACCCTCGGGGAGGGAGAAATCTGCCTGTCCGATCATTCTACCAACACCTTCCTAGGACCCCCACACCACAATCCGGGAATAGGATGGTCCGCCAGGGCTACGTCCTCAACTGAGTCCCGTGGAAAGCCTAATTCTGCCCTGACGAATCAGGTCAGCCATTCTCCCATAGCCAAAGGCTAAGCCTAGGTTACGTGATCAGACTCTGGACACCTGAGGACTGAACCCAGGTCCTCCTGTGGATGGGAAAGTCAGTCTGTAGGAAGGACTCAGCCTCTCAGGCAGAAACTGACCCTTTCCTTCTGTGCTATCCAGTACCTTCAGATATATAGAAACCAGCATGCTCCCCTGAGGGCATTCCACCCTCTTGGCCTGTCCCGTCCAAAATTCCATCGCCTGAGGATTCTGCTGAGTCCCACCCTCAACTCAGCCCTTGTTGTGTCAGTATTGTGTGGCCAGTTCCGACATGCCTTGTTCCTAAAACATAACCCTAACCCTTACTCTAACCCTCACCTAAACATAAACCTAACCCTAACCCTAACCCTAACCCTAACCCTATACCTCACATGAAGCCGTGGTCGGCTGCTCAGCCTTCCAACCTCAGAGGCCTGGTTCCCAAAATCTCCCGATGGAAGAACCCTGAGCCACACTGCAGAATTCCACTTGATCACTATATAAAACATGCCTGAATATATTTATTTATTTATTTATAATGATTTTATTTATTTGTTGGACAGACTGTGATCACAAGTAGGATGTGTTTTTGTCTGAAGGAAGGGGGAATAAGGCTCCCTGCAGTGGGGAGGGCCCGGTGTCAAACTAGATTCCTCTTCCCTGGGATCTTGACCTGGGCTGAGGCAAGAGTTCACATCCAATGAGGTACACAGGTGTTCTGGAAAGCATACCCTATAGCAATGACCTTCAGCCTTAGCATAATGCGAAGCCCAAGTCATGTGCTAAGTCTTCTGTCCTCAAAGGCCTGGTTCCCAAACTCTCCCCATGGGGGAACCCTGAGCTGCCCCGCACAAATGACCTAGATTCCAATAGGAAATCATGCCATCTCTTTTATATATTTATTATTTATGTATTTATTTATTTATTGCCTCAAGATTTTACTTTTTCACTTTGCAGGAAGCGAAAAGATGTAGGCAGTGTTGCACGCCCAGAGAAGGGAAAGAAGGCTCCCTGCTGAGGAGACAGCCCGATGTGGGGCTCCATCCCAGGACTCTGGGATCATGTCCAGAGCTAAGGCAATGGCCTAACCCACTGACTCACCCAGGTGTTACCAACAGCATTCACTTGTGAAATAACCTTCCCGGTAATACTGATGCAAAGCCCCTGTCCCATGCTCAGGCTTCTGTCCTCAGTAGCCTGGTCCATGAACTCTGCAGATGCGGGAACCCTGAGGTGCACCGCACAATGTCCATAGATCCCAATGGGAACGTTTGCCCTTTCGAAATGAGCTGAATCCGTAGAACAGGTAAAATCTGCATGCACCCCTTGGGACACAGCTCCAAGGAGCGCCCACCTGAAGCGGGAACCAGGAGTTTGATGATCCCTCAGCAAGGGCCGGTAGGGCCTCCCATGTGCATCGGCCTAACCCTAACCCGAGGGTGCTTCTTCAGACTTCTATCCCCGGTTGCCTGCCCTGGTAGCCCTCTAGGTAGGGGATTCCTTCTTCATATCGCAGGCCCCTGGGTGCCGCCCACTAGGCAAATGGGAAGTTTAGCCCTGTGGAAGACCCTCGGGGAGGGAGAAATCTGCCTGTCCGATCATTCTACCAACACCTTCCTAGGACCCCCACACCACAATCCGGGAATAGGATGGTCCCCCAGGGCTACGTCCTCAACTGAGTCCCGTGGAAAGCCTAATTCTGCCCTGACGAATCAGGTCAGCCATTCTCCCAGAGCCAAAGGCTAAGCCTAGGTTACGTGATCAGACTCTGGACACCGGAGGACTGAACCCAGGTCCTCCTGTGGATGGGAAAGTCAGTCTGTAGGAAGGACTCAGCCTCTCAGGCAGAAACTGACCCTTTCCTTCTGTGCTATCCAGTACCTTCAGATATATAGAAACCAGCATGCTCCCCTGAGGGCATTCCACCCTCTTGGCCTGTCCCGTCCAAAATTCCATCGGCTGAGGATTCTGCTGAGTCCCACCCTCAACTCAGCCCTTGGTGTGCCAGTATTGTGTGGCCAGTTCCGACATGCCTTGTTCCTAAAACATAACCCTAACCCTTACTCTAACCCTCACCTAAACATAACCCTAACCCTAACCCTAACCCTAACTCTAACCCTATACCTCACATGAAGCCGTGGTCGGCTGCTCAGCCTTCCAACCTCAGAGGCCTGGTTCCCAAAATCTCCCGATGGAAGAACCCTGAGCCACACTGCAGAATTCCACTTGATCACTATATAAAACATGCCTGAATATATTTATTTATTTATTTATAATGATTTTATTTATTTGTTGGACAGACTGTGATCACAAGTAGGATGTGTTTTTGTCTGAAGGAAGGGGGAATAAGGCTCCCTGCAGTGGGGAGGGCCCGGTGTCAAACTAGATTCCTCTTCCCTGGGATCTTGACCTGGGCTGAGGTAAGAGTTCATCCAATGAGGTACACAGGTGTTCTGGAAAGCATACCCTATAGCAATGACCTTCAGCCTTAGCATAATGCGAAGCCCAAGTCATGTGCTCAGTCTTCTGTCCTCAAAGGCCTGGTTCCCAAACTCTCCCCATGGGGGAACCCTGAGCTGCCCCGCACAAATGACATAGATACCAATAGGAAATCATGCCCTCTCTTTTATATATTTATTATTTATGTATTTATTTATTTATTGCCTCAAGATTTTACTTTTTCACTTTGCAGGGAGCGAAAAGATGTAGGCAGTGTTGCACGCCCAGAGAAGGGAAAGAAGGCTCCCTGCTGAGGAGACAGCCCGATGTGGGGCTCCATCCCAGGACTCTGGGATCATGTCCTGAGCTGAAGGCAGTGGCCTAACCCACTGACTCACCCAGGTGTTACCAACAGCATTCACTTGTGAAATAACCTTCACGGTAATCCTGATGCAAAGCCCCTGTCCCATGCTCAGGCTTCTGTCCTCAGTAGCCTGGTCCATGAACTCTGCAGATGCGGGAACCCTGAGGTGCACCGCACAATGTCCATAGATCCCAATGGGAACGTTTGCCCTTTAGAAATGAGCTGAATCCGTAGAACAGGTGAAATCTGCATGCACCCCTTGGGACAGAGCTCCAAGGAGCGCCCACCTGAAGCGGGAACCAGGAGTTTGATGATCCCTCAGCAAGGGCCGGTAGGGCCTCCCATGTGCATCGGCCTAACCCTAACCCGAGGGTGCTTCTTCAGAATTCAATCCCCGGTTGCCTGCCCTGGTAGCCCTCTAGATAGGGGATTCCTTCTTCACATCACAGGCCTCTGGGTGCCGCCCACTAGGCAAATGGGAAGTTTAGCCCTGTGGAAGACCCTCGGGGAGGGAGAAATCTGCCTGTCCGATCATTCTACCAACACCTTCCTAGGACCCCCACACCACAATCCGGGAATAGGATGGTCCGCCAGGGCTACGTCCTCAACTGAGTCCCGTGGAAAGCCTAATTCTGCCCTGACAAATCAGGTCAGCCATTCTCTCAGAGCCAAAGGCTAAGCCTAGGTTACGTGATCAGACTCTGGACACCGGAGGACTGAACCCAGGTCCTCCTGTGGATGGGAAAGTCAGTCTGTAGGAAGGACTCAGCCTCTCAGGCAGAAACTGACCCTTTCCTTCTGTGCTATCCAGTACCTTCAGATATATAGAAACCAGCATGCTCCCCTGAGGGCATTCCACCCTCTTGGCCTGTCCCGTCCAAAATTCCATCGCCTGAGGATTCTGTTGAGTCCCACCCTCAACACAGCCCTTGGTGTGCCAGTATTGTGTGGCCAGTTCCGACATGCCTTGTTCCTAAAACATAACCCTAACCCTTACTCTAACCCTCACCTAAACATAACCCTAACCCTAACCCTAACCCTAACCCTAACCCTATACCTCACATGAAGCCGTGGTCGGCTGCTCAGCCTTCCAACCTCAGAGGCCTGGTTCCCAAAATCTACCGATGGAAGAACCCTGAGCCACACTGCAGAATTCCACTTGATCACTATATAAAACATGCCTGAATATATTTATTTATTTATTTATAATGATTTTATTTATTTGTTGGACAGACTGAGATCACAAGTAGGCTGTGTTTTTGTCCGAAGGAAGGGGGAATAAGGCTCCCTGCAGTGGGGAGGGCCCCGTGTCAAACTAGATTCCTCTTCCCTGGGATCTTGACCTGGGCCGAGGCAAGAGGTCACATCCAATGAGGTACACAGGTGTTCTGGAAAGCATACCCTATAGCAATGACCTTCAGCCTTAGCATAATGCGAAGCCCAAGTCATGTGCTAAGTCTTCTGTCCTCAAAGGCCTGGTTCCCAAACTCTCCCCATGGGGGAACCCTGAGCTGCCCCGCACAAATGACCTAGATTCCAATAGGAAATCATGCCCTCTCTTTTATATATTTATTATTTATGTATTTATTTATTTATTGCCTCAAGATTTTACTTTTTCACTTTGCAGGAAGCGAAAAGATGTAGGCAGTGTTGCACGCCCAGAGAAGGGAAAGAAGGCTCCCTGCTGAGGAGACAGCCCGATGTGGGGCTCCATCCCAGGACTCTGGGATCATGTCCTGAGCTGAAGGCAATGGCCTAACCCACTGACTCACCCAGGTGTTACCAACAGCATTCACTTGTGAAATAACCTTCACGGTAATCCTGATGCAAAGCGCCTGTCCCATGCTCAGGCTTCTGTCCTCAGTAGCCTGGTCCATGAACTCTGCAGATGCGGGAACCCTGAGGTGCACCGCACAATGTCCATAGATCCCAATGGGAACGTTTGCCCTTTAGAAATGAGCTGAATCCGTAGAACAGGTGAAATCTGCATGCACCCCTTGGGACACAGCTCCAAGGAGCGCCCACCTGAAGCGGGAACCAGGAGTTTGATGATCCCTCAGCAAGGGCCGGCAGGGCCTCCCATGTGCATCGGCCTAACCCTAACCCGAGGGTGCTTCTTCAGACTTCTATCCCCGGTTGCCTGCCCTGGTAGCCCTCTAGGTAGGGGATTCCTTCTTCATATCGCAGGCCCCTGGGTGCCGCCCACTAGGCAAATGGGAAGTTTAGCCCTGTGGAAGACCCTCGGGGAGGGAGAAATCTGCCTGTCCGATCATTCTACCAACACCTTCCTAGGACCCCCACACCACAATCCGGGAATAGGATGGTCCGCCAGGGCTACGTCCTCAACTGAGTCCCGTGGAAAGCCTAATTCTGCCCTGACGAATCAGGTCAGCCATTCTCCCATAGCCAAAGGCTAAGCCTAGGTTACGTGATCAGACTCTGGACACCTGAGGACTGAACCCAGGTCCTCCTGTGGATGGGAAAGTCAGTCTGTAGGAAGGACTCAGCCTCTCAGGCAGAAACTGACCCTTTCCTTCTGTGCTATCCAGTACCTTCAGATATATAGAAACCAGCATGCTCCCCTGAGGGCATTCCACCCTCTTGGCCTGTCCCGTCCAAAATTCCATCGCCTGAGGATTCTGCTGAGTCCCACCCTCAACTCAGCCCTTGTTGTGTCAGTATTGTGTGGCCAGTTCCGACATGCCTTGTTCCTAAAACATAACCCTAACCCTTACTCTAACCCTCACCTAAACATAAACCTAACCCTAACCCTAACCCTAACCCTAACCCTATACCTCACATGAAGCCGTGGTCGGCTGCTCAGCCTTCCAACCTCAGAGGCCTGGTTCCCAAAATCTCCCGATGGAAGAACCCTGAGCCACACTGCAGAATTCCACTTGATCACTATATAAAACATGCCTGAATATATTTATTTATTTATTTATAATGATTTTATTTATTTGTTGGACAGACTGTGATCACAAGTAGGATGTGTTTTTGTCTGAAGGAAGGGGGAATAAGGCTCCCTGCAGTGGGGAGGGCCCGGTGTCAAACTAGATTCCTCTTCCCTGGGATCTTGACCTGGGCTGAGGCAAGAGTTCACATCCAATGAGGTACACAGGTGTTCTGGAAAGCATACCCTATAGCAATGACCTTCAGCCTTAGCATAATGCGAAGCGCAAGTCATGTGCTCAGTCTTCTGTCCTCAAAGGCCTGGTTCCCAAACTCTCCCCATGGGGGAACCCTGAGCTGCCCCGCACAAATGACCTAGATTCCAATAGGAAATCATGCCCTCTCTTTTATATATTTATTATTTATGTATTTATTTATTTATTGCCTCAAGATTTTACTTTTTCACTTTGCAGGGAGCGAAAAGATGTAGGCAGTGTTGCACGCCCAGAGAAGGGAAAGAAGGCTCCCTGCTGAGGAGACAGCCCGATGTGGGGCTCCATCCCAGGACTCTGGGATCATGTCCTGAGCTGAAGGCAGTGGCCTAACCCACTGACTCACCCAGGTGTTACCAACAGCATTCACTTGTGAAATAACCTTCACGGTAATCCTGATGCAAAGCCCCTGTCCCATGCTCAGGCTTCTGTCCTCAGTAGCCTGGTCCATGAACTCTGCAGATGCGGGAACCCTGAGGTGCACCGCACAATGTCCATAGATGCCAATGGGAACGTTTGCCCTTTAGAAATGAGCTGAATCCGTAGAACAGGTGAAATCTGCATGCACCCCTTGGGACACAGCTCCAAGGAGCGCCCACCTGAAGCGGGAACCAGGAGTTTGATGATCCCTCAGCAAGGGCCGGTAGGGCCTCCCATGTGCATCGGCCTAACCCTAACCCGAGGGTGCTTCTTCAGACTTCTATCCCCGGTTGCCTGCCCTGGTAGCCCTCTAGGTAGGGGATTCCTTCTTCACATCACAGGCCTCTGGGTGCCGCCCACTAGGCAAATGGGAAGTTTAGCCCTGTGGAAGACCCTCGGGGAGGGAGAAATCTGCCTGTCCGATCATTCTACCAACACCTTCCTAGGACCCCCACACCACAATCCGGGAATAGGATGGTCCGCCAGGGATACGTCCTCAACTGAGTCCCGTGGAAAGCCTAATTCTGCCCTGACAAATCAGGTCAGCCATTCTCCCAGAGCCAAAGGCTAAGCCTAGGTTACGTGATCAGACTCTGGACACCGGAGGACTGAACCCAGGTCCTCCTGTGGATGGGAAAGTCAGTCTGTAGGAAGGACTCAGCCTCTCAGGCAGAAACTGAACCTTTCCTACTGTGCTATCCAGTACCTTCAGATATATAGAAACCAGCATGCTCCCCTGAGGGCATTCCACCCTTTGGCCTGTCCCGTCCAAAATTCCATCGGCTGAGGATTCTGATGAGTCCCACCCTCAACTCAGCCCTTGGTGTGCCAGTATTGTGTGGCCAGTTCCGACATGCCTTGTTCCTAAAACATAACCCTAACCCTTACTCTAACCCTCACCTAAACATAACCCTAACCCTAACCCTAACCCTAACCCTAACCCTATACCTCACATGAAGCCGTGGGCGGCTGCTCAGCCTTCCAACCTCAGAGGCCTGGTTCCCAAAATCTCCCGATGGAAGAACCCTGAGCCACACTGCAGAATTGCACTTGATCACTATATAAAACATGCCTGAATATATTTATTTATTTATTTATAATGATTTTATTTATTTGTTGGACAGACTGAGATCACAAGTAGGCTGTGTTTTTGTCCGAAGGAAGGGGGAATAAGGCTCCCTGCAGTGGGGAGGGCCCCGTGTCAAACTAGATTCCTCTTCCCTGGGATCTTGACCTGGGCCGAGGCAAGAGGTCACATCCAATGAGGTACACAGGTGTTCTGGAAAGCATACCCTATAGCAATGACCTTCAGCCTTAGCATAATGCGAAGCCCAAGTCATGTGCTCAGTCTTCTGTCCTCAAAGGCCTGGTTCCCAAACTCTCCCCATGGGGGAACCCTGAGCTGCCCCGCACAAATGACCTAGATTCCAATAGGAAATCATGCCCTCTCTTTTATATATTTATTATTTATGTATTTATTTATTTATTGCCTCAAGATTTTACTTTTTCACTTTGCAGGAAGCGAAAAGATGTAGGCAGTGTTGCACGCCCAGAGAAGGGAAAGAAGGCTCCCTGATGAGGAGACAGCCCAATGTGGGGCTCCATCCCAGGACTCTGGGATCATGTCCTGAGCTGAAGGCAATGGCCTAACCCACTGACTCACCCAGGTGTTACCAACAGCATTCACTTGTGAAATAACCTTCACGGTAATCCTGATGCAAAGCCCCTGTCCCATGCTCAGGCTTCTGTCCTCAGTAGCCTGGTCCATGAACTCTGCAGATGCGGGAACCCTGAGGTGCACCGCACAATGTCCATAGATCCCAATGGGAACGTTTGCCCTTTCGAAATGAGCTGAATCCGTAGAACAGGTGAAATCTGCATGCACCCCTTGGGACACAGCTCCAAGGAGCGCCCACCTGAAGCGGGAACCAGGAGTTTGATGATCCCTCAGCAAGGGCCGGTAGGGCCTCCCATATGCATCGGCCTAACCCTAACCCGAGGGTGCTTCTTCAGACTTCTATCCCCGGTTGCCTGCCCTGGTAGCCCTCTAGGTAGGGGATTCCTTCTTCACATCGCAGGCCCCTGGGTGCCGCCCACTAGGCAAATGGGAAGTTTAGCCCTGTGGAAGACCCTCGGGGAGGGAGAAATCTGCCTGTCCGATCATTCTACCAACACCTTCCTAGGACCCCCACACCACAATCCGGGAATAGGATGGTCCGCCAGGGCTACGTCCTCAACTGAGTCCCGTGGAAAGCCTAATTCTGCCCTGACAAATCAGGTCAGCCATTCTCCCAGAGCCAAAGGCTAAGCCTAGGTTACGGGATCAGACTCTGGACACCGGAGGACTGAACCCAGGTCCTCCTGTGGATGGGAAAGTCAGTCTGTAGGAAGGACTCAGCCTCTCAGGCAGAAACTGACCTTTTCCTTCTGTGCTATCCAGTACCTTCAAATATATAGAAACCAGCATGCTCCCCTGAGGGCATTCCACCCTCTTGGCCTGTCCCGTCCAAAATTCCATTGGCTGAGGATTCTGCTGAGTCCCACCCTCAACTCAGCCCTTGGTGTGCCAGTATTGTGTGGCCAGTTCCGACATGCCTTGTTCCTAAAACATAACCCTAACCCTTACTCTAATCCTCACCTAAACATAACCCTAACCCTAACCCTAACCCTAACCCTAACCCTATACCTCACATGAAGCCGTGGGCGGCTGCTCAGCCTTCCAACCTCAGAGGCCTGGTTCCCAAAATCTCCCGATGGAAGAACCCTGAGCCACACTGCAGAATTGCACTTGATCACTATATAAAACATGCCTGAATATATTTATTTATTTATTTATAATGATTTTATTTATTTGTTGGACGGACTGAGATCACAAGTAGGCTGTGTTTTTGTCCGAAGGAAGGGGGAATAAGGCTCCCTGCAGTGGGGAGGGCCCCGTGTCAAACTAGATTCCTCTTCCCTGGGATCTTGACCTGGGCCGAGGCAAGAGGTCACATCCAATGAGGTACACAGGTGTTCTGGAAAGCATACCCTATAGCAATGACCTTCAGGCTTAGCATAATGCGAAGCCCAAGTCATGTGCTCAGTCTTCTGTCCTCAAAGGCCTGGTTCCAAACTCTCCCCATGGGGGAACCCTGAGCTGCCCCGCACAAATGACCTAGATTCCAATAGGAAATCATGCCCTCTCTTTTATATATTTATTATTTATGTATTTATTTATTTATTGCCTCAAGATTTTACTTTTTCACTTTGCAGGAAGCGAAAAGATGTAGGCAGTGTTGCACGCCCAGAGAAGGGAAAGAAGGCTCCCTGATGAGGAGACAGCCCGATGTGGGGCTCCATCCCAGGACTCTGGGATCATGTCCTGAGCTGAAGGCAATGGCCTAACCCACTGACTCACCCAGGTGTTACCAACAGCATTCACTTGTGAAATAACCTTCACAGTAATCCTGATGCAAAGCCCCTGTCCCATGCTCAGGCTTCTGTCCTCAGTAGCCTGGTCCATGAACTCTGCAGATGCGGGAACCCTGAGGTGCACCGCACAATGTCCATAGATCCCAATGGGAACGTTTGCCCTTTCGAAATGAGCTGAATCCGTAGAACAGGTGAAATCTGCATGCACCCCTTGGGACACAGCTCCAAGGAGCGCCCACCTGAAGCGGGAACCAGGAGTTTGATGATCCCTCAGCAAGGGCCGGTAGGGCCTCCCATGTGCATCGGCCTAACCCTAACCCGAGGGTGCTTCTTCAGACTTCTATCCCCGGTTGCCTGCCCTGGTAGCCCTCTAGGTAGGGGATTCCTTCTTCACTTCGCAGGCCCCTGGGTGCCGCCCACTAGGCAAATGGGAAGTTTAGCCCTGTGGAAGACCCTCGGGGAGGGAGAAATCTGCCTGTCCGATCATTCTACCAACACCTTCCTAGGACCCCCACACCACAATCCGGGAATAGGATGGTCCGCCAGGGCTACGTCCTCAACTGAGTCCCGTGGAAAGCCTAATTCTGCCCTGACAAATCAGGTCAGCCATTCTCCCAGAGCCAAAGGCTAAGCCTAGGTTACGTGATCAGACTCTGGACACCGGAGGACTGAACCCAGGTCCTCCTGTGGATGGGAAAGTCAGTCTGTAGGAAGGACTCAGCCTCTCAGGCAGAAACTGACCCTTTCCTTCTGTGCTATCCAGTACCTTCAGATATATAGAAACCAGCATGCTCCCCTGAGGGCATTCCACCCTCTTGGCCTGTCCCGTCCAAAATTCCATCGGCTGAAGATTCTGCTGAGTCCCACCCTCAACTCAGCCCTTGGTGTGCCAGTATTGTGTGGCCAGTTCCGACATGCCTTGTTCCTAAAACATAACCCTAACCCTTACTCTAACCCTCACCTAAACATAACCCTAACCCTAACCCTAACCCTAACCCTAACCCTAACCCTATACCTCACATGAAGCCGTCGTCGGCTGCTCAGCCTTCCAACCTCAGAGGCCTGGTTCCCAAAATCTCCCGATGGAAGAACCCTGAGCCACACTGCAGAATTGCACTTGATCACTATATAAAACATGCCTGAATATATTTATTTATTTATTTATTTATAATGATTTTATTTATTTGTTGGACAGACTGAGATCACAAGTAGTCTGTGTTTTTGTCCGAAGGAAGGGGGAATAAGGCTCCCTGCAGTGGGGAGGGACCCGTGTCAAACTAGATTCCTCTTCCCTGGGATCTTGACCTGGGCCGAGGCAAGAGGTCACATCCAATGAGGTACACAGGTGTTCTGGAAAGCATACCCTATAGCAATGACCTTCAGCCTTAGCATAATGCGAAGCCCAAGTCATGTGCTCAGTCTTCTGTCCTCAAAGGCCTGGTTCCCAAACTCTCCCCATGGGGGAACCCTGAGCTGCCCCGCACAAATGACATAGATACCAATAGGAAATCATGCCCTCTCTTTTATATATTTATTATTTATGTATTTATTTATTTATTGCCTCAAGATTTTACTTTTTCACTTTGCAGGGAGCGAAAAGATGTAGGCAGTGTTGCACGCCCAGAGAAGGGAAAGAAGGCTCCCTGCTGAGGAGACAGCCCGATGTGGGGCTCCATCCCAGGACTCTGGGATCATGTCCTGAGCTGAAGGCAATGGCCTAACCCACTGACTCACCCAGGTGTTACCAACAGCATTCACTTGTGAAATAACCTTCACGGTAATCCTGATGCAAAGCCCCTGTCCCATGCTCAGGCTTCTGTCCTCAGTAGCCTGGTCCATGAACTCTGCAGATGCGGGAACCCTGAGGTGCACCGCACAATGTCCATAGATCCCAATGGGAAC
The DNA here is from genome assembly GCF_964662115.1 of Mustela nivalis. NCBI lineage: Eukaryota > Metazoa > Chordata > Mammalia > Carnivora > Mustelidae > Mustela > Mustela nivalis. The sequence goes on along the minus strand of NW_028136481.1, from coordinate 971,234 downwards.
GTTTGCCCTTTAGAAATGAGCTGAATCCGTAGAACAGGTGAAATCTGCATGCACCCCTTGGGACACAGCTCCAAGGAGCGCCCACCTGAAGCGGGAACCAGGAGTTTGATGATCCCTCAGCAAGGGCCGGTAGGGCCTCCCATGTGCATCGGCCTAACCCTAACCCGAGGGTGCTTCTTCAGAATTCTATCCCCGGTTGCCTGCCCTGGTAGCCCTCTAGGTAGGGGATTCCTTCTTCACATCACAGGCCTCTTGGTGCCGCCCACTAGGCAAATGGGAAGTTTAGCCCTGTGGAAGACCCTCGGGGAGGGAGAAATCTGCCTGTCCGATCATTATACCAACACCTTCCTAGGACCCCCACACCACAATCCGGGAATAGGATGGTCCGCCAGGGCTACGTCCTCAACTGAGTCCCGTGGAAAGCCTAATTCTGCCCTGACAAATCAGGTCAGCCATTCTCTCAGAGCCAAAGGCTAAGCCTAGGTTACGTGATCAGACTCTGGACACCGGAGGACTGAACCCAGGTCCTCCTGTGGATGGGAAAGTCAGTCTGTAGGAAGGACTCAGCCTCTCAGGCAGAAACTGACCCTTTCCTTCTGTGCTATCCAGTACCTTCAGATATATAGAAACCAGCATGCTCCCCTGAGGGCATTCCACCCTCTTGGCCTGTCCCGTCCAAAATTCCATCGCCTGAGGATTCTGTTGAGTCCCACCCTCAACACAGCCCTTGGTGTGCCAGTATTGTGTGGCCAGTTCCGACATGCCTTGTTCCTAAAACATAACCCTAACCCTTACTCTAACCCTCACCTAAACATAACCCTAACCCTAACCCTAACCCTAACCCTAACCCTATACCTAACATGAAGCCGTGGTCGGCTGCTCAGCCTTCCAACCTCAGAGGCCTGGTTCCCAAAATCTACCGATGGAAGAACCCTGAGCCACACTGCAGAATTCCACTTGATCACTATATAAAACATGCCTGAATATATTTATTTATTTATTTATAATGATTTTATTTATTTGTTGGACAGACTGAGATCACAAGTAGGCTGTGTTTTTGTCCGAAGGAAGGGGGAATAAGGCTCTCTGCAGTGGGGAGGGCCCCGTGTCAAACTAGATTCCTCTTCCCTGGGATCTTGACCTGGGCCGAGGCAAGAGGTCACATCCAATGAGGTACACAGGTGTTCTGGAAAGCATACCCTATAGCAATGACCTTCAGCCTTAGCATAATGCGAAGCCCAAGTCATGTGCTAAGTCTTCTGTCCTTAAAGGCCTGGTTCCCAAACTCTCCCCATGGGGGAACCCTGAGCTGCCCCGCACAAATGACCTAGATTCCAATAGGAAATCATGCCCTCTCTTTTATATATTTATTATTTATGTATTTATTTATTTATTGCCTCAAGATTTTACTTTTTCACTTTGCAGGAAGCGAAAAGATGTAGGCAGTGTTGCACGCCCAGAGAAGGGAAAGAAGGCTCCCTGCTGAGGAGACAGCCCGATGTGGGGCTCCATCCCAGGACTCTGGGATCATGTCCTGAGCTGAAGGCAATGGCCTAACCCACTGACTCACCCAGGTGTTACCAACAGCATTCACTTGTGAAATAACCTTCACGGTAATCCTGATGCAAAGCCCCTGTCCCATGCTCAGGCTTCTGTCCTCAGTAGCCTGGTCCATGAACTCTGCAGATGCGGGAACCCTGAGGTGCACCGCACAATGTCCATAGATCCCAATGGGAACGTTTGCCCTTTAGAAATGAGCTGAATCCGTAGAACAGGTGAAATCTGCATGCACCCCTTGGGACACAGCTCCAAGGAGCGCCCACCTGAAGCGGGAACCAGGAGTTTGATGATCCCTCAGCAAGGGCCGGCAGGACCTCCCATGTGCATCGGCCTAACCCTAACCCGAGGGTGCTTCTTCAGACTTCTATCCCCGGTTGCCTGCCCTGGTAGCCCTCTAGGTAGGGGATTCCTTCTTCATATCGCAGGCCCCTGGGTGCCGCCCACTAGGCAAATGGGAAGTTTAGCCCTGTGGAAGACCCTCGGGGAGGGAGAAATCTGCCTGTCCGATCATTCTACCAACACCTTCCTAGGACCCCCACACCACAATCCGGGAATAGGATGGTCCGCCAGGGCTACGTCCTCAACTGAGTCCCGTGGAAAGCCTAATTCTGCCCTGACGAATCAGGTCAGCCATTCTCCCAGAGCCAAAGGCTAAGCCTAGGTTACGTGTTTAGACTCTGGACACCGGAAAAATGAACCCAGATCCTCCTGTGGATGGGAAAGTCAGTCTGTAGGAAGGACTCAGCCTCTCAGGCAGAAACTGACCCTTTCCTTCTGTGCTATCCAGTACCTTCAGATATATAGAAACCAGCATGCTCCCCTGAGGGCATTCCACCCTCTTGGCCTGTCCCGTCCAAAATCCCATCGCCTGAGGATTCTGCTGAGTCCCACCCTCAACTCAGCCCTTGGTGTGCTAGTATTGTGTGGCCAGTTCCGAAATGCCTTGTTCCTAAGACATAACAATAACCCTTACTCTAACCCTCACCTAAACATAATCCTAACCCTAAACATAACTCTAACCCTATACCTCACATGAAGCCGTCGTCGGCTGCTCAGCCTTCCAACCTCAGAGGCCTGGTTCCCAAAATCTCCCGATGGAAGAACCCTGAGCCACACTGCAGAATTCCACTTGATCACTATATAAAACATGCCTGAATATATTTATTTATTTATTTATAATGATTTTATTTATTTGTTGGACAGACTGAGATCACAAGTAGGCTGTGTTTTTGTCTGAAGGAAGGGGGAATAAGGCTCCCTGCAGTGGGGAGGGCCCGGTGTCAAACTAGATTCCTCTTCCCTGGGATCTTGACCTGGGCTGAGGCAAGAGGTCACATCCAATGAGGTACACAGGTGTTCTGGAAAGCATACCCTATAGTAATGACCTTCAGCCTTAGCATAATGCGAAGCCCAAGTCATGTGCTCAGTCTTCTGTCCTCAAAGGCCTGGTTCCCAAACTCTCCCCATGGGGGAACCCTGAGCTGCCCCGCACAAATGACCTAGATTCCAATAGGAAATCATGCCATCTCTTTTATATATTTATTATTTATGTATTTATTTATTTATTGCCTCAAGATTTTACTTTTTCACTTTGCAGGAAGCGAAAAGATGTAGGCAGTGTTGCACGCCCAGAGAAGGGAAAGAAGGCTCCCTGCTGAGGAGACAGCCCGATGTGGGGCTCCATCCCAGGACTCTGGGATCATGTCCTGAGCTAAGGCAATGGCCTAACCCACTGACTCACCCAGGTGTTACCAACAGCATTCACTTGTGAAATAACCTTCACGGTAATACTGATGCAAAGCCCCTGTCCCATGCTCAGGCTTCTGTCCTCAGTAGCCTGGTCCATGAACTCTGCAGATGCGGGAACCCTGAGGTGCACCGCACAATGTCCATAGATCCCAATGGGTACGTTTGCCCTTTCGAAATGAGCTGAATCCGTAGAACAGGTAAAATCTGCATGCACCCCTTGGGACACAGCTCCAAGGAGCGCCCACCTGAAGCGGGAACCAGGAGTTTGATGATCCCTCAGCAAGGGCCGGTAGGGCCTCCCATGTGCATCGGCCTAACCCTAACCCGAGGGTGCTTCTTCAGACTTCTATCCCCGGTTGCCTGCCCTGGTAGCCCTCTAGGTAGGGGATTCCTTCTTCATATCGCAGGCCCCTGGGTGCCGCCCACTAGGCAAATGGGAAATTTAGCCCTGTGTAAGACCCTCGGGGAGGGAGAAATCTGCCTGTCCGATCATTCTACCAACACCTTCCTAGGACCCCCACACCACAATCCGGGAATAGGATGGTCCCCCAGGGCTACGTCCTCAACTGAGTCCAGTGGAAAGCCTAATTCTGCCCTGACGAATCAGGTCAGCCATTCTCCCAGAGCCAAAGGCTAAGCCTAGGTTACGTGATCAGACTCTGGACACCGGAGGACTGAACCCAGGTCCTCCTGTGGATGGGAAAGTCAGTCTGTAGGAAGGACTCAGCCTCTCAGGCAGAAACTGACCCTTTCCTTCTGTGCTATCCAGTACCTTCAGATATATAGAAACCAGCATGCTCCCCTGAGGGCATTCCACCCTCTTGGACTGTCCCGTCCAATATTCCATCGCCTGAGGATTCTGCTGAGTCCCACCCTCAACTCAGCCCTTGGTGTGCCAGTATTGTGTGGCCAGTTCCGACATGCCTTGTTCCTAAAACATAACCCTAACCCTTACTCTAACCCTCACCTAAACATAACCCTAACCCTAACCCTAACCCTAACTCTAACCCTATACCTCACATGAAGCCGTGGTCGGCTGCTCAGCCTTCCAACCTCAGAGGCCTGGTTCCCAAAATCTCCCGATGGAAGAACCCTGAGCCACACTGCAGAATTCCACTTGATCACTATATAAAACATGCCTGAATATATTTATTTATTTATTTATAATGATTTTATTTATTTGTTGGACAGACTGTGATCACAAGTAGGATGTGTTTTTGTCTGAAGGAAGGGGGAATAAGGCTCCCTGCAGTGGGGAGGGCCCGGTGTCAAACTAGATTCCTCTTCCCTGGGATCTTGACCTGGGCCGAGGCAAGAGGTCACATCCAATGAGGTACACAGGTGTTCTGGAAAGCATACCCTATAGCAATGACCTTCAGCCTTAGCATAATGCGAAGCCCAAGTCATGTGCTCAGTCTTCTGTCCTCAAAGGCCTGGTTCCCAAACTCTCCCCATGGGGGAACCCTGAGCTGCCCCGCACAAATGACATAGATACCAATAGGAAATCATGCCCTCTCTTTTATATATTTATTATTTATGTATTTATTTATTTATTGCCTCAAGATTTTACTTTTTCACTTTGCAGGGAGCGAAAAGATGTAGGCAGTGTTGCACGCCCAGAGAAGGGAAAGAAGGCTCCCTGATGAGGAGACAGCCCGATGTGGGGCTCCATCCCAGGACTCTGGGATCATGTCCTGAGCTGAAGGCAGTGGCCTAACCCACTGACTCACCCAGGTGTTACCAACAGCATTCACTTGTGAAATAACCTTCACGGTAATCCTGATGCAAAGCCCCTGTCCCATGCTCAGGCTTCTGTCCTCAGTAGCCTGGTCCATGAACTCTGCAGAAGCGGGAACCCTGAGGTGCACCGCACAATGTCCATAGATCCCAATGGGAACGTTTGCCCTTTAGAAATGAGCTGAATCCGTAGAACAGGTGAAATCTGCATGCACCCCTTGGGACAGAGCTCCAAGGAGCGCCCACCTGAAGCAGGAACCAGGAGTTTGATGATCCCTCAGCAAGGGCCGGTAGGGCCTCCCATGTGCATCGGCCTAACCCTAACCCGAGGGTGCTTCTTCAGAATTCTATCCCCGGTTGCCTGCCCTGGTAGCCCTCTAGGTAGGGGATTCCTTCTTCACATCACAGGCCTCTGGGTGCCGCCCACTAGGCAAATGGGAAGTTTAGCCCTGTGGATGACCGTCGGGGAGGGAGAAATCTGCCTGTCCGATCATTCTACCAACACCTTCCTAGGACCCCCACACCACAATCCGGGAATAGGATGGTCCGCCAGGGCTACGTCCTCAACTGAGTCCCGTGGAAAGCCTAATTCTGCCCTGACAAATCAGGTCAGCCATTCTCTCAGAGCCAAAGGCTAAGCCTAGGTTACGTGATCAGACTCTGGACACCGGAGGACTGAACCCAGGTCCTCCTGTGGATGGGAAAGTCAGTCTGTAGGAAGGACTCAGCCTCTCAGGCAGAAACTGACCCTTTCCTTCTGTGCTATCCAGTACCTTCAGATATATAGAAACCAGCATGCTCCCCTGAGGGCATTCCACCCTCTTGGCCTGTCCCGTCCAAAATTCCATCGCCTGAGGATTCTGTTGAGTCCCACCCTCAACACAGCCCTTGGTGTGCCAGTATTGTGTGGCCAGTTCCGACATGCCTTGTTCCTAAAACATAACCCTAACCCTTACTCTAACCCTCACCTAAACATAACCCTAACCCTAACCCTAACCCTAACCCTATACCTCACATGAAGCCGTGGTCGGCTGCTCAGCCTTCCAACCTCAGAGGCCTGGTTCCCAAAATCTACCGATGGAAGAACCCTGAGCCACACTGCAGAATTCCACTTGATCACTATATAAAACATGCCTGAATATATTTATTTATTTATTTATAATGATTTTATTTATTTGTTGGACAGACTGAGATCACAAGTAGGCTGTGTTTTTGTCCGAAGGAAGGGGGAATAAGGCTCCCTGCAGTGGGGAGGGCCCCGTGTCAAACTAGATTCCTCTTCCCTGGGATCTTGACCTGGGCCGAGGCAAGAGGTCACATCCAATGAGGTACACAGGTGTTCTGGAAAGCATACCCTATAGCAATGACCTTCAGCCTTAGCATAATGCGAAGCCCAAGTCATGTGCTAAGTCTTCTGTCCTCAAAGGCCTGGTTCCCAAACTCTCCCCATGGGGGAACCCTGAGCTGCCCCGCACAAATGACCTAGATTCCAATAGGAAATCATGCCCTCTCTTTTATATATTTATTATTTATGTATTTATTTATTTATTGCCTCAAGATTTTACTTTTTCACTTTGCAGGAAGCGAAAAGATGTAGGCAGTGTTGCACGCCCAGTGAAGGGAAAGAAGGCTCCCTGCTGAGGAGACAGCCCGATGTGGGGCTCCATCCCAGGACTCTGGGATCATGTCCTGAGCTGAAGGCAGTGGCCTAACCCACTGACTCACCCAGGTGTTACCAACAGCATTCACTTGTGAAATAACCTTCACGGTAATCCTGATGCAAAGCCCCTGTCCCATGCTCAGGCTTCTGTCCTCAGTAGCCTGGTCCATGAACTCTGCAGATGCGGGAACCCTGAGGTGCACCGCACAATGTCCATAGATCCCAATGGGATCGTTTGCCCTTTAGAAATGAGCTGAATCCGTAGAACAGGTGAAATCTGCATGCACCCCTTGGGACACAGCTCCAAGGAGCGCCCACCTGAAGCGGGAACCAGGAGTTTGATGATCCCTCAGCAAGGGCCGGCAGGGCCTCCCATGTGCATCGGCCTAACCCTAACCCGAGGGTGCTTCTTCAGACTTCTATCCCCGGTTGCCTGCCCTGGTAGCCCTCTAGGTAGGGGATTCCTTCTTCATATCGCAGGCCCCTGGGTGCCGCCCACTAGGCAAATGGGAAGTTTAGCCCTGTGGAAGACCCTCGGGGAGGGAGAAATCTGCCTGTCCGATCATTCTACCAACACCTTCCTAGGACCCCCACACCACAATCCGGGAATAGGATGGTCCGCCAGGGCTACGTCCTCAACTGAGTCCCGTGGAAAGCCTAATTCTGCCCTGACGAATCAGGTCAGCCATTCTCCCAGAGCCAAAGGCTAAGCCTAGGTTACGTGTTTAGACTCTGGACACCGGAAAAATGAACCCAGATCCTCCTGTGGATGGGAAAGTCAGTCTGTAGGAAGGACTCAGCCTCTCAGGCAGAAACTGACCCTTTCCTTCTGTGCTATCCAGTACCTTCAGATATATAGAAACCAGCATGCTCCCCTGAGGGCATTCCACCCTCTTGGCCTGTCCCGTCCAAAATCCCATCGCCTGAGGATTCTGCTGAGTCCCACCCTCAACTCAGCCCTTGGTGTGCTAGTATTGTGTGGCCAGTTCCGAAATGCCTTGTTCCTAAGACATAACAATAACCCTTACTCTAACCCTCACCTAAACATAATCCTAACCCTAAACATAACTCTAACCCTATACCTCACATGAAGCCGTCGTCGGCTGCTCAGCCTTCCAACCTCAGAGGCCTGGTTCCCAAAATCTCCCGATGGAAGAACCCTGAGCCACACTGCAGAATTCCACTTGATCACTATATAAAACATGCCTGAATATATTTATTTATTTATTTATAATGATTTTATTTATTTGTTGGACAGACTGAGATCACAAGTAGGCTGTGTTTTTGTCTGAAGGAAGGGGGAATAAGGCTCCCTGCAGTGGGGAGGGCCCGGTGTCAAACTAGATTCCTCTTCCCTGGGATCTTGACCTGGGCTGAGGCAAGAGGTCACATCCAATGTGGTACACAGGTGTTCTGGAAAGCATACCCTATAGCAATGACCTTCAGCCTTAGCATAATGCGAAGCCCAAGTCATGTGCTCAGTCTTCTGTCCTCAAAGGCCTGGTTCCCAAACTCTCCCCATGGGGGAACCCTGAGCTGCCCCGCACAAATGACCTAGATTCCAATAGGAAATCATGCCATCTCTTTTATATATTTATTATTTATGTATTTATTTATTTATTGCCTCAAGATTTTACTTTTTCACTTTGCAGGAAGCGAAAAGATGTAGGCAGTGTTGCACGCCCAGAGAAGGGAAAGAAGGCTCCCTGCTGAGGAGACAGCCCGATGTGGGGCTCCATCCCAGGACTCTGGGATCATGTCCTGAGCTAAGGCAATGGCCTAACACACTGACTCACCCAGGTGTTACCAACAGCATTCACTTGTGAAATAACCTTCACGGTAATACTGATGCAAAGCCCCTGTCCCATGCTCAGGCTTCTGTCCTCAGTAGCCTGGTCCATGAACTCTGCAGATGCGGGAACCCTGAGGTGCACCGCACAATGTCCATAGATCCCAATGGGTACGTTTGCCCTTTCGAAATGAGCTGAATCCGTAGAACAGGTAAAATCTGCATGCACCCCTTGGGACACAGCTCCAAGGAGCGCCCACCTGAAGCGGGAACCAGGAGTTTGATGATCCCTCAGCAAGGGCCGGTAGGGCCTCCCATGTGCATCGGCCTAACCCTAACCCGAGGGTGCTTCTTCAGACTTCTATCCCCGGTTGCCTGCCCTGGTAGCCCTCTAGGTAGGGGATTCCTTCTTCATATCGCAGGCCCCTGGGTGCCGCCCACTAGGCAAATGGGAAGTTTAGCCCTGTGTAAGACCCTCGGGGAGGGAGAAATCTGCCTGTCCGATCATTCTACCAACACCTTCCTAGGACCCCCACACCACAATCCGGGAATAGGATGGTCCCCCAGGGCTACGTCCTCAACTGAGTCCAGTGGAAAGCCTAATTCTGCCCTGACGAATCAGGTCAGCCATTCTCCCAGAGCCAAAGGCTAAGCCTAGGTTACGTGATCAGACTCTGGACACCGGAGGACTGAACCCAGGTCCTCCTGTGGATGGGAAAGTCAGTCTGTAGGAAGGACTCAGCCTCTCAGGCAGAAACTGACCCTTTCCTTCTGTGCTATCCAGTACCTTCAGATATATAGAAACCAGCATGCTCCCCTGAGGGCATTCCACCCTCTTGGACTGTCCCGTCCAATATTCCATCGCCTGAGGATTCTGATGAGTCCCACCCTCAACTCAGCCCTTGGTGTGCCAGTATTGTGTGGCCAGTTCCGACATGCCTTGTTCCTAAAACATAACCCTAACCCTTACTCTAACCCTCACCTAAACATAACCCTAACCCTAACCCTAACCCTAACTCTAACCCTATACCTCACATGAAGCCGTGGTCGGCTGCTCAGCCTTCCAACCTCAGAGGCCTGGTTCCCAAAATCTCCCGATGGAAGAACCCTGAGCCACACTGCAGAATTCCACTTGATCACTATATAAAACATGCCTGAATATATTTATTTATTTATTTATAATGATTTTATTTATTTGTTGGACAGACTGTGATCACAAGTAGGATGTGTTTTTGTCTGAAGGAAGGGGGAATAAGGCTCCCTGCAGTGGGGAGGGCCCGGTGTCAAACTAGATTCCTCTTCCCTGGGATCTTGACCTGGGCTGAGGTAAGAGTTCACATCCAATGAGGTACACAGGTGTTCTGGAAAGCATACCCTATAGCAATGACCTTCAGCCTTAGCATAATGCGAAGCCCAAGTCATGTGCTCAGTCTTCTGTCCTCAAAGGCCTGGTTCCCAAACTCTCCCCATGGGGGAACCCTGAGCTGCCCCGCACAAATGACATAGATACCAATAGGAAATCATGCCCTCTCTTTTATATATTTATTATTTATGTATTTATTTATTTATTGCCTCAAGATTTTACTTTTTCACTTTGCAGGGAGCGAAAAGATGTAGGCAGTGTTGCACGCCCAGAGAAGGGAAAGAAGGCTCCCTGCTGAGGAGACAGCCCGATGTGGGGCTCCATCCCAGGACTCTGGGATCATGTCCTGAGCTGAAGGCAGTGGCCTAACCCACTGACTCACCCAGGTGTTACCAACAGCATTCACTTGTGAAATAACCTTCACGGTAATCCTGATGCAAAGCCCCTGTCCCATGCTCAGGCTTCTGTCCTCAGTAGCCTGGTCCATGAACTCTGCAGATGCGGGAACCCTGAGGTGCACCGCACAATGTCCATAGATCCCAATGGGAACGTTTGCCCTTTAGAAATGAGCTGAATCCGTAGAACAGGTGAAATCTGCATGCACCCCTTGGGACAGAGCTCCAAGGAGCGCCCACCTGAAGCAGGAACCAGGAGTTTGATGATCCCTCAGCAAGGGCCGGTAGGGCCTCCCATGTGCATCGGCCTAACCCTAACCCGAGGGTGCTTCTTCAGAATTCTATCCCCGGTTGCCTGCCCTGGTAGCCCTCTAGGTAGGGGATTCCTTCTTCACATCACAGGCCTCTGGGTGCCGCCCACTAGGCAAATGGGAAGTTTAGCCCTGTGGATGACCGTCGGGGAGGGAGAAATCTGCCTGTCCGATCATTCTACCAACACCTTCCTAGGACCCCCACACCACAATCCGGGAATAGGATGGTCCGCCAGGGCTACGTCCTCAACTGAGTCCCGTGGAAAGCCTAATTCTGCCCTGACAAATCAGGTCAGCCATTCTCTCAGAGCCAAAGGCTAAGCCTAGGTTACGTGATCAGACTCTGGACACCGGAGGACTGAACCCAGGTCCTCCTGTGGATGGGAAAGTCAGTCTGTAGGAAGGACTCAGCCTCTCAGGCAGAAACTGACCCTTTCCTTCTGTGCTATCCAGTACCTTCAGATATATAGAAACCAGCATGCTCCCCTGAGGGCATTCCACCCTCTTGGCCTGTCCCGTCCAAAATTCCATCGCCTGAGGATTCTGTTGAGTCCCACCCTCAACACAGCCCTTGGTGTGCCAGTATTGTGTGGCCAGTTCCGACATGCCTTGTTCCTAAAACATAACCCTAACCCTTACTCTAACCCTCACCTAAACATAACGCTAACCCTAACCCTAACCCTAACCCTAACCCTATACCTCACATGAAGCCGTGGTCGGCTGCTCAGCCTTCCAACCTCAGAGGCCTGGTTCCCAAAATCTACCGATGGAAGAACCCTGAGCCACACTGCAGAATTCCACTTGATCACTATATAAAACATGCCTGAATATATTTATTTATTTATTTATAATGATTTTATTTATTTGTTGGACAGACTGAGATCACAAGTAGGCTGTGTTTTTGTCTGAAGGAAGGGGGAATAAGGCTCCCTGCAGTGGGGAGGGCCCCGTGTCAAACTAGATTCCTCTTCCCTGGGATCTTGACCTGGGCTGAGGCAAGAGGTCACATCCAATGAGGTACACAGGTGTTCTGGAAAGCATACCCTATAGCAATGACCTTCAGCCTTAGCATAATGCGAAGCCCAAGTCATGTGCTCAGTCTTCTGTCCTCAAAGGCCTGGTTCCCAAACTCTCCCCATGGGGGAACCCTGAGCTGCCACGCACAAATGACCTAGATTCCAATAGGAAATCATGCCATCTCTTTTATATATTTATTATTTATGTATTTATTTATTTATTGCCTCAAGATTTTACTTTTTCACTTTGCAGGAAGCGAAAAGATGTAGGCAGTGTTGCACGCCCAGAGAAGGGAAAGAAGGCTCCCTGCTGAGGAGACAGCCCGATGTGGGGCTCCATCCCAGGACTCTGGGATCATGTCCAGAGCTAAGGCAATGGCCTAACCCACTGACTCACCCAGGTGTTACCAACAGCATTCACTTGTGAAATAACCTTCCCGGTAATACTGATGCAAAGCCCCTGTCCCATGCTCAGGCTTCTGTCCTCAGTAGCCTGGTCCATGAACTCTGCAGATGCGGGAACCCTGAGGTGCACCGCACAATGTCCATAGATCCCAATGGGAACGTTTGCCCTTTCGAAATGAGCTGAATCCGTAGAACAGGTAAAATCTGCATGCACCCCTTGGGACACAGCTCCAAGGAGCGCCCACCTGAAGCGGGAACCAGGAGTTTGATGATCCCTCAGCAAGGGCCGGTAGGGCCTCCCATGTGCATCGGCCTAACCCTAACCCGAGGGTGCTTCTTCAGACTTCTATCCCCGGTTGCCTGCCCTGGTAGCCCTCTAGGTAGGGGATTCCTTCTTCATATCGCAGGCCCCTGGGTGCCGCCCACTAGGCAAATGGGAAGTTTAGCCCTGTGGAAGACCCTCGGGGAGGGAGAAATCTGCCTGTCCGATCATTCTACCAACACCTTCCTAGGACCCCCACACCACAATCCGGGAATAGGATGGTCCCCCAGGGCTACGTCCTCAACTGAGTCCCGTGGAAAGCCTAATTCTGCCCTGACGAATCAGGTCAGCCATTCTCCCAGAGCCAAAGGCTAAGCCTAGGTTACGTGATCAGACTCTGGACACCGGAGGACTGAACCCAGGTCCTCCTGTGGATGGGAAAGTCAGTCTGTAGGAAGGACTCAGCCTCTCAGGCAGAAACTGACCCTTTCCTTCTGTGCTATCCAGTACCTTCAGATATATAGAAACCAGCATGCTCCCCTGAGGGCATTCCACCCTCTTGGCCTGTCCCGTCCAAAATTCCATCGGCTGAGGATTCTGCTGAGTCCCACCCTCAACTCAGCCCTTGGTGTGCCAGTATTGTGTGGCCAGTTCCGACATGCCTTGTTCCTAAAACATAACCCTAACCCTTACTCTAACCCTCACCTAAACATAACCCTAACCCTAACCCTAACCCTAACTCTAACCCTATACCTCACATGAAGCCGTGGTCGGCTGCTCAGCCTTCCAACCTCAGAGGCCTGGTACCCAAAATCTCCCGATGGAAGAACCCTGAGCCACACTGCAGAATTCCACTTGATCACTATATAAAACATGCCTGAATATATTTATTTATTTATTTATAATGATTTTATTTATTTGTTGGACAGACTGTGATCACAAGTAGGATGTGTTTTTGTCTGAAGGAAGGGGGAATAAGGCTCCCTGCAGTGGGGAGGGCCCGGTGTCAAACTAGATTCCTCTTCCCTGGGATCTTGACCTGGGCTGAGGTAAGAGTTCATCCAATGAGGTACACAGGTGTTCTGGAAAGCATACCCTATAGCAATGACCTTCAGCCTTAGCATAATGCGAAGCCCAAGTCATGTGCTCAGTCTTCTGTCCTCAAAGGCCTGGTTCCCAAACTCTCCCCATGGGGGAACCCTGAGCTGCCCCGCACAAATGACATAGATACCAATAGGAAATCATGCCCTCTCTTTTATATATTTATTATTTATGTATTTATTTATTTATTGCCTCAAGATTTTACTTTTTCACTTTGCAGGGAGCGAAAAGATGTAGGCAGTGTTGCACGCCCAGAGAAGGGAAAGAAGGCTCCCTGCTGAGGAGACAGCCCGATGTGGGGCTCCATCCCAGGACTCTGGGATCATGTCCTGAGCTGAAGGCAGTGGCCTAACCCACTGACTCACCCAGGTGTTACCAACAGCATTCACTTGTGAAATAACCTTCACGGTAATCCTGATGCAAAGCCCCTGTCCCATGCTCAGGCTTCTGTCCTCAGTAGCCTGGTCCATGAACTCTGCAGATGCGGGAACCCTGAGGTGCACCGCACAATGTCCATAGATCCCAATGGGAACGTTTGCCCTTTAGAAATGAGCTGAATCCGTAGAACAGGTGAAATCTGCATGCACCCCTTGGGACAGAGCTCCAAGGAGCGCCCACCTGAAGCGGGAACCAGGAGTTTGATGATCCCTCAGCAAGGGCCGGTAGGGCCTCCCATGTGCATCGGCCTAACCCTAACCCGAGGGTGCTTCTTCAGAATTCAATCCCCGGTTGCCTGCCCTGGTAGCCCTCTAGATAGGGGATTCCTTCTTCACATCACAGGCCTCTGGGTGCCGCCCACTAGGCAAATGGGAAGTTTAGCCCTGTGGAAGACCCTCGGGGAGGGAGAAATCTGCCTGTCCGATCATTCTACCAACACCTTCCTAGGACCCCCACACCACAATCCGGGAATAGGATGGTCCGCCAGGGCTACGTCCTCAACTGAGTCCCGTGGAAAGCCTAATTCTGCCCTGACAAATCAGGTCAGCCATTCTCTCAGAGCCAAAGGCTAAGCCTAGGTTACGTGATCAGACTCTGGACACCGGAGGACTGAACCCAGGTCCTCCTGTGGATGGGAAAGTCAGTCTGTAGGAAGGACTCAGCCTCTCAGGCAGAAACTGACCCTTTCCTTCTGTGCTATCCAGTACCTTCAGATATATAGAAACCAGCATGCTCCCCTGAGGGCATTCCACCCTCTTGGCCTGTCCCGTCCAAAATTCCATCGCCTGAGGATTCTGTTGAGTCCCACCCTCAACACAGCCCTTGGTGTGCCAGTATTGTGTGGCCAGTTCCGACATGCCTTGTTCCTAAAACATAACCCTAACCCTTACTCTAACCCTCACCTAAACATAACCCTAACCCTAACCCTAACCCTAACCCTAACCCTATACCTCACATGAAGCCGTGGTCGGCTGCTCAGCCTTCCAACCTCAGAGGCCTGGTTCCCAAAATCTACCGATGGAAGAACCCTGAGCCACACTGCAGAATTCCACTTGATCACTATATAAAACATGCCTGAATATATTTATTTATTTATTTATAATGATTTTATTTATTTGTTGGACAGACTGAGATCACAAGTAGGCTGTGTTTTTGTCCGAAGGAAGGGGGAATAAGGCTCCCTGCAGTGGGGAGGGCCCCGTGTCAAACTAGATTCCTCTTCCCTGGGATCTTGACCTGGGCCGAGGCAAGAGGTCACATCCAATGAGGTACACAGGTGTTCTGGAAAGCATACCCTATAGCAATGACCTTCAGCCTTAGCATAATGCGAAGCCCAAGTCATGTGCTAAGTCTTCTGTCCTCAAAGGCCTGGTTCCCAAACTCTCCCCATGGGGGAACCCTGAGCTGCCCCGCACAAATGACCTAGATTCCAATAGGAAATCATGCCCTCTCTTTTATATATTTATTATTTATGTATTTATTTATTTATTGCCTCAAGATTTTACTTTTTCACTTTGCAGGAAGCGAAAAGATGTAGGCAGTGTTGCACGCCCAGAGAAGGGAAAGAAGGCTCCCTGCTGAGGAGACAGCCCGATGTGGGGCTCCATCCCAGGACTCTGGGATCATGTCCTGAGCTGAAGGCAATGGCCTAACCCACTGACTCACCCAGGTGTTACCAACAGCATTCACTTGTGAAATAACCTTCACGGTAATCCTGATGCAAAGCGCCTGTCCCATGCTCAGGCTTCTGTCCTCAGTAGCCTGGTCCATGAACTCTGCAGATGCGGGAACCCTGAGGTGCACCGCACAATGTCCATAGATCCCAATGGGAACGTTTGCCCTTTAGAAATGAGCTGAATCCGTAGAACAGGTGAAATCTGCATGCACCCCTTGGGACACAGCTCCAAGGAGCGCCCACCTGAAGCGGGAACCAGGAGTTTGATGATCCCTCAGCAAGGGCCGGCAGGGCCTCCCATGTGCATCGGCCTAACCCTAACCCGAGGGTGCTTCTTCAGACTTCTATCCCCGGTTGCCTGCCCTGGTAGCCCTCTAGGTAGGGGATTCCTTCTTCATATCGCAGGCCCCTGGGTGCCGCCCACTAGGCAAATGGGAAGTTTAGCCCTGTGGAAGACCCTCGGGGAGGGAGAAATCTGCCTGTCCGATCATTCTACCAACACCTTCCTAGGACCCCCACACCACAATCCGGGAATAGGATGGTCCGCCAGGGCTACGTCCTCAACTGAGTCCCGTGAAAGCCTAATTCTGCCCTGACGAATCAGGTCAGCCATTCTCCCAGAGCCAAAGGCTAAGCCTAGGTTACGTGATCAGACTCTGGACACCTGAGGACTGAACCCAGGTCCTCCTGTGGATGGGAAAGTCAGTCTGTAGGAAGGACTCAGCCTCTCAGGCAGAAACTGACCCTTTCCTTCTGTGCTATCCAGTACCTTCAGATATATAGAAACCAGCATGCTCCCCTGAGGGCATTCCACCCTCTTGGCCTGTCCCGTCCAAAATTCCATCGCCTGAGGATTCTGCTGAGTCCCACCCTCAACTCAGCCCTTGTTGTGTCAGTATTGTGTGGCCAGTTCCGACATGCCTTGTTCCTAAAACATAACCCTAACCCTTACTCTAACCCTCACCTAAACATAAACCTAACCCTAACCCTAACCCTAACCCTAACCCTATACCTCACATGAAGCCGTGGTCGGCTGCTCAGCCTTCCAACCTCAGAGGCCTGGTTCCCAAAATCTCCCGATGGAAGAACCCTGAGCCACACTGCAGAATTCCACTTGATCACTATATAAAACATGCCTGAATATATTTATTTATTTATTTATAATGATTTTATTTATTTGTTGGACAGACTGTGATCACAAGTAGGATGTGTTTTTGTCTGAAGGAAGGGGGAATAAGGCTCCCTGCAGTGGGGAGGGCCCGGTGTCAAACTAGATTCCTCTTCCCTGGGATCTTGACCTGGGCTGAGGCAAGAGTTCACATCCAATGAGGTACACAGGTGTTCTGGAAAGCATACCCTATAGCAATGACCTTCAGCCTTAGCATAATGCGAAGCCCAAGTCATGTGCTCAGTCTTCTGTCCTCAAAGGCCTGGTTCCCAAACTCTCCCCATGGGGGAACCCTGAGCTGCCCCGCACAAATGACATAGATACCAATAGGAAATCATGCCCTCTCTTTTATATATTTATTATTTATGTATTTATTTATTTATTGCCTCAAGATTTTACTTTTTCACTTTGCAGGGAGCGAAAAGATGTAGGCAGTGTTGCACGCCCAGAGAAGGGAAAGAAGGCTCCCTGCTGAGGAGACAGCCCGATGTGGGGCTCCATCCCAGGACTCTGGGATCATGTCCTGAGCTGAAGGCAATGGCCTAACCCACTGACTCACCCAGGTGTTACCAACAGCATTCACTTGTGAAATAACCTTCACGGTAATCCTGATGCAAAGCCCCTGTCCCATGCTCAGGCTTCTGTCCTCAGTAGCCTGGTCCATGAACTCTGCAGATGCGGGAACCCTGAGGTGCACCGCACAATGTCCATAGATCCCAATGGGAACGTTTGCCCTTTAGAAATGAGCTGAATCCGTAGAACAGGTGAAATCTGCATGCACCCCTTGGGACACAGCTCCAAGGAGCGCCCACCTGAAGCGGGAACCAGGAGTTTGATGATCCCTCAGCAAGGGCCGGTAGGGCCTCCCATGTGCATCGGCCTAACCCTAACCCGAGGGTGCTTCTTCAGAATTCTATCCCCGGTTGCCTGCCCTGGTAGCCCTCTAGGTAGGGGATTCCTTCTTCACATCACAGGCCTCTGGGTGCCGCCCACTACGCAAATGGGAAGTTTAGCCCTGTGGAAGACCCTCGGGGAGGGAGAAATCTGCCTGTCCGATCATTATACCAACACCTTCCTAGGACCCCCACACCACAATCCGGGAATAGGATGGTCCGCCAGGGCTACGTCCTCAACTGAGTCCCGTGGAAAGCCTAATTCTGCCCTGACAAATCAGGTCAGCCATTCTCTCAGAGCCAAAGGCTAAGCCTAGGTTACGTGATCAGACTCTGGACACCGGAGGACTGAACCCAGGTCCTCCTGTGGATGGGAAAGTCAGTCTGTAGGAAGGACTCAGCCTCTCAGGCAGAAACTGACCCTTTCCTTCTGTGCTATCCAGTACCTTCAGATATATAGAAACCAGCATGCTCCCCTGAGGGCATTCCACCCTCTTGGCCTGTCCCGTCCAAAATTCCATCGCCTGAGGATTCTGTTGAGTCCCACCCTCAACACAGCCCTTGGTGTGCCAGTATTGTGTGGCCAGTTCCGACATGCCTTGTTCCTAAAACATAACCCTAACCCTTACTCTAACCCTCACCTAAACATAACCCTAACCCTAACCCTAACCCTAACCCTATACCTCACATGAAGCCGTGGTCGGCTGCTCAGCCTTCCAACCTCAGAGGCCTGGTTCCCAAAATCTACCGATGGAAGAACCCTGAGCCACACTGCAGAATTCCACTTGATCACTATATAAAACATGCCTGAATATATTTATTTATTTATTTATAATGATTTTATTTATTTGTTGGACAGACTGAGATCACAAGTAGGCTGTGTTTTTGTCCGAAGGAAGGGGGAATAAGGCTCTCTGCAGTGGGGAGGGCCCCGTGTCAAACTAGATTCCTCTTCCCTGGGATCTTGACCTGGGCCGAGGCAAGAGGTCACATCCAATGAGGTACACAGGTGTTCTGGAAAGCATACCCTATAGCAATGACCTTCAGCCTTAGCATAATGCGAAGCCCAAGTCATGTGCTAAGTCTTCTGTCCTCAAAGGCCTGGTTCCCAAACTCTCCCCATGGGGGAACCCTGAGCTGCCCCGCACAAATGACCTAGATTCCAATAGGAAATCATGCCCTCTCTTTTATATATTTATTATTTATGTATTTATTTATTTATTGCCTCAAGATTTTACTTTTTCACTTTGCAGGAAGCGAAAAGATGTAGGCAGTGTTGCACGCCCAGAGAAGGGAAAGAAGGCTCCCTGCTGAGGAGACAGCCCGATGTGGGGCTCCATCCCAGGACTCTGGGATCATGTCCTGAGCTGAAGGCAATGGCCTAACCCACTGACTCACCCAGGTGTTACCAACAGCATTCACTTGTGAAATAACCTTCACGGTAATCCTGATGCAAAGCCCCTGTCCCATGCTCAGGCTTCTGTCCTCAGTAGCCTGGTCCATGAACTCTGCAGATGCGGGAACCCTGAGGTGCACCGCACAATGTCCATAGATCCCAATGGGAACGTTTGCCCTTTAGAAATGAGCTGAATCCGTAGAACAGGTGAAATCTGCATGCACCCCTTGGGACACAGCTCCAAGGAGCGCCCACCTGAAGCGGGAACCAGGAGTTTGATGATCCCTCAGCAAGGGCCGGCAGGACCTCCCATGTGCATCGGCCTAACCCTAACCCGAGGGTGCTTCTTCAGACTTCTATCCCCGGTTGCCTGCCCTGGTAGCCCTCTAGGTAGGGGATTCCTTCTTCATATCGCAGGCCCCTGGGTGCCGCCCACTAGGCAAATGGGAAGTTTAGCCCTGTGGAAGACCCTCGGGGAGGGAGAAATCTGCCTGTCCGATCATTCTACCAACACCTTCCTAGGACCCCCACACCACAATCCGGGAATAGGATGGTCCGCCAGGGCTACGTCCTCAACTGAGTCCCGTGGAAAGCCTAATTCTGCCCTGACGAATCAGGTCAGCCATTCTCCCAGAGCCAAAGGCTAAGCCTAGGTTACGTGTTTAGACTCTGGACACCGGAAAAATGAACCCAGATCCTCCTGTGGATGGGAAAGTCAGTCTGTAGGAAGGACTCAGCCTCTCAGGCAGAAACTGACCCTTTCCTTCTGTGCTATCCAGTACCTTCAGATATATAGAAACCAGCATGCTCCCCTGAGGGCATTCCACCCTCTTGGCCTGTCCCGTCCAAAATCCCATCGCCTGAGGATTCTGCTGAGTCCCACCCTCAACTCAGCCCTTGGTGTGCTAGTATTGTGTGGCCAGTTCCGAAATGCCTTGTTCCTAAAACATAACCCTAACCCTTACTCTAACCCTCACCTAAACATAAACCTAACCCTAACCCTAACCCTAACCCTAACCCTATACCTCACATGAAGCCGTGGTCGGCTGCTCAGCCTTCCAACCTCAGAGGCCTGGTTCCCAAAATCTCCCGATGGAAGAACCCTGAGCCACACTGCAGAATTCCACTTGATCACTATATAAAACATGCCTGAATATATTTATTTATTTATTTATAATGATTTTATTTATTTGTTGGACAGACTGTGATCACAAGTAGGATGTGTTTTTGTCTGAAGGAAGGGGGAATAAGGCTCCCTGCAGTGGGGAGGGCCCGGTGTCAAACTAGATTCCTCTTCCCTGGGATCTTGACCTGGGCTGAGGCAAGAGTTCACATCCAATGAGGTACACAGGTGTTCTGGAAAGCATACCCTATAGCAATGACCTTCAGCCTTAGCATAATGCGAAGCGCAAGTCATGTGCTCAGTCTTCTGTCCTCAAAGGCCTGGTTCCCAAACTCTCCCCATGGGGGAACCCTGAGCTGCCCCGCACAAATGACCTAGATTCCAATAGGAAATCATGCCCTCTCTTTTATATATTTATTATTTATGTATTTATTTATTTATTGCCTCAAGATTTTACTTTTTCACTTTGCAGGGAGCGAAAAGATGTAGGCAGTGTTGCACGCCCAGAGAAGGGAAAGAAGGCTCCCTGCTGAGGAGACAGCCCGATGTGGGGCTCCATCCCAGGACTCTGGGATCATGTCCTGAGCTGAAGGCAGTGGCCTAACCCACTGACTCACCCAGGTGTTACCAACAGCATTCACTTGTGAAATAACCTTCACGGTAATCCTGATGCAAAGCCCCTGTCCCATGCTCAGGCTTCTGTCCTCAGTAGCCTGGTCCATGAACTCTGCAGATGCGGGAACCCTGAGGTGCACCGCACAATGTCCATAGATGCCAATGGGAACGTTTGCCCTTTAGAAATGAGCTGAATCCGTAGAACAGGTGAAATCTGCATGCACCCCTTGGGACACAGCTCCAAGGAGCGCCCACCTGAAGCGGGAACCAGGAGTTTGATGATCCCTCAGCAAGGGCCGGTAGGGCCTCCCATGTGCATCGGCCTAACCCTAACCCGAGGGTGCTTCTTCAGACTTCTATCCCCGGTTGCCTGCCCTGGTAGCCCTCTAGGTAGGGGATTCCTTCTTCACATCACAGGCCTCTGGGTGCCGCCCACTAGGCAAATGGGAAGTTTAGCCCTGTGGAAGACCCTCGGGGAGGGAGAAATCTGCCTGTCCGATCATTCTACCAACACCTTCCTAGGACCCCCACACCACAATCCGGGAATAGGATGGTCCGCCAGGGATACGTCCTCAACTGAGTCCCGTGGAAAGCCTAATTCTGCCCTGACAAATCAGGTCAGCCATTCTCCCAGAGCCAAAGGCTAAGCCTAGGTTACGTGATCAGACTCTGGACACCGGAGGACTGAACCCAGGTCCTCCTGTGGATGGGAAAGTCAGTCTGTAGGAAGGACTCAGCCTCTCAGGCAGAAACTGAACCTTTCCTACTGTGCTATCCAGTACGTTCAGATATATAGAAACCAGCATGCTCCCCTGAGGGCATTCCACCCTTTGGCCTGTCCCGTCCAAAATTCCATCGGCTGAGGATTCTGATGAGTCCCACCCTCAACTCAGCCCTTGGTGTGCCAGTATTGTGTGGCCAGTTCCGACATGCCTTGTTCCTAAAACATAACCCTAACCCTTACTCTAACCCTCACCTAAACATAACCCTAACCCTAACCCTAACCCTAACCCTAACCCTATACCTCACATGAAGCCGTGGGCGGCTGCTCAGCCTTCCAACCTCAGAGGCCTGGTTCCCAAAATCTCCCGATGGAAGAACCCTGAGCCACACTGCAGAATTGCACTTGATCACTATATAAAACATGCCTGAATATATTTATTTATTTATTTATAATGATTTTATTTATTTGTTGGACAGACTGAGATCACAAGTAGGCTGTGTTTTTGTCCGAAGGAAGGGGGAATAAGGCTCCCTGCAGTGGGGAGGGCCCCGTGTCAAACTAGATTCCTCTTCCCTGGGATCTTGACCTGCGCCGAGGCAAGAGGTCACATCCAATGAGGTACACAGGTGTTCTGGAAAGCATACCCTATAGCAATGACCTTCAGCCTTAGCATAATGCGAAGCCCAAGTCATGTGCTCAGTCTTCTGTCCTCAAAGGCCTGGTTCCCAAACTCTCCCCATGGGGGAACCCTGAGCTGCCCCGCACAAATGACCTAGATTCCAATAGGAAATCATGCCCTCTCTTTTATATATTTATTATTTATGTATTTATTTATTTATTGCCTCAAGATTTTACTTTTTCACTTTGCAGGAAGCGAAAAGATGTAGGCAGTGTTGCACGCCCAGAGAAGGGAAAGAAGGCTCCCTGATGAGGAGACAGCCCAATGTGGGGCTCCATCCCAGGACTCTGGGATCATGTCCTGAGCTGAAGGCAATGGCCTAACCCACTGACTCACCCAGGTGTTACCAACAGCATTCACTTGTGAAATAACCTTCACGGTAATCCTGATGCAAAGCCCCTGTCCCATGCTCAGGCTTCTGTCCTCAGTAGCCTGGTCCATGAACTCTGCAGATGCGGGAACCCTGAGGTGCACCGCACAATGTCCATAGATCCCAATGGGAACGTTTGCCCTTTCGAAATGAGCTGAATCCGTAGAACAGGTGAAATCTGCATGCACCCCTTGGGACACAGCTCCAAGGAGCGCCCACCTGAAGCGGGAACCAGGAGTTTGATGATCCCTCAGCAAGGGCCGGTAGGGCCTCCCATATGCATCGGCCTAACCCTAACCCGAGGGTGCTTCTTCAGACTTCTATCCCCGGTTGCCTGCCCTGGTAGCCCTCTAGGTAGGGGATTCCTTCTTCACATCGCAGGCCCCTGGGTGCCGCCCACTAGGCAAATGGGAAGTTTAGCCCTGTGGAAGACCCTCGGGGAGGGAGAAATCTGCCTGTCCGATCATTCTACCAACACCTTCCTAGGACCCCCACACCACAATCCGGGAATAGGATGGTCCGCCAGGGCTACGTCCTCAACTGAGTCCCGTGGAAAGCCTAATTCTGCCCTGACAAATCAGGTCAGCCATTCTCCCAGAGCCAAAGGCTAAGCCTAGGTTACGGGATCAGACTCTGGACACCGGAGGACTGAACCCAGGTCCTCCTGTGGATGGGAAAGTCAGTCTGTAGGAAGGACTCAGCCTCTCAGGCAGAAACTGACCTTTTCCTTCTGTGCTATCCAGTACCTTCAAATATATAGAAACCAGCATGCTCCCCTGAGGGCATTCCACCCTCTTGGCCTGTCCCGTCCAAAATTCCATTGGCTGAGGATTCTGCTGAGTCCCACCCTCAACTCAGCCCTTGGTGTGCCAGTATTGTGTGGCCAGTTCCGACATGCCTTGTTCCTAAAACATAACCCTAACCCTTACTCTAAGCCTCACCTAAACATAACCCTAACCCTAACCCTAACCCTAACCCTAACCCTATACCTCACATGAAGCCGTGGGCGGCTGCTCAGCCTTCCAACCTCAGAGGCCTGGTTCCCAAAATCTCCCGATGGAAGAACCCTGAGCCACACTGCAGAATTGCACTTGATCACTATATAAAACATGCCTGAATATATTTATTTATTTATTTATAATGATTTTATTTATTTGTTGGACGGACTGAGATCACAAGTAGGCTGTGTTTTTGTCCGAAGGAAGGGGGAATAAGGCTCCCTGCAGTGGGGAGGGCCCCGTGTCAAACTAGATTCCTCTTCCCTGGGATCTTGACCTGGGCCGAGGCAAGAGGTCACATCCAATGAGGTACACAGGTGTTCTGGAAAGCATACCCTATAGCAATGACCTTCAGGCTTAGCATAATGCGAAGCCCAAGTCATGTGCTCAGTCTTCTGTCCTCAAAGGCCTGGTTCCCAAACTCTCCCCATGGGGGAACCCTGAGCTGCCCCGCACAAATGACCTAGATTCCAATAGGAAATCATGCCCTCTCTTTTATATATTTATTATTTATGTATTTATTTATTTATTGCCTCAAGATTTTACTTTTTCACTTTGCAGGAAGCGAAAAGATGTAGGCAGTGTTGCACGCCCAGAGAAGGGAAAGAAGGCTCCCTGATGAGGAGACAGCCCGATGTGGGGCTCCATCCCAGGACTCTGGGATCATGTCCTGAGCTGAAGGCAATGGCCTAACCCACTGACTCACCCAGGTGTTACCAACAGCATTCACTTGTGAAATAACCTTCACAGTAATCCTGATGCAAAGCCCCTGTCCCATGCTCAGGCTTCTGTCCTCAGTAGCCTGGTCCATGAACTCTGCAGATGCGGGAACCCTGAGGTGCACCGCACAATGTCCATAGATCCCAATGGGAACGTTTGCCCTTTCGAAATGAGCTGAATCCGTAGAACAGGTGAAATCTGCATGCACCCCTTGGGACACAGCTCCAAGGAGCACCCACCTGAAGCGGGAACCAGGAGTTTGATGATCCCTCAGCAAGGGCCGGTAGGGCCTCCCATGTGCATCGGCCTAACCCTAACCCGAGGGTGCTTCTTCAGACTTCTATCCCCGGTTGCCTGCCCTGGTAGCCCTCTAGGTAGGGGATTCCTTCTTCACATCGCAGGCCCCTGGGTGCCGCCCACTAGGCAAATGGGAAGTTTAGCCCTGTGGAAGACCCTCGGGGAGGGAGAAATCTGCCTGTCCGATCATTCTACCAACACCTTCCTAGGACCCCCACACCACAATCCGGGAATAGGATGGTCCGCCAGGGCTACGTCCTCAACTGAGTCCCGTGGAAAGCCTAATTCTGCCCTGACAAATCAGGTCAGCCATTCTCCCAGAGCCAAAGGCTAAGCCTAGGTTACGTGATCAGACTCTGGACACCGGAGGACTGAACCCAGGTCCTCCTGTGGATGGGAAAGTCAGTCTGTAGGAAGGACTCAGCCTCTCAGGCAGAAACTGACCCTTTCCTTCTGTGCTATCCAGTACCTTCAGATATATAGAAACCAGCATGCTCCCCTGAGGGCATTCCACCCTCTTGGCCTGTCCCGTCCAAAATTCCATCGGCTGAGGATTCTGCTGAGTCCACCCTCAACTCAGCCCTTGGTGTGCCAGTATTGTGTGGCCAGTTCCGACATGCCTTGTTCCTAAAACATAACCCTAACCCTTACTCTAACCCTCACCTAAACATAACCCTAACCCTAACCCTAACCCTAACCCTAACCCTAACCCTATACCTCACATGAAGCCGTCGTCGGCTGCTCAGCCTTCCAACCTCAGAGGCCTGGTTCCCAAAATCTCCCGATGGAAGAACCCTGAGCCACACTGCAGAATTGCACTTGATCACTATATAAAACATGCCTGAATATATTTATTTATTTATTTATTTATAATGATTTTATTTATTTGTTGGACAGACTGAGATCACAAGTAGTCTGTGTTTTTGTCCGAAGGAAGGGGGAATAAGGCTCCCTGCAGTGGGGAGGGACCCGTGTCAAACTAGATTCCTCTTCCCTGGGATCTTGACCTGGGCCGAGGCAAGAGGTCACATCCAATGAGGTACACAGGTGTTCTGGAAAGCATACCCTATAGCAATGACCTTCAGCCTTAGCATAATGCGAAGCCCAAGTCATGTGCTCAGTCTTCTGTCCTCAAAGGCCTGGTTCCCAAACTCTCCCCATGGAGGAACCCTGAGCTGCCCCGCACAAATGACATAGATACCAATAGGAAATCATGCCCTCTCTTTTATATATTTATTATTTATGTATTTATTTATTTATTGCCTCAAGATTTTACTTTTTCACTTTGCAGGGAGCGAAAAGATGTAGGCAGTGTTGCACGCCCAGAGAAGGGAAAGAAGGCTCCCTGCTGAGGAGACAGCCCGATGTGGGGCTCCATCCCAGGACTCTGGGATCATGTCCTGAGCTGAAGGCAATGGCCTAACCCACTGACTCACCCAGGTGTTACCAACAGCATTCACTTGTGAAATAACCTTCACGGTAATCCTGATGCAAAGCCCCTGTCCCATGCTCAGGCTTCTGTCCTCAGTAGCCTGGTCCATGAACTCTGCAGATGCGGGAACCCTGAGGTGCACCGCACAATGTCCATAGATCCCAATGGGAACGTTTGCCCTTTAGAAATGAGCTGAATCCGTAGAACAGGTGAAATCTGCATGCACCCCTTGGGACACAGCTCCAAGGAGCGCCCACCTGAAGCGGGAACCAGGAGTTTGATGATCCCTCAGCAAGGGCCGGTAGGGCCTCCCATGTGCATCGGCCTAACCCTAACCCGAGGGTGCTTCTTCAGAATTCTATCCCCGGTTGCCTGCCCTGGTAGCCCTCTAGGTAGGGGATTCCTTCTTCACATCACAGGCCTCTGGGTGCCGCCCACTACGCAAATGGGAAGTTTAGCCCTGTGGAAGACCCTCGGGGAGGGAGAAATCTGCCTGTCCGATCATTATACCAACACCTTCCTAGGACCCCCACACCACAATCCGGGAATAGGATGGTCCGCCAGGGCTACGTCCTCAACTGAGTCCCGTGGAAAGCCTAATTCTGCCCTGACAAATCAGGTCAGCCATTCTCTCAGAGCCAAAGGCTAAGCCTAGGTTACGTGATCAGACTCTGGACACCGGAGGACTGAACCCAGGTCCTCCTGTGGATGGGAAAGTCAGTCTGTAGGAAGGACTCAGCCTCTCAGGCAGAAACTGACCCTTTCCTTCTGTGCTATCCAGTACCTTCAGATATATAGAAACCAGCATGCTCCCCTGAGGGCATTCCACCCTCTTGGCCTGTCCCGTCCAAAATTCCATCGCCTGAGGATTCTGTTGAGTCCCACCCTCAACACAGCCCTTGGTGTGCCAGTATTGTGTGGCCAGTTCCGACATGCCTTGTTCCTAAAACATAACCCTAACCCTTACTCTAACCCTCACCTAAACATAACCCTAACCCTAACCCTAACCCTAACCCTAACCCTATACCTCACATGAAGCCGTGGGCGGCTGCTCAGCCTTCCAACCTCAGAGGCCTGGTTCCCAAAATCTCCCGATGGAAGAACCCTGAGCCACACTGCAGAATTGCACTTGATCACTATATAAAACATGCCTGAATATATTTATTTATTTATTTATAATGATTTTATTTATTTGTTGGACAGACTGAGATCACAAGTAGGCTGTGTTTTTGTCCGAAGGAAGGGGGAATAAGGCTCCCTGCAGTGGGGAGGGCCCCGTGTCAAACTAGATTCCTCTTCCCTGGGATCTTGACCTGCGCCGAGGCAAGAGGTCACATCCAATGAGGTACACAGGTGTTCTGGAAAGCATACCCTATAGCAATGACCTTCAGCCTTAGCATAATGCGAAGCCCAAGTCATGTGCTCAGTCTTCTGTCCTCAAAGGCCTGGTTCCCAAACTCTCCCCATGGGGGAACCCTGAGCTGCCCCGCACAAATGACCTAGATTCCAATAGGAAATCATGCCCTCTCTTTTATATATTTATTATTTATGTATTTATTTATTTATTGCCTCAAGATTTTACTTTTTCACTTTGCAGGAAGCGAAAAGATGTAGGCAGTGTTGCACGCCCAGAGAAGGGAAAGAAGGCTCCCTGATGAGGAGACAGCCCAATGTGGGGCTCCATCCCAGGACTCTGGGATCATGTCCTGAGCTGAAGGCAATGGCCTAACCCACTGACTCACCCAGGTGTTACCAACAGCATTCACTTGTGAAATAACCTTCACGGTAATCCTGATGCAAAGCCCCTGTCCCATGCTCAGGCTTCTGTCCTCAGTAGCCTGGTCCATGAACTCTGCAGATGCGGGAACCCTGAGGTGCACCGCACAATGTCCATAGATCCCAATGGGAACGTTTGCCCTTTCGAAATGAGCTGAATCCGTAGAACAGGTGAAATCTGCATGCACCCCTTGGGACACAGCTCCAAGGAGCGCCCACCTGAAGCGGGAACCAGGAGTTTGATGATCCCTCAGCAAGGGCCGGTAGGGCCTCCCATATGCATCGGCCTAACCCTAACCCGAGGGTGCTTCTTCAGACTTCTATCCCCGGTTGCCTGCCCTGGTAGCCCTCTAGGTAGGGGATTCCTTCTTCACATCGCAGGCCCCTGGGTGCCGCCCACTAGGCAAATGGGAAGTTTAGCCCTGTGGAAGACCCTCGGGGAGGGAGAAATCTGCCTGTCCGATCATTCTACCAACACCTTCCTAGGACCCCCACACCACAATCCGGGAATAGGATGGTCCGCCAGGGCTACGTCCTCAACTGAGTCCCGTGGAAAGCCTAATTCTGCCCTGACAAATCAGGTCAGCCATTCTCCCAGAGCCAAAGGCTAAGCCTAGGTTACGGGATCAGACTCTGGACACCGGAGGACTGAACCCAGGTCCTCCTGTGGATGGGAAAGTCAGTCTGTAGGAAGGACTCAGCCTCTCAGGCAGAAACTGACCTTTTCCTTCTGTGCTATCCAGTACCTTCAAATATATAGAAACCAGCATGCTCCCCTGAGGGCATTCCACCCTCTTGGCCTGTCCCGTCCAAAATTCCATTGGCTGAGGATTCTGCTGAGTCCCACCCTCAACTCAGCCCTTGGTGTGCCAGTATTGTGTGGCCAGTTCCGACATGCCTTGTTCCTAAAACATAACCCTAACCCTTACTCTAAGCCTCACCTAAACATAACCCTAACCCTAACCCTAACCCTAACCCTAACCCTATACCTCACATGAAGCCGTGGGCGGCTGCTCAGCCTTCCAACCTCAGAGGCCTGGTTCCCAAAATCTCCCGATGGAAGAACCCTGAGCCACACTGCAGAATTGCACTTGATCACTATATAAAACATGCCTGAATATATTTATTTATTTATTTATAATGATTTTATTTATTTGTTGGACGGACTGAGATCACAAGTAGGCTGTGTTTTTGTCCGAAGGAAGGGGGAATAAGGCTCCCTGCAGTGGGGAGGGCCCCGTGTCAAACTAGATTCCTCTTCCCTGGGATCTTGACCTGGGCCGAGGCAAGAGGTCACATCCAATGAGGTACACAGGTGTTCTGGAAAGCATACCCTATAGCAATGACCTTCAGGCTTAGCATAATGCGAAGCCCAAGTCATGTGCTCAGTCTTCTGTCCTCAAAGGCCTGGTTCCCAAACTCTCCCCATGGGGGAACCCTGAGCTGCCCCGCACAAATGACCTAGATTCCAATAGGAAATCATGCCCTCTCTTTTATATATTTATTATTTATGTATTTATTTATTTATTGCCTCAAGATTTTACTTTTTCACTTTGCAGGAAGCGAAAAGATGTAGGCAGTGTTGCACGCCCAGAGAAGGGAAAGAAGGCTCCCTGAGGAGGAGACAGCCCGATGTGGGGCTCCATCCCAGGACTCTGGGATCATGTCCTGAGCTGAAGGCAATGGCCTAACCCACTGACTCACCCAGGTGTTACCAACAGCATTCACTTGTGAAATAACCTTCACAGTAATCCTGATGCAAAGCCCCTGTCCCATGCTCAGGCTTCTGTCCTCAGTAGCCTGGTCCATGAACTCTGCAGATGCGGGAACCCTGAGGTGCACCGCACAATGTCCATAGATCCCAATGGGAACGTTTGCCCTTTCGAAATGAGCTGAATCCGTAGAACAGGTGAAATCTGCATGCACCCCTTGGGACACAGCTCCAAGGAGCGCCCACCTGAAGCGGGAACCAGGAGTTTGATGATCCCTCAGCAAGGGCCGGTAGGGCCTCCCATGTGCATCGGCCTAACCCTAACCCGAGGGTGCTTCTTCAGACTTCTATCCCCGGTTGCCTGCCCTGGTAGCCCTCTAGGTAGGGGATTCCTTCTTCACATCGCAGGCCCCTGGGTGCCGCCCACTAGGCAAATGGGAAGTTTAGCCCTGTGGAAGACCCTCGGGGAGGGAGAAATCTGCCTGTCCGATCATTCTACCAACACCTTCCTAGGACCCCCACACCACAATCCGGGAATAGGATGGTCCGCCAGGGCTACGTCCTCAACTGAGTCCCGTGGAAAGCCTAATTCTGCCCTGACAAATCAGGTCAGCCATTCTCCCAGAGCCAAAGGCTAAGCCTAGGTTACGTGATCAGACTCTGGACACCGGAGGACTGAACCCAGGTCCTCCTGTGGATGGGAAAGTCAGTCTGTAGGAAGGACTCAGCCTCTCAGGCAGAAACTGACCCTTTCCTTCTGTGCTATCCAGTACCTTCAGATATATAGAAACCAGCATGCTCCCCTGAGGGCATTCCACCCTCTTGGCCTGTCCCGTCCAAAATTCCATCGGCTGAGGATTCTGCTGAGTCCACCCTCAACTCAGCCCTTGGTGTGCCAGTATTGTGTGGCCAGTTCCGACATGCCTTGTTCCTAAAACATAACCCTAACCCTTACTCTAACCCTCACCTAAACATAACCCTAACCCTAACCCTAACCCTAACCCTAACCCTAACCCTATACCTCACATGAAGCCGTCGTCGGCTGCTCAGCCTTCCAACCTCAGAGGCCTGGTTCCCAAAATCTCCCGATGGAAGAACCCTGAGCCACACTGCAGAATTGCACTTGATCACTATATAAAACATGCCTGAATATATTTATTTATTTATTTATTTATAATGATTTTATTTATTTGTTGGACAGACTGAGATCACAAGTAGTCTGTGTTTTTGTCCGAAGGAAGGGGGAATAAGGCTCCCTGCAGTGGGGAGGGACCCGTGTCAAACTAGATTCCTCTTCCCTGGGATCTTGACCTGGGCCGAGGCAAGAGGTCACATCCAATGAGGTACACAGGTGTTCTGGAAAGCATACCCTATAGCAATGACCTTCAGCCTTAGCATAATGCGAAGCCCAAGTCATGTGCTCAGTCTTCTGTCCTCAAAGGCCTGGTTCCCAAACTCTCCCCATGGAGGAACCCTGAGCTGCCCCGCACAAATGACATAGATACCAATAGGAAATCATGCCCTCTCTTTTATATATTTATTATTTATGTATTTATTTATTTATTGCCTCAAGATTTTACTTTTTCACTTTGCAGGGAGCGAAAAGATGTAGGCAGTGTTGCACGCCCAGAGAAGGGAAAGAAGGCTCCCTGCTGAGGAGACAGCCCGATGTGGGGCTCCATCCCAGGACTCTGGGATCATGTCCTGAGCTGAAGGCAATGGCCTAACCCACTGACTCACCCAGGTGTTACCAACAGCATTCACTTGTGAAATAACCTTCACGGTAATCCTGATGCAAAGCCCCTGTCCCATGCTCAGGCTTCTGTCCTCAGTAGCCTGGTCCATGAACTCTGCAGATGCGGGAACCCTGAGGTGCACCGCACAATGTCCATAGATCCCAATGGGAACGTTTGCCCTTTAGAAATGAGCTGAATCCGTAGAACAGGTGAAATCTGCATGCACCCCTTGGGACACAGCTCCAAGGAGCGCCCACCTGAAGCGGGAACCAGGAGTTTGATGATCCCTCAGCAAGGGCCGGTAGGGCCTCCCATGTGCATCGGCCTAACCCTAACCCGAGGGTGCTTCTTCAGAATTCTATCCCCGGTTGCCTGCCCTGGTAGCCCTCTAGGTAGGGGATTCCTTCTTCACATCACAGGCCTCTGGGTGCCGCCCACTACGCAAATGGGAAGTTTAGCCCTGTGGAAGACCCTCGGGGAGGGAGAAATCTGCCTGTCCGATCATTATACCAACACCTTCCTAGGACCCCCACACCACAATCCGGGAATAGGATGGTCCGCCAGGGCTACGTCCTCAACTGAGTCCCGTGGAAAGCCTAATTCTGCCCTGACAAATCAGGTCAGCCATTCTCTCAGAGCCAAAGGCTAAGCCTAGGTTACGTGATCAGACTCTGGACACCGGAGGACTGAACCCAGGTCCTCCTGTGGATGGGAAAGTCAGTCTGTAGGAAGGACTCAGCCTCTCAGGCAGAAACTGACCCTTTCCTTCTGTGCTATCCAGTACCTTCAGATATATAGAAACCAGCATGCTCCCCTGAGGGCATTCCACCCTCTTGGCCTGTCCCGTCCAAAATTCCATCGCCTGAGGATTCTGTTGAGTCCCACCCTCAACACAGCCCTTGGTGTGCCAGTATTGTGTGGCCAGTTCCGACATGCCTTGTTCCTAAAACATAACCCTAACCCTTACTCTAACCCTCACCTAAACATAACCCTAACCCTAACCCTAACCCTAACCCTATACCTCACATGAAGCCGTGGTCGGCTGCTCAGCCTTCCAACCTCAGAGGCCTGGTTCCCAAAATCTACCGATGGAAGAACCCTGAGCCACACTGCAGAATTCCACTTGATCACTATATAAAACATGCCTGAATATATTTATTTATTTATTTATAATGATTTTATTTATTTGTTGGACAGACTGAGATCACAAGTAGGCTGTGTTTTTGTCCGAAGGAAGGGGGAATAAGGCTCTCTGCAGTGGGGAGGGCCCCGTGTCAAACTAGATTCCTCTTCCCTGGGATCTTGACCTGGGCCGAGGCAAGAGGTCACATCCAATGAGGTACACAGGTGTTCTGGAAAGCATACCCTATAGCAATGACCTTCAGCCTTAGCATAATGCGAAGCCCAAGTCATGTGCTAAGTCTTCTGTCCTCAAAGGCCTGGTTCCCAAACTCTCCCCATGGGGGAACCCTGAGCTGCCCCGCACAAATGACCTAGATTCCAATAGGAAATCATGCCCTCTCTTTTATATATTTATTATTTATGTATTTATTTATTTATTGCCTCAAGATTTTACTTTTTCACTTTGCAGGAAGCGAAAAGATGTAGGCAGTGTTGCACGCCCAGAGAAGGGAAAGAAGGCTCCCTGCTGAGGAGACAGCCCGATGTGGGGCTCCATCCCAGGACTCTGGGATCATGTCCTGAGCTGAAGGCAATGGCCTAACCCACTGACTCACCCAGGTGTTACCAACAGCATTCACTTGTGAAATAACCTTCATGGTAATCCTGATGCAAAGCCCCTGTCCCATGCTCAGGCTTCTGTCCTCAGTAGCCTGGTCCATGAACTCTGCAGATGCGGGAACCCTGAGGTGCACCGCACAATGTCCATAGATCCCAATGGGAACGTTTGCCCTTTAGAAATGAGCTGAATCCGTAGAACAGGTGAAATCTGCATGCACCCCTTGGGACACAGCTCCAAGGAGCGCCCACCTGAAGCGGGAACCAGGAGTTTGATGATCCCTCAGCAAGGGCCGGCAGGACCTCCCATGTGCATCGGCCTAACCCTAACCCGAGGGTGCTTCTTCAGACTTCTATCCCCGGTTGCCTGCCCTGGTAGCCCTCTAGGTAGGGGATTCCTTCTTCATATCGCAGGCCCCTGGGTGCCGCCCACTAGGCAAATGGGAAGTTTAGCCCTGTGGAAGACCCTCGGGGAGGGAGAAATCTGCCTGTCCGATCATTCTACCAACACCTTCCTAGGACCCCCACACCACAATCCGGGAATAGGATGGTCCGCCAGGGCTACGTCCTCAACTGAGTCCCGTGGAAAGCCTAATTCTGCCCTGACGAATCAGGTCAGCCATTCTCCCAGAGCCAAAGGCTAAGCCTAGGTTACGTGTTTAGACTCTGGACACCGGAAAAATGAACCCAGATCCTCCTGTGGATGGGAAAGTCAGTCTGTAGGAAGGACTCAGCCTCTCAGGCAGAAACTGACCCTTTCCTTCTGTGCTATCCAGTACCTTCAGATATATAGAAACCAGCATGCTCCCCTGAGGGCATTCCACCCTCTTGGCCTGTCCCGTCCAAAATCCCATCGCCTGAGGATTCTGCTGAGTCCCACCCTCAACTCAGCCCTTGGTGTGCTAGTATTGTGTGGCCAGTTCCGAAATGCCTTGTTCCTAAGACATAACAATAACCCTTACTCTAACCCTCACCTAAACATAATCCTAACCCTAAACATAACTCTAACCCTATACCTCACATGAAGCCGTCGTCGGCTGCTCAGCCTTCCAACCTCAGAGGCCTGGTTCCCAAAATCTCCCGATGGAAGAACCCTGAGCCACACTGCAGAATTCCACTTGATCACTATATAAAACATGCCTGAATATATTTATTTATTTATTTATAATGATTTTATTTATTTGTTGGACAGACTGAGATCACAAGTAGGCTGTGTTTTTGTCTGAAGGAAGGGGGAATAAGGCTCCCTGCAGTGGGGAGGGCCCGGTGTCAAACTAGATTCCTCTTCCCTGGGATCTTGACCTGGGCTGAGGCAAGAGGTCACATCCAATGAGGTACACAGGTGTTCTGGAAAGCATACCCTATAGCAATGACCTTCAGCCTTAGCATAATGCGAAGCCCAAGTCATGTGCTCAGTCTTCTGTCCTCAAAGGCCTGGTTCCCAAACTCTCCCCATGGGGGAACCCTGAGCTGCCCCGCACAAATGACCTAGATTCCAATAGGAAATCATGCCATCTCTTTTATATATTTATTATTTATGTATTTATTTATTTATTGCCTCAAGATTTTACTTTTTCACTTTGCAGGAAGCGAAAAGATGTAGGCAGTGTTGCACGCCCAGAGAAGGGAAAGAAGGCTCCCTGCTGAGGAGACAGCCCGATGTGGGGCTCCATCCCAGGACTCTGGGATCATGTCCTGAGCTAAGGCAATGGCCTAACCCACTGACTCACCCAGGTGTTACCAACAGCATTCACTTGTGGAATAACCTTCACGGTAATACTGATGCAAAGCCCCTGTCCCATGCTCAGGCTTCTGTCCTCAGTAGCCTGGTCCATGAACTCTGCAGATGCGGGAACCCTGAGGTGCACCGCACAATGTCCATAGATCCCAATGGGTACGTTTGCCCTTTCGAAAT
Organism: Mustela nivalis; assembly: GCF_964662115.1. NCBI lineage: Eukaryota > Metazoa > Chordata > Mammalia > Carnivora > Mustelidae > Mustela > Mustela nivalis. The sequence goes on along the minus strand of NW_028136481.1, from coordinate 936,483 downwards.
GAGCTGAATCCGTAGAACAGGTAAAATCTGCATGCACCCCTTGGGACACAGCTCCAAGGAGCGCCCACCTGAAGCGGGAACCAGGAGTTTGATGATCCCTCAGCAAGGGCCGGTAGGGCCTCCCATGTGCATCGGCCTAACCCTAACCCGAGGGTGCTTCTTCAGACTTCTATCCCCGGTTGCCTGCCCTGGTAGCCCTCTAGGTAGGGGATTCCTTCTTCATATCGCAGGCCCCTGGGTGCCGCCCACTAGGCAAATGGGAAGTTTAGCCCTGTGTAAGACCCTCGGGGAGGGAGAAATCTGCCTGTCCGATCATTCTACCAACACCTTCCTAGGACCCCCACACCACAATCCGGGAATAGGATGGTCCCCCAGGGCTACGTCCTCAACTGAGTCCAGTGGAAAGCCTAATTCTGCCCTGACGAATCAGGTCAGCCATTCTCCCAGAGCCAAAGGCTAAGCCTAGGTTACGTGATCAGACTCTGGACACCGGAGGACTGAACCCAGGTCCTCCTGTGGATGGGAAAGTCAGTCTGTAGGAAGGACTCAGCCTCTCAGGCAGAAACTGACCCTTTCCTTCTGTGCTATCCAGTACCTTCAGATATATAGAAACCAGCATGCTCCCCTGAGGGCATTCCACCCTCTTGGACTGTCCCGTCCAATATTCCATCGCCTGAGGATTCTGCTGAGTCCCACCCTCAACTCAGCCCTTGGTGTGCCAGTATTGTGTGGCCAGTTCCGACATGCCTTGTTCCTAAAACATAACCCTAACCCTTACTCTAACCCTCACCTAAACATAACCCTAACCCTAACCCTAACCCTAACTCTAACCCTATACCTCACATGAAGCCGTGGTCGGCTGCTCAGCCTTCCAACCTCAGAGGCCTGGTTCCCAAAATCTCCCGATGGAAGAACCCTGAGCCACACTGCAGAATTCCACTTGATCACTATATAAAACATGCCTGAATATATTTATTTATTTATTTATAATGATCTTATTTATTTGTTGGACAGACTGTGATCACAAGTAGGATGTGTTTTTGTCTGAAGGAAGGGGGAATAAGGCTCCCTGCAGTGGGGAGGGCCCGGTGTCAAACTAGATTCCTCTTCCCTGGGATCTTGACCTGGGCCGAGGCAAGAGGTCACATCCAATGAGGTACACAGGTGTTCTGGAAAGCATACCCTATAGCAATGACCTTCAGCCTTAGCATAATGCGAAGCCCAAGTCATGTGCTCAGTCTTCTGTCCTCAAAGGCCTGGTTCCCAAACTCTCCCCATGGGGGAACCCTGAGCTGCCCCGCACAAATGACATAGATACCAATAGGAAATCATGCCCTCTCTTTTATATATTTCTTATTTATGTATTTATTTATTTATTGCCTCAAGATTTTACTTTTTCACTTTGCAGGGAGCGAAAAGATGTAGGCAGTGTTGCACGCCCAGAGAAGGGAAAGAAGGCTCCCTGATGAGGAGACAGCCCGATGTGGGGCTCCATCCCAGGACTCTGGGATCATGTCCTGAGCTGAAGGCAGTGGCCTAACCCACTGACTCACCCAGGTGTTACCAACAGCATTCACTTGTGAAATAACCTTCACGGTAATCCTGATGCAAAGCCCCTGTCCCATGCTCAGGCTTCTGTCCTCAGTAGCCTGGTCCATGAACTCTGCAGATGCGGGAACCCTGAGGTGCACCGCACAATGTCCATAGATCCCAATGGGAACGTTTGCCCTTTAGAAATGAGCTAAATCCGTAGAACAGGTGAAATCTGCATGCACCCCTTGGGACAGAGCTCCAAGGAGCGCCCACCTGAAGCAGGAACCAGGAGTTTGATGATCCCTCAGCAAGGGCCGGTAGGGCCTCCCATGTGCATCGGCCTAACCCTAACCCGAGGGTGCTTCTTCAGAATTCTATCCCCGGTTGCCTGCCCTGGTAGCCCTCTAGGTAGGGGATTCCTTCTTCACATCACAGGCCTCTGGGTGCCGCCCACTAGGCAAATGGGAAGTTTAGCCCTGTGGATGACCGTCGGGGAGGGAGAAATCTGCCTGTCCGATCATTCTACCAACACCTTCCTAGGACCCCCACACCACAATCCGGGAATAGGATGGTCCGCCAGGGCTACGTCCTCAACTGAGTCCCGTGGAAAGCCTAATTCTGCCCTGACAAATCAGGTCAGCCATTCTCTCAGAGCCAAAGGCTAAGCCTAGGTTACGTGATCAGACTCTGGACACCGGAGGACTGAACCCAGGTCCTCCTGTGGATGGGAAATTCAGTCTGTAGGAAGGACTCAGCCTCTCAGGCAGAAACTGACCCTTTCCTTCTGTGCTATCCAGTACCTTCAGATATATAGAAACCAGCATGCTCCCCTGAGGGCATTCCACCCTCTTGGCCTGTCCCGTCCAAAATTCCATCGCCTGAGGATTCTGTTGAGTCCCACCCTCAACACAGCCCTTGGTGTGCCAGTATTGTGTGGCCAGTTCCGACATGCCTTGTTCCTAAAACATAACCCTAACCCTTACTCTAACCCTCACCTAAACATAACCCTAAACCTAACCCTAACCCTAACCCTAACCCTATACCTCACATGAAGCCGTGGTCGGCTGCTCAGCCTTCCAACCTCAGAGGCCTGGTTCCCAAAATCTACCGATGGAAGAACCCTGAGCCACACTGCAGAATTCCACTTGATCACTATATAAAACATGCCTGAATATATTTATTTATTTATTTATAATGATTTTATTTATTTGTTGGACAGACTGAGATCACAAGTAGGCTGTGTTTTTGTCCGAAGGAAGGGGGAATAAGGCTCCCTGCAGTGGGGAGGGCCCCGTGTCAAACTAGATTCCTCTTCCCTGGGATCTTGACCTGCGCCGAGGCAAGAGGTCACATCCAATGAGGTACACAGGTGTTCTGGAAAGCATACCCTATAGCAATGACCTTCAGCCTTAGCATAATGCGAAGCCCAAGTCATGTGCTAAGTCTTCTGTCCTCAAAGGCCTGGTTCCCAAACTCTCCCCATGGGGGAACCCTGAGCTGCCCCGCACAAATGACCTAGATTCCAATAGGAAATCATGCCCTCTCTTTTATATATTTATTATTTATGTATTTATTTATTTATTGCCTCAAGATTTTACTTTTTCACTTTGCAGGAAGCGAAAAGATGTAGGCAGTGTTGCACGCCCAGAGAAGGGAAAGAAGGCTCCCTGCTGAGGAGACAGCCCGATGTGGGGCTCCATCCCAGGACTCTGGGATCATGTCCTGAGCTGAAGGCAATGGCCTAACCCACTGACTCACCCAGGTGTTACCAACAGCATTCACTTGTGAAATAACCTTCACGGTAATCCTGATGCAAAGCCCCTGTCCCATGCTCAGGCTTCTGTCCTCAGTAGCCTGGTCCATGAACTCTGCAGATGCGGGAACCCTGAGGTGCACCGCACAATGTCCATAGATCCCAATGGGAACGTTTGCCCTTTAGAAATGAGCTGAATCCGTAGAACAGGTGAAATCTGCATGCACCCCTTGGGACACAGCTCCAAGGAGCGCCCACCTGAAGCGGGAACCAGGAGTTTGATGATCCCTCAGCAAGGGCCGGCAGGACCTCCCATGTGCATCGGCCTAACCCTAACCCGAGGGTGCTTCTTCAGACTTCTATCCCCGGTTGCCTGCCCTGGTAGCCCTCTAGGTAGGGGATTCCTTCTTCATATCGCAGGCCCCTGGGTGCCGCCCACTAGGCAAATGGGAAGTTTAGCCCTGTGGAAGACCCTCGGGGAGGGAGAAATCTGCCTGTCCGATCATTCTACCAACACCTTCCTAGGACCCCCACACCACAATCCGGGAATAGGATGGTCCGCCAGGGCTACGTCCTCAACTGAGTCCCGTGGAAAGCCTAATTCTGCCCTGACGAATCAGGTCAGCCATTCTCCCAGAGCCAAAGGCTAAGCCTAGGTTACGTGTTTAGACTCTGGACACCGGAAAAATGAACCCAGATCCTCCTGTGGATGGGAAAGTCAGTCTGTAGGAAGGACTCAGCCTCTCAGGCAGAAACTGACCCTTTCCTTCTGTGCTATCCAGTACCTTCAGATATATAGAAACCAGCATGCTCCCCTGAGGGCATTCCACCCTCTTGGCCTGTCCCGTCCAAAATCCCATCGCCTGAGGATTCTGCTGAGTCCCACCCTCAACTCAGCCCTTGGTGTGCTAGTATTGTGTGGCCAGTTCCGAAATGCCTTGTTCCTAAGACATAACAATAACCCTTACTCTAACCCTCACCTAAACATAATCCTAACCCTAAACATAACTCTAACCCTATACCTCACATGAAGCCGTCGTCGGCTGCTCAGCCTTCCAACCTCAGAGGCCTGGTTCCCAAAATCTCCCGATGGAAGAACCCTGAGCCACACTGCAGAATTCCACTTGATCACTATATAAAACATGCCTGAATATATTTATTTATTTATTTATAATGATTTTATTTATTTGTTGGACAGACTGAGATCACAAGTAGGCTGTGTTTTTGTCTGAAGGAAGGGGGAATAAGGCTCCCTGCAGTGGGGAGGGCCCGGTGTCAAACTAGATTCCTCTTCCCTGGGATCTTGACCTGGGCTGAGGCAAGAGGTCACATCCAATGAGGTACACAGGTGTTCTGGAAAGCATACCCTATAGCAATGACCTTCAGCCTTAGCATAATGCGAAGCCCAAGTCATGTGCTCAGTCTTCTGTCCTCAAAGGCCTGGTTCCCAAACTCTCCCCATGGGGGAACCCTGAGCTGCCCCGCACAAATGACCTAGATTCCAATAGGAAATCATGCCATCTCTTTTATATATTTATTATTTATGTATTTATTTATTTATTGCCTCAAGATTTTACTTTTTCACTTTGCAGGAAGCGAAAAGATGTAGGCAGTGTTGCACGCCCAGAGAAGGGAAAGAAGGCTCCCTGCTGAGGAGACAGCCCGATGTGGGGCTCCATCCCAGGACTCTGGGATCATGTCCTGAGCTAAGGCAATGGCCTAACCCACTGACTCACCCAGGTGTTACCAACAGCATTCACTTGTGGAATAACCTTCACGGTAATACTGATGCAAAGCCCCTGTCCCATGCTCAGGCTTCTGTCCTCAGTAGCCTGGTCCATGAACTCTGCAGATGCGGGAACCCTGAGGTGCACCGCACAATGTCCATAGATCCCAATGGGTACGTTTGCCCTTTCGAAATGAGCTGAATCCGTAGAACAGGTAAAATCTGCATGCACCCCTTGGGACACAGCTCCAAGGAGCGCCCACCTGAAGCGGGAACCAGGAGTTTGATGATCCCTCAGCAAGGGCCGGTAGGGCCTCCCATGTGCATCGGCCTAACCCTAACCCGAGGGTGCTTCTTCAGACTTCTATCCCCGGTTGCCTGCCCTGGTAGCCCTCTAGGTAGGGGATTCCTTCTTCATATCGCAGGCCCCTGGGTGCCGCCCACTAGGCAAATGGGAAGTTTAGCCCTGTGTAAGTCCCTCGGGGAGGGAGAAATCTGCCTGTCCGATCATTCTACCAACACCTTCCTAGGACCCCCACACCACAATCCGGGAATAGGATGGTCCCCCAGGGCTACGTCCTCAACTGAGTCCAGTGGAAAGCCTAATTCTGCCCTGACGAATCAGGTCAGCCATTCTCCCAGAGCCAAAGGCTAAGCCTAGGTTACGTGATCAGACTCTGGACACCGGAGGACTGAACCCAGGTCCTCCTGTGGATGGGAAAGTCAGTCTGTAGGAAGGACTCAGCCTCTCAGGCAGAAACTGACCCTTTCCTTCTGTGCTATCCAGTACCTTCAGATATATAGAAACCAGCATGCTCCCCTGAGGGCATTCCACCCTCTTGGACTGTCCCGTCCAATATTCCATCGCCTGAGGATTCTGCTGAGTCCCACCCTCAACTCAGCCCTTGGTGTGCCAGTATTGTGTGGCCAGTTCCGACATGCCTTGTTCCTAAAACATAACCCTAACCCTTACTCTAACCCTCACCTAAACATAACCCTAACCCTAACCCTAACCCTAACTCTAACCCTATACCTCACATGAAGCCGTGGTCGGCTGCTCAGCCTTCCAACCTCAGAGGCCTGGTTCCCAAAATCTCCCGATGGAAGAACCCTGAGCCACACTGCAGAATTCCACTTGATCACTATATAAAACATGCCTGAATATATTTATTTATTTATTTATAATGATTTTATTTATTTGTTGGACAGACTGTGATCACAAGTAGGATGTGTTTTTGTCTGAAGGAAGGGGGAATAAGGCTCCCTGCAGTGGGGAGGGCCCGGTGTCAAACTAGATTCCTCTTCCCTGGGATCTTGACCTGGGATGAGGTAAGAGTTCACATCCAATGAGGTACACAGGTGTTCTGGAAAGCATACCCTATAGCAATGACCTTCAGCCTTAGCATAATGCGAAGCCCAAGTCATGTGCTCAGTCTTCTGTCCTCAAAGGCCTGGTTCCCAAACTCTCCCCATGGGGGAACCCTGAGCTGCCCCGCACAAATGACATAGATTCCAATAGGAAATCATGCCCTCTCTTTTATATATTTATTATTTATGTATTTATTTATTTATTGCCTCAAGATTTTACTTTTTCACTTTGCAGGGAGCGAAAAGATGTAGGCAGTGTTGCACGCCCAGAGAAGGGAAAGAAGGCTCCCTGCTGAGGAGACAGCCCGATGTGGGGCTCCATCCCAGGCCTCTGGGATCATGTCCTGAGCTGAAGGCAGTGGCCTAACCCACTGACTCACCCAGGTGTTACCAACAGCATTCACTTGTGAAATAACCTTCACGGTAATCCTGATGCAAAGCCCCTGTCCCATGCTCAGGCTTCTGTCCTCAGTAGCCTGGTCCATGAACTCTGCAGATGCGGGAACCCTGAGGTGCACCGCACAATGTCCATAGATCCCAATGGGAACGTTTGCCCTTTAGAAATGAGCTGAATCCGTAGAACAGGTGAAATCTGCATGCACCCCTTGGGACAGAGCTCCAAGGAGCGCCCACCTGAAGCAGGAACCAGGAGTTTGATGATCCCTCAGCAAGGGCCGGTAGGGCCTCCCATGTGCATCGGCCTAACCCTAACCCGAGGGTGCTTCTTCAGAATTCTATCCCCGGTTGCCTGCCCTGGTAGCCCTCTAGGTAGGGGATTCCTTCTTCACATCACAGGCCTCTGGGTGCCGCCCACTAGGCAAATGGGAAGTTTAGCCCTGTGGATGACCGTCGGGGAGGGAGAAATCTGCCTGTCCGATCATTCTACCAACACCTTCCTAGGACCCCCACACCACAATCCGGGAATAGGATGGTCCGCCAGGGCTACGTCCTCAACTGAGTCCCGTGGAAAGCCTAATTCTGCCCTGACAAATCAGGTCAGCCATTCTCTCAGAGCCAAAGGCTAAGCCTAGGTTACGTGATCAGACTCTGGACACCGGAGGACTGAACCCAGGTCCTCCTGTGGATGGGAAAGTCAGTCTGTAGGAAGGACTCAGCCTCTCAGGCAGAAACTGACCCTTTCCTTCTGTGCTATCCAGTACCTTCAGATATATAGAAACCAGCATGCTCCCCTGAGGGCATTCCACCCTCTTGGCCTGTCCCGTCCAAAATTCCATCGCCTGAGGATTCTGTTGAGTCCCACCCTCAACACAGCCCTTGGTGTGCCAGTATTGTGTGGCCAGTTCCGACATGCCTTGTTCCTAAAACATAACCCTAACCCTTACTCTAACCCTCACCTAAACATAACCCTAACCCTAACCCTAACCCTAACCCTAACCCTATACCTCACATGAAGCCGTGGTCGGCTGCTCAGGCTTCCAACCTCAGAGGCCTGGTTCCCAAAATCTACCGATGGAAGAACCCTGAGCCACACTGCAGAATTCCACTTGATCACTATATAAAACATGCCTGAATATACTTATTTATTTATTTATAATGATTTTATTTATTTGTTGGACAGACTGAGATCACAAGAAGGCTGTGTTTTTGTCCGAAGGAAGGGGGAATAAGGCTCCCTGCAGTGGGGAGGGCCCCGTGTCAAACTAGATTCCTCTTCCCTGGGATCTTGACCTGCGCCGAGGCAAGAGGTCACATCCAATGAGGTACACAGGTGTTCTGGAAAGCATACCCTATAGCAATGACCTTCAGCCTTAGCATAATGCGAAGCCCAAGTCATGTGCTCAGTCTTCTGTTTTCAAAGGCCTGGTTCCCAAACTCTCCCCATGGGGGAACCCTGAGCTGCCCCGCACAAATGACCTAGATTCCAATAGGAAATCATGCCCTCTCTTTTATATATTTATTATTTATGTATTTATTTATTTATTGCCTCAAGATTTTACTTTTTCACTTTGCAGGAAGCGAAAAGATGTAGGCAGTGTTGCACGCCCAGAGAAGGGAAAGAAGGCTCCCTGCTGAGGAGACAGCCCGATGTGGGGCTCCATCCCAGGACTCTGGGATCATGTCCTGAGCTGAAGGCAATGGCCTAACCCACTGACTCACCCAGGTGTTACCAACAGCATTCACTTGTGAAATAACCTTCACGGTAATCCTGATGCAAAGCCCCTGTCCCATGCTCAGGCTTCTGTCCTCAGTAGCCTGGTCCATGAACTCTGCAGATGCGGGAACCCTGAGGTGCACCGCACAATGTCCATAGATCCCAATGGGAACGTTTGCCCTTTAGAAATGAGCTGAATCCGTAGAACAGGTGAAATCTGCATGCACCCCTTGGGACACAGCTCCAAGGAGCGCCCACCTGAAGCGGGAACCAGGAGTTTGATGATCCCTCAGCAAGGGCCGGCAGGGCCTCCCATGTGCATCGGCCTAACCCTAACCCGAGGGTGCTTCTTCAGACTTCTATCCCCGGTTGCCTGCCCTGGTAGCCCTCTAGGTAGGGGATTCCTTCTTCATATCGCAGGCCCCTGGGTGCCGCCCACTAGGCAAATGGGAAGTTTAGCCCTGTGGAAGACCCTCGGGGAGGGAGAAATCTGCCTGTCCGATCATTCTACCAACACCTTCCTAGGACCCCCACACCACAATCCGGGAATAGGATGGTCCGCCAGGGCTACGTCCTCAACTGAGTCCCGTGGAAAGCCTAATTCTGCCCTGACGAATCAGGTCAGCCATTCTCCCAGAGCCAAAGGCTAAGCCTAGGTTACGTGATCAGACTCTGGACACCGGAGGACTGAACCCAGGTCCTCCTGTGGATGGGAAAGTCAGTCTGTAGGAAGGACTCAGCCTCTCAGGCAGAAACTGACCCTTTCCTTCTGTGCTATCCAGTACCTTCAGATATATAGAAACCAGCATGCTCCCCTGAGGGCATTCCACCCTCTTGGCCTGTCCCGTCCAAAATTCCATCGGCTGAGGATTCTGCTGAGTCCCACCCTCAACTCAGCCCTTGGTGTGCCAGTATTGTGTGGCCAGTTCCGACATGCCTTGTTCCTAAAACATAACCCTAACCCTTACTCTAACCCTCACCTAAACATAACCCTAACCCTAACCCTAACCCTAACTCTAACCCTATACCTCACATGAAGCCGTGGTCGGCTGCTCAGCCTTCCAACCTCAGAGGCCTGGTTCCCAAAATCTCCCGATGGAAGAACCCTGAGCCACACTGCAGAATTCCACTTGATCACTATATAAAACATGCCTGAATATATTTATTTATTTATTTATAATGATTTTATTTATTTGTTGGACAGACTGTGATCACAAGTAGGATGTGTTTTTGTCTGAAGGAAGGGGGAATAAGGCTCCCTGCAGTGGGGAGGGCCCGGTGTCAAACTAGATTCCTCTTCCCTGGGATCTTGACCTGGGCTGAGGTAAGAGTTCACATCCAATGAGGTACACAGGTGTTCTGGAAAGCATACCCTATAGCAATGACCTTCAGCCTTAGCATAATGCGAAGCCCAAGTCATGTGCTCAGTCTTCTGTCCTCAAAGGCCTGGTTCCCAAACTCTCCCCATGGGGGAACCCTGAGCTGCCCCGCACAAATGACATAGATACCAATAGGAAATCATGCCCTCTCTTTTATATATTTATTATTTATGTATTTATTTATTTATTGCCTCAAGATTTTACTTTTTCACTTTGCAGGGAGCGAAAAGATGTAGGCAGTGTTGCACGCCCAGAGAAGGGAAAGAAGGCTCCCTGCTGAGGAGACAGCCCGATGTGGGGCTCCATCCCAGGACTCTGGGATCATGTCCTGAGCTGAAGGCAGTGGCCTAACCCACTGACTCACCCAGGTGTTACCAACAGCATTCACTTGTGAAATAACCTTCACGGTAATCCTGATGCAAAGCCCCTGTCCCATGCTCAGGCTTCTGTCCTCAGTAGCCTGGTCCATGAACTCTGCAGATGCGGGAACCCTGAGGTGCACCGCACAATGTCCATAGATCCCAATGGGAACGTTTGCCCTTTAGAAATGAGCTGAATCCGTAGAACAGGTGAAATCTGCATGCACCCCTTGGGACAGAGCTCCAAGGAGCGCCCACCTGAAGCGGGAACCAGGAGTTTGATGATCCCTCAGCAAGGGCCGGTAGGGCCTCCCATGTGCATCGGCCTAACCCTAACCCGAGGGTGCTTCTTCAGAATTCAATCCCCGGTTGCCTGCCCTGGTAGCCCTCTAGGTAGGGGATTCCTTCTTCACATCACAGGCCTCTGGGTGCCGCCCACTAGGCAAATGGGAAGTTTAGCCCTGTGGAAGACCCTCGGGGAGGGAGAAATCTGCCTGTCCGATCATTCTACCAACACCTTCCTAGGACCCCCACACCACAATCCGGGAATAGGATGGTCCGCCAGGGCTACGTCCTCAACTGAGTCCCGTGGAAAGCCTAATTCTGCCCTGACAAATCAGGTCAGCCATTCTCTCAGAGCCAAAGGCTAAGCCTAGGTTACGTGATCAGACTCTGGACACCGGAGGACTGAACCCAGGTCCTCCTGTGGATGGGAAAGTCAGTCTGTAGGAAGGACTCAGCCTCTCAGGCAGAAACTGACCCTTTCCTTCTGTGCTATCCAGTACCTTCAGATATATAGAAACCAGCATGCTCCCCTGAGGGCATTCCACCCTCTTGGCCTGTCCCGTCCAAAATTCCATCGCCTGAGGATTCTGTTGAGTCCCACCCTCAACACAGCCCTTGGTGTGCCAGTATTGTGTGGCCAGTTCCGACATGCCTTGTTCCTAAAACATAACCCTAACCCTTACTCTAACCCTCACCTAAACATAACCCTAACCCTAACCCTAACCCTAACCCTAACCCTATACCTCACATGAAGCCGTGGGCGGCTGCTCAGCCTTCCAACCTCAGAGGCCTGGTTCCCAAAATCTCCCGATGGAAGAACCCTGAGCCACACTGCAGAATTGCACTTGATCACTATATAAAACATGCCTGAATATATTTATTTATTTATTTATAATGATTTTATTTATTTGTTGGACAGACTGAGATCACAAGTAGGCTGTGTTTTTGTCCGAAGGAAGGGGGAATAAGGCTCCCTGCAGTGGGGAGGGCCCCGTGTCAAACTAGATTCCTCTTCCCTGGGATCTTGACCTGGGCCGAGGCAAGAGGTCACATCCAATGAGGTACACAGGTGTTCTGGAAAGCATACCCTATAGCAATGACCTTCAGCCTTAGCATAATGCGAAGCCCAAGTCATGTGCTCAGTCTTCTGTCCTCAAAGGCCTGGTTCCCAAACTCTCCCCATGGGGGAACCCTGAGCTGCCCCGCACAAATGACCTAGATTCCAATAGGAAATCATGCCCTCTCTTTTATATATTTATTATTTATGTATTTATTTATTTATTGCCTCAAGATTTTACTTTTTCACTTTGCAGAAAGCGAAAAGATGTAGGCAGTGTTGCACGCCCAGAGAAGGGAAAGAAGGCTCCCTGCTGAGGAGACAGCCCGATGTGGGGCTCCATCCCAGGACTCTGGGATCATGTCCTGAGCTGAAGGCAATGGCCTAACCCACTGACTCACCCAGGTGTTACCAACAGCATTCACTTGTGAAATAACCTTCACGGTAATCCTGATGCAAAGCCCCTGTCCCATGCTCAGGCTTCTGTCCTCAGTAGCCTGGTCCATGAACTCTGCAGATGCGGGAACCCTGAGGTGCACCGCACAATGTCCATAGATCCCAATGGGAACGTTTGCCCTTTAGAAATGAGCTGAATCCGTAGAACAGGTGAAATCTGCATGCACCCCTTGGGACACAGCTCCAAGGAGCGCCCACCTGAAGCGGGAACCAGGAGTTTGATGATCCCTCAGCAAGGGCCGGCAGGGCCTCCCATGTGCATCGGCCTAACCCTAACCCGAGGGTGCTTCTTCAGACTTCTATCCCCGGTTGCCTGCCCTGGTAGCCCTCTAGGTCGGGGATTCCTTCTTCATATCGCAGGCCCCTGGGTGCCGCCCACTAGGCAAATGGGAAGTTTAGCCCTGTGGAAGACCCTCGGGGAGGGAGAAATCTGCCTGTCCGATCATTCTACCAACACCTTCCTAGGACCCCCACACCACAATCCGGGAATAGGATGGTCCGCCAGGGCTACGTCCTCAACTGAGTCCCGTGGAAAGCCTAATTCTGCCCTGACGAATCAGGTCAGCCATTCTCCCAGAGCCAAAGGCTAAGCCTAGGTTACGTGATCAGACTCTGGACACCGGAGGACTGAACCCAGGTCCTCCTGTGGATGGGAAAGTCAGTCTGTAGGAAGGACCCAGCCTCTCAGGCAGAAACTGACCCTTTCCTTCTGTGCTATCCAGTACCTTCAGATATATAGAAACCAGCATGCTCCCCTGAGGGCATTCCACCCTCTTGGCCTGTCCCGTCCAAAATTCCATCGCCTGAGGATTCTGCTGAGTCCCACCCTCAAATCAGCCCTTGTTGTGTCAGTATTGTGTGGCCAGTTCCGACATGCCTTGTTCCTAAAACATAACCCTAACCCTTACTCTAACCCTCACCTAAACATAAACCTAACCCTAACCCTAACCCTAACCCTAACCCTATACCTCACATGAAGCCGTGGTCGGCTGCTCAGCCTTCCAACCTCAGAGGCCTGGTTCCCAAAATCTCCCGATGGAAGAACCCTGAGCCACACTGCAGAATTCCACTTGATCACTATATAAAACATGCCTGAATATATTTATTTATTTATTTATAATGATTTTATTTATTTGTTGGACAGACTGTGATCACAAGTAGGATGTGTTTTTGTCTGAAGGAAGGGGGAATAAGGCTCCCTGCAGTGGGGAGGGCCCGGTGTCAAACTAGATTCCTCTTCCCTGGGATCTTGACCTGGGCTGAGGCAAGAGTTCACATCCAATGAGGTACACAGGTGTTCTGGAAAGCATACCCTATAGCAATGACCTTCAGCCTTAGCATAATGCGAAGCCCAAGTCATGTGCTCAGTCTTCTGTCCTCAAAGGCCTGGTTCCCAAACTCTCCCCATGGGGGAACCCTGAGCTGCCCCGCACAAATGACCTAGATTCCGATAGGAAATCATGCCCTCTCTTTTATATATTTATTATTTATGTATTTATTTATTTATTGCCTCAAGATTTTACTTTTTCACTTTGCAGGGAGCGAAAAGATGTAGGCAGTGTTGCACGCCCAGAGAAGGGAAAGAAGGCTCCCTGCTGAGGAGACTGCCCGATGTGGGGCTCCATCCCAGGACTCTGGGATCATGTCCTGAGCTGAAGGCAGTGGCCTAACCCACTGACTCACCCAGGTGTTACCAACAGCATTCACTTGTGAAATAACCTTCACGGTAATCCTGATGCAAAGCCCCTGTCCCATGCTCAGGCTTCTGTCCTCAGTAGCCTGGTCCATGAACTCTGCAGATGCGGGAACCCTGAGGTGCACCGCACAATGTCCATAGATGCCAATGGGAACGTTTGCCCTTTAGAAATGAGCTGAATCCGTAGAACAGGTGAAATCTGCATGCACCCCTTGGGACACAGCTCCAAGGAGCGCCCACCTGAAGCGGGAACCAGGAGTTTGATGATCCCTCAGCAAGGGCCGGTAGGGCCTCCCATGTGCATCGGCCTAACCCTAACCCGAGGGTGCTTCTTCAGACTTCTATCCCCGGTTGCCTGCCCTGGTAGCCCTCTAGGTAGGGGATTCCTTCTTCACATCACAGGCCTCTGGGTGCCGCCCACTAGGCAAATGGGAAGTTTAGCCCTGTGGAAGACCCTCGGGGAGGGAGAAATCTGCCTGTCCGATCATTCTACCAACACCTTCCTAGGACCCCCACACCACAATCCGGGAATAGGATGGTCCGCCAGGGATACGTCCTCAACTGAGTCCCGTGGAAAGCCTAATTCTGCCCTGACAAATCAGGTCAGCCATTCTCCCAGAGCCAAAGGCTAAGCCTAGGTCACGTGATCAGACTCTGGACACCGGAGGACTGAACCCAGGTCCTCCTGTGGATGGGAAAGTCAGTCTGTAGGAAGGACTCAGCCTCTCAGGCAGAAACTGAACCTTTCCTACTGTGCTATCCAGTACCTTCAGATATATAGAAACCAGCATGCTCCCCTGAGGGCATTCCACCCTTTGGCCTGTCCCGTCCAAAATTCCATCGGCTGAGGATTCTGATGAGTCCCACCCTCAACTCAGCCCTTGGTGTGCCAGTATTGTGTGGCCAGTTCCGACATGCCTTGTTCCTAAAACATAACCCTAACCCTTACTCTAACCCTCACCTAAACATAACCCTAACCCTAACCCTAACCCTAACCCTAACCCTATACCTCACATGAAGCCGTGGGCGGCTGCTCAGCCTTCCAACCTCAGAGGCCTGGTTCCCAAAATCTCCCAATGGAAGAACCCTGAGCCACACTGCAGAATTGCACTTGATCACTATATAAAACATGCCTGAATATATTTATTTATTTATTTATAATGATTTTATTTATTTGTTGGACAGACTGAGATCACAAGTAGGCTGTGTTTTTGTCCGAAGGAAGGGGGAATAAGGCTCCCTGCAGTGGGGAGGGCCCCGTGTCAAACTAGATTCCTCTTCCCTGGGATCTTGACCTGGGCCGAGGCAAGAGGTCACATCCAATGAGGTACACAGGTGTTCTGGAAAGCATACCCTATAGCAATGACCTTCAGCCTTAGCATAATGCGAAGCCCAAGTCATGTGCTCAGTCTTCTGTCCTCAAAGGCCTGGTTCCCAAACTCTCCCCATGGGGGAACCCTGAGCTGCCCCGCACAAATGACCTAGATTCCAATAGGAAATCATGCCCTCTCTTTTATATATTTATTATTTATGTATTTATTTATTTATTGCCTCAAGATTTTACTTTTTCACTTTGCAGGAAGCGAAAAGATGTAGGCAGTGTTGCACGCCCAGAGAAGGGAAAGAAGGCTCCCTGATGAGGAGACAGCCCGATGTGGGGCTCCATCCCAGGACTCTGGGATCATGTCCTGAGCTGAAGGCAATGGCCTAACCCACTGACTCACCCAGGTGTTACCAACAGCATTCACTTGTGAAATAACCTTCACGGTAATCCTGATGCAAAGCCCCTGTCCCATGCTCAGGCTTCTGTCCTCAGTAGCCTGGTCCATGAACTCTGCAGATGCGGGAACCCTGAGGTGCACCGCACAATGTCCATAGATCCCAATGGGAACGTTTGCCCTTTCGAAATGAGCTGAATCCGTAGAACAGGTGAAATCTGCATGCACCCCTTGGGACACAGCTCCAAGGAGCGCCCACCTGAAGCGGGAACCAGGAGTTTGATGATCCCTCAGCAAGGGCCGGTAGGGCCTCCCATGTGCATCGGCCTAACCCTAACCCGAGGGTGCTTCTTCAGACTTCTATCCCCGGTTGCCTGCCCTGGTAGCCCTCTAGGTAGGGGATTCCTTCTTCACATCGCAGGCCCCTGGGTGCCGCCCACTAGGCAAATGGGAAGTTTAGCCCTGTGGAAGACCCTCGGGGAGGGAGAAATCTGCCTGTCCGATCATTCTACCAACACCTTCCTAGGACCCCCACACCACAATCCGGGAATAGGATGGTCCGCCAGGGCTACGTCCTCAACTGAGTCCCGTGGAAAGCCTAATTCTGCCCTGACAAATCAGGTCAGCCATTCTCCCAGAGCCAAAGGCTAAGCCTAGGTTACGGGATCAGACTCTGGACACCGGAGGACTGAACCCAGGTCCTCCTGTGGATGGGAAAGTCAGTCTGTAGGAAGGACTCAGCCTCTCAGGCAGAAACTGACCCTTTCCTTCTGTGCTATCCAGTACCTTCAAATATATAGAAACCAGCATGCTCCCCTGAGGGCATTCCACCCTCTTGGCCTGTCCCGTCCAAAATTCCATTGGCTGAGGATTCTGCTGAGTCCCACCCTCAACTCAGCCCTTGGTGTGCCAGTATTGTGTGGCCAGTTCCGACATGCCTTGTTCCTAAAACATAACCCTAACCCTTACTCCAAGCCTGACCTAAACATAACCCTAACCCTAACCCTAACCCTAACCCTAACCCTATACCTCACATGAAGCCGTGGGCGGCTGCTCAGCCTTCCAACCTCAGAGGCCTGGTTCCCAAAATCTCCCGATGGAAGAACCCTGAGCCACACTGCAGAATTGCACTTGATCACTATATAAAACATGCCTGAATATATTTATTTATTTATTTATAATGATTTTATTTATTTGTTGGACGGACTGAGATCACAAGTAGGCTGTGTTTTTGTCCGAAGGAAGGGGGAATAAGGCTCCCTGCAGTGGGGAGGGCCCCGTGTCAAACTAGATTCCTCTTCCCTGGGATCTTGACCTGGGCCGAGGCAAGAGGTCACATCCAATGAGGTACACAGGTGTTCTGGAAAGCATACCCTATAGCAATGACCTTCAGCCTTAGCATAATGCGAAGCCCAAGTCATGTGCTCAGTCTTCTGTCCTCAAAGGCCTGGTTCCCAAACTCTCCCCATGGGGGAACCCTGAGCTGCCCCGCACAAATGACCTAGATTCCAATAGGAAATCATGCCCTCTCTTTTATATATTTATTATTTATGTATTTATTTATTTATTGCCTCAAGATTTTACTTTTTCACTTTGCAGGAAGCGAAAAGATGTAGGCAGTGTTGCACGCCCAGAGAAGGGAAAGAAGGCTCCCTGATGAGGAGACAGCCCGATGTGGGGCTCCATCCCAGGACTCTGGGATCATGTCCTGAGCTGAAGGCAATGGCCTAACCCACTGACTCACCCAGGTATTACCAACAGCATTCACTTGTGAAATAACCTTCACGGTAATCCTGATGCAAAGCCCCTGTCCCATGCTCAGGCTTCTGTCCTCAGTAGCCTGGTCCATGAACTCTGCAGATGCGGGAACCCTGAGGTGCACCGCACAATGTCCATAGATCCCAATGGGAACGTTTGCCCTTTCGAAATGAGCTGAATCCGTAGAACAGGTGAAATCTGCATGCACCCCTTGGGACACAGCTCCAAGGAGCGCCCACCTGAAGCGGGAACCAGGAGTTTGATGATCCCTCAGCAAGGGCCGGTAGGGCCTCCCATGTGCATCGGCCTAACCCTAACCCGAGGGTGCTTCTTCAGACTTCTATCCCCGGTTGCCTGCCCTGGTAGCCCTCTAGGTAGGGGATTCCTTCTTCACATCGCAGGCCCCTGGGTGCCGCCCACTAGGCAAATGGGAAGTTTAGCCCTGTGGAAGACCCTCGGGGAGGGAGAAATCTGCCTGTCCGATCATTCTACCAACACCTTCCTAGGACACCCACACCACAATCCGGGAATAGGATGGTCCGCCAGGGCTACGTCCTCAACTGAGTCCCGTGGAAAGCCTAATTCTGCCCTGACAAATCAGGTCAGCCATTCTCCCAGAGCCAAAGGCTAAGCCTAGGTTACGTGATCAGACTCTGGACACCGGAGGACTGAACCCAGGTCCTCCTGTGGATGGGAAAGTCAGTCTGTAGGAAGGACTCAGCCTCTCAGGCAGAAACTGACCCTTTCCTTCTGTGCTATCCAGTACCTTCAGATATATAGAAACCAGCATGCTCCCCTGAGGGCATTCCACCCTCTTGGCCTGTCCCGTCCAAAATTCCATCGGCTGAGGATTCTGCTGAGTCCCACCCTCAACTCAGCCCTTGGTGTGCCAGTATTGTGTGGCCAGTTCCGACATGCCTTGTTCCTAAAACATAACCCTAACCCTTACTCTAACCCTCACCTAAACATAACCCTAACCCTAACCCTAACCCTAACCCTAACCCTATACCTCACATGAAGCCGTGGGCGGCTGCTCAGCCTTCCAACCTCAGAGGCCTGGTTCCCAAAATCTCCCGATGGAAGAACCCTGAGCCACACTGCAGAATTGCACTTGATCACTATATAAAACATGCCTGAATATATTTATTTATTTATTTATTTATTTATAATGATTTTATTTATTTGTTGGACAGACTGAGATCACAAGTAGTCTGTGTTTTTGTCCGAAGGAAGGGGGAATAAGGCTCCCTGCAGTGGGGAGGGACCCGTGTCAAACTAGATTCCTCTTCCCTGGGATCTTGACCTGGGCCGAGGCAAAGGTCACATCCAATGAGGTACACAGGTGTTCTGGAAAGCATACCCTATAGCAATGACCTTCAGCCTTAGCATAATGCGAAGCCCAAGTCATGTGCTCAGTCTTCTGTCCTCAAAGGCCTGGTTCCCAAACTCTCCCCATGGGGGAACCCTGAGCTGCCCTGCACAAATGACCTAGATTCCAATAGGAAATCATGCCCTCTCTTTTATATATTTATTATTTATGTATTTATTTATTTTTGCCTCAAGATTTTACTTTTTCATTTGCAGGGGGCGAAAAGATGTAGGCAGTGTTGCACGCCCAGAGAAGGGAAAGAAGGCTCCCTGATGAGGAGACAGCCCGATGTGGGGCTCCATCCCAGGACTCTGGGATCATGTCCTGAGCTGAAGGCAGTGGCCTAACCCACTGACTCACCCAGGTTTTACCAACAGCATTCACTTGTGAAATAACCTTCACGGTAATCCTGATGCAAAGCCCCTTCCCATGCTCAGGCTTCTGTCCTCAGTAGCCTGGTCCATGAACTCTGCAGATGCGGGAACCCTGAGGTGTACCGCGCAAAGTCCATAGATCCCAATGGGAACGTTTGCCCTTTAGAAATGAGCTGAATCCGTAGAACAGGTGAAATCTGCATGCACCCCTTGGGACAGAGCTCCAAGGAGCGCCCACCTGAAGCGGGAACCAGGAGTTTGATGATCCCTCAGCAAGGGCCGGTAGGGCCTCCCATGTGCATCGGCCTAACCCTAACCTGAGGGTGCTTCTTCAGACTTCTATCCCCGGTTGCCTGCCCTGGTAGCCCTCTAGGTAGGGGATTCCTTCTTCACATCGCAGGCTTCTGGGTTCCGCCCACTATGATAATGGGAAATTTAGCTCTGTGGAAGACCCTCGGGGAGGGAAAATCTGCCTGTCCGATCATTCTACCAACAGCTCCCTAGGACCCCCAAACCACAATCCGGGAATAGGATGGTCCGCCAGGTCTACGTCCTCAACTGAGTCCCGTGGAAAGCCTAATTCTGCCCTGACAAATCAGGTCAGCCATTCACCCAGAGCCAAATGCTAAGCCTAGGTTACGGGATCAGACTCTGGACACCGGAGGACTGAACCCAGGTCCTCCTGTGGATGGGAAAGTCAGTCTGTAGGAAGGACTCAGCCTCTCAGGCATAAACTGACCCTTTCCTTCTGTGCTATCCAGTACCTTCAGATATATAGAAACCAGCATGCTCCCCTGAGGGCATTCCACCCTCTTGGCCTGTCCCGTCCAAAATTCCATCGCCTGAGGATTCTGCAGAGTCCCACCCTCAACTCAGCCCTTGGTGTGCCAGTATTGTGTGGCCAGTTCCGACATGCCTTGTTCCTAAAACATAACCCTAACCCTTACTCTAACCCTCACCTAAACATAACCCTAACCCTAACCCTAACCCTAACCCTAACCCTAACCCTAACCCTTTACCTCACATGAAGCCGTGGTCGGCTGCTCAGCCTTCCAACCTCAGAGGCCTGGTTCCCAAAATCTCCCGATGGAAGAACCCTGAGCCACACTGCAGAATTCCACTTGATCACTATATAAAACATGCCTGAATATATTTATTTATTTATTTATAATGATTTTTTTTATTTGTTGGACAGACTGAGATCACAAGTAGGCTGTGTTTTTGTCTGAAGGAAGGGGGAATAAGGCTCCCTGCAGTGGGGAGGGCCCGGTGTCAAACTAGATTCCTCTTCCCTGGGATCTTGACCTGGGCCCAGGCAAGAGGTCACATCCAATGAGGTACACAGGTGTTCTGGAAAGCATACCCTATAGCAATGACCTTCAGCCTTAGCATAATGCGAAGCCCAAGTCATGTGCTCAGTCTTCTGTCCTCAAAGGCCTGGTTCCCAAACTCTCCCCATGGGGGAACCCTGAGCTGCCCCGCACAAATGACCTAGATTCCAATAGGAAATCATGCCCTCTCTTTTTTATATTTATTATTTATGTATTTATTTATTTATTGCCGCAAGATTTTACTTTTTCACTTTGCAGGAAGCGAAAAGATGTAGGCAGTGTTGCACGCCCAGAGAAGGGAAAGAAGGCTCCCTGCTGAGGAGACAGCCCGATGTGGGGCTCCATCCCAGGACTCTGGGATCATGTCCTGAGCTGAAGGCAATGGCCTAACCCACTGACTCACCCAGGTGTTACCAACAGCATTCACTTGTGAAATAACCTTCACGGTAATCCTGATGCAAAGCCCCTGTCCCATGCTCAGGCTTCTGTCCTCAGTAGCCTGGTCCATGAACTCTGCAGATGCGGGAACCCTGAGGTGCACCGCACAATGTCCATAGATGCCAATGGGAACGTTTGCCCTTTAGAAATGAGCTGAATCCGTAGAACAGGTGAAATCTGCATGCACCCCTTGGGACACAGCTCCAAGGAGCGCCCACCTGAAGTGGGAACCAGGAGTTTGATGATCCCTCAGCAAGGGCCGGTAGGGCCTCCCATGTGCATCGGCCTAACCCTAACCCGAGGGTGCTTCTTCAGACTTCTATCCCCGGTTGCCTGCCCTGGTAGCCCTCTAGGTAGGAAATTCCTTCTTCACATCGCAGGCCTCTGGGTGCCGCCCACTAGGCAAATGGGAAGTTTAGCCCTGTGGAAGAACCTCGGGGAGGGAGAAATCTGCCTGTCCGATCATTCTACCAACACCTTCCTAGGACCCCCACACCACAATCCGGGAATAGGATGGTCCGCCAGGGCTACGTCCTCAACTGAGTCCCGTGGAAAGCCTAATTCTGCCCTGACGAATCAGGACAGCCATTCACCCAGAGCCAAAGGCTAAGCCTAGTACGTGATCAGACTCTGGACACCGGAGGACTGAACCCAGGTCCTCCTGTGGATGGGAAACTCAGTCTGTAGGAAGGACTCAGCCTCTCAGGCAGAAACTGACCCTTTCCTTCTGTGCTATCCAGTACCTTCAGATATATAGAAACCAGCATGCTCCCCTGAGGGCATTCCACCCTCTTGGCCTGTCCCGTCCAAAATTCCATCGCCTGAGGATTCTGCTGAGTCCCACCCTCAACTAAGCCCTTGGTGTGCCAGTATTGTGTGGCCAGTTCCGACATGCCTTGTTCCTAAAACATAACCCTAACCCTTACTCTAACCCTCACCTAAACATAACCCTAACCCCAACCCTAACCCTAACCCTAACCCTAACCCTATACCTCACATGAAGCCGTGGTCGGCTGCTCAGCCTTCCAACCTCAGAGGCCTGGTTCCCAAAATCTCCCGATGGAAGAACCCTGAGCCACACTGCAGAATTCCACTTGATCACTATATAAAACATGCCTGAATATATTTATTTATTTATTTATAATGATTTTATTTATTTGTTGGACAGACTGAGATCACAAGTAGGCTGTGTTTTTGTCTGAAGGAAGGGGGAATAAGGCTCCCTGCAGTGGGGAGGGCCCCGTGTCAAACTAGATTCCTCTTCCCTGGGATCTTGACCTGGGCCGAGGCAAGAGGTCACATCCAATGAGGTACACAGGTGTTCTGGAAAGCATACCCTATAGCAATGACCTTCAGCCTTAGCATAATGCGAAGCCCAAGTCATGTGCTCAGTCTTCTGTCCTCAAAGGCCTGGTTCCCAAACTCTCCCCATGGGGGAACCCTGAGCTGCCCCGCACAAATGACCTAGATTCCAATAGGAAATCATGCCCTCTCTTTTATATATTTATTATTTATGTATTTATTTATTTATTGCCTCAAGATTTTACTTTTTCACTTTGCAGGGCGGGAAAAGATGTAGGCAGTGTTGCACGCCCAGAGAAGGGAAAGAAGGCTCCCTGCTGAGGAGACAGCCCGATGTGGGGCTCCATCCCAGGACTCTGGGATCATGTCCTGAGCTGAAGGCAGTGGCCTAACCCACTGACTCACCCAGGTGTTACCAACAGCATTCACTTGTGAAATAACCTTCACGGTAATCCTGATGCAAAGCCCCTGTCCCATGCTCAGGTTTCTGTCCTCAGTAGCCTGGTCCATGAACTCTGCAGTTGCGGGAACCCTGAGGTGTACCGCACAATGTCCATAGATCCCAATGGGAACGTTTGCCCTTTAGAAATGAGCTGAATCCGTAGAACAGGTGAAATCTTCATGCAGCCCTTGGGAAACAGCTCCAAGGAGTGCCCACCTGAAGCGGGAACCAGGAGTTTGATGATCCCTCAGCAAGGGCCGGTAGGGCCTCCCATGTGCATCGGCCTAACCCTAACCCGAGGATGCTTCTTTAGACTTCTATCCCTGGTTGCCTGCCCTGGTAGCTCTCTAGGTAGGGGATTCCTTCTTCACATCGCAGGCTTCTGGGTGCCGCCCACTATGATAATGGGAAATTTAGACCTGTGGAAGACCTCGGGGCGGGAGAAATCTGCCTGTCCGATCATTCTACCAACACCTTCCTAGGACCCCCACACCACAATCCGGGAATAGGATGGTCCGCCAGGGCTACGTCCTCAACTGAGTCCCGTGGAAAGCCTAATTCTGCCCTGACAAATCAGGTCAGCCATTCTCCCAGAGCCAAAGGCTAAGCCTAGGTTACGAGATCAGACTCTGGACACCGGAGGACTGAACCCAGGTCCTCCTGTGAATGGGAAAGTCAGTCTGTAGGAAGGACTCAGCCTCTCAGGCAGAAACTGACCCTTTCCTTCTGTGCTATCCAGTACCTTCAGATATATAGAAACCAGCATGCTCCCCTGAGGGCATTCCACCCTCTTGGCCTGTCCCGTCCAAAATTCCATCGGCTGAGGATTCTGCTGAGTCCCACCCTCAACTCAGCCCTTGGTGTGCCAGTATTGTGTGGCCAGTTCCGACATGCCTTGTTCCTAAGACATAACCCTAACCCTTACTCTAACCCTCACCTAAACATAACCCTAACCCTAACCCTAACCCTAACCCTAACCCTAACCGTATACCTCACATGAAGCCGTGGTCGACTGCTCAGCCTTCCAACCTCAGAGGCCTGGTTCCCAAAATCTCCCGATGGAAGAACCCTGAGCCACACTGCAGAATTCCACTTGATCACTATATAAAACATGCCTGAATATATTTATTTATTTATTTATAATGATTTCATTTATTTGTTGGACAGACTGAGATCACAAGTAGGCTGTGTTTTTGTCTGAAGGAAGGGGGAATAAGGCTCCCTGCAGTGGGGAGGGCCCCGTGTCAAACTAGATTCCTCTTCCCTGGGATCTTGACCTGGGCCGAGGCAAGAGGTCACATCCAATGAGGTACACAGGTGTTCTGGAAAGCATACCCTATAGCAATGACCTTCAGCCTTAGCATAATGCGAAGCCCAAGTCTTGTGCTCAGTCTTCTGTCCTCAAAGGCCTGGTTCCCAAAGGCTCCCCATGGGGGAACCCTGAGCTGCCCCGCACAAATGACCTAGATTCCAATAGGAAATCATGCCCTCTCTTTTATATATTTATTATTTATGTATTTATTTATTTATTGCCTCAAGATTTTACTTTTTCACTTTGCAGGAAGCGAATAGATGTAGGCAGTGTTGCACGCCCAGAGAAGGGAAAGAAGGCTCCCTGCTGAGGAGACAGCCTGATGTGGGGCTCCATCCCAGGACTCTGGGATCATGTCCTGAGCTGAAGGCAGTGGCCTAACCCACTGACTCACCCAGGTGTTACCAACAGCATTCACTTGTGAAATAACCTTCACGGTAATCCTGATGCAAAGCCCCTGTCCCATGCTCAGGCTTCTGTCCTCAGTAGCCTGGTCCATGAACTCTGC
This sequence comes from Mustela nivalis, assembly GCF_964662115.1. Taxonomy (NCBI): domain Eukaryota; kingdom Metazoa; phylum Chordata; class Mammalia; order Carnivora; family Mustelidae; genus Mustela; species Mustela nivalis. The sequence goes on along the minus strand of NW_028136481.1, from coordinate 912,206 downwards.
AGTTGCGGGAACCCTGAGGTGTACCACACAATGTCCATAGATCCCAATGGGAACGTTTGCCCTTTAGAAATGAGCTGAATCCGTAGAACAGGTGAAATCTTCATGCACCCCTTGGGACACAGCTCCAAGGAGCGCCCACCTGAAGCGGGAACCAGGAGTTTGATGATCCCTCAGCAAGGGCCGGTAGGGCCTCCCATGTGCATAGGCCTAACCCTAACCCGAGGATGCTTCTTTATACTTCTATCCCTGGTTGCCTGCCCTGGTAGCTCTCTAGGTAGGGGATTCCTTCTTCACATCGCAGGCTTCTGGGTGCCGCCCACTATGATAATGGGAAATTTAGACCTGTGGAAGACCTCGGGGCGGGAGAAATCTGCCTGTCCGATCATTCTACCAACACCTTCCTAGGACCCCCACACCACAATCCGGGAATAGGATGGTCCGCCAGGGCTACGTCCTCAACTGAGTCCCGTGGAAAGCCTAATTCTGCCCTGACAAATCAGGTCAGCCATTCTCCCAGAGCCAAAGGCTAAGCCTAGGTTACGGGATCAGACTCTGGACACCGGAGGACTGAACCCAGGTCCTCCTGTGAATGGGAAAGTCAGTCTGTAGGAAGGACTCAGCCTCTCAGGCAGAAACTGACCCTTTCCTTCTGTGCGATCCAGTACCTTCAGATATATAGAAACCAGCATGCTCCCCTGAGGGCATTCCACCCTCTTGGCCTGTCCCGTCCAAAATTCCATCGCCTGAGGATTCTGCTGAGTCCCACCCTCAACTCAGCCCTTGGTGTGCCAGTATTGTGTGGCCAGTTCCGACATGCCTTGTTCCTAAGACATAACCCTAAGCCTTACTCTAACCCTCACCTAAACATAACCCTAACCCTAACCCTAACCCTAACCCTAACCCTAACCGTATACCTCACATGAAGCCGTGGGCGGCTGCTCAGCCTTCCAACCTCAGAGGCCTGGTTCCCAAAATCTCCCGAATGAAGAACCCTGAGCCACACTGCAGAATTCCACTTGATCACTATATAAAACATGCCTGAATATATTTATTTATTTATTTATAATGATTTTATTTATTTGTTGGACAGACTGAGATCACAAGTAGGCTGTGTTTTTGTCTGAAGGAAGGGGGAATAAGGTTCCCTGCAGTGGGGAGGGCCCCGTGTCAAACTAGATTCCTCTTCCCTGGGATCTTGACCTGGGCCGAGGCAAGAGGTCACATCCAATGAGGTACACAGGTGTTCTGGAAAGCATACCCTATAGCAATGACCTTCAGCCTTAGCATAATGCGAAGCCCAAGTCATGTGCTCAGTCTTCTGTCCTCAAAGGCCTGGTTCCCAAACTCTCCCCATGGGGGAACCCTGAGCTGCCCCGCACAAATGACCTAGATTCCAATAGGAAATCATGCCCTCTCTTTTATATATTTATTATTTATGTATTTATTTATTTATTGCCTCAAGATTTTACTTTTTCATTTGCAGGGAGCGAAAAGATGTAGGCAGAGTTGCACGCCCAGAGAAGGGAAAGAAGGCTCCCTGCTGAGGAGACAGCCCGATGTGGGGCTCCATCCCAGGACTCTGGGATCATGTCCTGAGCTGAAGGCAGTGGCCTAACCCACTGACTCACCCAGGTGTTACCAACAGCATTCACTTGTGAAATAACCTTCACGGTAATCCTGATGCAAAGCCCCTGTCCCATGCTCAGGCTTCTGTCCTCAGTAGCCTGGTCCATGAACTCTGCAGATGCGGGAACCCTGAGGTGCACCGCACAATGTCCATAGATCCCAATGGGAACGTTTGCCCTTTAGAAATGAGCTGAATCCTTAGAACAGGTGAAATCTGCATGCACCCCTTGGGACACAGCTCCAAGGAGTGCCCACCTGAAGCGGGAACCAGGAGTTTGATGATCCCTCAGCAAGGGCCGGTAGGGCCTCCCATGTGCATCGGCCTAACCCTAACCCGAGGGTGCTTCTTCAGACTTCTATCCCCGGTTGCCAGCAGAGCTAACTTAGTTTTCATTTGTGATTATTATTTTTGTGTGGCGACCTGAGCCGAAGGCAGAGATTTTAACCCATTGAGCCACCCAGCTGCCCTAAAATATGTTTTTTTTTATATATAGAATTATCGATCTTGCCAAAATATGGAACTAGCTGGAACTGAATGCCTCCTTCAAAGTCAGCTCTGGAGAAATTATGCAAGTGTAATATGGAACTATTTCAGATATTAACCAAAAACAAAGAAATGATGATAAATTCCTTAAAAGACTCAAAGTTGCTCTTGACTGGTATGTTTCAAGCTCTATTCCTGGTTTGAGGACAGGTTTGAACAGGCCTGTCACTGTAGAAATCAGCTGGATGTTTAGAGGCTATCAGAACTGTACAAAAACCTTGAAGGGGTAAAGACTTGAAAATTCTTTAGAGAGATTAGCTCCCTAAGGCTTTATTCATCCACCCATTTTCCTCCAAACAATTAAGACTGATGGATGAGTGGCACCTGAGGGGCTCTCTCATCACGTGGGTGGTGGGTTAAGCCTCTGCCTTTATCTCAAGTCATGGTCTCTGGGTCCTGGGATCCAGCCCCACATCGGGCTCTGCTCAAAAGGAAGACTGCTTCCCTCCCTGTTTGCCTGCCGCTCTGCTTACTTGAGATCTCTCACTCTCTCTCTCTTCTGTGTGTCCAATAAATAAATAAATAAAATCTTTTAGAAAAGGCTGATGGATGCTAAATTATGAAAACTGTTCCCTCCAAATGATGCTTCTTCATAAGGATATAAGAATTTAAAATTGTAAGAATTTAAAATTGAAACTTGATTTTAGGATTTATCTTATAGAATAACATCAAGTGAAGGCAGTTATTATTAGTTCTGAAGTATTTGTGATTCTGAATTCTTGGCCTCATTAGTCAATTTATTTTTAATAAATTATCATTTCATATATAATAATATATATAATATACTATATGTAACATATATAACATATATAATATTTATAATAAATTCATTCATTTATTTATTATTGATTTATTTATTATTATTATGTATTTATTTATTAACTCAAACACAACAAAATGAATGACCTGATTGAAACATTGGCAAGGACTGGAACAGACACCTCACTGAAGTAGATATTGAGATGGCTATAATGATATGAAAAGATGCTGTGATGATCCACAGCATGTCTAATTAAGGAATTGTAAATTAAAAGAACAAAGAGGGGCGCCTGGATGGCTCAGTGGTTAAGCTGCTGCCTTTGGCTCAGGTCATGATCTCAGGGTCCTGGGATCGAGTTCCACGTTGGGCTCTCTGCTCAGCAGGAGCCTGCTTCCCTTTCTCTCTCTCTCTGACTGCCTCTCCGTCTTCTTGTGATCTCTCTCTGTCAAATAAATAAATAAAATCTTTCTAAAAATAAATAAATAAATAAATAAATAAATAAATAAAACAATGTTATATCACTACACATCTATTTGAGTGGCTAAAATCCAAAATACTGACCACATAAAATGCTTTTGACGATGAGGAACAAGAGAAACTCTCATTCATTCTGGTGAGAACACCAAAATGGTGCTACCACTTTGGAAGACAGTTGGGCAGTTTCTTACAAAACTAAACATATTCTTACCATATGATCCAACAATCGTGCTCCTTGGTACTCACGCAAAAGAGCAAAAACTTTGTGTACACAGAATCCTGCATATAAGCCTGTGTTTGTAACAGCTTTACCCATAAGTGCCAAGAGTTGGAAGTAACCAAGATGTCCTTCAGGAGGAGAATGGATAGATAAACTGTGGTCCATTGAAACAATGGGATATGATTCAGCGATAAAGAGAAATGGCTATCAAGCAATGAAAAGACATGGAACAAACTTAAAATCCATCATAATAAGTGAAAGAAGTCAATTTGAAAAAGCTTCATGTTGCAAGGTTCCAACTATATGAGCTTCTAGAAAAGGCAGAGCTATGCAAATGGTATAAAGGTCAGCGGTTTGTAGCAGTTAGGAGAGGAGGAGGATGAACAGGCAGAGCACAGAGGATTTTTAGGCCAGTGAAAATGTTCTGTATGATATGTATGATATTTTAGATATATATCGCTACATAGTTGTCAAAATGCATAAGATACTATACCAAGAGTGAACTCTATGAGAAAAGGTTTTTTTAAGATTTTATTTATTTATTTGACAGGCATCAAAGCAGGCAGAGAGGCAGGCGGGGAAAGCAGGGGTTGGGGGAAAGCAGGCTCCCTGCCAAGCAGAGAGTCTGGTCAGGGGCTCGATGCCAGGACCGTGAGATTAGGACCTGAGCCGAAGGCAGAAGCCTTAACCCAGTGAGCCACCCTGGTGTCCCATCAAGAGTGAACTCTAATGTAAACTGTGGACTTTGGGGTGATAATGATGTGTCAGTGTAGGGTCAGTGAGCGTGAAAAATTTCACCGTGGTACAGGATGTTGATAATGGGGAAGGCTGTGTATGTGGGGAAAGGGAATTTTACTTTGATCCCCAAACTACTCTAAAAAATGCAGTCTGTTAAAAAAAATCTTTATAATGCAATATAATACAAAACAAGAATGCATATCAAGAGAGAAATAATGTTTAAAGGGAACGAAGAACTTCAGGAATGTGTACCTAAGGATTGTGATTGCACATTTGTAGGAAGTCCACTTTGTCATTAGCAATTGTTTATCTGTGAAGTAGAAGTAACATAAAGAGTGATGAAAACTCACAAATGCAACATTAAAAAAATGCCATCTATGGGCTTTTAAAAAATGGAACAAAATTTGCTTGGCTTCTTAAGCTTTGTGGGGAATGAAGGGACAGAATTTAAATTCAGCTTTATATAAAAGATTGGATAATATGTTTCTACAAAGAAGGCTCCTCTGAGTAACATAGAAATAAACATGGTAGCAGAAAGTGGAAAAAAGGTTCCATCTCTTGTGAGCTCACGTTCTCTGAAACCCTGTCACTTAGTGGAGACAGTAGCTGTTCGATGAATAGAAAATGGTAGTCTTTCAGATTCCTGGGATTTTCACTAAGAATCGTGAATGGATTTTTTAAAAAAGATGTAAAGAAGGTCTACAGTGCAAGTACCTGAAAATAACGGACATTTTGGAGAGAATATTTTAATCAGCAGAGAAGGTCAAAATGACAAAGTTCCACGATCAGAGTAAACATATGGGATTAAAAATAAAAAATAAAAAAAAAAGATTTTTTTGAAATGACTTTTTTTTTTTTAAAGGAGCTTAAACAAATGTCCTTTTTAAGAGACAGTTGGCTGTTTAAACCAAAAGTACAACTCACTGAGAGAATCGCCGCATTATTTATTGGGGTAGAAAGGACCCGGAATGTAGAAAGACCCATTCTGCAGAGGGAAAAATAGAATCACTAACAGGCCTCATGCCTTGCACAGCCAGTGGCTAGAATCCCTGCCTCATGAGACCCTGTGCTAGAAGGCCGCTAGAACCATCTCAACTATATTAGTCTATCTTGGAAGCCAACAATGTTTGCCTCGTTAAGAGCACGATAACAATCAGTCACGTTATGTTATAATGATTGTCGATATCTTCAAAAGCCTTGTCAAGTTCCCTTTTGAGTAACCCTCACCCCACCCTTAGAGAAATTTATCTGTGGTTCACCTCTTTGAAATACCTCATTGTTGTACCACATTTACCATAGCCAAAAAAAAAAAAAAAAAAAAAAAAGCTTTTTATTAACAAAGTGTCAGAAGGGGGCGCCACTGTAAACATGAGAGGTTTCGCTGCCAGGACAATTTTGTTGCAGAAACAGCTGAAAGCAATCAGGTCAGACAGAGCCAAGGGCTGAAGGGATATTTAAAATTACAAAAACTGAACCAAATCAAACCAAAACCAAAATCAAAACCAATGGCCAGGATTTCAAGTTTGCTACTAAAGGTATGACATTCTCCTAAGACATGCGCGTGACTTGATCAATATATTTATATACTTATATTTGAAGAAGAAGGAACTATTTGATGCAGCAAATGCATGTTGATTAAAAATTACCAGATATGGGGGCTCCTGGGTGGCTCCTTCGGCTCAGGTCATGATTTCAGGGTCCTGGGATGGAGCCCCACATCGGGCTCTCTGCACCGCGGGGAGTCTGCTTCCCCCACCCTCTCTCTGCCTGCCTCTCTACCTACTTGTGATCTGTCTGTCAAATGGGTAAATAAGATCTTTAAAAAAAGAATTACTAGGTGTGAAATACATCGAGGGTATGGGAAGGAAAATGATTTCACCTGATCTGACTAGGAAGTGGTTGAAGCCGGAATTAAAGTGCTATATAAAGAGTAGAAGAGTAGAAGAGGGAAGGGGGTCAGAGCCTCCTGCCATTCCCAGGGCACCCAGAACCCAGAGAGTGAGGCCTTGGGTGCTTTCTAGTGACAGATTCAAGGCAATTTTTCGACTTTGGGACTTCAGAGCTAACTTAGTTTTCATTTGTGATTATTATTTTTGTGTGGCGACCTGAGTCGAAGGCAGAGATTTTAACCCATTGAGCCACCCAGTTGCCCTAAAATATGTTTTTTTTATATAGAATTATAGATCTTGCCAAAATGTGGAACTAGCTGGAACTGAATGCCTCCTTCAAAGTCAGCTCTGGAGAAATTATGCAAGTGTAATATGGAACTATTTCAGATATTAACCAAAAACAAAGAAATGATGATAAATTCCTTAAAAGACTCAAAGTTGCTCTTGACTGGTATGTTTCAAGCTCTATTCCTGGTTTGAGGACAGGTTTGAACAAGCCTGTCACTGTAGAAATCAGCTGGATGTTTAGAGGCTATCAGAACTGTACAAAAACCTTGAAGGGGTAAAGACTTGAAAATTCTTTAGAGAGATTAGCTCCCTAAGGCATTATTCATCCACCCATTTTCCTCCAAACAATTAAGACTGAAAGATGAGTGGCACCTGAGGGGCTCTCTCATCACGTGGGTGGTGGGTTAAGCCTCTGCCTTTATCTCAAGTCATGGTCTCTGGGTCCTGGGATCCAGCCCCACATCGGGCTCTGCTCAAAAGGAAGACTGCTTCCCTCCCTGTTTGCCTGCCTCTCTGCTTACTTGAGATCTCTCACTCTCTCTCTCTTCTGTGTGTCCAATAAATAAATAAAATCTTTTAGAAAAGGCTGATGGATGCTAAATTATGAAAACTGCTCCCTCCAAATGATGCTTCTTCATAAGGATTTAAGAATTTAAAATTGTAAGAATTTAAAATTGAAACTTGATCGTAGGATTTATCTTATAGAATAACATCAAGTGAAGGCAGTTATTATTAGTTCTGAAGTATTTGTGATTCTGAATTCTTGGCCTCATTAGTCAATTTATTTTTAATAAATTATCATTTCATATATAATAATATATATAATATACTATATGTAACATATGTAACATATATAATATATATAATAAATTCATTCATTTATTTATTATTGATTTATTTATTATTATTATGTATTTATTTATTAACTCAAACACAAGAAAATGAATGACCTGATTGAAACATTGGCAAGGACTGGAACAGACACCTCACTGAAGAAGATATTGAGATGGCTATAATGATATGAAAAGATGCTGTGATGATCCACAGCATGTCTAATTAAGGAATTGTAAATTAAAAGAACAAAGAGGGGCGCCTGGATGGCTCAGTCGGTTAAGCCGCTGCCTTTGGCTCAGGTCATGATCTCAGGGTCCTGGGATCTAGTTCCACGTTGGGCTCTCTGCTCAGCAGGAGCCTGCTTCCCTTTCTCTCTCTCTCTGACTGCCTCTCCGTCTTCTTGTGATCTCTCTCTGTCAAATAAATAAATAAAATCTTTCTAAAAATAAATAAATAAATAAATAAATAAAACAATGTTATATCACTACACATCTATTTGAGTGGCTAAAATCCAAAATACTGACCACATAAAATGCTTTTGACGATGAGGAACAAGAGAAACTCTCATTCATTCTGGTGAGAACACCAAAATGGTGCTACCACTTTGGAAGACAGTTGGGCAGTTTCTTACAAAACTAAACATATTCTTACCATATGATCCAGCAATAGTGCTCTTGGTACTCACGCAAAAGAGCAAAAACTTTGTGTACACAGAATCCTGCATATAAGCCTGTGTTTGTAACAGCTTTACCCATAAGTGCCAAGAGTTGGAAGTAACCAAGATGTCCTTCAGGAGGAGAATGGATAGATAAACTGTGGTCCATTGAAACAATGGGATATGATTCAGCGATAAAGAGAAATGGCTATCAAGCAATGAAAAGACATGGAACAAACTTAAAATCCATCATAATAAGTGAAAGAAGTCAATTTGAAAAAGCTTCATGTTGCAAGGTTCCAACTATATGAGCTTCTAGAAAAGGCAGAGCTATGCAAATGGTATAAAGGTCAGCGGTTTGTAGCAGTTAGGAGAGGAGGAGGATGAACAGGCAGAGCTCAGAGGATTTTTAGGCCAGTGAAAATGTTCTGTATGATATGTATGATATTTTAGATATATATCGCTACATAGTTGTCAAAATGCATAAGATACTATACCAAGAGTGAACTCTATGAGAAAAGGTTTTTTTTAAGATTTTATTTATTTATTTGACAGGCATCAAAGCAGGCAGAGAGGCAGGCGGGGAAAGCAGGGGTTGGGGGAAAGCAGGCTCCCTGCCAAGCAGAGAGTCTGGTCTGGGGCTCGATGCCAGGACCGTGAGATTAGGACCTGAGCCGAAGGCAGAAGCCTTAACCCAGTGAGCCACCCTGGTGTCCCACCAAGAGTGAACTCTAATGTAAACTGTGGACTTTGGGGTGATAATGATGTGTCAGTGTAGGGTCAGTGAGCGTGAAAAATTTCACCGTGGTACAGGATGTTGATAATGGGGAAGGCTGTGTATGTGGGGAAAGGGAATTTTACTTTGATCCCCAAACTACTCTAAAAAATGCAGTCTGTTAAAAAAAATCTTTATAATGCAATATAATACAAAACAAGAATGCATATCAAGAGAGAAATAATGTTTAAAGGGAACGAAGAACTTCAGGAATGTGTACCTAGGGATTTTGATTGCACCTTTGTAGGAAGTTCACATTGTCATTAGCAATTGTTTATCTGTGAAGTAGAAGTAACATAAAGAGTGATGAAAACTCACAAATGCAACATTAAAAAAATGCCATCTAGTGGCTTTTAAAAAATAGAACAAAATTTGCTTGGCTTCCTAAGCTTTGTGGGGAATGAAGGGACAGAATGTAAATTCAGCTTTATATAAAAGATTGGATAATATGTTTCTACAAAGAAGGCTCCTCTGAGTAACATAGAAATAAACATGGTAGCAGAAAGTGGAAAAAAGGTTACATCTCTTGTGAGCTCAAGTTCTCTGAAACCCTGTCACTTAGTGGAGACAGTAACTGTTCGATGAATAGCAAATGGTAGTCTTTCAGATTCCCTAGATTTTCACTAAGAATCGTGAATGGATTTTTTAAAAAAGATGTAAAGAAGGTCTACAGTGCAATTACCTGCAAATAACGGACATTTTGGAGAGAATATTTTAATCAGCAGAGAAGGTCAAAATGACAAAGTTCCACGATCAGAGTAAACATATGGGATTAAAAATAAAAAATTTAAAAAAAAAGATTTTTTTGAAAGGACTTTTTTTTTTTAAAGGAGCTTAAACAAATGTCCTTTTTAAGAGACAGTTGGCTGTTTAAACCAAAAGTACAACTCACTGAGAGAATCGCCGCATTATTTATTGGGGTAGAAAGGACCCGGAATGTAGAAAGACCCATTCTGCAGAGGAAAAAATAGAATCATTAACAGGCCTCATGCCTTGCACAGCCAGTGGCTAGAATCCCTGCCTCATGAGACCCTGTGCTAGAAGGCCGCTAGAACCATCTCAACTATATTAGTCTATCTTGGAAGCCAACAAGTGTTTGCCCCGTTAAGAGCACAGTAACAATCAGTCACGTTATGTTATAATGATTGTCGATATCTTCAAAAGCCTTGTCAAGTTCCCTTTTGAGTAACCCTCACCCCACCCTTAGAGAAATTTATCTGTGGTTCACCTCTTTGAAATACCTCATTGTTGTACCACATTTACCATAGCCAAAAAAAAAAAAAAAAAAGCTTTTTATTAACAAAGTGTCAGAAGGGGGCGCCACTGTAAACATGAGAGGTTTCGCTGCTGGGACAATTTTGTTGCAGAAACAGCTGAAAGCAATCAGGTCAGACAGAGCCAAGGGCTGGAGGGATTTTTAAAATTACAAAAAGCGAACCAAATCAAACCAAAACCAAAATCCAAACCAATGGCCAAGATTTCAAGTTTGCTACTAAAGGTATGACATTCTCCTAAGACAAGCGCGTGACTTGATCAATATATTTATATACTTATATTTGAAGAAGAAGGAACTATTTGATGCAGCAAATGCACGTTGATTAAAAATTACCAGATATGGGGGCTCCTGGGTGTCTCAGTGGTTTAGGCCTCTGCCTTCGGCTCAGGTCATGATTTCAGGGTCCTGGGATGGAGCCCCACATTGGGCTCTCTGCGCAGCGGGGAGCCTGCATCCCCCACCCTCTCTCTGCCTGCCTCTCTACCTACTTGTGATCTGTCTGTCAAATGGGTAAATAAGATCTTTAAAAAAAGAATTACTAGGTGTGAAATACATCGAGGGTATTGGAAGGAAATGATTTCACCTGATCTGACTAGGAAGTGGTTGAAGCAGGAATTAAAGTGCTATATAAAGAGTAGAAGAGTAGAAGAGGGGAGGGGGTCAGAGCCTCTTGCCAATTCCATGGCACCCAGAACCCAGAGATTGAGGCCTTGGGTGCTTTCTAGTGACAGATTCAAGGCAATTTTTCGACTTTGGGACTTCAGAGCTAACTTAGTTTTTATTTGTGATTATTATTTTTGTGTGGGGTCCTGAGCCGAAGGCAGAGATTTTAACCCATTGAGCCACCCAGTTGCCCTAAAATATGTTTTTTTTATATAGAATTATAGATCTTGCCAAAATATGGAACTAGCTGGAACTGAATGCCTCCTTCAAAGTCAGCTCTGGAGAAATTATGCAAGTGTAATATGGAACTAATTCAGATATTAACCAAAAACAAAGAAATGATGATAAATTCCTTAAAAGACTCAAAGTTGCTCTTGACTGGTATGTTTCAAGCTCTATTCCTGGTTTGAGGACAGGTTTGAACAGGCCTGTCACTGTAGAAATCAGCTGGATGTTTAGAGGCTATCAGAACTGTACAAAAACCTTGAAGGGGTAAAGACGTGAAAATTCTTTAGAGAGATTAGCTCCCTAAGGCATTATTCATCCACACATTTTCCTCCAAACAATTAAGACTGATGGATGAGTGGCACCTGAGGGGCTCTCTCATCACGTGGGTGGTGGGTTAAGCCTCTGCCTTTATCTCAAGTCATGGTCTCTGGGTCCTGGGATCCAGCCCCACATCGGGCTCTGCTCAAAAGGAAGACTGCTTCCCTCCCTGTTTGCCTGCCTCTCTGCTTACTTGAGATCTCTCACTCTCTCTCTCTTCTGTGTGTCCAATAAATAAATAAAATCTTTTAGAAAAGGCTGATGGATGCTAAATTATGAAAACTGCTCCCTCCAAATGATGCTTCTTCATAAGGATTTAAGAATTTAAAATTGTAAGAATTTAAAATTGAAACTTGATCGTAGGATTTATCTTATAGAATAACATCAAGTGAAGGCAGTTATTATTAGTTCTGAAGTATTTGTGATTCTGAATTCTTGGCCTCATTAGTCAATTTATTTTTAATAAATTATCATTTCATATATAATAATATATATAATATACTATATGTAACATATATAACATATATAATATATATAATAAATTCATTCATTTATTTATTATTGATTTATTTATTATTATTATGTATTTATTTATTAACTCAAACACAACAAAATGAATGACCTGATTGAAACATTGGCAAGGACTGGAACAGACACCTCACTGAAGTAGATATTGAGATGGCTATAATGATATGAAAAGATGCTGTGATGATCCACAGCATGTCTAATTAAGGAATTGTAAATTAAAAGAACAAAGAGGGGCGCCTGGATGGCTCAGTGGGTTAAGCCGCTGCCTTTACTCAGGTCATGATCTCAGGGTCCTGGGATCGAGTTCCACGTTGGGCTCTCTGCTCAGCAGGAGCCTGCTTCCCTTTCTCTCTCTCTCTGACTGCCTCTCCGTCTTCTTGTGAACTCTCTCTGTCAAATAAATAAATAAAATCTTTTTAAAAATAAATAAATAAATAAATAAATAAATAAAACTATGTTATATCACTACACATCTATTAGAGTGGCTAAAATCCAAAATACTGACAACATAAAATGCTTTTGACGATGAGGAACAAGAGAAACTCTCATTCATTCTGGTGAGAACACCAAAATGGTGCTACCACTTTGGAAGACAGTTGGGCAGTTTCTTACAAAACTAAACATATTCTTACCATATGATCCAGCAATCGTGCTCCTTGGTACTCATCCAAAAGAGTGAAAACTTTGTGTACACAGAATCCTGCATATAAACCTGTGTTAGTAACAGCTTTACCCATAAGTGCCAAGAGTTGGAAGTAACCAAGATGTCCTTCAGGAGGAGAATGGATAGATAAACTGTGGTCCATTGAAACAATGGGATATGATTCAGCGATAAAGAGAAATGGCTATCAAGCAATGAAAAGACATGGAACAAACTTAAAATCCATCATAATAAGTGAAAGAAGTCAATTTGAAAAGCTTCATGTTGCAAGGTTCCAACTATATGAGCTTCTAGAAAAGGCAGGGCTATGCAAATGGTATAAAGGTCAGCGGTTTGTAGCAGTTAGGAAAGGAGGAGGATGAACAGGCAGTGCACAGAGGATTTTTAGGCCAGTGAAAATGTTCTGTATGATATGTATGATATTTTAGATATATATCGCTACATAGTTGTCAAAATGCATATGATACTATACCAAGAGTGAACTCTATGAGAAAAGGTTTTTTTAAGATTTTATTTATTTATTTGACAGGCATCAAAGCAGGCAGAGAGGCAGGCGGGGAAAGCAGGGGTTGGGGGAACGCAGGCTCCCTGCCAAGCGGAGAGTCTGGTCTGGGGCTCGATGCCAGGACCGTGAGATTATGACCTGAGTCGAAGGCAGAAGCCTTAACCCACTGAGCCACCCTGGTGCCCAACCGAGAGTGAACTCTAATGTAAACTGTGGACTTTGGGGTGATAATGATGTGTCAGTGTAGGGTCAGTGAGCGTGAAAAATTTCACCGTGGTACAGGGTATTGATAATGGGGAAGGCTGTGTGTATGTGGGGAAAGGGAATTTTACTTTGATCCCCAAACTACTCTAAAAAATGCAGTCTGTTAAAAAAAATCTTTATAATGCAATATAATACAAAACAAGAATGCATATCAAGAGAGAAATAATGTTTAAAGGGAACGAAGAACTTCAGGAATGTGTACCTAGGGATTTTGATTGCACCTTTGTAGGAAGTTCACATTGTCATTAGCAATTGTTTATCTGTGAAGTAGAAGTAACATAAAGAGTGATGAAAACTCACAAATGCAACATTAAAAAAATGCCATCTAGTGGCTTTTAAAAAATAGAACAAAATTTGCTTGGCTTCCTAAGCTTTGTGGGGAATGAAGGGACAGAATTTAAATTCAGCTTTATATAAAAGATTGGATAATATGTTTCTACAAAGAAGGCTCCTCTGAGTAACATAGAAATAAACATGGTAGCAGAAAGTGGAAAAAAGGTTACATCTCTTGTGAGCTCAAGTTCTCTGAAACCCTGTCACTTAGTGGAGACAGTAACTGTTCGATGAATAGCAAATGGTAGTCTTTCAGATTCCCTAGATTTTCACTAAGAATCGTGAATGGATTTTTTAAAAAAGATGTAAAGAAGGTCTACAGTGCAAGTACCTGCAAATAACGGACATTTTGGAGAGAATATTTTAATCAGCAGAGAAGGTCAAAATGACAAAGATCCACGATCAGAGTAAACATATGGGATTAAAAATAAAAAATAAAAAAAAAAAGATTTTTTTTAAAGGACTTTTTTTTTTTTTAAAGGAGCTTAAACAAATGTCCTTTTTAAGAGACAGTTGGCTGTTTAAACCAAAAGTACAACTCACTGAGAGAATCGAAGCATTATTTATTGGGGTAGAAAGGACCCGGAATGTAGAAAGACCCATTCTGCAGAGGAAAAAATAGAATCATTAACAGGCCTCATGCCTTTCACAGCCAGTGGCTAGAATCCCTGCCTCATGAGACCCTGTGCTAGAAGGCCGCTAGAACCATCTCAACTATATTAGTCTATCTTGGAAGCCAACAAGTGTTTGCCCCGTTAAGAGCACAGTAACAATCAGTCACGTTATGTTATAATGATTGTCGATATCTTCAAAAGCCTTGTCAAGTTCCCTTTTGAGTAACCCTCACCCCACCCTTAGAGAAATTTATCTGTGGTTCACCTCTTTGAAATACCTCATTGTTGTACCACATTTACCATAGCCAAAAAAAAAAAAAAAAAAAAAGCTTTTTATTAACAAAGTGTCAGAAGGGGGCGCCACTGGAAACATGAGAGGTTTCGCTGCTGGGACAATTTTGTTGCAGAAACAGCTGAAAGCAATCAGGTCAGACAGAGCCAAGGGCTGGAGGGATTTTTAAAATTACAAAAACCGAACCAAATCAAACCAAAACCAAAATCAAAACCAATGGCCAAGATTTCAAGTTTGCTACTAAAGGTATGACATTCTCCTAAGACAAGCGCGTGACTTGATCAATATATTTATATACTTATATTTGAAGAAGAAGGAACTATTTGATGCAGCAAATGCACGTTGATTAAAAATTACCAGATAGGGGGCTCCTAGGTGTCTCAGTGGTTTAGGCCTCTGCCTTCGGCTCAGGTCATGATTTCAGGGTCCTGGGATGGAGCGCCACATCGGGCTCTCTACGCAGCGGGGAGCCTGCTTCCCCCACCCTCTCTCTGCCTGCCTCTCTACCTAGTTGTGATCTGTCTGTCAAATGGGTAAATAAGATCTTTAAAAAAAGAATTACTAGGTGTGAAATACATCGAGGGTGTGGGAAGGAAAATGATTTCACCTGATCTGACTAGGAAGTGGTTGAAGCAGGAATTAAAGTGCTATATAAAGAGTAGAAGAGTAGAAGAGGGGAGGGGGTCAGAGCCTCCTGCCAATTCCATGGCACCCAGAACCCAGAGATTGAGGCCTTGGGTGCTTTCTAGTGACAGATTCAAGGCAATTTTTCGACTTTGGGACTTCAGAGCTAACTTAGTTTTCATTTGTGATTATTATTTTTGTGTGGGGTCCTGAGCCGAAGGCAGAGATTTTAACCCATTGAGCCACCCAGTTGCCCTAAAATATGTTTTTTTTATATAGAATTATAGATCTTGCCAAAATATGGAACTAGCTGGAACTGAATGCCTCCTTCAAAGTCAGCTCTGGAGAAATTATGCAAGTGTAATATGGAACTATTTCAGATATTAACCAAAAACAAAGAAATGAAGATAAATTCCTTAAAAGACTCAAAGTTGCTCTTGACTGGTATGTTTCAAGCTCTATTCCTGGTTTGAGGACAGGTTTGAACAGGCCTGTCACTGTAGAAATCAGCTGGATGTTTAGAGGCTATCAGAACTGTACAAAAACCTTGAAGGGGTAAAGACGTGAAAATTCTTTAGAGAGATTAGCTCCCTAAGGCATTATTCATCCACACATTTTCCTCCAAACAATTAAGACTGATGGATGAGTGGCACCTGAGGGGCTCTCTCATCACGTGGGTGCTGGGTTAAGCCTCTGCCTTTATCTCAAGTCATGGTCTCTGGGCCCTGGGATCCAGCCCCACATCGGGCTCTGCTCAAAAGGAAGACTGCTTCCCTCCCTGTTTGCCTGCCTCTCTGCTTAATTGAGATCTCTCACTCTCTCTCTCTTCTGTGTGTCCAATAAATAAATAAAATCTTTTAGAAAAGGCTGATGGATGCTAAATTATGAAAACTGCTCCCTCCAAATGATGCTTCTTCATAAGGATTTAAGAATTTAAAATTGTAAGAATTTAAAATTGAAACTTGATCGTAGGATTTATCTTATAGAATAACATCAAGTGAAGGCAGTTATTATTAGTTCTGAAGTATTTGTGATTCTGAATTCTTGGCCTCAGTCAATTTATTTTTAATAAATTATCATTTCATATATAATAATATATATAATATACTATATGTAACATATATAACATATATAATATATATAATAAATTCATTCATTTATTTATTATTGATTTATTTATTATTATTATGTATTTATTTATTAACTCAAACACAACAAAATGAATGACCTGATTGAAACATTGGCAAGGACTGGAACAGACACCTCACTGAAGTAGATATTGAGATGGCTATAATGATATGAAAAGATGCTGTGATGATCCACAGCATGTCTAATTAAGGAATTGTAAATTAAAAGAACAAAGAGGGGCGCCTGGATGGCTCAGTGGGTTAAGCCGCTGCCTTTACTCAGGTCATGATCTCAGGGTCCTGGGATCGAGTTCCACGTTGGGCTCTCTGCTCAGCAGGAGCCTGCTTCCCTTTCTCTCTCTCTCTGACTGCCTCTCCGTCTTCTTGTGAACTCTCTCTGTCAAATAAATAAATAAAATCTTTTTAAAAATAAATAAATAAATAAATAAATAAATAAATAAATAAAACTATGTTATATCACTACACATCTATTAGAGTGGCTAAAATCCAAAATACTGACAACATAAAATGCTTTTGACGATGAGGAACAAGAGAAACTCTCATTCATTCTGGTGAGAACACCAAAATGGTGCTACCACTTTGGAAGACAGTTGGGCAGTTTCTTACAAAACTAAACATATTCTTACCATATGATCCAGCAATCGTGCTCCTTGGTACTCATCCAAAAGAGCGAAAACTTTGTGTACACAGAATCCTGCATATAAACCTGTGTTAGTAACAGCTTTACCCATAAGTGCCAAGAGTTGGAAGTAACCAAGATGTCCTTCAGGAGGAGAATGGATAGATAAACTGTGGTCCATTGAAACAATGGGATATGATTCAGCGATAAAGAGAAATGGCTATCAAGCAATGAAAAGACATGGAACAAACTTAAAATCCATCATAATAAGTGAAAGAAGTCAATTTGAAAAAGCTTCATGTTGCAAGGTTCCAACTATATGAGCTTCTAGAAAAGGCAGAGCTATGCAAATGGTATAAAGGTCAGCGGTTTGTAGCAGTTAGGAGAGGAGGAGGATGAACAGGCAGAGCACAGAGGATTTTTAGGCCAGTGAAAATGTTCTGTATGATATGTATGATATTTTAGATATATATCGCTACATAGTTGTCAAAGTGCATAAGATACTATACCAAGAGTGAACTCTATGAGAAAAGGTTTTTTTAAGATTTTATTTATTTATTTGACAGGCATCAAAGCAGGCAGAGAGGCAGGCGGGGAAAGCAGGGGTTGGGGGAAAGCAGGCTCCCTGCCAAGCAGAGAGTCTGGTCTGGGGCTCCATGCCAGGACCGTGAGATTATGACCTGAGCCGAAGTCAGAAGCCTTAACCCACTGAGCCACCCTGGTGCCCAACCGAGAGTGAACTCTAATGTAAACTGTGGACTTTGGGGTGATAATGATGTGTCAGTGTAGGGTCAGTGAGCGTGAAAAATTTCACTGTGGTACAGGGTGTTGATAATGGGGAAGGCTGTGTGTATGTGGGGAAAGGGAATTTTACTTTGATCCCCAAACTACTCTAAAAAATACAGTCTGTTAAAAAAAATCTTTATAATGCAATATAATACAAAACAAGAATGCATATCAAGAGAGAAATAATGTTTAAAGGGAATGAAGAACTTCAGGAATGTGTACCTAGGGATTTTGATTGCACCTTTGTAGGAAGTTCACATTGTCATTAGCAATTGTTTATCTGTGAAGTAGAAGTAACATAAAGAGTGATGAAAACTCACAAATGCAACATTAAAAAAATGCCATCTAGGGGCTTTTAAAAAATAGAACAAAATTTGCTTGGCTTCCTAAGCTTTGTGGGGAATGAAGGGACAGAATTTAAATTCAGCTTTATATAAAAGATTGGATAATATGTTTCTACAAAGAAGGCTCCTCTGAGTAACATAGAAATAAACATGGTAGCAGAATGTGGAAACAAGGTTACATCTCTTGTGAGCTCAAGTTCTCTGAAACCCTGTCACTTAGTGGAGACAGTAACTGTTTGATGAATAGCAAATAGTAGTCTTTCAGATTCCCTAGATTTTCACTAAGAATCGTGAATGGATTTTTTAAAAAAGATGTAAAGAAGGTTTACAGTGCAAGTACCTGCAAATAACGGACATTTTGGAGAGAATATTTTAATCAGCAGAGAAGGTCAAAATGACAAAGTTCCACGATCAGAGTAAACATATGGGATTAAAAATAAAAAATAAAAAAAAAAGATTTTTTTGAAAGGACTTTTTTTTTTCAAAGGAGCTTAAACAAATGTCCTTTTTAAGAGACAGTTGGCTGTTTAAACCAAAAGTACAACTCACTGAGAGAATCGCCGCATTATTTATTGGGGTAGAAAGGACCCGGAATGTAGAAAGACCCATTCTGCAGAGGAAAAAATAGAATCATTAACAGGCCTCATGCCTTGCACAGCCAGTGGCTAGAATCCCTGCCTCATGAGACCCTGTGCTAGAAGGCCGCTAGAACCATCTCAACTATATTAGTCTATCTTGGAAGCCAACAAGTGTTTGCCCCGTTAAGAGCACGGTAACAATCAGTCACGTTATGTTATAATGATTGTCGATATCTTCAAAAGCCTTGTCAAGTTCCCTTTTGAGTAACCCTCACCCCACCCTTAGAGAAATTTATCTGTGGTTCACCTCTTTGAAATACCTCATTGTTGTACCACATTTACCATAGCCAAAAAAAAAAAAAAAAAAGCTTTTTATTAACAAAGTGTCAGAAGGGGGCGCCACTGTAAATATGAGAGGTTTCGCTGCTGGGACAATTTTGTTGCAGAAACAGCTGAAAGCAATCAGGTCAGACAGAGCCAAGGGCTGGAGGGATTTTTAAAATTACAAAAAGCGAACCAAATCAAACCAAAACCAAAATCCAAACCAATGGCCAAGATTTCAAGTTTGCTACTAAAGGTATGACATTCTCCTAAAACAAGCGCGTGACTTGATCAATATATTTATATACTTATATTTGAAGAAGAAGGAACTATTTGATGCAGCAAATGCACGTTGATTAAAAATTACCAGATATGGGGGCTCCTGGGTGTCTCAGTGGTTTAGGCCTCTGCATACGGCTCAGGTCATGATTTCAGGGTCCTGGGATGGAGCCCCACATCGGGCTTTCTGCGCAGCGGGGAGCCTGCTTCCCCCACCCTCTCTCTGCCTGCCTCTCTACCTACTTGTGATCTGTCTGTCAAATGGGTAAATAAGATCTTTAAAAAAAGAATTACTAGGTGTGAAATACATCGAGGGTATGGGAAGGAAAATGATTTCACCTGATCTGACTAGGAAGTGGTTTAAGCCAGAATTAAAGTGCTATATAAAGAGTAGAAGAGTAGAAGAGGGGAGAGGTAGAGCCTCCTACCAATTCCATGGCACCCAGAACCCAGAGATTGAGGCCTTGGGTGCTTTCTAGTGACAGATTCAAGGCAATTTTTCGACTTTGGGACTTCAGAGCTAACTTAGTTTTCATTGTGATTATTATTTTTGTGTGGGGTCCTGAGCCGAAGGCAGAGATTTTAACCCATTGAGCCACCCAGTTGCCCTAAAATATGTTTTTTTTTATATAGAATTATAGATCTTGCCAAAATATGGAACTAGCTGGAACTTAATGCCTCCTTCAAAGTCAGCTCTGGAGAAATTATGCAAGTGTAATATGGAACTATTTCAGATATTAACCAAAAACAAAGAAATGATGATAAATTCCTTAAAAGACTCAAAGTTGCTCTTGACTGGTATGTTTCAAGCTCTATTCCTGGTTTGAGGACAGGTTTGAACAGGCCTGTCACTGTAGAAATCAGCTGGATGTTTAGAGGCTATCAGAACTGTACAAAAACCTTGAAGGGGTAAAGACGTGAAAATTCTTTAGAGAGATTAGCTCCCTAAGGCATTATTCATCCACACATTTTCCTCCAAACAATTAAGACTGATGGATGAGTGGCACCTGAGGGGCTCTCTCATCACGTGGGTGGTGGGTTAAGCCTCTGCCTTTATCTCAAGTCATGGTCTCTGGGTCCTGGGATCCAGCCCCACATCGGGCTCTGCTCAAAAGGAAGACTGCTTCCCTCCCTGTTTGCCTGCCTCTCTGCTTACTTGAGATCTCTCACTCTCTCTCTCTTCTGTGTGTCCAATAAATAAATAAAATCTTTTAGAAAAGGCTGATGGATGCTAAATTATGAAAACTGCTTCCTCCAAATGATGCTTCTTCATAAGGATTTAAGAATTTAAAATTGTAAGAATTTAAAATTGAAACTTGATCGTAGGATTTATCTTATAGAATAACATCAAGTGAAGGCAGTTATTATTAGTTCTGAAGTATTTGTGATTCTGAATTCTTGGCCTCATTAGTCAATTTATTTTTAATAAATTATCATTTCATATATAATAATATATATAATATACTATATGTAACATATATAACATATATAATATATATAATAAATTCATTCATTTATTTATTATTGATTTATTTATTATTATTATGTATTTATTTATTAACTCAAACACAACAAAATGAATGACCTGATTGAAACATTGGCAAGGACTGGAACAGACACCTCACTGAAGTAGATATTGAGATGGCTATAATGATATGAAAAGGTGCTGTGATGATCCACAGCATGTCTAATTAAGGAATTGTAAATTAAAAGAACAAAGAGGGGCGCCTGGATGGCTCAGTGGGTTAAGCCGCTGCCTTTGGCTCAGGTCATGATCTCAGGGTCCTGGGATCGAGTTCCACGTTGGGCTCTCTGCTCAGCAGGAGCCTGCTTCCCTTTCTCTCTCTCTCTGACTGCCTCTCCGTCTTCTTGTGATCTCTCTCTGTCAAATAAATAAATAAAATCTTTTTAAAAATAAATAAATAAATAAATAAATAAAACTATGTTATATCACTACACATCTATTAGAGTGGCTAAAATCCAAAATACTGACAACATAAAATGCTTTTGACGATGAGGAACAAGAGAAACTCTCATTCATTCTGGTGAGAACACCAAAATGGTGCTACCACTTTGGAAGACAGTTGGGCAGTTTCTTACAAAACTAAACATATTCTTACCATATGATCCAGCAATCGTGCTCCTTGGTACTCATCCAAAAGAGCGAAAACTTTGTGTACACAGAATCCTGCATATAAACCTGTGTTTGTAACAGCTTTACCCATAAGTGCCAAGAGTTGGAAGTAACCAAGATGTCCTTCAGGAGGAGAATGGATAGATAAACTGTGGTCCATTGAAACAATGGGATATGATTCAGCGATAAAGAGAAATGGCTATCAAGCAATGAAAAGACATGGAACAAACTTAAAATCCATCATAATAAGTGAAAGAAGTCAATTTGAAAAAGCTTCATGTTGCAAGGTTCCAACTATATGGGCTTCTAGAAAAGGCAGAGCTATGCAAATGGTATAAAGGTCAGCGGTTTGTAGCAGTTAGGAGAGGAGGAGGATGAACAGGCAGAGCACAGAGGATTTTTAGGCCAGTGAAAATGTTCTGAATGATATGTATGATATTTTAGATATATATCGCTACATAGTTGTCAAAATGCATAAGATACTATACCAAGAGTGAACTCTATGAGAAAAGGTTTTTTTAAGATTTTATTTATTTATTTGACAGGCATCAAAGCAGGCAGAGAGGCAGGCGGGGAAAGCAGGGGTTGGGGGAAAGCAGGCTCCCTGCCAAGCAGAGAGTCTGGTCAGGGGCTCGATGCCAGGACCGTGAGATTATGACCTGAGCCAAAGGCAGAAGCCTTAACCCACTGAGCCACCCTGGTGCCCAACCGAGAGTGAACTCTAATGTAAACTGTGGACTTTGGGGTGATAATGATGTGTCAGTGTAGGGTCAGTGAGCGTGAAAAATTTCACCGTGGTACAGGGTGTTGATAATGGGGAAGGCTGTGTGTATGTGGGGAAAGGGAATTTTCCTTTGATCCCCAAACTACTCTAAAAAATGCAGTCTGTTAAAAAAAAATCTTTATAATGCAATATAATACAAAACAAGAATGCATATCAAGAGAGAAATAATGTTTAAAGGGAACGAAGAACTTCAGTAATGTGTACCTAGGGATTTTGATTGCACCTTTGTAGGAAGTTCACATTGTCATTAGCAATTGTTTATCTGTGAAGTAGAAGTAACATAAAGAGTGATGAAAACTCACAAATGCAACATTAAAAAAATGCCATCTAGGGGCTTTTAAAAAATAGAACAAAATTTGCTTGGCTTCCTAAGCTTTGTGGGGAATGAAGGGACAGAATTTAAATTCAGCTTTATATAAAAGATTGGATAATATGTTTCTACAAAGAAGGCTCCTCTGAGTAACATAGAAATAAACATGGTAGCAGAAAGTGGAAAAAAGGTTACATCTCTTGTGAGCTCAAGTTCTCTGAAACCCTGTCACTTAGTGGAGACAGTAACTGTTTGATGAATAGCAAATGGTAGTCTTTCAGATTCCCTAGATTTTCACTAAGAATCGTGAATGGATTTTTTAAAAAAGATGTAAAGAAGGTCTACAGTGCAAGTACCTGCAAATAACGGACATTTTGGAGAGAATATTTTAATCAGCAGAGAAGGTCAAAATGACAAAGTTCCACGATCAGAGTAAACATATGGGATTAAAAATAAAACATAAAAAAAAAAAAGTTTTTTTGAAAGGACTTTTTTTTTTAAAGGAGCTAAAACAAATGTCCTTTTTAAGAGACAGTTGGCTGTTTAAACCAAAAGTACAACTCACTGAGAGATCGCCGCATTATTTATTGGGGTGGAAAGGACCCGGAATGTAGAAAAACCCATTCTGCAGAGGAAAAAGTTGAATCACTAACAGGCCTCATGCCTTGCACAGCCAGTGGCTAGAATCCCTGCCTCATGAGACCCTGTGCTAGAAGGCCGCTAGAACCATCTCAACTATATTAGTCTATCTTGGAAGCCAACAAGTGTTTGCCCCGTTAAGAGCACAGTAACAATCAGTCACGTTATGTTATAATGATTGTCGATATCTTCAAAAGCCTTGTCAAGTTCCCTTTTGAGTAACCCTCACCCCACCCTTAGAGAAATTTATCTGTGGTTCACCTCTTTGAAATACCTCATTGTTGTACCACATTTACCATAGCCAAAAAAAAAAAAAAAAAAGCTTTTTATTAACAAAGTGTCAGAAGGGGGCGCCACTGTAAATATGAGAGGTTTCGCTGCTGGGACAATTTTGTTGCAGAAACAGCTGAAAGCAATCAGGTCAGACAGAGCCAAGGGCTGGAGGGATTTTTAAAATTACAAAAAGCGAACCAAATCAAACCAAAACCAAAATCCAAACCAATGGCCAAGATTTCAAGTTTGCTACTAAAGGTATGACATTCTCCTAAAACAAGCGCGTGACTTGATCAATATATTTATATACTTATATTTGAAGAAGAAGGAACTATTTGATGCAGCAAATGCACGTTGATTAAAAATTACCAGATATGGGGGCTCCTGGGTGTCTCAGTGGTTTAGGCCTCTGCATACGGCTCAGGTCATGATTTCAGGGTCCTGGGATGGAGCCCCACATCGGGCTTTCTGCGCAGCGGGGAGCCTGCTTCCCCCACCCTCTCTCTGCCTGCCTCTCTACCTACTTGTGATCTGTCTGTCAAATGGGTAAATAAGATCTTTAAAAAAAGAATTACTAGGTGTGAAATACATCGAGGGTATGGGAAGGAAAATGATTTCACCTGATCTGACTAGGAAGTGGTTTAAGCCAGAATTAAAGTGCTATATAAAGAGTAGAAGAGTAGAAGAGGGGAGAGGTAGAGCCTCCTACCAATTCCATGGCACCCAGAACCCAGAGATTGAGGCCTTGGGTGCTTTCTAGTGACAGATTCAAGGCAATTTTTCGACTTTGGGACTTCAGAGCTAACTTAGTTTTCATTGTGATTATTATTTTTGTGTGGGGTCCTGAGCCGAAGGCAGAGATTTTAACCCATTGAGCCACCCAGTTGCCCTAAAATATGTTTTTTTTTATATAGAATTATAGATCTTGCCAAAATATGGAACTAGCTGGAACTTAATGCCTCCTTCAAAGTCAGCTCTGGAGAAATTATGCAAGTGTAATATGGAACTATTTCAGATATTAACCAAAAACAAAGAAATGATGATAAATTCCTTAAAAGACTCAAAGTTGCTCTTGACTGGTATGTTTCAAGCTCTATTCCTGGTTTGAGGACAGGTTTGAACAGGCCTGTCACTGTAGAAATCAGCTGGATGTTTAGAGGCTATCAGAACTGTACAAAAACCTTGAAGGGGTAAAGACGTGAAAATTCTTTAGAGAGATTAGCTCCCTAAGGCATTATTCATCCACACATTTTCCTCCAAACAATTAAGACTGATGGATGAGTGGCACCTGAGGGGCTCTCTCATCACGTGGGTGGTGGGTTAAGCCTCTGCCTTTATCTCAAGTCATGGTCTCTGGGTCCTGGGATCCAGCCCCACATCGGGCTCTGCTCAAAAGGAAGACTGCTTCCCTCCCTGTTTGCCTGCCTCTCTGCTTACTTGAGATCTCTCACTCTCTCTCTCTTCTGTGTGTCCAATAAATAAATAAAATCTTTTAGAAAAGGCTGATGGATGCTAAATTATGAAAACTGCTTCCTCCAAATGATGCTTCTTCATAAGGATTTAAGAATTTAAAATTGTAAGAATTTAAAATTGAAACTTGATCGTAGGATTTATCTTATAGAATAACATCAAGTGAAGGCAGTTATTATTAGTTCTGAAGTATTTGTGATTCTGAATTCTTGGCCTCATTAGTCAATTTATTTTTAATAAATTATCATTTCATATATAATAATATATATAATATACTATATGTAACATATATAACATATATAATATATATAATAAATTCATTCATTTATTTATTATTGATTTATTTATTATTATTATGTATTTATTTATTAACTCAAACACAACAAAATGAATGACCTGATTGAAACATTGGCAAGGACTGGAACAGACACCTCACTGAAGTAGATATTGAGATGGCTATAATGATATGAAAAGGTGCTGTGATGATCCACAGCATGTCTAATTAAGGAATTGTAAATTAAAAGAACAAAGAGGGGCGCCTGGATGGCTCAGTGGGTTAAGCCGCTGCCTTTGGCTCAGGTCATGATCTCAGGGTCCTGGGATCGAGTTCCACGTTGGGCTCTCTGCTCAGCAGGAGCCTGCTTCCCTTTCTCTCTCTCTCTGACTGCCTCTCCGTCTTCTTGTGATCTCTCTCTGTCAAATAAATAAATAAAATCTTTTTAAAAATAAATAAATAAATAAATAAATAAAACTATGTTATATCACTACACATCTATTAGAGTGGCTAAAATCCAAAATACTGACAACATAAAATGCTTTTGACGATGAGGAACAAGAGAAACTCTCATTCATTCTGGTGAGAACACCAAAATGGTGCTACCACTTTGGAAGACAGTTGGGCAGTTTCTTACAAAACTAAACATATTCTTACCATATGATCCAGCAATCGTGCTCCTTGGTACTCATCCAAAAGAGCGAAAACTTTGTGTACACAGAATCCTGCATATAAACCTGTGTTTGTAACAGCTTTACCCATAAGTGCCAAGAGTTGGAAGTAACCAAGATGTCCTTCAGGAGGAGAATGGATAGATAAACTGTGGTCCATTGAAACAATGGGATATGATTCAGCGATAAAGAGAAATGGCTATCAAGCAATGAAAAGACATGGAACAAACTTAAAATCCATCATAATAAGTGAAAGAAGTCAATTTGAAAAAGCTTCATGTTGCAAGGTTCCAACTATATGGGCTTCTAGAAAAGGCAGAGCTATGCAAATGGTATAAAGGTCAGCGGTTTGTAGCAGTTAGGAGAGGAGGAGGATGAACAGGCAGAGCACAGAGGATTTTTAGGCCAGTGAAAATGTTCTGAATGATATGTATGATATTTTAGATATATATCGCTACATAGTTGTCAAAATGCATAAGATACTATACCAAGAGTGAACTCTATGAGAAAAGGTTTTTTTAAGATTTTATTTATTTATTTGACAGGCATCAAAGCAGGCAGAGAGGCAGGCGGGGAAAGCAGGGGTTGGGGGAAAGCAGGCTCCCTGCCAAGCAGAGAGTCTGGTCAGGGGCTCGATGCCAGGACCGTGAGATTATGACCTGAGCCAAAGGCAGAAGCCTTAACCCACTGAGCCACCCTGGTGCCCAACCGAGAGTGAACTCTAATGTAAACTGTGGACTTTGGGGTGATAATGATGTGTCAGTGTAGGGTCAGTGAGCGTGAAAAATTTCACCGTGGTACAGGGTGTTGATAATGGGGAAGGCTGTGTGTATGTGGGGAAAGGGAATTTTCCTTTGATCCCCAAACTACTCTAAAAAATGCAGTCTGTTAAAAAAAAATCTTTATAATGCAATATAATACAAAACAAGAATGCATATCAAGAGAGAAATAATGTTTAAAGGGAACGAAGAACTTCAGTAATGTGTACCTAGGGATTTTGATTGCACCTTTGTAGGAAGTTCACATTGTCATTAGCAATTGTTTATCTGTGAAGTAGAAGTAACATAAAGAGTGATGAAAACTCACAAATGCAACATTAAAAAAATGCCATCTAGGGGCTTTTAAAAAATAGAACAAAATTTGCTTGGCTTCCTAAGCTTTGTGGGGAATGAAGGGACAGAATTTAAATTCAGCTTTATATAAAAGATTGGATAATATGTTTCTACAAAGAAGGCTCCTCTGAGTAACATAGAAATAAACATGGTAGCAGAAAGTGGAAAAAAGGTTACATCTCTTGTGAGCTCAAGTTCTCTGAAACCCTGTCACTTAGTGGAGACAGTAACTGTTTGATGAATAGCAAATGGTAGTCTTTCAGATTCCCTAGATTTTCACTAAGAATCGTGAATGGATTTTTTAAAAAAGATGTAAAGAAGGTCTACAGTGCAAGTACCTGCAAATAACGGACATTTTGGAGAGAATATTTTAATCAGCAGAGAAGGTCAAAATGACAAAGTTCCACGATCAGAGTAAACATATGGGATTAAAAATAAAACATAAAAAAAAAAAAGTTTTTTTGAAAGGACTTTTTTTTTTAAAGGAGCTAAAACAAATGTCCTTTTTAAGAGACAGTTGGCTGTTTAAACCAAAAGTACAACTCACTGAGAGATCGCCGCATTATTTATTGGGGTGGAAAGGACCCGGAATGTAGAAAAACCCATTCTGCAGAGGAAAAAGTTGAATCACTAACAGGCCTCATGCCTTGCACAGCCAGTGGCTAGAATCCCTGCCTCATGAGACCCTGTGCTAGAAGGCCGCTAGAACCATCTCAACTATATTAGTCTATCTTGGAAGCCAACAAGTGTTTGCCCCGTTAAGAGCACAGTAACAATCAGTCACGTTATGTTATAATGATTGTCGATATCTTCAAAAGCCTTGTCAAGTTCCCTTTTGAGTAACCCTCACCCCACCCTTAGAGAAATTTATCTGTGGTTCACCTCTTTGAAATACCTCATTGTTGTACCACATTTACCATAGCCAAAAAAAAAAAAAAAAAAGCTTTTTATTAACAAAGTGTCAGAAGGGGGCGCCACTGTAAACATGAGAGGTTTCGCTGCTGGGACAATTTTGTTGCAGAAACAGCTGAAAGCTATCAGGTCAGACAGAGCCAAGGGCTGGAGGGATTTTTAAAATTACAAAAAGCGAACCAAATCAAACCAAAACCAAAATCCAAACCAATGGCCAAGATTTCAAGTTTGCTACTAAAGGTATGACATTCTCCTAAGACAAGCGCGTGACTTGATCAATATATTTATATACTTATATTTGAAGAAGAAGGAACTATTTGATGCAGCAAATGCACGTTGATTAAAAATTACCAGATATGGGGGCTCCTGGGTGGCTCCTTCGGCTCAGGTCATGATTTCAGGGTCCTGGGATGGAGCCCCACATCGGGCTCCCTGCGCAGCGGGGAGCCTGCTTCCCCCACCCTCTCTCTGCCTGCCTCTCTACCTACTTGTGATCTGTCTGTCAAATGGGTAAATAAGATCTTTAAAAAAAGAATTACTAGGTGTGAAATACATCGAGGTTTATGGGAAGGAAAATGATTTCACCTGATCTGACTAGGAAGTGGTTGAAGCCGGAATTAAAGTGCTATATAAAGAGTAGAAGAGTAGAAGAGGGAAGGGGTTCAGAGCCTCCTGCCATTCCCAGGGCACCCAGAACCCAGAGATTGAGGCCTTGGGTGCTTTCTAGTGACAGATTCAAGGCAATATTTTCGACTTTGGGACTTCAGAGCTAACTTAGTTTTCATTTGTGATTATTATTTTTGTGTGGGGTCCTGAGCCGAAGGCAGAGATTTTAACCCATTGAGCCACCCAGTTGCCCTAAAATATGTTTTTTTTATATAGAATTATAGATCTTGCCAAAATGTGGAACTAGCTGGAACTGAATGCCTCCTTCAAAGTCAGCTCTGGAGAAATTATGCAAGTGTAATATGGAACTATTTCAGATATTAACCAAAAACAAAGAAATGATGATAAATTCCTTAAAAGACTCAAAGTTGCTCTTGACAGGTATGTTTCAAGCTCTATTCCTGGTTTGAGGACAGGTTTGAACAGGCCTGTCACTGTAGAAATCAGCTGGATGTTTAGAGGCTATCAGAACTGTACAAAAACCTTGAAGGGGTAAAGACTTGAAAATTCTTTAGAGAGATTAGCTCCCTAAGGCATTATTCATCCACCCATTTTCCTCCAAACAATTAAGACTGATGGATGAGTGGCACCTGAGGGGCTCTCTCATCACGTGGGTGCTGGGTTAAGCCTCTGCCTTTATCTCAAGTCATGGTCTCTGGGTCCTGGGATCCAGCCCCACATCGGGCTCTGCTCAAAAGGAAGACTGCTTCCCTCCCTATTTGCCTGCCGCTCAGCTTACTTGAGATCTCTCACTCTCTCTCTCTTCTGTGTGTCCAATAAATAAATAAAATCTTTTAGAAAAGGCTGATGGATGCTAAATTATGAAAACTGCTCCCTCCAAATGATGCTTCTTCATAAGGATTTAAGAATTTAAAATTGTAAGAATTTAAAATTGAAACTTGATCGTAGGATTTATCTTATAGAATAACATCAAGTGAAGGCAGTTATTATTAGTTCTGAAGTATTTGTGATTCTGAATTCTTGGCCTCATTAGTCAATTTATTTTTAATAAATTATCATTTCATATATAATAATATATATAATATACTATATGTAACATATGTAACATATATAATATATATAATAAATTCATTCATTTATTTATTATTGATTTATTTATTATTATTATGTATTTATTTATTAACTCAAACACAAGAAAATGAATGACCTGATTGAAACATTGGCAAGGACTGGAACAGACACCTCACTGAAGAAGATATTGAGATGGCTATAATGATATGAAAAGATGCTGTGATGATCCACAGCATGTCTATTTAAGGAATTGTAAATTAAAAGAACAAAGAGGGGCGCCTGGATGGCTCAGTGGGTTAAGCCGCTGCCTTTGGCTCAGGTCATGATCTCAGGGTCCTGGGATCGAGTTCCACGTTGGGCTCTCTGCTCAGCAGGAGCCTGCTTCCCTTTCTCTCTCTCTCTGACTGCCTCTCCGTCTTCTTGTGAACTCTCTCTGTCAAATAAATAAATAAAATCTTTTTAAAAATAAATAAATAAATAAATAAATAAATAAAACTATGTTATATCACTACACATCTATTAGAGTGGCTAAAATCCAAAATACTGACAACATAAAATGCTTTTGACGATGAGGAACAAGAGAAACTCTCATTCATTCTGGTGAGAACACCAAAATGGTGCTACCACTTTGGAAGACAGTTGGGCAGTTTCTTACAAAACTAAACATATTCTTACCATATGATCCAGCAATCGTGCCCCTGGTACTCATCCAAAAGAGCGAAAACTTTGTGTACACAGAATCCTGCATATAAACCTGTGTTTGTAACAGCTTTACCCATAAGTGCCAAGAGTTGGAAGTAACCAAGATGTCCTTCAGGAGGAGAATGGATAGATAAGCTGTGGTCCTTTGAAACAATGGGATATGATTCAGCGATAAAGAGAAATGGCTATCAAGCAATAAAAAGACATGGAACAAACTTAAAATCCATCATAATAAGTGAAAGAAGTCAATTTGAAAAAGCTTCATGTTGCAAGGTTCCAACTATATGAGCTTCTAGAAAAGGCAGAGCTATGCAAATGGTATAAAGGTCAGCGGTTTGTAGCAGTTAGGAGAGGAGGAGGATGAACAGGCAGAGCACAGAGGATTTTTAGGCCAGTGAAAATGTTCTGTATGATATGTATGATATTTTAGATATATATCGCTACATAGTTGTCAAAATGCATAAGATACTATACCAAGAGTGAACTCTATGAGAAAAGGTTTTTTTAAGATTTTATTTATTTATTTGACAGGCATCAAAGCAGGCAGAGAGGCAGGCGGGGAAAGCAGGGGTTGGGGGAAAGCAGGCTCCCTGCCAAGCAGAGAGTCTGGTCTGGGGCTCGATGCCAGGACCGTGAGATTAGGACCTGAGCCGAAGGCAGAAGCCTTAACCCAGTGAGCCACCCTGGTGTCCCACCAAGAGTGAACTCTAATGTAAACTGTGGACTTTGGGGTGATAATGATGTGTCAGTGTAGGGTCAGGGAGCGTGAAAAATTTCACCGTGGTACAGGGTGTTGATAATGGGGAAGGCTGTGTGTATGTGGGGAAAGGGAATTTTACTTTGATCCCCAAACTACTCTAAAAAATGCAGTCTGTTAAAAAAAAATTTTTATAATGCAATATAATACAAAACAAGAATGCATATCAAGAGAGAAATAATGTTTAAAGGGAACGAAGAACTTCAGTAATGTGTACCTAGGGATTTTGACTGCACCTTTGTAGGAAGTTCACATTGTCATTAGCAATTGTTTATCTGTGAAGTAGAAGTAACATAAAGAGTGATGAAAACTCACAAATGCAACATTAAAAAAATGCCATCTATGGGCTTTTAAAAAATGGAACAAAATTTGCTTGGCTTCCTAAGCTTTATGGGGAATGAAGGGACAGAATTTAAATTCAGCTTTATATAAAAGATTGGATAATATGTTTCTACAAAGAAGGCTCTTCTGAGTAACATCGAAATAAACATGGTAGCAGAAAGTGGAAAAAAGTTTACATCTTTTGTGAGCTCACGTTCTCTGAAACCCTGTCACTTAGTGGAGACAGTAGCTGTTCGATGAATAGCAAATGGTAGTCTTTCAGATTCCCGGGATTTTCACTAAGAATCGTGAATGGATTTTTTAAAAAAGATGTAAAGAAGGTCTACAGTGCAAGTACCTGCAAATAACGGACATTTTGGAGAGAATATTTTAATCAACAGAGAAAGCCAAAATGACAAAGTTCCACGATCAGAGTAAACATATGGGATTAAAAATAAAAAATAAAAAAAAAAGATTTTTTTGAAAGGACTTTTTTTTTTTAAAGGAGCTTAAACAAATGTCCTTTTTAAGAGACAGTTGGCTGTTTAAACCAAAAGTACAACTCACTGAGAGAATCGCTGCATTATTTATTGGGGTAGAAAGGACCCGGAATGTAGAAAGACCCATTCTGCAGAGGAAAAAGTTGAATCACTAACAGGCCTCATGCCTTGCACAGCCAGTGGCTAGAATCCCTGCCTCATGAGACCCTGTGCTAGAAGGCCGCTAGAACCATCTCAACTATATTAGTCTATCTTGGAAGCCAACAAGTGTTTGCCCCGTTAAGAGCACGGTAACAATCAGTCACGTTATGTTATAATGATTGTCGATATCTTCAAAAGCCTTGTCAAGTTCCCTTTTGAGTAACCCTCACCCCACCCTTAGAGAAATTTATCTGTGGTTCACCTCTTTGAAATACCTCATTGTTGTACCACATTTACCATAGCCAAAAAAAAAAAAAAATGCTTTTTATTAACAAAGTGTCAGAAGGGGGCGCCACTGTAAACATGAGAGGTTTCGCTGCTGGGACAATTTTGTTGCAGAAACAGCTGAAAGCAATCAGGTCAGACAGAGCCAAGGGCTAGAGGGATTTTTAAAATTACAAAAAGCGAACCAAATCAAACCAAAACCAAAATCAAAACCAATGGCCAAGATTTCAAGTTTGCTACTAAAGGTATGACATTCTCCTAAGACAAGCGCGTGACTTGATCAATATATTTATATACTAATATTTGAAGAAGAAGGAACTATTTGATGCAGCAAATGCACGTTGATTAAAAATTACCAGATATGGGGGCTCCTGGGTGTCTCAGTGGTTTAGGCCTCTGGCTTCGGCTCAGGTCATGATTTCAGGGTCCTGGGATGGAGCCCCACATCGGGCTCTCTGCGCAGCGGGGAGCCTGCTTCCCCCACCCTCTCTCTGCCTGCCTCTCTACCTACTTGTGATCTGTCTGTCAAATGGGTAAATAAGATCTTTAAAAAAAGAATTACTAGGTGTGAAATACATCGAGGGTATGGGAAGGAAAATGATTTCACCTGATCTGACTAGGAAGTGGTTGAAGCCGGAATTAAAGTGCTATATAAAGAGTAGAAGAGTAGAAGAGGGGAGGGGGTCAGAGCCTCCTGCCAATTCCATGGCACCCAGAACCCAGAGATTGAAGCCTTGGGTGCTTTCTAGTGACAGATTCAAGGCAATTTTTCGACTTTGGGACTTCAGAGCTAACTTAGTTTTCATTTGTGATTATTATTTTTGTGTGGGGTCCTGAGCCGAATGCAGAGATTTTAACCCATTGAGCCACCTAGTTGCCCTAAAATATGTTTTTTTTATATAGAATTATAGATCTTGCCAAAATGTGGAACTAGCTGGAACTGAATGCCTCCTTCAAAGTCAGCTCTGGAGAAATTATGCAAGTGTAATATGGAACTATTTCAGATATTAACCAAAAACAAAGAAATGATGATAAATTCCTTAAAAGACTCAAAGTTGCTCTTGACTGGTATGTTTCAAGCTCTATTCCTGGTTTGAGGACAGGTTTGAAAAGGCCTGTCACTGTAGAAATCAGCTGGATGTTTAGAGGCTATCAGA
Organism: Mustela nivalis; assembly: GCF_964662115.1. Lineage (NCBI taxonomy): Eukaryota > Metazoa > Chordata > Mammalia > Carnivora > Mustelidae > Mustela > Mustela nivalis. The sequence goes on along the minus strand of NW_028136481.1, from coordinate 878,879 downwards.
ACTGTACAAAAACCTTGAAGGGGTAAAGACTTGAAAACTCTTTAGAGAGATTAGCTCCCTAAGGCATTATTCATCCACTCATTTTCCTCCAAACAATTAAGACTGATGGATGAGTGGCACCTGAGGGGCTCTCTCATCACGTGGGTGGTGGGTTAAGCCTCTGCCTTTATCTCAAGTCATGGTCTCTGGGTCCTGGGATCCAGCCCCACATCGGGCTCTGCTCAAAAGGAAGACTGCTTCCCTCCCTGTTTGCCTGCCTCTCTGCTTACTTGAGATCTCTCACTCTCTCTCTCTTCTGTGTGTCCAATAAATAAATAAAATCTTTTAGAAAAGGCTGATGGATGCTAAATTATGAAAACTGCTCCCTCCAAATGATGCTTCTTCATAAGGATTTAAGAATTTAAAATTGTAAGAATTTAAAATTGAAACTTGATCGTAGGATTTATCTTATAGAATAACATCAAGTGAAGGCAGTTATTATTAGTTCTGAAGTATTTGTGATTCTGAATTCTTGGCCTCATTAGTCAATTTATTTTTAATAAATTATCATTTCATATATAATAATATATATAATATACTATATGTAACATATATAACATATATAATATTTATAATAAATTCATTCATTTATTTATTATTGATTTATTTATTATTATTATGTATTTATTTATTAACTCAAACACAACAAAATGAATGACCTGATTGAAACATTGGCAAGGACTGGAACAGACACCTCACTGAAGTAGATATTGAGATGGCTATAATGATATGAAAAGATGCTGTGATGATCCACAGCATGTCTAATTAAGGAATTGTAAATTAAAAGAACAAAGAGGGGCGCCTGGATGGCTCAGTGGGTTAAGCTGCTGCCTTTGGCTCAGGTCATGATCTCAGGGTCCTGGGATCGAGTTCCACGTTGGGCTCTCTGCTCAGCAGGAGCCTGCTTCCCTTTCTCTCTCTCTCTGACTGCCTCTCCGTCTTCTTTTAATCTCTCTCTGTCAAATAAATAAATAAAATCTTTTGAAAAATAAATAAATAAATAAATAAATAAAACTATGTTATATCACTACACATCTATTTGAGTGGCTAAAATCCAAAATACTGACCACATAAAATGCTTTTGACGATGAGGAACAAGAGAAACTCTCATTCATTCTGGTGAGAACACCAAAATGGTGCTACCACTTTGGAAGACAGTTGGGCAGTTTCTTACAAAACTAAACATATTCTTACCATATGATCCAGCAATCGTGCTCTTTGGTACTCACGCAAAAGAGCGAAAACTTTGTGTACACAGAATCCTGCATATAAGCCTGTGTTTGTAACAGCTTTACCCATAAGTGCCAAGAGTTGGAAGTAACCAAGATGTCCTTCAGGAGGAGAATGGATAGATAAACTGTGGTCCATTGAAACAATGGGATATGATTCAGCGATAAAGAGAAATGGCTATCAAGCAATGAAAAGACATGGAATAAACTTAAAATCCATCATAATAAGTGAAAGAAGTCAATTTGAAAAAGCTTCATGTTGCAAGGTTCCAACTATATGAGCTTCTAGAAAAGGCAGAGCTATGCAAATGGTATAAAGGTCAGCGGTTTGTAGCAGTTAGGAGAGGAGGAGGATGAACAGGCAGAGCACAGAGGATTTTTAGGCCAGTGAAAATGTTCTGTATGATATGTATGATATTTTAGATATATATCGCTACATAGTTGTCAAAATGCATAAGATACTATACCAAGAGTGAACTCTATGAGAAAAGGTTTTTTTTAAGATTTTATTTATTTATTTGACAGGCATCAAAGCAGGCAGAGAGGCAGGCGGGGAAAGCAGGGGTTGGGGGAAAGCAGGCTCCCTGCCAAGCAGAGAGTCTGGTCTGGGGCTCGATGCCAGGACCGTGAGATTAGGACCTGAGCCGAAGGCAGAAGCCTTAACCCAGTGAGCCACCCTGGTGTCCCACCAAGAGTGAACTCTAATGTAAACTGTGGACTTTGGGGTGATAATGATGTGTCAGTGTAGGGTCAGTGAGCGTGAAAAATTTCACCGTGGTACAGGATGTTGATAATGGGGAAGGCTGTGTGTATGTGGGGAAAGGGAATTTTACTTTGATCCCCAACTACTCTAAATAATGCAGTCTGTTAAAAAAAATCTTTATAATGCAATATAATACAAAACAAGAATGCATATCAAGAGAGAAATAATGTTTAAAGGGAACGAAGAACTTCAGGAATGTGTACCTAAGGATTGTGATTGCACATTTGTAGGAAGTCCACTTTGTCATTAGCAATTGTTTATCTGTGAAGTAGAAGTAACATAAAGAGTGATGAAAACTCACAAATGCAACATTAAAAAAATGCCATCTATGGGCTTTTAAAAAATGGAACAAAATTTGCTTGGCTTCTTAAGCTTTGTGGGGAATGAAGGGACAGAATTTAAATTCAGCTTTATATAAAAATTGGATAATATGTTTCTACAAAGAAGGCTCCTCTGAGTAACATAGAAATAAACATGGTAGCAGAAAGTGGAAAAAAGGTTCCATCTCTTGTGAGCTCACGTTCTCTGAAACCCTGTCACTTAGTGGAGACAGTAGCTGTTCGATGAATAGCAAATGGTAGTCTTTCAGATTCCTGGGATTTTCACTAAGAATCGTGAATGGATTTTTTAAAAAAGATGTAAAGAAGGTCTACAGTGCAAGTACCTGAAAATAACGGACATTTTGGAGAGAATATTTTAATCAGCAGAGAAGGTCAAAATGACAAAGTTCCATGATCAGAGTAAACATATGGGATTAAAAAAAAAAAGATTTTTTTGAAAGGACTTTTTTTTTTTTTTAAAGGAGCTTAAACAAATGTCCTTTTTAAGAAACAGTTGGCTGTTTAAACCAAAAGTACAACTCACTGAGAGAATCGCCGCATTATTTATTGGGGTAGAAAGGACCCGGAATGTAGAAAGACCCATTCTGCAGAGGAAAAAATAGAATCACTAACAGGCCTCATGCCTTGCACAGCCAGTGGCTAGAATCCCTGCCTCATGAGACCCTGTGCTAGAAGGCCGCTAGAACCATCTCAACTATATTAGTCTATCTTGGAAGCCAACAATGTTTGCCTCGTTAAGAGCACGATAACAATCAGTCACGTTATGTTATAATGATTGTCGATATCTTCAAAAGCCTTGTCAAGTTCCCTTTTGAGTAACCCTCACCCCACCCTTAGAGAAATTTATCTGTGGTTCACCTCTTTGAAATACCTCATTGTTGTACCACATTTACCATAGCCAAAAAAAAAAAAAAAAAAAAAGCTTTTTATTAACAAAGTGTCAGAAGGGGGCGCCACTGTAAACATGAGAGGTTTCGCTGCCAGGACAATTTTGTTGCAGAAACAGCTGAAAGCAATCAGGTCAGACAGAGCCAAGGGCTGAAGGGATATTTAAAATTACAAAAACTGAACCAAATCAAACCAAAACCAAAATCAAAACCAATGGCCAAGATTTCAAGTTTGCTACTAAATGTATGACATTCTCCTAAGACATGCGCGTGACTTGATCAATATATTTATATACTTATATTTGAAGAAGAAGGAACTATTTGATGCAGCAAATGCATGTTGATTAAAAATTACCAGATATGGGGGCTCCTGGGTGGCTCCTTCGGCTCAGGTCATGATTTCAGGGTCCTGGGATGGAGCCCCACATCGGGCTCTCAGCGCCACGGGGAGTCTGCTTCCCCCACCCTCTCTCTGCCTGCCTCTCTACCTACTTGTGATCTGTCAAATGGGTAAATAAGATCTTTAAAAAAAGAATTACTAGGTGTGAAATACATCGAGGGTATGGGAAGGAAAATGATTACACCTGATCTGACTAGGAAGTGGTTGAAGCCGGAATTAAAGTGCTATATAAAGAGTAGAAGAGTAGAAGAGGGAAGGGGGTCAGAGCCTCCTGCCATTCCCAGGGCACCCTGAACCCAGAGAGTGAGGCCTTGGGTGCTTTCTAGTGACAGATTCAAGGCAATTTTTCGACTTTGGGACTTCAGAGCTAACTTAGTTTTCATTTGTGATTATTATTTTTGTGTGGCGACCTGAGTCGAAGGCAGAGATTTTAACCCATTGAGCCACCCAGCTGCCCTAAAATATGTTTTTTTTTATATATAGAATTATCGATCTTGACAAAATATGGAACTAGCTGGAACTGAATGCCTCCTTCAAAGTCAGCTCTGGAGAAATTATGCAAGTGTAATATGGAACTATTTCAGATATTAACCAAAAACAAAGAAATGATGATAAATTCCTTAAAACACTCAAAGTTGCTCTTGACTGGTATGTTTCAAGCTCTATTCCTGGTTTGAGGACAGGTTTGAAGAGGCCTGTCACTGTAGAAATCAGCTGGATGTTTAGAGGCTATCAGAACTGTACAAAATCCTTGAAGGGGTAAAGACTTGAAAATTCTTTAGAGAGATTAGCTCCCTAAGGCATTATTCATCCACCCATTTTCCTCCAAACAATTAAGACTGATGGATGAGTGGCACCTGAGGGGCTCTCTCATCACGTGGGTGCTGGGTTAAGCCTCTGCCTTTATCTCAAGTCATGGTCTCTGGGTCCTGGGATCCAGCCCCACATCGGGCTCTGCTCAAAAGGAAGACTGCTTCCCTCCCTATTTGCCTGCCGCTCTGCTTACTTGAGATCTCTCACTCTCTCTCTCTTCTGTGTGTCCAATAAATAAATAAAATCTTTTAGAAAAGGCTGATGGATGCTAAATTATGAAAACTGCTTCCTCCAAATGATGCTTCTTCATAAGGATTTAAGAATTTAAAATTGTAAGAATTTAAAATTGAAACTTGATCGTAGGATTTATCTTATAGAATAACATCAAGTGAAGGCAGTTATTATTAGTTCTGAAGTATTTGTGATTCTGAATTCTTGGCCTCATTAGTCAATTTATTTTTAATAAATTATCATTTCATATATAATAATATATATAATATACTATATGTAACATATGTAACATATATAATATATATAATAAATTCATTCATTTATTTATTATTGATTTATTTATTATTATTATGTATTTATTTATTAACTCAAACACAAGAAAATGAATGACCTGATTGAAACATTGGCAAGGACTGGAACAGACACCTCACTGAAGTAGATATTGAGATGGCTATAATGATATGAAAAGATGCTGTGATGATCCACAGCATGTCTAATTAAGGAATTGTAAATTAAAAGAACAAAGAGGGGCGCCTGGATGGCTCAGTGGGTTAAGCCGCTGCCTTTGGCTCAGGTCATGATCTCAGGGTCCTGGGATCGAGTTCCACGTTGGGCTCTCTGCTCAGCAGGAGCCTGCTTCCCTTTCTCTCTCTCTCTGACTGCCTCTCCGTCTTCTTGTGATCTCTCTCTGTCAAATAAATAAATAAAATCTTTTTAAAAATAAATAAATAAATAAATAAATAAAACTATGTTATATCACTACACATCTATTAGAGTGGCTAAAATCCAAAATACTGACAACATAAAATGCTTTTGACGATGAGGAACAAGAGAAACTCTCATTCATTCTGGTGAGAACACCAAAATGGTGCTACCACTTTGGAAGACAGTTGGGCAGTTTCTTACAAAACTAAACATATTCTTACCATATGATCCAGCAATCGTGCTCCTTGGTACTCATCCAAAAGAGCGAAAACTTTGTGTACACAGAATCCTGCATATAAACCTGTGTTTGTAACAGCTTTACCCATAAGTGCCAAGAGTTGGAAGTAACCAAGATGTCCTTCAGGAGGAGAATGGATAGATAAACTGTGGTCCATTGAAACAATGGGATATGATTCAGCGATAAAGAGAAATGGCTATCAAGCAATGAAAAGACATGGAACAAACTTAAAATCCATCATAATAAGTGAAAGAAGTCAATTTGAAAAAGCTTCATGTTGCAAGGTTCCAACTATATGGGCTTCTAGAAAAGGCAGAGCTATGCAAATGGTATAAAGGTCAGCGGTTTGTAGCAGTTAGGAGAGGAGGAGGATGAACAGGCAGAGCACAGAGGATTTTTAGGCCAGTGAAAATGTTCTGAATGATATGTATGATATTTTAGATATATATCGCTACATAGTTGTCAAAATGCATAAGATACTATACCAAGAGTGAACTCTATGAGAAAAGGTTTTTTTAAGATTTTATTTATTTATTTGACAGGCATCAAAGCAGGCAGAGAGGCAGGCGGGGAAAGCAGGGGTTGGGGGAAAGCAGGCTCCCTGCCAAGCAGAGAGTCTGGTCAGGGGCTCGATGCCAGGACCGTGAGATTATGACCTGAGCCAAAGGCAGAAGCCTTAACCCACTGAGCCACCCTGGTGCCCAACCGAGAGTGAACTCTAATGTAAACTGTGGACTTTGGGGTGATAATGATGTGTCAGTGTAGGGTCAGTGAGCGTGAAAAATTTCACCGTGGTACAGGGTGTTGATAATGGGGAAGGCTGTGTGTATGTGGGGAAAGGGAATTTTCCTTTGATCCCCAAACTACTCTAAAAAATGCAGTCTGTTAAAAAAAAATCTTTATAATGCAATATAATACAAAACAAGAATGCATATCAAGAGAGAAATAATGTTTAAAGGGAACGAAGAACTTCAGTAATGTGTACCTAGGGATTTTGATTGCACCTTTGTAGGAAGTTCACATTGTCATTAGCAATTGTTTATCTGTGAAGTAGAAGTAACATAAAGAGTGATGAAAACTCACAAATGCAACATTAAAAAAATGCCATCTAGGGGCTTTTAAAAAATAGAACAAAATTTGCTTGGCTTCCTAAGCTTTGTGGGGAATGAAGGGACAGAATTTAAATTCAGCTTTATATAAAAGATTGGATAATATGTTTCTACAAAGAAGGCTCCTCTGAGTAACATAGAAATAAACATGGTAGCAGAAAGTGGAAAAAAGGTTACATCTCTTGTGAGCTCAAGTTCTCTGAAACCCTGTCACTTAGTGGAGACAGTAACTGTTTGATGAATAGCAAATGGTAGTCTTTCAGATTCCCTAGATTTTCACTAAGAATCGTGAATGGATTTTTTAAAAAAGATGTAAAGAAGGTCTACAGTGCAAGTACCTGCAAATAACGGACATTTTGGAGAGAATATTTTAATCAGCAGAGAAGGTCAAAATGACAAAGTTCCACGATCAGAGTAAACATATGGGATTAAAAATAAAACATAAAAAAAAAAAAGTTTTTTTGAAAGGACTTTTTTTTTTAAAGGAGCTAAAACAAATGTCCTTTTTAAGAGACAGTTGGCTGTTTAAACCAAAAGTACAACTCACTGAGAGATCGCCGCATTATTTATTGGGGTGGAAAGGACCCGGAATGTAGAAAAACCCATTCTGCAGAGGAAAAAGTTGAATCACTAACAGGCCTCATGCCTTGCACAGCCAGTGGCTAGAATCCCTGCCTCATGAGACCCTGTGCTAGAAGGCCGCTAGAACCATCTCAACTATATTAGTCTATCTTGGAAGCCAACAAGTGTTTGCCCCGTTAAGAGCACAGTAACAATCAGTCACGTTATGTTATAATGATTGTCGATATCTTCAAAAGCCTTGTCAAGTTCCCTTTTGAGTAACCCTCACCCCACCCTTAGAGAAATTTATCTGTGGTTCACCTCTTTGAAATACCTCATTGTTGTACCACATTTACCATAGCCAAAAAAAAAAAAAAAAAAGCTTTTTATTAACAAAGTGTCAGAAGGGGGCGCCACTGTAAACATGAGAGGTTTCGCTGCTGGGACAATTTTGTTGCAGAAACAGCTGAAAGCTATCAGGTCAGACAGAGCCAAGGGCTGGAGGGATTTTTAAAATTACAAAAAGCGAACCAAATCAAACCAAAACCAAAATCCAAACCAATGGCCAAGATTTCAAGTTTGCTACTAAAGGTATGACATTCTCCTAAGACAAGCGCGTGACTTGATCAATATATTTATATACTTATATTTGAAGAAGAAGGAACTATTTGATGCAGCAAATGCACGTTGATTAAAAATTACCAGATATGGGGGCTCCTGGGTGGCTCCTTCGGCTCAGGTCATGATTTCAGGGTCCTGGGATGGAGCCCCACATCGGGCTCCCTGCGCAGCGGGGAGCCTGCTTCCCCCACCCTCTCTCTGCCTGCCTCTCTACCTACTTGTGATCTGTCTGTCAAATGGGTAAATAAGATCTTTAAAAAAAGAATTACTAGGTGTGAAATACATCGAGGTTTATGGGAAGGAAAATGATTTCACCTGATCTGACTAGGAAGTGGTTGAAGCCGGAATTAAAGTGCTATATAAAGAGTAGAAGAGTAGAAGAGGGAAGGGGTTCAGAGCCTCCTGCCATTCCCAGGGCACCCAGAACCCAGAGATTGAGGCCTTGGGTGCTTTCTAGTGACAGATTCAAGGCAATATTTTCGACTTTGGGACTTCAGAGCTAACTTAGTTTTCATTTGTGATTATTATTTTTGTGTGGGGTCCTGAGCCGAAGGCAGAGATTTTAACCCATTGAGCCACCCAGTTGCCCTAAAATATGTTTTTTTTATATAGAATTATAGATCTTGCCAAAATGTGGAACTAGCTGGAACTGAATGCCTCCTTCAAAGTCAGCTCTGGAGAAATTATGCAAGTGTAATATGGAACTATTTCAGATATTAACCAAAAACAAAGAAATGATGATAAATTCCTTAAAAGACTCAAAGTTGCTCTTGACAGGTATGTTTCAAGCTCTATTCCTGGTTTGAGGACAGGTTTGAACAGGCCTGTCACTGTAGAAATCAGCTGGATGTTTAGAGGCTATCAGAACTGTACAAAAACCTTGAAGGGGTAAAGACTTGAAAATTCTTTAGAGAGATTAGCTCCCTAAGGCATTATTCATCCACCCATTTTCCTCCAAACAATTAAGACTGATGGATGAGTGGCACCTGAGGGGCTCTCTCATCACGTGGGTGCTGGGTTAAGCCTCTGCCTTTATCTCAAGTCATGGTCTCTGGGTCCTGGGATCCAGCCCCACATCGGGCTCTGCTCAAAAGGAAGACTGCTTCCCTCCCTGTTTGCCTGCCGCTCAGCTTACTTGAGATCTCTCACTCTCTCTCTCTTCTGTGTGTCCAATAAATAAATAAAATCTTTTAGAAAAGGCTGATGGATGCTAAATTATGAAAACTGCTCCCTCCAAATGATGCTTCTTCATAAGGATTTAAGAATTTAAAATTGTAAGAATTTAAAATTGAAACTTGATCGTAGGATTTATCTTATAGAATAACATCAAGTGAAGGCAGTTATTATTAGTTCTGAAGTATTTGTGATTCTGAATTCTTGGCCTCATTAGTCAATTTATTTTTAATAAATTATCATTTCATATATAATAATATATATAATATACTATATGTAACATATGTAACATATATAATATATATAATAAATTCATTCATTTATTTATTATTGATTTATTTATTATTATTATGTATTTATTTATTAACTCAAACACAAGAAAATGAATGACCTGATTGAAACATTGGCAAGGACTGGAACAGACACCTCACTGAAGAAGATATTGAGATGGCTATAATGATATGAAAAGATGCTGTGATGATCCACAGCATGTCTAATTAAGGAATTGTAAATTAAAAGAACAAAGAGGGGCGCCTGGATGGCTCAGTGGGTTAAGCCGCTGCCTTTGGCTCAGGTCATGATCTCAGGGTCCTGGGATCGAGTTCCACGTTGGGCTCTCTGCTCAGCAGGAGCCTGCTTCCCTTTCTCTCTCTCTCTGACTGCCTCTCCGTCTTCTTCTGAACTCTCTCTGTCAAATAAATAAATAAAATCTTTTTAAAAATAAATAAATAAATAAATAAATAAATAAATAAAACTATGTTATATCACTACACATCTATTAGAGTGGCTAAAATCCAAAATACTGACAACATAAAATGCTTTTGACGATGAGGAACAAGAGAAACTCTCATTCATTCTGGTGAGAACACCAAAATGGTGCTACCACTTTGGAAGACAGTTGGGCAGTTTCTTACAAAACTAAACATATTCTTACCATATGATCCAGCAATCGTGCCCCTGGTACTCATCCAAAAGAGCGAAAACTTTGTGTACACAGAATCCTGCATATAAACCTGTGTTTGTAACAGCTTTACCCATAAGTGCCAAGAGTTGGAAGTAACCAAGATGTCCTTCAGGAGGAGAATGGATAGATAAGCTGTGGTCCATTGAAACAATGGGATATGATTCAGCGATAAAGAGAAATGGCTATCAAGCAATAAAAAGACATGGAACAAACTTAAAATCCATCATAATAAGTGAAAGAAGTCAATTTGAAAAAGCTTCATGTTGCAAGGTTCCAACTATATGAGCTTCTAGAAAAGGCAGAGCTATGCAAATGGTATAAAGGTCAGCGGTTTGTAGCAGTTAGGAGAGGAGGAGGATGAACAGGCAGAGCACAGAGGATTTTTAGGCCAGTGAAAATGTTCTGTATGATATGTATGATATTTTAGATATATATCGCTACATAGTTGTCAAAATGCATAAGATACTATACCAAGAGTGAACTCTATGAGAAAAGGTTTTTTTAAGATTTTATTTATTTATTTGACAGGCATCAAAGCAGGCAGAGAGGCAGGCGGGGAAAGCAGGGGTTGGGGGAAAGCAGGCTCCCTGCCAAGCAGAGAGTCTGGTCTGGGGCTCGATGCCAGGACCGTGAGATTAGGACCTGAGCCGAAGGCAGAAGCCTTAACCCAGTGAGCCACCCTGGTGTCCCACCAAGAGTGAACTCTAATGTAAACTGTGGACTTTGGGGTGATAATGATGTGTCAGTGTAGGGTCAGTGAGCGTGAAAAATTTCACCGTGGTACAGGGTGTTGATAATGGGGAAGGCTGTGTGTATGTGGGGAAAGGGAATTTTACTTTGATCCCCAAACTACTCTAAAAAATGCAGTCTGTTAAAAAAAAATTTTTATAATGCAATATAATACAAAACAAGAATGCATATCAAGAGAGAAATAATGTTTAAAGGGAACGAAGAACTTCAGTAATGTGTACCTAGGGATTTTGACTGCACCTTTGTAGGAAGTTCACATTGTCATTAGCAATTGTTTATCTGTGAAGTAGAAGTAACATAAAGAGTGATGAAAACTCACAAATGCAACATTAAAAAAATGCCATCTATGGGCTTTTAAAAAATGGAACAAAATTTGCTTGGCTTCCTAAGCTTTATGGGGAATGAAGGGACAGAATTTAAATTCAGCTTTATATAAAAGATTGGATAATATGTTTCTACAAAGAAGGCTCTTCTGAGTAACATCGAAATAAACATGGTAGCAGAAAGTGGAAAAAAGTTTACATCTTTTGTGAGCTCACGTTCTCTGAAACCCTGTCACTTAGTGGAGACAGTAGCTGTTCGATGAATAGCAAATGGTAGTCTTTCAGATTCCCGGGATTTTCACTAAGAATCGTGAATGGATTTTTTAAAAAAGATGTAAAGAAGGTCTACAGTGCAAGTACCTGCAAATAACGGACATTTTGGAGAGAATATTTTAATCAACAGAGAAAGCCAAAATGACAAAGTTCCACGATCAGAGTAAACATATGGGATTAAAAATAAAAAATAAAAAAAAAAGATTTTTTTGAAAGGACTTTTTTTTTTTAAAGGAGCTTAAACAAATGTCCTTTTTAAGAGACAGTTGGCTGTTTAAACCAAAAGTACAACTCACTGAGAGAATCGCTGCATTATTTATTGGGGTAGAAAGGACCCGGAATGTAGAAAGACCCATTCTGCAGAGGAAAAAGTTGAATCACTAACAGGCCTCATGCCTTGCACAGCCAGTGGCTAGAATCCCTGCCTCATGAGACCCTGTGCTAGAAGGCCGCTAGAACCATCTCAACTATATTAGTCTATCTTGGAAGCCAACAAGTGTTTGCCCCGTTAAGAGCACGGTAACAATCAGTCACGTTATGTTATAATGATTGTCGATATCTTCAAAAGCCTTGTCAAGTTCCCTTTTGAGTAACCCTCACCCCACCCTTAGAGAAATTTATCTGTGGTTCACCTCTTTGAAATACCTCATTGTTGTACCACATTTACCATAGCCAAAAAAAAAAAAAAAATGCTTTTTATTAACAAAGTGTCAGAAGGGGGCGCCACTGTAAACATGAGAGGTTTCGCTGCTGGGACAATTTTGTTGCAGAAACAGCTGAAAGCAATCAGGTCAGACAGAGCCAAGGGCTAGAGGGATTTTTAAAATTACAAAAAGCGAACCAAATCAAACCAAAACCAAAATCAAAACCAATGGCCAAGATTTCAAGTTTGCTACTAAAGGTATGACATTCTCCTAAGACAAGCGCGTGACTTGATCAATATATTTATATACTAATATTTGAAGAAGAAGGAACTATTTGATGCAGCAAATGCACGTTGATTAAAAATTACCAGATATGGGGGCTCCTGGGTGTCTCAGTGGTTTAGGCCTCTGGCTTCGGCTCAGGTCATGATTTCAGGGTCCTGGGATGGAGCCCCACATCGGGCTCTCTGCGCAGCGGGGAGCCTGCTTCCCCCACCCTCTCTCTGCCTGCCTCTCTACCTACTTGTGATCTGTCTGTCAAATGGGTAAATAAGATCTTTAAAAAAAGAATTACTAGGTGTGAAATACATCGAGGGTATGGGAAGGAAAATGATTTCACCTGATCTGACTAGGAAGTGGTTGAAGCCGGAATTAAAGTGCTATATAAAGAGTAGAAGAGTAGAAGAGGGGAGGGGGTCAGAGCCTCCTGCCAATTCCATGGCACCCAGAACCCAGAGATTGAGGCCTTGGGTGCTTTCTAGTGACAGATTCAAGGCAATTTTTCGACTTTGGGACTTCAGAGCTAACTTAGTTTTCATTTGTGATTATTATTTTTGTGTGGGGTCCTGAGCCGAAGGCAGAGATTTTAACCCATTGAGCCACCTAGTTGCCCTAAAATATGTTTTTTTTATATAGAATTATAGATCTTGCCAAAATGTGGAACTAGCTGGAACTGAATGCCTCCTTCAAAGTCAGCTCTGGAGAAATTATGCAAGTGTAATATGGAACTATTTCAGATATTAACCAAAAACAAAGAAATGATGATAAATTCCTTAAAAGACTCAAAGTTGCTCTTGACTGGTATGTTTCAAGCTCTATTCCTGGTTTGAGGACAGGTTTGAAAAGGCCTGTCACTGTAGAAATCAGCTGGATGTTTAGAGGCTATCAGAACTGTACAAAAACCTTGAAGGGGTAAAGACTTGAAAACTCTTTAGAGAGATTAGCTCCCTAAGGCATTATTCATCCACTCATTTTCCTCCAAACAATTAAGACTGATGGATGAGTGGCACCTGAGGGGCTCTCTCATCACGTGGGTGGTGGGTTAAGCCTCTGCCTTTATCTCAAGTCATGGTCTCTGGGTCCTGGGATCCAGCCCCACATCGGGCTCTGCTCAAAAGGAAGACTGCTTCCCTCCCTGTTTGCCTGCCTCTCTGCTTACTTGAGATCTCTCACTCTCTCTCTCTTCTGTGTGTCCAATAAATAAATAAAATCTTTTAGAAAAGGCTGATGGATGCTAAATTATGAAAACTGCTCCCTCCAAATGATGCTTCTTCATAAGGATTTAAGAATTTAAAATTGTAAGAATTTAAAATTGAAACTTGATCGTAGGATTTATCTTATAGAATAACATCAAGTGAAGGCAGTTATTATTAGTTCTGAAGTATTTGTGATTCTGAATTCTTGGCCTCATTAGTCAATTTATTTTTAATAAATTATCATTTCATATATAATAATATATATAATATACTATATGTAACATATATAACATATATAATATTTATAATAAATTCATTCATTTATTTATTATTGATTTATTTATTATTATTATGTATTTATTTATTAACTCAAACACAACAAAATGAATGACCTGATTGAAACATTGGCAAGGACTGGAACAGACACCTCACTGAAGTAGATATTGAGATGGCTATAATGATATGAAAAGATGCTGTGATGATCCACAGCATGTCTAATTAAGGAATTGTAAATTAAAAGAACAAAGAGGGGCGCCTGGATGGCTCAGTGGGTTAAGCTGCTGCCTTTGGCTCAGGTCATGATCTCAGGGTCCTGGGATCGAGTTCCACGTTGGGCTCTCTGCTCAGCAGGAGCCTGCTTCCCTTTCTCTCTCTCTCTGACTGCCTCTCCGTCTTCTTTTAATCTCTCTCTGTCAAATAAATAAATAAAATCTTTTGAAAAATAAATAAATAAATAAATAAATAAAACTATGTTATATCACTACACATCTATTTGAGTGGCTAAAATCCAAAATACTGACCACATAAAATGCTTTTGACGATGAGGAACAAGAGAAACTCTCATTCATTCTGGTGAGAACACCAAAATGGTGCTACCACTTTGGAAGACAGTTGGGCAGTTTCTTACAAAACTAAACATATTCTTACCATATGATCCAGCAATCGTGCTCCTTGGTACTCACGCAAAAGAGCGAAAACTTTGTGTACACAGAATCCTGCATATAAGCCTGTGTTTGTAACAGCTTTACCCATAAGTGCCAAGAGTTGGAAGTAACCAAGATGTCCTTCAGGAGGAGAATGGATAGATAAACTGTGGTCCATTGAAACAATGGGATATGATTCAGCGATAAAGAGAAATGGCTATCAAGCAATGAAAAGACATGGAATAAACTTAAAATCCATCATAATAAGTGAAAGAAGTCAATTTGAAAAAGCTTCATGTTGCAAGGTTCCAACTATATGAGCTTCTAGAAAAGGCAGAGCTATGCAAATGGTATAAAGGTCAGCGGTTTGTAGCAGTTAGGAGAGGAGGAGGATGAACAGGCAGAGCACAGAGGATTTTTAGGCCAGTGAAAATGTTCTGTATGATATGTATGATATTTTAGATATATATCGCTACATAGTTGTCAAAATGCATAAGATACTATACCAAGAGTGAACTCTATGAGAAAAGGTTTTTTTTAAGATTTTATTTATTTATTTGACAGGCATCAAAGCAGGCAGAGAGGCAGGCGGGGAAAGCAGGGGTTGGGGGAAAGCAGGCTCCCTGCCAAGCAGAGAGTCTGGTCTGGGGCTCGATGCCAGGACCGTGAGATTAGGACCTGAGCCGAAGGCAGAAGCCTTAACCCAGTGAGCCACCCTGGTGTCCCACCAAGAGTGAACTCTAATGTAAACTGTGGACTTTGGGGTGATAATGATGTGTCAGTGTAGGGTCAGTGAGCGTGAAAAATTTCACCGTGGTACAGGATGTTGATAATGGGGAAGGCTGTGTGTATGTGGGGAAAGGGAATTTTACTTTGATCCCCAACTACTCTAAATAATGCAGTCTGTTAAAAAAAATCTTTATAATGCAATATAATACAAAACAAGAATGCATATCAAGAGAGAAATAATGTTTAAAGGGAACGAAGAACTTCAGGAATGTGTACCTAAGGATTGTGATTGCACATTTGTAGGAAGTCCACTTTGTCATTAGCAATTGTTTATCTGTGAAGTAGAAGTAACATAAAGAGTGATGAAAACTCACAAATGCAACATTAAAAAAATGCCATCTATGGGCTTTTAAAAAATGGAACAAAATTTGCTTGGCTTCTTAAGCTTTGTGGGGAATGAAGGGACAGAATTTAAATTCAGCTTTATATAAAAATTGGATAATATGTTTCTACAAAGAAGGCTCCTCTGAGTAACATAGAAATAAACATGGTAGCAGAAAGTGGAAAAAAGGTTCCATCTCTTGTGAGCTCACGTTCTCTGAAACCCTGTCACTTAGTGGAGACAGTAGCTGTTCGATGAATAGCAAATGGTAGTCTTTCAGATTCCTGGGATTTTCACTAAGAATCGTGAATGGATTTTTTAAAAAAGATGTAAAGAAGGTCTACAGTGCAAGTACCTGAAAATAACGGACATTTTGGAGAGAATATTTTAATCAGCAGAGAAGGTCAAAATGACAAAGTTCCATGATCAGAGTAAACATATGGGATTAAAAAAAAAAGATTTTTTTGAAAGGACTTTTTTTTTTTTTTAAAGGAGCTTAAACAAATGTCCTTTTTAAGAAACAGTTGGCTGTTTAAACCAAAAGTACAACTCACTGAGAGAATCGCCGCATTATTTATTGGGGTAGAAAGGACCTGGAATGTAGAAAGACCCATTCTGCAGAGGAAAAAATAGAATCACTAACAGGCCTCATGCCTTGCACAGCCAGTGGCTAGAATCCCTGCCTCATGAGACCCTGTGCTAGAAGGCCGCTAGAACCATCTCAACTATATTAGTCTATCTTGGAAGCCAACAATGTTTGCCTCGTTAAGAGCACGATAACAATCAGTCACGTTATGTTATAATGATTGTCGATATCTTCAAAAGCCTTGTCAAGTTCCCTTTTGAGTAACCCTCACCCCACCCTTAGAGAAATTTATCTGTGGTTCACCTCTTTGAAATACCTCATTGT
Source organism: Mustela nivalis (assembly GCF_964662115.1). NCBI lineage: Eukaryota > Metazoa > Chordata > Mammalia > Carnivora > Mustelidae > Mustela > Mustela nivalis. The sequence goes on along the minus strand of NW_028136481.1, from coordinate 862,396 downwards.
TGTACCACATTTACCATAGCCAAAAAAAAAAAAAAAAAAAAAAGCTTTTTATTAACAAAGTGTCAGAAGGGGGCGCCACTGTAAACATGAGAGGTTTCGCTGCCAGGACAATTTTGTTGCAGAAACAGCTGAAAGCAATCAGGTCAGACAGAGCCAAGGGCTGAAGGGATATTTAAAATTACAAAAACTGAACCAAATCAAACCAAAACCAAAATCAAAACCAATGGCCAAGATTTCAAGTTTGCTACTAAATGTATGACATTCTCCTAAGACATGCGCGTGACTTGATCAATATATTTATATACTTATATTTGAAGAAGAAGGAACTATTTGATGCAGCAAATGCATGTTGATTAAAAATTACCAGATATGGGGGCTCCTGGGTGGCTCCTTCGGCTCAGGTCATGATTTCAGGGTCCTGGGATGGAGCCCCACATCGGGCTCTCAGCGCCACGGGGAGTCTGCTTCCCCCACCCTCTCTCTGCCTGCCTCTCTACCTACTTGTGATCTGTCAAATGGGTAAATAAGATCTTTAAAAAAAGAATTACTAGGTGTGAAATACATCGAGGGTATGGGAAGGAAAATGATTACACCTGATCTGACTAGGAAGTGGTTGAAGCCGGAATTAAAGTGCTATATAAAGAGTAGAAGAGTAGAAGAGGGAAGGGGGTCAGAGCCTCCTGCCATTCCCAGGGCACCCTGAACCCAGAGAGTGAGGCCTTGGGTGCTTTCTAGTGACAGATTCAAGGCAATTTTTCGACTTTGGGACTTCAGAGCTAACTTAGTTTTCATTTGTGATTATTATTTTTGTGTGGCGACCTGAGTCGAAGGCAGAGATTTTAACCCATTGAGCCACCCAGCTGCCCTAAAATATGTTTTTTTTTATATATAGAATTATAGATCTAGACAAAATATGGAACTAGCTGGAACTGAATGCCTCCTTCAAAGTCAGCTCTGGAGAAATTATGCAAGTGTAATATGGAACTATTTCAGATATTAACCAAAAACAAAGAAATGATGATAAATTCCTTAAAACACTCAAAGTTGCTCTTGACTGGTATGTTTCAAGCTCTATTCCTGGTTTGAGGACAGGTTTGAAGAGGCCTGTCACTGTAGAAATCAGCTGGATGTTTAGAGGCTATCAGAACTGTACAAAATCCTTGAAGGGGTAAAGACTTGAAAATTCTTTAGAGAGATTAGCTCCCTAAGGCATTATTCATCCACCCATTTTCCTCCAAACAATTAAGACTGATGGATGAGTGGCACCTGAGGGGCTCTCTCATCACGTGGGTGCTGGGTTAAGCCTCTGCCTTTATCTCAAGTCATGGTCTCTGGGTCCTGGGATCCAGCCCCACATCGGGCTCTGCTCAAAAGGAAGACTGCTTCCCTCCCTATTTGCCTGCCGCTCTGCTTACTTGAGATCTCTCACTCTCTCTCTCTTCTGTGTGTCCAATAAATAAATAAAATCTTTTAGAAAAGGCTGATGGATGCTAAATTATGAAAACTGCTCCCTCCAAATGATGCTTCTTCATAAGGATTTAAGAATTTAAAATTGTAAGAATTTAAAATTGAAACTTGATCGTAGGATTTATCTTATAGAATAACATCAAGTGAAGGCAGTTATTATTAGTTCTGAAGTATTTGTGATTCTGAATTCTTGGCCTCATTAGTCAATTTATTTTTAATAAATTATCATTTCATATATAATAATATATATAATATACTATATGTAACATATGTAACATATATAATATATATAATAAATTCATTCATTTATTTATTATTGATTTATTTATTATTATTATGTATTTATTTATTAACTCAAACACAAGAAAATGAATGACCTGATTGAAACATTGGCAAGGACTGGAACAGACACCTCACTGAAGAAGATATTGAGATGGCTATAATGATATGAAAAGATGCTGTGATGATCCACAGCATGTCTAATTAAGGAATTGTAAATTAAAAGAACAAAGAGGGGCGCCTGGATGGCTCAGTGGGTTAAGCCGCTGCCTTTGGCTCAGGTCATGATCTCAGGGTCCTGGGATCGAGTTCCACGTTGGGCTCTCTGCTCAGCAGGAGCCTGCTTCCCTTTCTCTCTCTATCTGACTGCCTCTCCGTCTTCTTTTAATCTCTCTCTGTCAAATAAATAAATAAAATCTTTTTAAAAATAAATAAATAAATAAATAAATAAATAAAACTATGTTATATCACTACACATCTATTTGAGTGGCTAAAATCCAAAATACTGACCACATAAAATGCTTTTGACGATGAGGAACAAGAGAAACTCTCATTCATTCTGGTGAGAACACCAAAATGGTGCTACCACTTTGGAAGACAGTTGGGCAGTTTCTTACAAAACTAAACATATTCTTACCATATGATCCAGCAATCGTGCTCATTGGTACTCAAGCAAAAGAGCGAAAAACTTTGTGTACACAGAATCCTGCATATAAGCCTGTGTTTGTAACAGCTTTACCCATAAGTGCCAAGAGTTGGAAGTAACCAAGATGTCCTTCAGGAGGAGAATGGATAGATAAACTGTGGTCCATTGAAACAATGGGATATGATTCAGCGATAAAGAGAAATGGCTATCAAGCAATGAAAAGACATGGAACAAACTTAAAATCCATCATAATAAGTGAAAGAAGTCAATTTGAAAAAGCTTCATGTTGCAAGGTTCCAACTATATGAGCTTCTAGAAAAGGCAGAGCTATGCAAATGGTATAAAGGTCAGCGGTTTGTAGCAGTTAGGAGAGGAGGAGGATGAACAGGCAGAGCACAGAGGATTTTTAGGCCAGTGAAAATGTTCTGTATGATATGTATGATATTTTAGATATATATCGCTACATAGTTGTCAAAATGCATAAGATACTATACCAAGAGTGAACTCTATGAGAAAAGGTTTTTTTTAAGATTTTATTTATTTATTTGACAGGCATCAAAGCAGGCAGAGAGGCAGGCGGGGAAAGCAGGGGTTGGGGGAAAGCAGGCTCCCTGCCAAGCAGAGAGTCTGGTCTGGGGCTCGATGCCAGAACCGTGAGATTAGGACCTGAGCCGAAGGCAGAAGCCTTAACCCAGTGAGCCACCCTGGTGTCCCACCAAGAGTGAACTCTAATGTAAACTGTGGACTTTGGGGTGATAATGATGTGTCAGTGTAGGGTCAGTGAGCGTGAAAAATTTCACCGTGGTACAGGATGTTGATAATGGGGAAGGCTGTGTGTATGTGGGGAAAGGGAATTTTACTTTGATCCCCAAACTACTCTAAATAATGCAGTCTGTTAAAAAAAATCTTTATAATGCAATATAATACAAAACAAGAATGCATATCAAGAGAGAAATAATGTTTAAAGGGAACGAAGAACTTCAGGAATGTGTACCTAAGGATTGTGATTGCACATTTGTAGGAAGTCCACTTTGTCATTAGCAATTGTTTATCTGTGAAGTAGAAGTAACATAAAGAGTGATGAAAACTCACAAATGCAACATTAAAAAAATGCCATCTATGGGCTTTTAAAAAATGGAACAAAATTTGCTTGGCTTCTTAAGCTTTGTGGGGAATGAAGGGACAGAATTTAAATTCAGCTTTATATAAAAGATTGGATAATATGTTTCTACAAAGAAGGCTCCTCTGAGTAACATAGAAATAAACATGGTAGCAGAAAGTGGAAAAAAGGTTCCATCTCTTGTGAGCTCACGTTCTCTGAAACCCTGTCACTTAGTGGAGACAGTAGCTGTTCGATGAATAGCAAATGGTAGTCTTTCAGATTCCTGGGATTTTCACTAAGAATCGTGAATGGATTTTTTAAAAAAGATGTAAAGAAGGTCTACAGTGCAAGTACCTGAAAATAACGGACATTTTGGAGAGAATATTTTAATCAGCAGAGAAGGTCAAAATGACAAAGTTCCATGATCAGAGTAAACATATGGGATTAAAAAAAAAAGATTTTTTTGAAAGGACTTTTTTTTTTTTTTAAAGGAGCTTAAACAAATGTCCTTTTTAAGAAACAGTTGGCTGTTTAAACCAAAAGTACAACTCACTGAGAGAATCGCCGCATTATTTATTGGGGTAGAAAGGACCCGGAATGTAGAAAGACCCATTCTGCAGAGGAAAAAATAGAATCACTAACAGGCCTCATGCCTTGCACAGCCAGTGGCTAGAATCCCTGCCTCATGAGACCCTGTGCTAGAAGGCCGCTAGAACCATCTCAACTATATTAGTCTATCTTGGAAGCCAACAATGTTTGCCTCGTTAAGAGCACGATAACAATCAGTCACGTTATGTTATAATGATTGTCGATATCTTCAAAAGCCTTGTCAAGTTCCCTTTTGAGTAACCCTCACCCCACCCTTAGAGAAATTTATCTGTGGTTCACCTCTTTGAAATACCTCATTGTTGTACCACATTTACCATAGCCAAAAAAAAAAAAAAAGCTTTTTATTAACAAAGTGTCAGAAGGGGGCGCCACTGTAAACATGAGAGGTTTCGCTGCCAGGACAATTTTGTTGCAGAAACAGCTGAAAGCAATCAGGTCAGACAGAGCCAAGGGCTGAAGGGATATTTAAAATTACAAAAACTGAACCAAATCAAACCAAAACCAAAATCAAAACCAATGGCCAAGATTTCAAGTTTGCTACTAAATGTATGACATTCTCCTAAGACATGCGCGTGACTTGATCAATATATTTATATACTTATATTTGAAGAAGAAGGAACTATTTGATGCAGCAAATGCATGTTGATTAAAAATTACCAGATATGGGGGCTCCTGGGTGGCTCCTTCGGCTCAGGTCATGATTTCAGGGTCCTGGGATGGAGCCCCACATCGGGCTCTCAGCGCCACGGGGAGTCTGCTTCCCCCACCCTCTCTCTGCCTGCCTCTCTACCTACTTGTGATCTGTCTGTCAAATGGGTAAATAAGATCTTTAAAAAAAGAATTACTAGGTGTGAAATACATCGAGGGTATGGGAAGGAAAATGATTACACCTGATCTGACTAGGAAGTGGTTGAAGCCGGAATTAAAGTGCTATATAAAGAGTAGAAGAGTAGAAGAGGGAAGGGGGTCAGAGCCTCCTGCCATTCCCAGGGCACCCAGAACCCAGAGAGTGAGGCCTTGGGTGCTTTCTAGTGACAGATTCAAGGCAATTTTTCGACTTTGGGACTTCAGAGCTAACTTAGTTTTCATTTGTGATTATTATTTTTGTGTGGCGACCTGAGTCGAAGGCAGAGATTTTAACCCATTGAGCCACCCAGCTGCCCTAAAATATGTTTTTTTTTATATATAGAATTATAGATCTTGCCAAAATATGGAACTAGCTGGAACTGAATGCCTCCTTCAAAGTCAGCTCTGGAGAAATTATGCAAGTGTAATATGGAACTATTTCAGATATTAACCAAAAACAAAGAAATGATGATAAATTCCTTAAAACACTCAAAGTTGCTCTTGACTGGTATGTTTCAAGCTCTATTCCTGGTTTGAGGACAGGTTTGAAGAGGCCTGTCACTGTAGAAATCAGCTGGATGTTTAGAGGCTATCAGAACTGTACAAAATCCTTGAAGGGGTAAAGACTTGAAAATTCTTTAGAGAGATTAGCTCCCTAAGGCATTATTCATCCACCCATTTTCCTCCAAACAATTAAGACTGATGGATGAGTGGCACCTGAGGGGCTCTCTCATCACGTGGGTGCTGGGTTAAGCCTCTGCCTTTATCTCAAGTCATGGTCTCTGGGTCCTGGGATCCAGCCCCACATCGGGCTCTGCTCAAAAGGAAGACTGCTTCCCTCCCTATTTGCCTGCCGCTCTGCTTACTTGAGATCTCTCACTCTCTCTCTCTTCTGTGTGTCCAATAAATAAATAAAATCTTTTAGAAAAGGCTGATGGATGCTAAATTATGAAAACTGCTCCCTCCAAATGATGCTTCTTCATAAGGATTTAAGAATTTAAAATTGTAAGAATTTAAAATTGAAACTTGATCGTAGGATTTATCTTATAGAATAACATCAAGTGAAGGCAGTTATTATTAGTTCTGAAGTATTTGTGATTCTGAATTCTTGGCCTCATTAGTCAATTTATTTTTAATAAATTATCATTTCATATATAATAATATATATAATATACTATATGTAACATATGTAACATATATAATATATATAATAAATTCATTCATTTATTTATTATTGATTTATTTATTATTATTATGTATTTATTTATTAACTCAAACACAAGAAAATGAATGACCTGATTGAAACATTGGCAAGGACTGGAACAGACACCTCACTGAAGAAGATATTGAGATGGCTATAATGATATGAAAAGATGCTGTGATGATCCACAGCATGTCTAATTAAGGAATTGTAAATTAAAAGAACAAAGAGGGGCGCCTGGATGGCTCAGTCGGTTAAGCCGCTGCCTTTGGCTCAGGTCATGATCTCAGGGTCCTGGGATCGAGTTCCACGTTGGGCTCTCTGCTCAGCAGGAGCCTGCTTCCCTTTCTCTCCCTCTCTGACTGCCTCTCCGTCTTCTTGTGATCTCTCTCTGTCAAATAAATAAATAAAATCTTTCTAAAAATAAATAAATAAATAAATAAATAAATAAATAAAACAATGTTATATCACTACACATCTATTTGAGTGGCTAAAATCCAAAATACTGACCACATAAAATGCTTTTGACGATGAGGAACAAGAGAAACTCTCATTCATTCTGGTGAGAACACCAAAATGGTGCTACCACTTTGGAAGACAGTTGGGCAGTTTCTTACAAAACTAAACATATTCTTACCATATGATCCAGCAATCGTGCTCCTTGGTACTCACGCAAAAGAGCAAAAACTTTGTGTACACAGACTCCTGCATATAAACCTGTGTTTGTAACAGCTTTACCCATAAGTGCCAAGAGTTGGAAGTAACCAAGAAGTCCTTCAGGAGGAGAATGGATAGATAAGCTGTGGTCCATTGAAACAATGGGATATGATTCAGCGATAAAGAGAAATGGCTATCAAGCAATGAAAAGACATGGAACAAACTTAAAATCCATCATAATAAGTGAAAGAAGTCAATTTGAAAAAGCTTCATGTTGCAAGGTTCCAACTATATGAGCTTCTAGAAAAGGCAGAGCTATGCAAATGGTATAAAGGTCAGCGGTTTGTAGCAGTTAGGAGAGGAGGAGGATGAACAGGCAGAGCACAGAGGATTTTTAGGCCAGTGAAAATGTTCTGTATGATATGTATGATATTTTAGATATATATCGCTACATAGTTGTCAAAATGCATAAGATACTATACCAAGAGTGAACTCTATGAGAAAAGGTTTTTTTTAAGATTTTATTTATTTATTTGACAGGCATCAAAGCAGGCAGAGAGGCAGGCGGGGAAAGCAGGGGTTGGGGGAAAGCAGGCTCCCTGCCAAGCAGAGAGTCTGGTCTGGGGCTCGATGCCAGGACCGTGAGATTAGGACCTGAGCCGAAGGCAGAAGCCTTAACCCAGTGAGCCACCCTGGTGTCCCACCAAGAGTGAACTCTAATGTAAACTGTGGACTTTGGGGTGATAATGATGTGTCAGTGTAGGATCAGTGAGCGTGAAAAATTTCACCGTGGTACAGGATGTTGATAATGGGGAAGGCTGTGTATGTGGGGAAAGGGAATTTTACTTTGATCCCCAAACTACTCTAAATAATGCAGTCTGTTAAAAAAAATCTTTATAATGCAATATAATACAAAACAAGAATGCATATCAAGAGAGAAATAATGTTTAAAGGGAACGAAGAACTTCAGTAATGTGTATCTAGGGATTGTGATTGCACATTTGTAGGAAGTTCACTTTGTCATTAGCAATTGTTTATCTGTGAAGTAGAAGTAACATAAAGAGTGATGAAAACTCACAAATGCAACATTAAAAAAATGCCATCTATGGGCTTTTAAAAAATGGAACAAAATTTGCTTGGCTTCTTAAGCTTTGTGGGGAATGCAGGGACAGAATTTAAATTCAGCTTTATATAAAAGATTGGATAATATGTTTCTACAAAGAAGGCTCCTCTGAGTAACATAGAAATAAACATGGTAGTAGAAAGTGGAAAAAAGGTTCCATCTCTTGTGAGCTCACGTTCTCTGAAACCCTGTCACTTAGTGGAGACAGTAGCTGTTCGATGAATAGCAAATGGTAGTCTTTCAGATTCCTGGGATTTTCACTAAGAATCGTGAATGGATTTTTTAAAAAAGATGTAAAGAAGGTCTACAGTGCAAGTACCTGCAAATAACGGACATTTTGGAGAGAATATTTTAATCAGCAGAGAAGGTCAAAATGACAAAGTTCCACGATCAGACTAAACATATGGGATTAAAAATAAAAAATAAAAAAAAAGATTTTTTTGAAAGGACTTTTTTTTTTTTTTAAAAGGAGCTTAAACAAATGTCCTTTTTAAGAGACAGTTGTCTGTTTAAACCAAAAGTACAACTCACTGAGAGAATCGCCGCATTATTTATTGGGGTAGAAAGGACCCGGAATGTAGAAAGACTCATTCTGCAGAGGAAAAAATAGAATCACTAACAGGCCTCATGCCTTGCACAGCCAGTGGCTAGAATCCCTGCCTCATGAGACCCTGTGCTAGAAGGCCGCTAGAACCATCTCAACTATATTAGTCTATCTTGGAACCCAACAAGTGTTTGCCTCGTTAAGAGCACGGTAACAATCAGTCACGTTATGTTATAATGATTGTCGATATCTTCAAAAGCCTTGTCAGGTTCCCTTTTGAGTAACCCGCACCCCACCCTTAGAGAAATTTATCTGTGGTTCACCTCTTTGAAATACCTCATTGTTGTACCACATTTACCATAGCCAAAAAAAAAAAAAAAAAAAAAAGCTTTTTATTAACAAAGTGTCAGAAGGGGGCGCCACTGTAAACATGAGAGGTTTCCTGCCAGGACAATTTTGTTGCAGAAACAGCTGAAAGCAATCAGGTCAGACAGAGCCAAGGGCTGGAGGGATATTTAAAATTACAAAAACTGAACCAAATCAAACCAAAACAAAAATCAAAACCAATGGCCAAGATTTCAAGTTTGCTACTAAAGGTATGACATTCTCCTAAGACATGCGCGTGACTTGATCAATATATTTATATACTTATTTTTGAAGAAGAAGGAACTATTTGATGCAGCAAATGCACGTTGATTAAAAATTACCAGATATGGGGGCTCCTGGGCGGCTCCCTCGGCTCAGGTCATGATTTCAGGGTCCTGGGATGGAGCCCCACATCGGGCTCTCAGCGCCACGGGGAGTCTGCTTCCCCACCCTCTCTCTGCCTGCCTCTCTACCTACTTGTGATCTGTCTGTCAAATGGGTAAATAAGATCTTTAAAAAAAGAATTACTAAGTGTGAAATACATCGAGGGTATGGGAAGGAAAATGATTTCACCTGATCTGACTAGGAAGTGGTTGAAGCCGGAATTAAAGTGCTATATAAAGAGTAGAAGAGTAGAAGAGGGAAGGGGGTCAGAGCCTCCTGCTATTTCCAGGGCACCCAGAACCCAGAGAGTGAGGCCTTGGGTGCTTTCTAGTGACAGATTCAAGGCAATTTTTCGACTTTGGGACTTCAGAGCTAACTTAGTTTTCATTTGTGATTATTATTTTTGTGTGGGGTCCTGAGCCGAAGCCAGAGATTTCAACCCATTGAGCCCCCCAGCTAACCTAAAATATGTTTTTTTTTAATATATAGAATTATAGATCTTGACAAAATATGGAACTAGCTGGTACTGAATGCCTCCTTCAAAGTCAGCTCTGGAGAAATTATGCAAGTGTAATATGGAACTATTTCAGATATTAACCAAAAACAAAGAAATGATGATAAATTCCTTAAGACTCAAAGTTGCTCTTGACTGGTATGTTTCAAGCTCTGTTCCTGGTTTGAGGACAGGTTTGAACAGGCCTGTCACTGTAGAAATCACCTGGATGTTTAGAGGCTATCAGAACTGTACAAAAACTTTGAAGGGGTAGAGACTTGAAAATTCTTTAGAGAGATTAGCTCCCTAAGGCATTATTCATCCACCCATTTTCCTCCAAACAATTAAGACTGATGGATGAGTGGCACCTGAGAGGCTCTCTCATCACGTGGGTGCTGGGTTAAGCCTCTGCCTTTATCTCAAGTCCTGGTCTCTGGGTCCTGGGATCCAGCCCCACATCGGGCTCTGCTCAAAAGGAAGACTGCTTCCCTCCCTGTTTGCCTGCCTCTCTGCTTACTTGAGATCTCTCACTCTCTCTCTCTTCTGTGTGTCCAATAAATAAATAAAATCTTTTAGAAAAGGCTGATGGATGCTAAATTATGAAAACCTCTCCCTCCAAATGATGCTTCTTCATAAGGATTTAAGAATTTAAAATTGTAAGAATTTAAAATTGAAACTTGATCGTAGGATTTATCTTATAGAATAACATCAAGTGAAGGCAGTTATTATTAGTTCTGAAGTATTTGTGATTCTGAATTCTTGGCCTCATTAGTCAATTTATTTTTAATAAATTATCATTTCATATATAATAATATATATAATATACTATATGTAACATATGTAACATATATAATATATATAATAAATTCATTCATTTATTTATTATTGATTTATTTATTATTATTATGTATTTATTTATTAACTCAAACACAAGAAAATGAATGACCTGATTGAAACATTGGCAAGGACTGGAACAGACACCTCACTGAAGAAGATATTGAGATGGCTATAATGATATGAAAAGATGCTGTGATGATCCACAGCATGTCTAATTAAGGAATTGTAAATTAAAAGAACAAAGAGGGGCGCCTGGATGGCTCAGTCGGTTAAGCTGCTGCCTTTGGCTCAGGTCAAGATCTCAGGATCCTGGGATCGAGTTCCACATTGGGCTCTCTGCTCAGAAGGAGCCTGCTTCCCTTTCTCTCTCTCGCTGACTGCCTCTCCGTCTTCTTGTGATCTCTCTCTGTCAAATAAATAAATAAAATCTTTCTAAAAATAAATAAATAAATAAATAAATATATAAAACAATGTTATATCACTACACATCTATTAGAGTGGCTAAAATCCAAAATACTGACAACATAAAATGCTTTTGACGATGAGGAACAAGAGAAACTCTCATTCCTTCTGGTGAGAACACCAAAATGGTGCTACCACTTTGGAAGACAGTTGGGCAGTTTCTAACAAAACTAAACATATTCTTACCATATGATCCAGCAATCCTGCTCCTTGGTACTCACGCAAAAGAGCAAAAACTTTGTGTACACAGAATCCTGCATATAAGCCTGTGTTTGTAACAGCTTTACCCATAAGTGCCAAGAGTTGGAAGTAACCAAGATGTCCTTCAGGAGGAGAATGGATAGATAAACTGTGGTCCATTGAAACAATGGGATATGATTCAGCGATAAAGAGAAATGGCTATCAAGCAATGAAAAGACATGGAACAAACTTAAAATCCATCATAATAAGTGAAAGAAGTCAATTTGAAAAAGCTTCATGTTGCAAGGTTCCAACTATATGAGCTTCTAGAAAAGGCAGAGCTATGCAAATGGTATAAAGGTCAGCGGTTTGTAGCAGTTAGGAGAGGAGGAGGATGAACAGGCAGAGCACAGAGGATTTTTAGGCCAGTGAAAATGTTCTGTATGATATGTATGATATTTTAGATATATATCGCTACATAGTTGTCAAAATGCATAAGATACTATACCAAGAGTGAACTCTATGAGAAAAGGTTTTTTTTAAGATTTTATTTATTTATTTGACAGGCATCAAAGCAGGCAGAGAGGCAGGCGGGGAAAGCAGGGGTTGGGGGAAAGCAGGCTCCCTGCCAAGCAGAGAGTCTGGTCTGGGGCTCGATGCCAGGACCGTGAGATTAGGACCTGAGCCGAAGGCAGAAGCCTTAACCCAGTGAGCCACCCTGGTGTCCCACCAAGAGTGAACTCTAATGTAAACTGTGGACTTTGGGGTGATAATGATGTGTCAGTGTAGGGTCAGTGAGCGTGAAAAATTTCACCGTGGTACAGGATGTTGATAATGGGGAAGGCTGTGTGTATGTGGGGAAAGGGAATTTTACTTTGATCCCCAACTACTCTAAATAATGCAGTCGGTTAAAAAAAATCTTTATAATGCAATATAATACAAAACAAGAATGCATATCAAGAGAGAAATAATGTTTAAAGGGAACGAAGAACTTCAGGAATGTGTACCTAAGGATTGTGATTGCACATTTGTAGGAAGTCCACTTTGTCATTAGCAATTGTTTATCTGTGAAGTAGAAGTAACATAAAGAGTGATGAAAACTCACAAATGCAACATTAAAAAAATGCCATCTATGGGCTTTTAAAAAATGGAACAAAATTTGCTTGGCTTCTTAAGCTTTGTGGGGAATGAAGGGACAGAATTTAAATTCAGCTTTATATAAAAGATTGGATAATATGTTTCTACAAAGAAGGCTCCTCTGAGTAACATAGAAATAAACATGGTAGCAGAAAGTGGAAAAAAGGTTCCATCTCTTGTGAGCTCACGTTCTCTGAAACCCTGTCACTTAGTGGAGACAGTAGCTGTTCGATGAATAGCAAATGGTAGTCTTTCAGATTCCTGGGATTTTCACTAAGAATCGTGAATGGATTTTTTAAAAAAGATGTAAAGAAGGTCTACAGTGCAAGTACCTGAAAATAACGGACATTTTGGAGAGAATATTTTAATCAGCAGAGAAGGTCAAAATGACAAAGTTCCATGATCAGAGTAAACATATGGGATTAAAAAAAAAAGATTTTTTTGAAAGGACTTTTTTTTTTTTTTTAAAGGAGCTTAAACAAATGTCCTTTTTAAGAAACAGTTGGCTGTTTAAACCAAAAGTACAACTCACTGAGAGAATCGCCGCATTATTTATTGGGGTAGAAAGGACCCGGAATGTAGAAAGACCCATTCTGCAGAGGAAAAAATAGAATCACTAACAGGCCTCATGCCTTGCACAGCCAGTGGCTAGAATCCCTGCCTCATGAGACCCTGTGCTAGAAGGCCGCTAGAACCATCTCAACTATATTAGTCTATCTTGGAAGCCAACAATGTTTGCCTCGTTAAGAGCACGATAACAATCAGTCACGTTATGTTATAATGATTGTCGATATCTTCAAAAGCCTTGTCAAGTTCCCTTTTGAGTAACCCTCACCCCACCCTTAGAGAAATTTATCTGTGGTTCACCTCTTTGAAATACCTCATTGTTGTACCACATTTACCATAGCCAAAAAAAAAAAAAAAAAAAAAGCTTTTTATTAACAAAGTGTCAGAAGGGGGCGCCACTGTAAACATGAGAGGTTTCGCTGCCAGGACAATTTTGTTGCAGAAACAGCTGAAAGCAATCAGGTCAGACAGAGCCAAGGGCTGAAGGGATATTTAAAATTACAAAAACTGAACCAAATCAAACCAAAACCAAAATCAAAACCAATGGCCAAGATTTCAAGTTTGCTACTAAATGTATGACATTCTCCTAAGACATGCGCGTGACTTGATCAATATATTTATATACTTATATTTGAAGAAGAAGGAACTATTTGATGCAGCAAATGCATGTTGATTAAAAATTACCAGATATGGGGGCTCCTGGGTGGCTCCTTCGGCTCAGGTCATGATTTCAGGGTCCTGGGATGGAGCCCCACATCGGGCTCTCAGCGCCACGGGGAGTCTGCTTCCCCCACCCTCTCTCTGCCTGCCTCTCTACCTACTTGTGATCTGTCTGTCAAATGGGTAAATAAGATCTTTAAAAAAAGAATTACTAGGTGTGAAATACATCGAGGGTATGGGAAGGAAAATGATTACACCTGATCTGACTAGGAAGTGGTTGAAGCCGGAATTAAAGTGCTATATAAAGAGTAGAAGAGTAGAAGAGGGAAGGGGGTCAGAGCCTCCTGCCATTCCCAGGGCACCCAGAACCCAGAGAGTGAGGCCTTGGGTGCTTTCTAGTGACAGATTCAAGGCAATTTTTCGACTTTGGGACTTCAGAGCTAACTTAGTTTTCATTTGTGATTATTATTTTTGTGTGGCGACCTGAGTCGAAGGCAGAGATTTTAACCCATTGAGCCACCCAGCTGCCCTAAAATATGTTTTTTTTTATATATAGAATTATAGATCTTGCCAAAATATGGAACTAGCTGGAACTGAATGCCTCCTTCAAAGTCAGCTCTGGAGAAATTATGCAAGTGTAATATGGAACTATTTCAGATATTAACCAAAAACAAAGAAATGATGATAAATTCCTTAAAACACTCAAAGTTGCTCTTGACTGGTATGTTTCAAGCTCTATTCCTGGTTTGAGGACAGGTTTGAAGAGGCCTGTCACTGTAGAAATCAGCTGGATGTTTAGAGGCTATCAGAACTGTACAAAATCCTTGAAGGGGTAAAGACTTGAAAATTCTTTAGAGAGATTAGCTCCCTAAGGCATTATTCATCCACCCATTTTCCTCCAAACAATTAAGACTGATGGATGAGTGGCACCTGAGGGGCTCTCTCATCACGTGGGTGCTGGGTTAAGCCTCTGCCTTTATCTCAAGTCATGGTCTCTGGGTCCTGGGATCCAGCCCCACATCGGGCTCTGCTCAAAAGGAAGACTGCTTCCCTCCCTGTTTGCCTGCCGCTCTGCTTACTTGAGATCTCTCACTCTCTCTCTCTTCTGTGTGTCCAATAAATAAATAAAATCTTTTAGAAAAGGCTGATGGATGCTAAATTATGAAAACTGCTCCCTCCAAATGATGCTTCTTCATAAGGATTTAAGAATTTAAAATTGTAAGAATTTAAAATTGAAACTTGATCGTAGGATTTATCTTATAGAATAACATCAAGTGAAGGCAGTTATTATTAGTTCTGAAGTATTTGTGATTCTGAATTCTTGGCCTCATTAGTCAATTTATTTTTAATAAATTATCATTTCATATATAATAATATATATAATATACTATATGTAACATATGTAACATATATAATATATATAATAAATTCATTCATTTATTTATTATTGATTTATTTATTATTATTATGTATTTATTTATTAACTCAAACACAAGAAAATGAATGACCTGATTGAAACATTGGCAAGGACTGGAACAGACACCTCACTGAAGAAGATATTGAGATGGCTATAATGATATGAAAAGATGCTGTGATGATCCACAGCATGTCTAATTAAGGAATTGTAAATTAAAAGAACAAAGAGGGGCGCCTGGATGGCTCAGTGGGTTAAGCCGCTGCCTTTGGCTCAGGTCATGATCTCAGGGTCCTGGGATCGAGTTCCACGTTGGGCTCTCTGCTCAGCAGGAGCCTGCTTCCCTTTCTCTCCCTCTCTGACTGCCTCTCCGTCTTCTTGTGATCTCTCTCTGTCAAATAAATAAATAAAATCTTTCTAAAAATAAATAAATAAATAAATAAAACAATGTTATATCACTACACATCTATTTGAGTGGCTAAAATCCAAAATACTGACCACATAAAATGCTTTTGACGATGAGGAACAAGAGAAACTCTCATTCCTTCTGGTGAGAACACCAAAATGGTGCTACCACTTTGGAAGACAGTTGGGCAGTTTCTTACAAAACTAAACATATTCTTACCATATGATCCAGCAATCCTGCTCCTTGGTACTCACGCAAAAGAGCAAAAACTTTGTGTACACAGAATCCTGCATATAAGCCTGTGTTTGTAACAGCTTTACCCATAAGTGCCAAGAGTTGGAAGTAACCAAGATGTCCTTCAGGAGGAGAATGGATAGATAAACTGTGGTCCATTGAAACAATGGGATATGATTCAGCGATAAAGAGAAATGGCTATCAAGCAATGAAAAGACATGGAACAAACTTAAAATCCATCATAATAAGTGAAAGAAGTCAATTTGAAAAAGCTTCATGTTGCAAGGTTCCAACTATATGAGCTTCTAGAAAAGGCAGAGCTATGCAAATGGTATAAAGGTCAGCGGTTTGTAGCAGTTAGGAGAGGAGGAGGATGAACAGGCAGAGCACAGAGGATTTTTAGGCCAGTGAAAATGTTCTGTATGATATGTATGATATTTTAGATATATATCGCTACATAGTTGTCAAAATGCATAAGATACTATACCAAGAGTGAACTCTATGAGAAAAGGTTTTTTTTAAGATTTTATTTATTTATTTGACAGGCATCAAAGCAGGCAGAGAGGCAGGCGGGGAAAGCAGGGGTTGGGGGAAAGCAGGCTCCCTGCCAAGCAGAGAGTCTGGTCTGGGGCTCGATGCCAGGACCGTGAGATTAGGACCTGAGCCGAAGGCAGAAGCCTTAACCCAGTGAGCCACCCTGGTGTCCCACCAAGAGTGAACTCTAATGTAAACTGTGGACTTTGGGGTGATAATGATGTGTCAGTGTAGGGTCAGTGAGCGTGAAAAATTTCACCGTGGTACAGGATGTTGATAATGGGGAAGGCTGTGTATGTGGGGAAAGGGAATTTTACTTTGATCCCCAAACTACTCTAAATAATGCAGTCTGTTAAAAAAAATCTTTATAATGCAATATAATACAAAACAAGAATGCATATCAAGAGAGAAATAATGTTTAAAGGGAACGAAGAACTTCAGTAATGTGTATCTAGGGATTGTGATTGCACATTTGTAGGAAGTTCACTTTGTCATTAGCAATTGTTTATCTGTGAAGTAGAAGTAACATAAAGAGTGATGAAAACTCACAAATGCAACATTAAAAAAATGCCATCTATGGGCTTTTAAAAAATGGAACAAAATTTGCTTGGCTTCTTAAGCTTTGTGGGGAATGCAGGGACAGAATTTAAATTCAGCTTTATATAAAAGATTGGATAATATGTTTCTACAAAGAAGGCTCCTCTGAGTAACATAGAAATAAACATGGTAGTAGAAAGTGGAAAAAAGGTTCCATCTCTTGTGAGCTCACGTTCTCTGAAACCCTGTCACTTAGTGGAGACAGTAGCTGTTCGATGAATAGCAAATGGTAGTCTTTCAGATTCCTGGGATTTTCACTAAGAATCGTGAATGGATTTTTTAAAAAAGATGTAAAGAAGGTCTACAGTGCAAGTACCTGCAAATAACGGACATTTTGGAGAGAATATTTTAATCAGCAGAGAAGGTCAAAATGACAAAGTTCCACGATCAGACTAAACATATGGGATTAAAAATAAAAAATAAAAAAAAAGATTTTTTTGAAAGGACTTTTTTTTTTTTTAAAAGGAGCTTAAACAAATGTCCTTTTTAAGAGACAGTTGTCTGTTTAAACCAAAAGTACAACTCACTGAGAGAATCGCCGCATTATTTATTGGGGTAGAAAGGACCCGGAATGTAGAAAGACTCATTCTGCAGAGGAAAAAATAGAATCACTAACAGGCCTCATGCCTTGCACAGCCAGTGGCTAGAATCCCTGCCTCATGAGACCCTGTGCTAGAAGGCCGCTAGAACCATCTCAACTATATTAGTCTATCTTGGAACCCAACAAGTGTTTGCCTCGTTAAGAGCACGGTAACAATCAGTCACGTTATGTTATAATGCTTGTCGATATCTTCAAAAGCCTTGTCAGGTTCCCTTTTGAGTAACCCGCACCCCACCCTTAGAGAAATTTATCTGTGGTTCACCTCTTTGAAATACCTCATTGTTGTACCACATTTACCATAGCCAAAAAAAAAAAAAAAAAAAGCTTTTTATTAACAAAGTGTCAGAAGGGGGCGCCACTGTAAACATGAGAGGTTTCGCTGCCAGGACAATTTTGTTGCAGAAACAGCTGAAAGCAATCAGGTCAGACAGAGCCAAGGGCTGGAGGGATATTTAAAATTACAAAAACTGAACCAAATCAAACCAAAACAAAAATCAAAACCAATGGCCAAGATTTCAAGTTTGCTACTCAAGGTATGACATTCTCCTAAGACATGCGCGTGACTTGATCAATATATTTATATACTTATATTTGAAGAAGAAGGAACTATTTGATGCAGCAAATGCACGTTGATTAAAAATTACCAGATATGGGGGCTCCTGGGCGGCTCCCTCGGCTCAGGTCATGATTTCAGGGTCCTGGGATGGAGCCCCACATCGGGCTCTCAGCGCCACGGGGAGTCTGCTTCCCCCACCCTCTCTCTGCCTGCCTCTCTACCTACTTGTGATCTGTCTGTCAAATGGGTAAATAAGATCTTTAAAAAAAGAATTACTAAGTGTGAAATACATCGAGGGTATGGGAAGGAAAATGATTTCACCTGATCTGACTAGGAAGTGGTTGAAGCCGGAATTAAAGTGCTATATAAAGAGTAGAAGAGTAGAAGAGGGAAGGGGGTCAGAGCCTCCTGCTATTTCCAGGGCACCCAGAACCCAGAGAGTGAGGCCTTGGGTGCTTTCTAGTGACAGATTCAAGGCAATTTTTCGACTTTGGGACTTCAGAGCTAACTTAGTTTTCATTTGTGATTATTATTTTTGTGTGGGGTCCTGAGCCGAAGGCAGAGATTTCAACCCATTGAGCCCCCCAGCTAACCTAAAATATGTTTTTTTTTAATATATAGAATTATAGATCTTGACAAAATATGGAACTAGCTGGTACTGAATGCCTCCTTCAAAGTCAGCTCTGGAGAAATTATGCAAGTGTAATATGGAACTATTTCAGATATTAACCAAAAACAAAGAAATGATGATAAATTCCTTAAGACTCAAAGTTGCTCTTGACTGGTATGTTTCAAGCTCTGTTCCTGGTTTGAGGACAGGTTTGAACAGGCCTGTCACTGTAGAAATCACCTGGATGTTTAGAGGCTATCAGAACTGTACAAAAACCTTGAAGGGGTAGAGACTTGAAAATTCTTTAGAGAGATTAGCTCCCTAAGGCATTATTCATCCACCCATTTTCCTCCAAACAATTAAGACTGATGGATGAGTGGCACCTGAGAGGCTCTCTCATCACGTGGGTGCTGGGTTAAGCCTCTGCCTTTATCTCAAGTCCTGGTCTCTGGGTCCTGGGATCCAGCCCCACATCGGGCTCTGCTCAAAAGGAAGACTGCTTCCCTCCCTGTTTGCCTGCCTCTCTGCTTACTTGAGATCTCTCACTCTCTCTCTCTTCTGTGTGTCCAATAAATAAATAAAATCTTTTAGAAAAGGCTGATGGATGCTAAATTATGAAAACCTCTCCCTCCAAATGATGCTTCTTCATAAGGATTTAAGAATTTAAAATTGTAAGAATTTAAAATTGAAACTTGATCGTAGGATTTATCTTATAGAATAACATCAAGTGAAGGCAGTTATTATTAGTTCTGAAGTATTTGTGATTCTGAATTCTTGGCCTCATTAGTCAATTTATTTTTAATAAATTATCATTTCATATATAATAATATATATAATATACTATATGTAACATATGTAACATATATAATATATATAATAAATTCATTCATTTATTTATTATTGATTTATTTATTATTATTATGTATTTATTTATTAACTCAAACACAAGAAAATGAATGACCTGATTGAAACATTGGCAAGGACTGGAACAGACACCTCACTGAAGAAGATATTGAGATGGCTATAATGATATGAAAAGATGCTGTGATGATCCACAGCATGTCTAATTAAGGAATTGTAAATTAAAAGAACAAAGAGGGGCGCCTGGATGGCTCAGTCGGTTAAGCTGCTGCCTTTGGCTCAGGTCAAGATCTCAGGATCCTGGGATCGAGTTCCACATTGGGCTCTCTGCTCAGAAGGAGCCTGCTTCCCTTTCTCTCTCTCGCTGACTGCCTCTCCGTCTTCTTGTGATCTCTCTCTGTCAAATAAATAAATAAAATCTTTCTAAAAATAAATAAATAAATAAATAAATATATAAAACAATGTTATATCACTACACATCTATTAGAGTGGCTAAAATCCAAAATACTGACAACATAAAATGCTTTTGACGATGAGGAACAAGAGAAACTCTCATTCCTTCTGGTGAGAACACCAAAATGGTGCTACCACTTTGGAAGACAGTTGGGCAGTTTCTAACAAAACTAAACATATTCTTACCATATGATCCAGCAATCGTGCTCCTTGGTACTCACGCAAAAGAGCGAAAACTTTGTGTACACAGAATCCTGCATATAAGCCTGTGTTTGTAACAGCTTTACCCATAAGTGCCAAGAGTTGGAAGTAACCAAGATGTCCTTCAGGAGGAGAATGGATAGATAAACTGTGGTCCATTGAAACAATGGGATATGATTCAGCGATAAAGAGAAATGGCTATCAAGCAATGAAAAGACATGGAACAAACTTAAAATCCATCATAATAAGTGAAAGAAGTCAATTTGAAAAAGCTTCATGTTGCAAGGTTCCAACTATATGAGCTTCTAGAAAAGGCAGAGCTATGCAAATGGTATAAAGGTCAGCGGTTTGTAGCAGTTAGGAGAGGAGGAGGATGAACAGGCAGAGCACAGAGGATTTTTAGGCCAGTGAAAATGTTCTGTATGATATGTATGATATTTTAGATATATATCGCTACATAGTTGTCAAAATGCATAAGATACTATACCAAGAGTGAACTCTATGAGAAAAGGTTTTTTTAAGATTTTAATTATTTATTTGACAGGCATCAAAGCAGGCAGAGAGGCAGGCGGGGAAAGCAGGGGTTGGGGGAAAGCAGGCTCCCTGCCAAGCAGAGAGTCTGGTCAGGGGCTCGATGCCAGGACCGTGAGATTAGGACCTGAGCCGAAGGCAGAAGCCTTAACCCACTGAGCCACCCTGGTGCCCCACCGAGAGTGAACTCTAATGTAAACTGTGGACTTTGGGGTGATAATGATGTGTCAGTGTAGGGTCAGTGAGCGTGAAAAATTTCACCGTGGTACAGGATGTTGATAATGGGGAAGGCTGTGTGTAGGTGGGGAAAGGGAATTTTACTTTGATCCCCAAACTACTCTAAAAAATGCAGTCTGTTAAAAAAAATCTTTATAATGCAATATAATACAAAACAAGAATGCATATCAAGAGAGAAATAATGTTTAAAGGGAACGAAGAACTTCAGTAATGTGTACCTAGGGATTTTGATTGCACATTTGTAGGAAGTTCACGTTGTCATTAGCAATTGTTTATCTGTGAAGTAGAAGTAACATAAAGAGTGATGAAAACTCACAAATGCAACATTAAAAAAATGCCATCTATGGGCTTTTAAAAAATGGAACAAAATTTGCTTGGCTTCTTAAGCTTTGTGGGGAATGAAGGGACAGAATTTAAATTCAGCTTTATATAAAAGATTGGATAATATGTTTCTACAAAGAAGGCTCCTCTGAGTAACATAGAAATAAACATGGTAGCAGAAAGTGGAAAAAAGGTTACATCTCTTGTGAGCTCACATTCTCTGAAACCCTGTCACTTAGTGGAGACAGTAGCTGTTCGATGAATAGCAAATGGTAGTCTTTCAGATTCCTGGGATTTTCACTAAGAATCGTGAATGGATTTTTTAAAAAAGATGTAAAGAAGGTCTACAGTGCAAGTACCTGAAAATAACGGACATTTTGGAGAGAATATTTTAATCAGCAGAGAAGGTCAAAATGACAAAGTTCCACGATCAGACTAAACATATGGGATTAAAAATAAAAAATAAAAAAAAAAAAGATTTTTTTGAAAGGACTTTTTTTTTTTTTAAAGAGCTTAAACAAATGTCCTTTTTAAGAGACAGTTGGCTGTTTAAACCAAAAGTACAACTCACTGAGAGAATCGCCGCATTATTTATTGGGGTAGAAAGGACCCGGAATGTAGAAAGACCCATTCTGCAGAGGAAAAAATAGAATCACTAACAGGCCTCATGCCTTGCACAGCCAGTGGCTAGAATCCCTGCCTCATGAGACCCTGTGCTAGAAGGCCGCTAGAACCATCTCAACTATATTAGTCTATCTTGGAAGCCAACAAGTGTTTGCCCCGTTAAGAGCACGGTAACAATCAGTCACGTTATGTTATAATGATTGTCGATATCTTCAAAAGCCTTGTCAAGTTCCCTTTTGAGTAACCCTCACCCCACCCTTAGAGAAATTTATCTGTGGTTCACCTCTTTGAAATACCTCATTGTTGTACCACATTTACCATAGCCAAAAAAAAAAAAAAAAAGCTTTTTATTAACAAAGTGTCAGAAGGGGGCGCCACTGTTAACATGAGAGTTTTCGCTGCTGGGACAATTTTGTTGCAGAAACAGCTGAAAGCAATCAGGTAAGACAGAGCCAAGGGCTGGAGGGATTTTTAAAATTACAAAAAGCGAACCAAATCAAACCAAAACCAAAATCAAAACCAATGGCCAAGATTTCAAGTTTGCTACTAAAGGTATGACATTCTCCTAAGACATGCGCGTGACTTGATCAATATATTTATATACTTATATTTGAAGAAGAAGGAACTATGTGATGCAGCAAATGCACGTTGATTAAATATTACCAGATATGGGGGCTCCTGGGTGGCTCAGGGGTTTAGGCCTCTGCCTTCGGCTCAGGTCATGATTTCAGGGTCCTGGGATGGAGCCCCACATCGGGCTCTCAGCGCCACGGGGAGTCTGCTTCCCCCACCCTCTCTCTGCCTGCCTCTCTACCTACTTGTGATCTGTCTGTCAAATGGGTAAATAAGATCTTTAAAAAAAGAATTACTAGGTGTGAAATACATCGAGGGTATGGGAAGGAAAATGATTTCACCTGATCTGACTAAGAAGTGGTTGAAGCCGGAATTAAAGTGCTATATAAAGCTTAGAAGATTAGAAAAGGGAAGGGGGTCAGATCCTCCTGCCATTCCCAGGGCACCCAGAACCCAGAGAGTGAGGCCTTGGGTGCTTTCTAGTGACAGATTCAAGGCAATTTTTCGACTTTGTGACTTCAGAGCTAACTTAGTTTTCATTTGTGATTATTATTTTTGTGTGGGGACCTGAGCCGAAGGCAGAGATTTTAACCCATTGAGCCACCCAGCTGCCCTAAAATATGTTTTTTTTATATATAGAATTATATATCTTGAGAAAATATGGAACTAGCTGGAACTGAATGCCTCCTTCAAAGTCAGCTCTGGAGAAATTATGCAAGTGCAATATGGAACTATTTCAGATATTAACCAAAAACAAAGAAATGATGATAAATTCCTTAAAACACTCAAAGTTGCTCTTGACTGGTATGTTTCAAGCTCTATTCCTGGTTTGAGGACAGGTTTGAACAGGCCTGTCACTGTAGAAATCACCTGGATGTTTAGAGGCTATCAGAACTGTACAAAAACCTTGAAGGGGTAGAGACTTGAAAATTCTTTAGAGAGATTAGCTCCCTAAGGCATTATTCATCCACCCATTTTCCTCCAAACAATTAAGACTGATGGATGAGTGGCACCTGAGAGGCTCTCTCATCACGTGGGTGCTGGGTTAAGCCTCTGCCTTTATCTCAAGTCCTGGTCTCTGGGTCCTGGGATCCAGCCCCACATCGGGCTCTGCTCAAAAGGAAGACTGCTTCCCTCCCTGTTTGCCTGCCTCTCTGCTTACTTGAGATCTCTCACTCTCTCTCTCTTCTGTGTGTCCAATAAATAAATAAAATCTTTTAGAAAAGGCTGATGGATGCTAAATTATGAAAACTGCTCCCTCCAAATGATGCTTCTTCATAAGGATTTAAGAATTTAAAATTGTAAGAATTTAAAATTGAAACTTGATCGTAGGATTTATCTTATAGAATAACATCAAGTGAAGGCAGTTATTATTAGTTCTGAAGTATTTGTGATTCTGAATTCTTGGCCTCATTAGTCAATTTATTTTTAATAAATTATCATTTCATATATAATAATATATATAATATACTATATGTAACATATGTAACATATATAATATATATAATAAATTCATTCATTTATTTATTATTGATTTATTTATTATTATTATGTATTTATTTATTAACTCAAACACAAGAAAATGAATGACCTGATTGAAACATTGGCAAGGACTGGAACAGACACCTCACTGAAGAAGATATTGAGATGGCTATAATGATATGAAAAGATGCTGTGATGATCCACAGCATGTCTAATTAAGGAATTGTAAATTAAAAGAACAAAGAGGGGCGCCTGGATGGCTCAGTCGGTTAAGCCGCTGCCTTTGGCTCAGGTCATAATCTCAGGGTTTGGGGATCGAGTTCCACGTTGGGCTCTCTGCTCAGCAGGAGCCTGCTTCCCTTTCTCTCTCTCTCTGACTGCCTCTCCGTCTTCTTGTGATCTCTCTCTGTCAAATAAATAAATAAAATCTTTCTAAAAATAAATAAATAAATTAATTAATTAATAAAACAATGTTATATCACTACACATCTATTTGAGTGGCTAAAATCCAAAATACTGACCACATAAAATGCTTTTGACGATGAGGAACAAGAGAAACTCTCATTCATTCTGGTGAGAACACCAAAATGGTGCTACCACTTTGGAAGACAGTTGGGCAGTTTCTTACAAAACTAAACATATTCTTATCATAAGATCCAGCAATCGTGCTCCTTGGTACTCACGCAAAAGAGCGAAAACTTTGTGTACACAGAATCCTGCATATAAACCTGTGTTTGTAACAGCTTTACCCATAAGTGCCAAGAGTTGGAAGTAACCAAGATGTCCTTCAGGAGGAGAATGGATAGGTAAACTGTGGTCCATTGAAACAATGGGATATGATTCGGCGATAAAGAGAAATGGCTATCAAGCAATGAAAAGACATGGAACAAACTTAAAATCCATCATAATAAGTGAAAGAAGTCAATTTGAAAAAGCTTCATGTTGCAAGGTTCCAACTATATGAGCTTCTAGAAAAGGCAGAGCTATGCAAATGGTATAAAGGTCAGCGGTTTGTAGCAGTTAGGAGAGGAGGATGAACAGGCAGAGCACAGAGGATTTTTAGGCCAGTGAAAATGTTCTGTATGATATGTATGATATTTTAGTTATATATCGCTACATAGTTGTCAAAATGCATAAGATACTATACCAAGAGTGAACTCTATGAGAAAAGGTTTTTTTAAGATTTTATTTATTTATTTGACAGGCATCAAAGCAGGCAGAGAGGCAGGCGGGGAAAGCAGGGGTTGGGGGAAAGCAGGCTCCCTGCCAAGCAGAGAGTCTGGTCTGGGGCTCAATGCCAGGACCGTGAGATTAGGACCTGAGCCGAAGGCAGAAGCCTTAACCCAGTGAGCCACCCTGGTGTCCCACCAAGAGTGAACTCTAATGTAAACTGTGGACTTTGGGGTGATAATGATGTGTCAGTGTAGGGTCAGTGAGCGTGAAAAATTTCACCGTGGTACAGGATGTTGATAATGGGGAAGGCTGTGTATGTGGGGAAAGGGAATTTTACTTTGATCCCCAAACTACTCTAAATAATGCAGTCTGTTAAAAAAAATCTTTATAATGCAATATAATACAAAACAAGAATGCATATCAAGAGAGAAATAATGTTTAAAGGGAACGAAGAACTTCAGTAATGTGTACCTAGGGATTTTGATTGCACCTTTGTAGGAAGTTCACATTGTCATTAGCAATTGTTTATCTGTGAAGTAGACGTAACATAAAGAGTGATGAAAACTCACAAATGCAACATTAAAAAAATGCCATCTATGGGCTTTTAAAAAATGGAACAAAATTTGCTTGGCTTCTTAAGCTTTGTGGGGAATGAAGGGACAGAATTTAAATTCAGCTTTATATAAAAGATTGGATAATATGTTTCTACAAAGAAGGCTCCTCTGAGTAACATAGAAATAAACATGGTAGTAGAAAGTGGAAAAAAGGTTCCATCTCTTGTGAGCTCACGTTCTCTGAAACCCTGTCACTTAGTGGAGACAGTAGCTGTTCGATGAATAGCAATTGGTAGTCTTTCAGATTCCTGGGATTTTCACTAAGAATCGTGAATGGATTTTTTAAAAAAGATGTAAAGAAGGTCTACAGTGCAAGTACCTGCAAATAACGGACATTTTGGAGAGAATATTTTAATCAGCAGAGAAGGTCAAAATGACAAAGTTCCACGATCAGACTAAACATATGGGATTAAAAATAAAAAATAAAAAAAAAGATTTTTTTGAAAGGACTTTTTTTTTTTTAAAAGGAGCTTAAACAAATGTCCTTTTTAAGAGACAGTTGTCTGTTTAAACCAAAAGTACAACTCACTGAGAGAATCGCCGCATTATTTATTGGGGTAGAAAGGACCCGGAATGTAGAAAGACCCATTCTGCAGAGGAAAAAATAGAATCACTAACAGGCCTCATGCCTTGCACAGCCAGTGGCTAGAATCCCTGCCTCATGAGACCCTGTGCTAGAAGGCCGCTAGAACCATCTCAACTATATTAGTCTATCTTGGAACCCAACAAGTGTTTGCCTCGTTAAGAGCACGGTAACAATCAGTCACGTTATGTTATAATGCTTGTCGATATCTTCAAAAGCCTTGTCAGGTTCCCTTTTGAGTAACCCGCACCCCACCCTTAGAGAAATTTATCTGTGGTTCACCTCTTTGAAATACCTCATTGTTGTACCACATTTACCATAGCCAAAAAAAAAAAAAAAAAAAAAGCTTTTTATTAACAAAGTGTCAGAAGGGGGCGCCACTGTAAACATGAGAGGTTTCGCTGCCGGGACAATTTTGTTGCAGAAACAGCTGAAAGCAATCAGGTCAGACAGAGCCAAGGGCTGGAGGGATATTTAAAATTACAAAAACTGAACCAAATCAAACCAAAACAAAAATCAAAACCAATGGCCAAGATTTCAAGTTTGCTACTAAAGGTATGACATTCTCCTAAGACATGCGCGTGACTTGATCAATATATTTATATACTTATATTTGAAGAAGAAGGAACTATTTGATGCAGCAAATGCACGTTGATTAAAAATTACCAGATATGGGGGCTCCTGGGCGGCTCCCTCGGCTCAGGTCATGATTTCAGGGTCCTGGGATGGAGCCCCACATCGGGCTCTCTGCGCAGCAGGGAGTCTGCTTCCCCCACCCTCTCTCTGCCTGCCTCTCTACCTACTTGTGATCTGTCTGTCAAATGGGTAAATAAGATCTTTAAAAAAAGAATTACTAAGTGTGAAATACATCGAGGGTATGGGAAGGAAAATGATTTCACCTGATCTGACTAGGAAGTGGTTGAAGCCGGAATTAAAGTGCTATATAAAGAGTAGAAGAGTAGAAGAGGGAAGGGGGTCAGAGCCTCCTGCCATTCCCAGGGCACCCAGAACCCAGAGAGTGAGGCCTTGGGTGCTTTCTAGTGACAGATTCAAGGCAATTTTTCGACTTTGGGACTTCAGAGCTAACTTAGTTTTCATTTGTGATTATTATTTTTGTGTGGCGACCTGAGTCGAAGGCAGAGATTTTAACCCATTGAGCCACCCAGCTGCCCTAAAATATGTTTTTTTTTATATATAGAATTATAGATCTTGCCAAAATATGGAACTAGCTGGAACTGAATGCCTCCTTCAAAGTCAGCTCTGGAGAAATTATGCAAGTGTAATATGGAACTATTTCAGATATTAACCAAAAACAAAGAAATGATGATAAATTCCTTAAAACACTCAAAGTTGCTCTTGACTGGTATGTTTCAAGCTCTATTCCTGGTTTGAGGACAGGTTTGAACAGGCCTGTCACTGTAGAAATCAGCTGGATGTTTAGAGGCTATCAGAACTGTACAAAAACCTTGAAGGGGTAAAGACTTGAAAATTCTTTAGAGAGATTAGCTCCCTAAGGCATTATTCATCCACCCATTTTCCTCCAAACAATTAAGACTGATGGATGAGTGGCACCTGAGTGGCTCTCTCATCACGTGGGTGCTGGGTTAAGCCTCTGCCTTTATCTCAAGTCATGGTCTCTGGGTCCTGGGATCCAGCCCCACATCGGGCTCTGCTCAAAAGGAAGACTGCTTCCCTCCCTGTTTGCCTGCCGCTCTGCTTACTTGAGATCTCTCACTCTCTCTCTCTTCTGTGTGTCCAATAAATAAATAAAATCTTTTAGAAAAGGCTGATGGATGCTAAATTATGAAAACTGCTCCCTCCAAATGATGCTTCTTCTTAAGGATTTAAGAATATAAAATTGTAAGAATTTAAAATTGAAACTTGATCGTAGGATTTATCTTATAGAATAACATCAAGTGAAGGCAGTTATTATTAGTTCTGAAGTATTTGTGATTCTGAATTCTTGGCCTCATTAGTCAATTTATTTTTAATAAATTATCATTTCATATATAATAATATATATAATATACTATATGTAACATATGTAACATATATAATATATATCATAAATTCATTCATTTATTTATTATTGATTTATTTATTATTATTATGTATTTATTTATTAACACAAACACAAGAAAATGAATGACCTGATTGAAAATTGGCAAGGACTGGAACAGACACCTCACTGAAGAAGATATTGAGATGGCTATAATGATATGAAAAGATGCTGTGATGATCCACAGCATGTCTAATTAAGGAATTGTAAATTAAAAGAACAAAGAGGGGCGCCTGGATGGCTCAGTCGGTTAAGCCGCTGCCTTTGGCTCAGGTCATGATCTCAGGGTCCTGGGATCGAGTTCCACGTTGGGCTCTCTGCTCAGCAGGAGCCTGCTTCCCTTTCTCTCCCTCTCTGACTGCCTCTCCGTCTTCTTGTGATCTCTCTCTGTCAAATAAATAAATAAAATCTTTCTAAAAATAAATAAATAAATAAATAAAACAATGTTATATCACTACACATCTATTTGAGTGGCTAAAATCCAAAATACTGACCACATAAAATGCTTTTGACGATGAGGAACAAGAGAAACTCTCATTCCTTCTGGTGAGAACACCAAAATGGTGCTACCACTTTGGAAGACAGTTGGGCAGTTTCTTACAAAACTAAACATATTCTTACCATATGATCCAGCAATCCTGCTCCTTGGTACTCACGCAAAAGAGCAAAAACTTTGTGTACACAGAATCCTGCATATAAGCCTGTGTTTGTAACAGCTTTACCCATAAGTGCCAAGAGTTGGAAGTAACCAAGATGTCCTTCAGGAGGAGAATGGATAGATAAACTGTGGTCCATTGAAACAATGGGATATGATTCAGCGATAAAGAGAAATGGCTATCAAGCAATGAAAAGACATGGAACAAACTTAAAATCCATCATAATAAGTGAAAGAAGTCAATTTGAAAAAGCTTCATGTTGCAAGGTTCCAACTATATGAGCTTCTAGAAAAGGCAGAGCTATGCAAATGGTATAAAGGTCAGCGGTTTGTAGCAGTTAGGAGAGGAGGAGGATGAACAGGCAGAGCACAGAGGATTTTTAGGCCAGTGAAAATGTTCTGTATGATATGTATGATATTTTAGATATATATCGCTACATAGTTGTCAAAATGCATAAGATACTATACCAAGAGTGAACTCTATGAGAAAAGGTTTTTTTTAAGATTTTATTTATTTATTTGACAGGCATCAAAGCAGGCAGAGAGGCAGGCGGGGAAAGCAGGGGTTGGGGGAAAGCAGGCTCCCTGCCAAGCAGAGAGTCTGGTCTGGGGCTCGATGCCAGGACCGTGAGATTAGGACCTGAGCCGAAGGCAGAAGCCTTAACCCAGTGAGCCACCCTGGTGTCCCACCAAGAGTGAACTCTAATGTAAACTGTGGACTTTGGGGTGATAATGATGTGTCAGTGTAGGGTCAGTGAGCGTGAAAAATTTCACCGTGGTACAGGATGTTGATAATGGGGAAGGCTGTGTGTATGTGGGGAAAGGGAATTTTACTTTGATCCCCAAACTACTCTAAAAAATGCAGTCTGTTAAAAAAAATCTTTATAATGCAATATAATACAAAACAAGAATGCATATCAAGAGAGAAATAATGTTTAAAGGGAACGAAGAACTTCAGGAATGTGTACCTAAGGATTGTGATTGCACATTTGTAGGAAGTCCAATTTGTCATTATCAATTGTTTATCTGTGAAGTAGAAGTAACATAAAGAGTGATGAAAACTCACAAATGCAACATTAAAAAAATGCCATCTATGGGCTTTTAAAAAATGGAACAAAATTTGCTTGGCTTCTTAAGCTTTGTGGGGAATGAAGGGACAGAATTTAAATTCAGCTTTATATAAAAGATTGGATAATATGTTTCTACAAAGAAGGCTCCTCTGAGTAACATAGAAATAAACATGGTAGCAGAAAGTGGAAAAAAGGTTCCATCTCTTGTGAGCTCACGTTCTCTGAAACCCTGTCACTTAGTGGAGACAGTAGCTGTTCGATGAATAGAAAATGGTAGTCTTTCAGATTCCTGGGATTTTCACTAAGAATCGTGAATGGATTTTTTAAAAAAGATGTAAAGAAGGTCTACAGTGCAAGTACCTGAAAATAACGGACATTTTGGAGAGAATATTTTAATCAGCAGAGAAGGTCAAAATGACAAAGTTCCACGATCAGAGTAAACATATGGGATTAAAAAAAAAAGATTTTTTTGAAAGGACTTTTTTTTTTTTTAAAGGAGCTTAAACAAATGTCCTTTTTAAGAAACAGTTGGCTGTTTAAACCAAAAGTACAACTCACTGAGAGAATCGCCGCATTATTTATTGGGGTAGAAAGGACCCGGAATGTAGAAAGACCCATTCTGCAGAGGAAAAAATAGAATCACTAACAGGCCTCATGCCTTGCACAGCCAGTGGCTAGAATCCCTGCCTCATGAGACCCTGTGCTAGAAGGCCGCTAGAACCATCTCAACTATATTAGTCTATCTTGGAAGCCAACAATGTTTGCCTCGTTAAGAGCACGATAACAATCAGTCACGTTATGTTATAATGATTGTCGATATCTTCAAAAGCCTTGTCAAGTTCCCTTTTGAGTAACCCGCACCCCACCCTTAGAGAAATTTATCTGTGGTTCACCTCTTTGAAATACCTCATTGTTGTACCACATTTACCATAGCCAAAAAAAAAAAAAAAAAAAAAGCTTTTTATTAACAAAGTGTCAGAAGGGGGCGCCACTGTAAACATGAGAGGTTTCGCTGCCAGGACAATTTTGTTGCAGAAACAGCTGAAAGCAATCAGGTCAGACAGAGCCAAGGGCTGAAGGGATATTTAAAATTACAAAAACTGAACCAAATCAAACCAAAACAAAAATCAAAACCAATGGCCAGGATTTCAAGTTTGCTACTAAATGTATGACATTCTCCTAAGACATGCGGGTGACTTGATCAATATATTTATATACTTATATTTGAAGAAGAAGGAACTATTTGATGCAGCAAATGCATGTTGATTAAAAATTACCAGATATGGGGGCTCCTGGGTGGCTCCTTCGGCTCAGGTCATGATTTCAGGGTCCTGGGATGGAGCCCCACATCGGGCTCTCAGCGCCACGGGGAGTCTGCTTCCCCCACCCTCTCTCTGCCTGCCTCTCTACCTACTTGTGATCTGTCTGTCAAATGGGTAAATAAGATCTTTAAAAAAAGAATTACTAGGTGTGAAATACATCGAGGGTATGGGAAGGAAAATGATTTCACCTGATCTGACTAGGAAGTGGTTGAAGCCGGAATTAAAGTGCTATATAAAGAGTAGAAGAGTAGAAGAGGGAAGGGGGTCAGAGCCTCCTGCCATTCCCAGGGCACCCAGAACCCAGAGAGTGAGGCCTTGGGTGCTTTCTAGTGACAGATTCAAGGCAATTTTTCGACTTTGGGACTTCAGAGCTAACTTAGTTTTCATTTGTGATTATTATTTTTGTGTGGCGACCTGAGTCGAAGGCAGAGATTTTAACCCATTGAGCCACCCAGCTGCCCTAAAATATGTTTTTTTTTATATATAGAATTATAGATCTTGCCAAAATATGGAACTAGCTGGTACTGAATGCCTCCTTCAAAGTCAGCTCTGGAGAAATTATGCAAGTGTAATATGGAACTATTTCAGATATTAACCAAAAACAAAGAAATGATGATAAATTCCTTAAGACTCAAAGTTGCTCTTGACTGGTATGTTTCAAGCTCTGTTCCTGGTTTGAGGACAGGTTTGAACAGGCCTGTCACTGTAGAAATCACCTGGATGTTTAGAGGCTATCAGAACTGTACAAAAACCTTGAAGGGGTAGAGACTTGAAAATTCTTTAGAGAGATTAGCTCCCTAAGGCATTATTCATCCACCCATTTTCCTCCAAACAATTAAGACTGATGGATGAGTGGCACCTGAGAGGCTCTCTCATCACGTGGGTGCTGGGTTAAGCCTCTGCCTTTATCTCAAGTCCTGGTCTCTGGGTCCTGGGATCCAGCCCCACATCGGGCTCTGCTCAAAAGGAAGACTGCTTCCCTCCCTGTTTGCCTGCCTCTCTGCTTACTTGAGATCTCTCACTCTCTCTCTCTTCTGTGTGTCCAATAAATAAATAAAATCTTTTAGAAAAGGCTGATGGATGCTAAATTATGAAAACTGCTCCCTCCAAATGATGCTTCTTCATAAGGATTTAAGAATTTAAAATTGTAAGAATTTAAAATTGAAACTTGATCGTAGGATTTATCTTATAGAATAACATCAAGTGAAGGCAGTTATTATTAGTTCTGAAGTATTTGTGATTCTGAATTCTTGGCCTCATTAGTCAATTTATTTTTAATAAATTATCATTTCATATATAATAATATATATAATATACTATATGTAACATATGTAACATATATAATATATATCATAAATTCATTCATTTATTTATTATTGATTTATTTATTATTATTATGTATTTATTTATTAACTCAAACACAAGAAAATGAATGACCTGATTGAAACATTGGCAAGGACTGGAACAGACACCTCACTGAAGAAGATATTGAGATGGCTATAATGATATGAAAAGATGCTGTGATGATCCACAGCATGTCTAATTAAGGAATTGTAAATTAAAAGAACAAAGAGGGGCGCCTGGATGGCTCAGTCGGTTAAGCTGCTGCCTTTGGCTCAGGTCAAGATCTCAGGATCCTGGGATCGAGTTCCACATTGGGCTCTCTGCTCAGAAGGAGCCTGCTTCCCTTTCTCTCTCTCGCTGACTGCCTCTCCGTCTTCTTGTGATCTCTCTCTGTCAAATAAATAAATAAAATCTTTCTAAAAATAAATAAATAAATAAATAAATATATAAAACAATGTTATATCACTACACATCTATTAGAGTGGCTAAAATCCAAAATACTGACAACATAAAATGCTTTTGACGATGAGGAACAAGAGAAACTCTCATTCCTTCTGGTGAGAACACCAAAATGGTGCTACCACTTTGGAAGACAGTTGGGCAGTTTCTAACAAAACTAAACATATTCTTACCATATGATCCAGCAATCGTGCTCCTTGGTACTCACGCAAAAGAGCGAAAACTTTGTGTACACAGAATCCTGCATATAAGCCTGTGTTTGTAACAGCTTTACCCATAAGTGCCAAGAGTTGGAAGTAACCAAGATGTCCTTCAGGAGGAGAATGGATAGATAAACTGTGGTCCATTGAAACAATGGGATATGATTCAGCGATAAAGAGAAATGGCTATCAAGCAATGAAAAGACATGGAACAAACTTAAAATCCATCATAATAAGTGAAAGAAGTCAATTTGAAAAAGCTTCATGTTGCAAGGTTCCAACTATATGAGCTTCTAGAAAAGGCAGAGCTATGCAAATGGTATAAAGGTCAGCGGTTTGTAGCAGTTAGGAGAGGAGGAGGATGAACAGGCAGAGCACAGAGGATTTTTAGGCCAGTGAAAATGTTCTGTATGATATGTATGATATTTTAGATATATATCGCTACATAGTTGTCAAAATGCATAAGATACTATACCAAGAGTGAACTCTATGAGAAAAGGTTTTTTTAAGATTTTATTTATTTATTTGACAGGCATCAAAGCAGGCAGAGAGGCAGGCGGGGAAAGCAGGGGTTGGGGGAAAGCAGGCTCCCTGCCAAGCAGAGAGTCTGGTCAGGGGCTCGATGCCAGGACCGTGAGATTAGGACCTGAGCCGAAGGCAGAAGCCTTAACCCACTGAGCCACCCTGGTGCCCCACCGAGAGTGAACTCTAATGTAAACTGTGGACTTTGGGGTGATAATGATGTGTCAGTGAGCGTGAAAAATTTCACCGTGGTACAGGATGTTGATAATGGGGAAGGCTGTGTGTAGGTGGGGAAAGGGAATTTTACTTTGATCCCCAAACTACTCTAAAATATGCAGTCTGTTAAAAAAAATCTTTATAATGCAATATAATACAAAACAAGAATGCATATCAAGAGAGAAATAATGTTTAAAGGGAACGAAGAACTTCAGTAATGTGTACCTAGGGATTTTGATTGCACATTTGTAGGAAGTTCACGTTGTCATTAGCAATTGTTTATCTGTGAAGTAGAAGTAACATAAAGAGTGATGAAAACTCACAAATGCAACATTAAAAAAATGCCATCTATGGGCTTTTAAAAAATGGAACAAAATTTGCTTGGCTTCTTAAGCTTTGTGGGGAATGAAGGGACAGAATTTAAATTCAGCTTTATATAAAAGATTGGATAATATGTTTCTACAAAGAAGGCTCCTCTGAGTAACATAGAAATAAACATGGTAGCAGAAAGTGGAAAAAAGGTTCCATCTCTTGTGAGCTCACATTCTCTGAAACCCTGTCACTTAGTGGAGACAGTAGCTGTTCGATGAATAGCAAATGGTAGTCTTTCAGATTCCTGGGATTTTCACTAAGAATCGTGAATGGATTTTTTAAAAAAGATGTAAAGAAGGTCTACAGTGCAAGTACCTGAAAATAACGGACATTTTGGAGAGAATATTTTAATCAGCAGAGAAGGTCAAAATGACAAAGTTCCACGATCAGACTAAACATATGGGATTAAAAATAAAAAATAAAAAAAAAAAAAGATTTTTTTGAAAGGACTTTTTTTTTTTTTAAAGAGCTTAAACAAATGTCCTTTTTAAGAGACAGTTGGCTGTTTAAACCAAAAGTACAACTCACTGAGAGAATCGCCGCATTATTTATTGGGGTAGAAAGGACCCGGAATGTAGAAAGACCCATTCTGCAGAGGAAAAAATAGAATCACTAACAGGCCTCATGCCTTGCACAGCCAGTGGCTAGAATCCCTGCCTCATGAGACCCTGTGCTAGAAGGCCGCTAGAACCATCTCAACTATATTAGTCTATCTTGGAAGCCAACAAGTGTTTGCCCCGTTAAGAGCACGGTAACAATCAGTCACGTTATGTTATAATGATTGTCGATATCTTCAAAAGCCTTGTCAAGTTCCCTTTTGAGTAACCCTCACCCCACCCTTAGAGAAATTTATCTGTGGTTCACCTCTTTGAAATACCTCATTGTTGTACCACATTTACCATAGCCAAAAAAAAAAAAAAAAAGCTTTTTATTAACAAAGTGTCAGAAGGGGGCGCCACTGTTAACATGAGAGGTTTCGCTGCTGGGACAATTTTGTTGCAGAAA
Source organism: Mustela nivalis (assembly GCF_964662115.1). Lineage (NCBI taxonomy): Eukaryota > Metazoa > Chordata > Mammalia > Carnivora > Mustelidae > Mustela > Mustela nivalis. The sequence continues at coordinate 827,007 of NW_028136481.1, read as the reverse complement.
CAGCTGAAAGCAATCAGGTAAGACAGAGCCAAGGGCTGGAGGGATTTTTAAAATTACAAAAAGCGAACCAAATCAAACCAAAACCAAAATCAAAACCAATGGCCAAGATTTCAAGTTTGCTACTAAAGGTATGACATTCTCCTAAGACATGCGCGTGACTTGATCAATATATTTATATACTTATATTTGAAGAAGAAGGAACTATGTGATGCAGCAAATGCACGTTGATTAAATATTACCAGATATGGGGGCTCCTGGGTGGCTCAGGGGTTTAGGCCTCTGCCTTCGGCTCAGGTCATGATTTCAGGGTCCTGGGATGGAGCCCCACATCGGGCTCTCAGCGCCACGGGGAGTCTGCTTCCCCCACCCTCTCTCTGCCTGCCTCTCTACCTACTTGTGATCTGTCTGTCAAATGGGTAAATAAGATCTTTAAAAAAAGAATTACTAGGTGTGAAATACATCGAGGGTATGGGAAGGAAAATGATTTCACCTGATCTGACTAAGAAGTGGTTGAAGCCGGAATTAAAGTGCTATATAAAGCTTAGAAGATTAGAAAAGGGAAGGGGGTCAGATCCTCCTGCCATTCCCAGGGCACCCAGAACCCAGAGAGTGAGGCCTTGGGTGCTTTCTAGTGACAGATTCAAGGCAATTTTTCGACTTTGTGACTTCAGAGCTAACTTAGTTTTCATTTGTGATTATTATTTTTGTGTGGGGACCTGAGCCGAAGGCAGAGATTTTAACCCATTGAGCCACCCAGCTGCCCTAAAATATGTTTTTTTTATATATAGAATTATATATCTTGAGAAAATATGGAACTAGCTGGAACTGAATGCCTCCTTCAAAGTCAGCTCTGGAGAAATTATGCAAGTGCAATATGGAACTATTTCAGATATTAACCAAAAACAAAGAAATGATGATAAATTCCTTAAAACACTCAAAGTTGCTCTTGACTGGTATGTTTCAAGCTCTATTCCTGGTTTGAGGACAGGTTTGAACAGGCCTGTCACTGTAGAAATCACCTGGATGTTTAGAGGCTATCAGAACTGTACAAAAACCTTGAAGGGGTAGAGACTTGAAAATTCTTTAGAGAGATTAGCTCCCTAAGGCATTATTCATCCACCCATTTTCCTCCAAACAATTAAGACTGATGGATGAGTGGCACCTGAGAGGCTCTCTCATCACGTGGGTGCTGGGTTAAGCCTCTGCCTTTATCTCAAGTCCTGGTCTCTGGGTCCTGGGATCCAGCCCCACATCGGGCTCTGCTCAAAAGGAAGACTGCTTCCCTCCCTGTTTGCCTGCCTCTCTGCTTACTTGAGATCTCTCACTCTCTCTCTCTTCTGTGTGTCCAATAAATAAATAAAATCTTTTAGAAAAGGCTGATGGATGCTAAATTATGAAAACTGCTCCCTCCAAATGATGCTTCTTCATAAGGATTTAAGAATTTAAAATTGTAAGAATTTAAAATTGAAACTTGATCGTAGGATTTATCTTATAGAATAACATCAAGTGAAGGCAGTTATTATTAGTTCTGAAGTATTTGTGATTCTGAATTCTTGGCCTCATTAGTCAATTTATTTTTAATAAATTATCATTTCATATATAATAATATATATAATATACTATATGTAACATATGTAACATATATAATATATATAATAAATTCATTCATTTATTTATTATTGATTTATTTATTATTATTATGTATTTATTTATTAACTCAAACACAAGAAAATGAATGACCTGATTGAAACATTGGCAAGGACTGGAACAGACACCTCACTGAAGAAGATATTGAGATGGCTATAATGATATGAAAAGATGCTGTGATGATCCACAGCATGTCTAATTAAGGAATTGTAAATTAAAAGAACAAAGAGGGGCGCCTGGATGGCTCAGTCGGTTAAGCCGCTGCCTTTGGCTCAGGTCATAATCTCAGGGTTTGGGGATCGAGTTCCACGTTGGGCTCTCTGCTCAGCAGGAGCCTGCTTCCCTTTCTCTCTCTCTCTGACTGCCTCTCCGTCTTCTTGTGATCTCTCTCTGTCAAATAAATAAATAAAATCTTTCTAAAAATAAATAAATAAATTAATTAATTAATAAAACAATGTTATATCACTACACATCTATTTGAGTGGCTAAAATCCAAAATACTGACCACATAAAATGCTTTTGACGATGAGGAACAAGAGAAACTCTCATTCATTCTGGTGAGAACACCAAAATGGTGCTACCACTTTGGAAGACAGTTGGGCAGTTTCTTACAAAACTAAACATATTCTTATCATAAGATCCAGCAATCGTGCTCCTTGGTACTCACGCAAAAGAGCAAAAACTTTGTGTACACAGAATCCTGCATATAAACCTGTGTTTGTAACAGCTTTACCCATAAGTGCCAAGAGTTGGAAGTAACCAAGATGTCCTTCAGGAGGAGAATGGATAGGTAAACTGTGGTCCATTGAAACAATGGGATATGATTCGGCGATAAAGAGAAATGGCTATCAAGCAATGAAAAGACATGGAACAAACTTAAAATCCATCATAATAAGTGAAAGAAGTCAATTTGAAAAAGCTTCATGTTGCAAGGTTCCAACTATATGAGCTTCTAGAAAAGGCAGAGCTATGCAAATGGTATAAAGGTCAGCGGTTTGTAGCAGTTAGGAGAGGAGGAGGATGAACAGGCAGAGCACAGAGGATTTTTAGGCCAGTGAAAATGTTCTGTATGATATGTATGATATTTTAGATATATATCGCTACATAGTTGTCAAAATGCATAAGATACTATACCAAGAGTGAACTCTATGAGAAAAGGTTTTTTTAAGATTTTATTTATTTATTTGACAGGCATCAAAGCAGGCAGAGAGGCAGGCGGGGAAAGCAGGGGTTGGGGGAAAGCAGGCTCCCTGCCAAGCAGAGAGTCTGGTCTGGGGCTCGATGCCAGGACCGTGAGATTAGGACCTGAGCCGAAGGCAGAAGCCTTAACCCAGTGAGCCACCCTGGTGTCCCACCAAGAGTGAACTCTAATGTAAACTGTGGACTTTGGGGTGATAATGATGTGTCAGTGTAGGGTCAGTGAGCGTGAAAAATTTCACCGTGGTACAGGATGTTGATAATGGGGAAGGCTGTGTATGTGGGGAAAGGGAATTTTACTTTGATCCCCAAACTACTCTAAATAATGCAGTCTGTTAAAAAAAATCTTTATAATGCAATATAATACAAAACAAGAATGCATATCAAGAGAGAAATAATGTTTAAAGGGAACGAAGAACTTCAGTAATGTGTACCTAGGGATTTTGATTGCACCTTTGTAGGAAGTTCACATTGTCATTAGCAATTGTTTATCTGTGAAGTAGACGTAACATAAAGAGTGATGAAAACTCACAAATGCAACATTAAAAAAATGCCATCTATGGGCTTTTAAAAAATGGAACAAAATTTGCTTGGCTTCTTAAGCTTTGTGGGGAATGAAGGGACAGAATTTAAATTCAGCTTTATATAAAAGATTGGATAATATGTTTCTACAAAGAAGGCTCCTCTGAGTAACATAGAAATAAACATGGTAGTAGAAAGTGGAAAAAAGGTTCCATCTCTTGTGAGCTCACGTTCTCTGAAACCCTGTCACTTAGTGGAGACAGTAGCTGTTCGATGAATAGCAAATGGTAGTCTTTCAGATTCCTGGGATTTTCACTAAGAATCGTGAATGGATTTTTTAAAAAAGATGTAAAGAAGGTCTACAGTGCAAGTACCTGCAAATAACGGACATTTTGGAGAGAATATTTTAATCAGCAGAGAAGGTCAAAATGACAAAGTTCCACGATCAGACTAAACATATGGGATTAAAAATAAAAAATAAAAAAAAAGATTTTTTTGAAAGGACTTTTTTTTTTTTTAAAAGGAGCTTAAACAAATGTCCTTTTTAAGAGACAGTTGTCTGTTTAAACCAAAAGTACAACTCACTGAGAGAATCGCCGCATTATTTATTGGGGTAGAAAGGACCCGGAATGTAGAAAGACCCATTCTGCAGAGGAAAAAATAGAATCACTAACAGGCCTCATGCCTTGCACAGCCAGTGGCTAGAATCCCTGCCTCATGAGACCCTGTGCTAGAAGGCCGCTAGAACCATCTCAACTATATTAGTCTATCTTGGAACCCAACAAGTGTTTGCCTCGTTAAGAGCACGGTAACAATCAGTCACGTTATGTTATAATGCTTGTCGATATCTTCAAAAGCCTTGTCAGGTTCCCTTTTGAGTAACCCGCACCCCACCCTTAGAGAAATTTATCTGTGGTTCACCTCTTTGAAATACCTCATTGTTGTACCACATTTACCATAGCCAAAAAAAAAAAAAAAAAAAAGCTTTTTATTAACAAAGTGTCAGAAGGGGGCGCCACTGTAAACATGAGAGGTTTCGCTGCCGGGACAATTTTGTTGCAGAAACAGCTGAAAGCAATCAGGTCAGACAGAGCCAAGGGCTGGAGGGATATTTAAAATTACAAAAACTGAACCAAATCAAACCAAAACAAAAATCAAAACCAATGGCCAAGATTTCAAGTTTGCTACTAAAGGTATGACATTCTCCTAAGACATGCGCGTGACTTGATCAATATATTTATATACTTATATTTGAAGAAGAAGGAACTATTTGATGCAGCAAATGCACGTTGATTAAAAATTACCAGATATGGGGGCTCCTGGGCGGCTCCCTCGGCTCAGGTCATGATTTCAGGGTCCTGGGATGGAGCCCCACATCGGGCTCTCTGCGCAGCAGGGAGTCTGCTTCCCCCACCCTCTCTCTGCCTGCCTCTCTACCTACTTGTGATCTGTCTGTCAAATGGGTAAATAAGATCTTTAAAAAAAGAATTACTAAGTGTGAAATACATCGAGGGTATGGGAAGGAAAATGATTTCACCTGATCTGACTAGGAAGTGGTTGAAGCCGGAATTAAAGTGCTATATAAAGAGTAAAAGAGTAGAAGAGGGAAGGGGGTCAGAGCCTCCTGCCATTCCCAGGGCACCCAGAACCCAGAGAGTGAGGCCTTGGGTGCTTTCTAGTGACAGATTCAAGGCAATTTTTCGACTTTGGGACTTCAGAGCTAACTTAGTTTTCATTTGTGATTATTATTTTTGTGTGGCGACCTGAGTCGAAGGCAGAGATTTTAACCCATTGAGCCACCCAGCTGCCCTAAAATATGTTTTTTTTTATATATAGAATTATAGATCTTGCCAAAATATGGAACTAGCTGGAACTGAATGCCTCCTTCAAAGTCAGCTCTGGAGAAATTATGCAAGTGTAATATGGAACTATTTCAGATATTAACCAAAAACAAAGAAATGATGATAAATTCCTTAAAACACTCAAAGTTGCTCTTGACTGGTATGTTTCAAGCTCTATTCCTGGTTTGAGGACAGGTTTGAACAGGCCTGTCACTGTAGAAATCAGCTGGATGTTTAGAGGCTATCAGAACTGTACAAAAACCTTGAAGGGGTAAAGACTTGAAAATTCTTTAGAGAGATTAGCTCCCTAAGGCATTATTCATCCACCCATTTTCCTCCAAACAATTAAGACTGATGGATGAGTGGCACCTGAGGGGCTCTCTCATCACGTGGGTGCTGGGTTAAGCCTCTGCCTTTATCTCAAGTCATGGTCTCTGGGTCCTGGGATCCAGCCCCACATCGGGCTCTGCTCAAAAGGAAGACTGCTTCCCTCCCTGTTTGCCTGCCGCTCTGCTTACTTGAGATCTCTCACTCTCTCTCTCTTCTGTGTGTCCAATAAATAAATAAAATCTTTTAGAAAAGGCTGATGGATGCTAAATTATGAAAACTGCTCCCTCCAAATGATGCTTCTTCTTAAGGATTTAAGAATATAAAATTGTAAGAATTTAAAATTGAAACTTGATCGTAGGATTTATCTTATAGAATAACATCAAGTGAAGGCAGTTATTATTAGTTCTGAAGTATTTGTGATTCTGAATTCTTGGCCTCATTAGTCAATTTATTTTTAATAAATTATCATTTCATATATAATAATATATATAATATACTATATGTAACATATGTAACATATATAATATATATCATAAATTCATTCATTTATTTATTATTGATTTATTTATTATTATTATGTATTTATTTATTAACTCAAACACAAGAAAATGAATGACCTGATTGAAACATTGGCAAGGACTGGAACAGACACCTCACTGAAGAAGATATTGAGATGGCTATAATGATATGAAAAGATGCTGTGATGATCCACAGCATGTCTAATTAAGGAATTGTAAATTAAAAGAACAAAGAGGGGCGCCTGGATGGCTCAGTCGGTTAAGCCGCTGCCTTTGGCTCAGGTCATGATCTCAGGGTCCTGGGATCGAGTTCCACGTTGGGCTCTCTGCTCAGCAGGAGCCTGCTTCCCTTTCTCTCCCTCTCTGACTGCCTCTCCGTCTTCTTGTGATCTCTCTCTGTCAAATAAATAAATAAAATCTTTCTAAAAATAAATAAATAAATAAATAAAACAATGTTATATCACTACACATCTATTTGAGTGGCTAAAATCCAAAATACTGACCACATAAAATGCTTTTGACGATGAGGAACAAGAGAAACTCTCATTCCTTCTGGTGAGAACACCAAAATGGTGCTACCACTTTGGAAGACAGTTGGGCAGTTTCTTACAAAACTAAACATATTCTTACCATATGATCCAGCAATCCTGCTCCTTGGTACTCACGCAAAAGAGCAAAAACTTTGTGTACACAGAATCCTGCATATAAGCCTGTGTTTGTAACAGCTTTACCCATAAGTGCCAAGAGTTGGAAGTAACCAAGATGTCCTTCAGGAGGAGAATGGATAGATAAACTGTGGTCCATTGAAACAATGGGATATGATTCAGCGATAAAGAGAAATGGCTATCAAGCAATGAAAAGACATGGAACAAACTTAAAATCCATCATAATAAGTGAAAGAAGTCAATTTGAAAAAGCTTCATGTTGCAAGGTTCCAACTATATGAGCTTCTAGAAAAGGCAGAGCTATGCAAATGGTATAAAGGTCAGCGGTTTGTAGCAGTTAGGAGAGGAGGAGGATGAACAGGCAGAGCACAGAGGATTTTTAGGCCAGTGAAAATGTTCTGTATGATATGTATGATATTTTAGATATATATCGCTACATAGTTGTCAAAATGCATAAGATACTATACCAAGAGTGAACTCTATGAGAAAAGGTTTTTTTTAAGATTTTATTTATTTATTTGACAGGCATCAAAGCAGGCAGAGAGGCAGGCGGGGAAAGCAGGGGTTGGGGGAAAGCAGGCTCCCTGCCAAGCAGAGAGTCTGGTCTGGGGCTCGATGCCAGGACCGTGAGATTAGGACCTGAGCCGAAGGCAGAAGCCTTAACCCAGTGAGCCACCCTGGTGTCCCACCAAGAGTGAACTCTAATGTAAACTGTGGACTTTGGGGTGATAATGATGTGTCAGTGTAGGGTCAGTGAGCGTGAAAAATTTCACCGTGGTACAGGATGTTGATAATGGGGAAGGCTGTGTGTATGTGGGGAAAGGGAATTTTACTTTGATCCCCAAACTACTCTAAAAAATGCAGTCTGTTAAAAAAAATCTTTATAATGCAATATAATACAAAACAAGAATGCATATCAAGAGAGAAATAATGTTTAAAGGGAACGAAGAACTTCAGGAATGTGTACCTAAGGATTGTGATTGCACATTTGTAGGAAGTCCACTTTGTCATTAGCAATTGTTTATCTGTGAAGTAGAAGTAACATAAAGAGTGATGAAAACTCACAAATGCAACATTAAAAAAATGCCATCTATGGGCTTTTAAAAAATGGAACAAAATTTGCTTGGCTTCTTAAGCTTTGTGGGGAATGAAGGGACAGAATTTAAATTCAGCTTTATATAAAAGATTGGATAATATGTTTCTACAAAGAAGGCTCCTCTGAGTAACATAGAAATAAACATGGTAGCAGAAAGTGGAAAAAAGGTTCCATCTCTTGTGAGCTCACGTTCTCTGAAACCCTGTCACTTAGTGGAGACAGTAGCTGTTCGATGAATAGAAAATGGTAGTCTTTCAGATTCCTGGGATTTTCACTAAGAATCGTGAATGGATTTTTTAAAAAAGATGTAAAGAAGGTCTACAGTGCAAGTACCTGAAAATAACGGACATTTTGGAGAGAATATTTTAATCAGCAGAGAAGGTCAAAATGACAAAGTTCCACGATCAGAGTAAACATATGGGATTAAAAAAAAAAGATTTTTTTGAAAGGACTTTTTTTTTTTTTAAAGGAGCTTAAACAAATGTCCTTTTTAAGAAACAGTTGGCTGTTTAAACCAAAAGTACAACTCACTGAGAGAATCGCCGCATTATTTATTGGGGTAGAAAGGACCCGGAATGTAGAAAGACCCATTCTGCAGAGGAAAAAATAGAATCACTAACAGGCCTCATGCCTTGCACAGCCAGTGGCTAGAATCCCTGCCTCATGAGACCCTGTGCTAGAAGGCCGCTAGAACCATCTCAACTATATTAGTCTATCTTGGAAGCCAACAATGTTTGCCTCGTTAAGAGCACGATAACAATCAGTCACGTTATGTTATAATGATTGTCGATATCTTCAAAAGCCTTGTCAAGTTCCCTTTTGAGTAACCCTCACCCCACCCTTAGAGAAATTTATCTGTGGTTCACCTCTTTGAAATACCTCATTGTTGTACCACATTTACCATAGCCAAAAAAAAAAAAAAAAAAAAAGCTTTTTATTAACAAAGTGTCAGAAGGGGGCGCCACTGTAAACATGAGAGGTTTCGCTGCCAGGACAATTTTGTTGCAGAAACAGCTGAAAGCAATCAGGTCAGACAGAGCCAAGGGCTGAAGGGATATTTAAAATTACAAAAACTGAACCAAATCAAACCAAAACCAAAATCAAAACCAATGGCCAAGATTTCAAGTTTGCTACTAAATGTATGACATTCTCCTAAGACATGCGCGTGACTTGATCAATATATTTATATACTTATATTTGAAGAAGAAGGAACTATTTGATGCAGCAAATGCATGTTGATTAAAAATTACCAGATATGGGGGCTCCTGGGTGGCTCCTTCGGCTCAGGTCATGATTTCAGGGTCCTGGGATGGAGCCCCACATCGGGCTCTCACCGCCACGGGGAGTCTGCTTCCCCCACCCTCTCTCTGCCTGCCTCTCTACCTACTTGTGATCTGTCTGTCAAATGGGTAAATAAGATCTTTAAAAAAAGAATTACTAGGTGTGAAATACATCGAGGGTATGGGAAGGAAAATGATTTCACCTGATCTGACTAGGAAGTGGTTGAAGCCGGAATTAAAGTGCTATATAAAGAGTAGAAGAGTAGAAGAGGGAAGGGGGTCAGAGCCTCCTGCCATTCCCAGGGCACCCAGAACCCAGAGAGTGAGGCCTTGGGTGCTTTCTAGTGACAGATTCAAGGCAATTTTTCGACTTTGGGACTTCAGAGCTAACTTAGTTTTCATTTGTGATTATTATTTTTGTGTGGCGACCTGAGTCGAAGGCAGAGATTTTAACCCATTGAGCCACCCAGCTGCCCTAAAATATGTTTTTTTTTATATATAGAATTATAGATCTTGCCAAAATATGGAACTAGCTGGAACTGAATGCCTCCTTCAAAGTCAGCTCTGGAGAAATTATGCAAGTGTAATATGGAACTATTTCAGATATTAACCAAAAACAAAGAAATGATGATAAATTCCTTAAAACACTCAAAGTTGCTCTTGACTGGTATGTTTCAAGCTCTATTCCTGGTTTGAGGACAGGTTTGAACAGGCCTGTCACTGTAGAAATCAGCTGGATGTTTAAAGGCTATCAGAACTGTACAAAAACCTTGAAGGGGTAAAGACTTGAAAATTCTTTAGAGAGATTAGCTCCCTAAGGCATTATTCATCCACCCATTTTCCTCCAAACAATTAAGACTGATGGATGAGTGGCACCTGAGGGGCTCTCTCATCACGTGGGTGCTGGGTTAAGCCTCTGCCTTTATCTCAAGTCATGGTCTCTGGGTCCTGGGATCCAGCCCCACATCGGGCTCTGCTCAAAAGGAAGACTGCTTCCCTCCCTATTTGCCTGCCGCTCTGCTTACTTGAGATCTCTCACTCTCTCTCTCTTCTGTGTGTCCAATAAATAAATAAAATCTTTTAGAAAAGGCTGATGGATGCTAAATTATGAAAACTGCTCCCTCCAAATGATGCTTCTTCATAAGGATTTAAGAATTTAAAATTGTAAGAATTTAAAATTGAAACTTGATCGTAGGATTTATCTTATAGAATAACATCAAGTGAAGGCAGTTATTATTAGTTCTGAAGTATTTGTGATTCTGAATTCTTGGCCTCATTAGTCAATTTATTTTTAATAAATTATCATTTCATATATAATAATATATATAATATACTATATGTAACATATGTAACATATATAATATATATAATAAATTCATTCATTTATTTATTATTGATTTATTTATTATTATTATGTATTTATTTATTAACTCAAACACAAGAAAATGAATGACCTGATTGAAACATTGGCAAGGACTGGAACAGACACCTCACTGAAGAAGATATTGAGATGGCTATAATGATATGAAAAGATGCTGTGATGATCCACAGCATGTCTAATTAAGGAATTGTAAATTAAAAGAACAAAGAGGGGCTCCTGGATGGCTCAGTCGGTTAAGCCGCTGCCTTTGGCTCAGGTCATGATCTCAGGGTCCTGGGATCGAGTTCCACGTTGGGCTCTCTGCTCAGCAGGAGCCTGCTTCCCTTTCTCTCCCTCTCTGACTGCCTCTCCGTCTTCTTGTGATCTCTCTCTGTCAAATAAATAAATAAAATCTTTCTAAAAATAAATAAATAAATAAATAAATAAATAAATAAATAAATATATAAAACAATGTTATATCACTACACATCTATTTGAGTGGCTAAAATCCAAAATACTGACCACATAAAATGCTTTTGACGATGAGGAACAAGAGAAACTCTCATTCATTCTGGTGAGAACACCAAAATGGTGCTACCACTTTGGAAGACAGTTGGGCAGTTTCTTACAAAACTAAACATATTCTTACCATATGATCCAGCAATCGTGCTCCTTGGTACTCACGCAAAAGAGCAAAAACTTTGTGTACACAGACTCCTGCATATAAACCTGTGTTTGTAACAGCTTTACCCATAAGTGCCAAGAGTTGGAAGTAACCAAGATGTCCTTCAGGAGGAGAATGGATAGATAAGCTGTGGTCCATTGAAACAATGGGATATGATTCAGCGATAAAGAGAAATGGCTATCAAGCAATGAAAAGACATGGAACAAACTTAAAATCCATCATAATAAGTGAAAGAAGTCAATTTGAAAAAGCTTCATGTTGCAAGGTTCCAACTATATGAGCTTCTAGAAAAGGCAGAGCTATGCAAATGGTATAAAGGTCAGCGGTTTGTAGCAGTTAGGAGAGGAGGAGGATGAACAGGCAGAGCACAGAGGATTTTTAGGCCAGTGAAAATGTTCTGTATGATATGTATGATATTTTAGATATATATCGCTACATAGTTGTCAAAATGCATAAGATACTATACCAAGAGTGAACTCTATGAGAAAAGGTTTTTTTTAAGATTTTATTTATTTATTTGACAGGCATCAAAGCAGGCAGAGAGGCAGGCGGGGAAAGCAGGGGTTGGGGGAAAGCAGGCTCCCTGCCAAGCAGAGAGTCTGGTCTGGGGCTCGATGCCAGGACCGTGAGATTAGGACCTGAGCCGAAGGCAGAAGCCTTAACCCAGTGAGCCACCCTGGTGTCCCACCAAGAGTGAACTCTAATGTAAACTGTGGACTTTGGGGTGATAATGATGTGTCAGTGTAGGGTCAGTGAGCGTGAAAAATTTCACCGTGGTACAGGATGTTGATAATGGGGAAGGCTGTGTATGTGGGGAAAGGGAATTTTACTTTGATCCCCAAACTACTCTAAATAATGCAGTCTGTTAAAAAAAATCTTTATAATGCAATATAATACAAAACAAGAATGCATATCAAGAGAGAAATAATGTTTAAAGGGAACGAAGAACTTCAGTAATGTGTACCTAGGGATTGTGATTGCACATTTGTAGGAAGTTCACTTTGTCATTAGCAATTGTTTATCTGTGAAGTAGAAGTAACATAAAGAGTGATGAAAACTCACAAATGCAACATTAAAAAAATGCCATCTATGGGCTTTTAAAAAATGGAACAAAATTTGCTTGGCTTCTTAAGCTTTGTGGGGAATGCAGGGACAGAATTTAAATTCAGCTTTATATAAAAGATTGGATAATATGTTTCTACAAAGAAGGCTCCTCTGAGTAACATAGAAATAAACATGGTAGTAGAAAGTGGAAAAAAGGTTCCATCTCTTGTGAGCTCACGTTCTCTGAAACCCTGTCACTTAGTGGAGACAGTAGTTGTTCGATGAATAGCAAATGGTAGTCTTTCAGATTCCTGGGATTTTCACTAAGAATCGTGAATGGATTTTTTAAAAAAGATGTAAAGAAGGTCTACAGTGCAAGTACCTGCAAATAACGGACATTTTGGAGAGAATATTTTAATCAGCAGAGAAGGTCAAAATGACAAAGTTCCACGATCAGACTAAACATATGGGATTAAAAATAAAAAATAAAAAAAAAGATTTTTTTGAAAGGACTTTTTTTTTTTTTTAAAAGGAGCTTAAACAAATGTCCTTTTTAAGAGACAGTTGGCTGTTTAAACCAAAAGTACAACTCACTGAGAGAATCGCCGCATTATTTATTGGGGTAGAAAGGACCCGGAATGTAGAAAGACCCATTCTGCAGAGGAAAAAATAGAATCACTAACAGGCCTCATGCCTTGCACAGCCAGTGGCTAGAATCCCTGCCTCATGAGACCCTGTGCTAGAAGGCCGCTAGAACCATCTCAACTATATTAGTCTATCTTGGAAGCCAACAAGTGTTTGCCTCGTTAAGAGCACGGTAACAATCAGTCACGTTATGTTATAATGCTTGTCGATATCTTCAAAAGCCTTGTCAGGTTCCCTTTTGAGTAACCCGCACCCCACCCTTAGAGAAATTTATCTGTGGTTCACCTCTTTGAAATACCTCATTGTTGTACCACATTTACCATAGCCAAAAAAAAAAAAAAAAAAAAAAGCTTTTTATTAACAAAGTGTCAGAAGGGGGCGCCACTGTAAACATGAGAGGTTTCGCTGCCGGGACAATTTTGTTGCAGAAACAGCTGAAAGCAATCAGGTCAGACAGAGCCAAGGGCTGGAGGGATATTTAAAATTACAAAAACTGAACCAAATCAAACCAAAACAAAAATCAAAACCAATGGCCAAGATTTCAAGTTTGCTACTAAAGGTATGACATTCTCCTAAGACATGCGCGTGACTTGATCAATATATTTATATACTTATATTTGAAGAAGAAGGAACTATTTGATGCAGCAAATGCACGTTGATTAAAAATTACCAGATATGGGGGCTCCTGGGCGGCTCCCTCGGCTCAGGTCATGATTTCAGGGTCCTGGGATGGAGCCCCACATCGGGCTCTCTGCGCAGCGGGGAGTCTGCTTCCCCCACCCTCTCTCTGCCTGCCTCTCTACCTACTTGTGATCTGTCTGTCAAATGGGTAAATAAGATCTTTAAAAAAAGAATTACTAAGTGTGAAATACATCGAGGGTATGGGAAGGAAAATGATTTCACCTGATCTGACTAGGAAGTGGTTGAAGCCGGAATTAAAGTGCTATATAAAGAGTAGAAGAGTAGAAGAGGGAAGGGGGTCAGAGCCTCCTGCTATTTCCAGGGCACCCAGAACCCAGAGAGTGAGGCCTTGGGTGCTTTCTAGTGACAGATTCAAGGCAATTTTTCGACTTTGGGACTTCAGAGCTAACTTAGTTTTCATTTGTGATTATTTTTTTTGTGTGGGGTCCTGAGCCGAAGGCAGAGATTTCAACCCATTGAGCCCCCCAGCTAACCTAAAATATGTTTTTTTTTAATATATAGAATTATAGATCTTGACAAAATATGGAACTAGCTGGTACTGAATGCCTCCTTCAAAGTCAGCTCTGGAGAAATTATGCAAGTGTAATATGGAACTATTTCAGATATTAACCAAAAACAAAGAAATGATGATAAATTCCTTAAGACTCAAAGTTGCTCTTGACTGGTATGTTTCAAGCTCTGTTCCTGGTTTGAGGACAGGTTTGAACAGGCCTGTCACTGTAGAAATCACCTGGATGTTTAGAGGCTATCAGAACTGTACAAAAACCTTGAAGGGGTAGAGACTTGAAAATTCTTTAGAGAGATTAGCTCCCTAAGGCATTATTCATCCACCCATTTTCCTCCAAACAATTAAGACTGATGGATGAGTGGCACCTGAGAGGCTCTCTCATCACGTGGGTGCTGGGTTAAGCCTCTGCCTTTATCTCAAGTCCTGGTCTCTGGGTCCTGGGATCCAGCCCCACATCGGGCTCTGCTCAAAAGGAAGACTGCTTCCCTCCCTGTTTGCCTGCCTCTCTGCTTACTTGAGATCTCTCACTCTCTCTCTCTTCTGTGTGTCCAATAAATAAATAAAATCTTTTAGAAAAGGCTGATGGATGCTAAATTATGAAAACTGCTCCCTCCAAATGATGCTTCTTCATAAGGATTTAAGAATTTAAAATTGTAAGAATTTAAAATTGAAACTTGATCGTAGGATTTATCTTATAGAATAACATCAAGTGAAGGCAGTTATTATTAGTTCTGAAGTATTTGTGATTCTGAATTCTTGGCCTCATTAGTCAATTTATTTTTAATAAATTATCATTTCATATATAATAATATATATAATATACTATATGTAACATATGTAACATATATAATATATATAATAAATTCATTCATTTATTTATTATTGATTTATTTATTATTATTATGTATTTATTTATTAACTCAAACACAAGAAAATGAATGACCTGATTGAAACATTGGCAAGGACTGGAACAGACACCTCACTGAAGAAGATATTGAGATGGCTATAATGATATGAAAAGATGCTGTGATGATCCACAGCATGTCTAATTAAGGAATTGTAAATTAAAAGAACAAAGAGGGGCGCCTGGATGGCTCAGTCGGTTAAGCTGCTGCCTTTGGCTCAGGTCAAGATCTCAGGATCCTGGGATCGAGTTCCACGTTGGGCTTTCTGCTCAGAAGGAGCCTGCTTCCCTTTCTCTCTCTCGCTGACTGCCTCTCCGTCTTCTTGTGATCTCTCTCTGTCAAATAAATAAATAAAATCTTTCTAAAAATAAATAAATAAATAAATAAATAAATATATAAAACAATGTTATATCACTACACATCTATTAGAGTGGCTAAAATCCAAAATACTGACAACATAAAATGCTTTTGACGATGAGGAACAAGAGAAACTCTCATTCCTTCTGGTGAGAACACCAAAATGGTGCTACCACTTTGGAAGACAGTTGGGCAGTTTCTAACAAAACTAAACATATTCTTACCATATGATCCAGCAATCGTGCTCCTTGGTACTCACGCAAAAGAGCGAAAACTTTGTGTACACAGAATCCTGCATATAAACCTGTGTTTGTAACAGCTTTACCCATAAGTGCCAAGAGTTGGAAGTAACCAAGATGTCCTTCAGGAGGAGAATGGATAGATAAACTGTGGTCCATTGAAACAATGGGATATGATTCAGCGATAAAGAGAAATGGCTATCAAGCAATGAAAAGACATGGAACAAACTTAAAATCCATCATAATAAGTGAAAGAAGTCAATTTGAAAAAGCTTCATGTTGCAAGGTTCCAACTATATGAGCTTCTAGAAAAGGCAGAGCTATGCAAATGGTATAAAGGTCAGCGGTTTGTAGCAGTTAGGAGAGGAGGAGGATGAACAGGCAGAGCACAGAGGATTTTTAGGCCAGTGAAAATGTTCTGTATGATATGTATGATATTTTAGATATATATCGCTACATAGTTGTCAAAATGCATAAGATACTATACCAAGAGTGAACTCTATGAGAAAAGGTTTTTTTAAGATTTTATTTATTTATTTGACAGGCATCAAAGCAGGCAGAGAGGCAGGCGGGGAAAGCAGGGGTTGGGGGAAAGCAGGCTCCCTGCCAAGCAGAGAGTCTGGTCTGGGGCTCGATGCCAGGACCGTGAGATTAGGACCTGAGCCGAAGGCAGAAGCCTTAACCCAGTGAGCCACCCTGGTGTCCCACCAAGAGTGAACTCTAATGTAAACTGTGGACTTTGGGGTGATAATGATGTGTCAGTGTAGGGTCAGTGAGCGTGAAAAATTTCACCGTGGTACAGGATGTTGATAATGGGGAAGGCTGTGTATGTGGGGAAAGGGAATTTTACTTTGATCCCCAAACTACTCTAAATAATGCAGTCTGTTAAAAAAAATCTTTATAATGCAATATAATACAAAACAAGAATGCATATCAAGAGAGAAATAATGTTTAAAGGGAACGAAGAACTTCAGTAATGTGTACCTAGGGATTGTGATTGCACATTTGTAGGAAGTTCACTTTGTCATTAGCAATTGTTTATCTGTGAAGTAGAAGTAACATAAAGAGTGATGAAAACTCACAAATGCAACATTAAAAAAATGCCATCTATGGGCTTTTAAAAAATGGAACAAAATTTGCTTGGCTTCTTAAGCTTTGTGGGGAATGCAGGGACAGAATTTAAATTCAGCTTTATATAAAAGATTGGATAATATGTTTCTACAAAGAAGGCTCCTCTGAGTAACATAGAAATAAACATGGTAGTAGAAAGTGGAAAAAAGGTTCCATCTCTTGTGAGCTCACGTTCTCTGAAACCCTGTCACTTAGTGGAGACAGTAGTTGTTCGATGAATAGCAAATGGTAGTCTTTCAGATTCCTGGGATTTTCACTAAGAATCGTGAATGGATTTTTTAAAAAAGATGTAAAGAAGGTCTACAGTGCAAGTACCTGCAAATAACGGACATTTTGGAGAGAATATTTTAATCAGCAGAGAAGGTCAAAATGACAAAGTTCCACGATCAGACTAAACATATGGGATTAAAAATAAAAAATAAAAAAAAAGATTTTTTTGAAAGGACTTTTTTTTTTTTTAAAAGGAGCTTAAACAAATGTCCTTTTTAAGAGACAGTTGGCTGTTTAAACCAAAAGTACAACTCACTGAGAGAATCGCCGCATTATTTATTGGGGTAGAAAGGACCCGGAATGTAGAAAGACCCATTCTGCAGAGGAAAAAATAGAATCACTAACAGGCCTCATGCCTTGCACAGCCAGTGGCTAGAATCCCTGCCTCATGAGACCCTGTGCTAGAAGGCCGCTAGAACCATCTCAACTATATTAGTCTATCTTGGAAGCCAACAAGTGTTTGCCCCGTTAAGAGCACGGTAACAATCAGTCACGTTATGTTATAATGCTTGT
Organism: Mustela nivalis; assembly: GCF_964662115.1. Classification (NCBI taxonomy): domain Eukaryota; kingdom Metazoa; phylum Chordata; class Mammalia; order Carnivora; family Mustelidae; genus Mustela; species Mustela nivalis. Next base: position 809,552 of record NW_028136481.1, on the reverse strand, counting down.
CGATATCTTCAAAAGCCTTGTCAAGTTCCCTTTTGAGTAACCCTCACCCCACCCTTAGAGAAATTTATCTGTGGTTCACCTCTTTGAAATACCTCATTGTTGTTCCACATTTACCAGAGCCAAAAAAAAAAAAAAAGAAAAAAAAAGCTTTTTATTAACAAAGTGTCAGAAGGGGGCGCCACTGTAAACATGAGAGGTTTCGCTGCCGGGACAATTTTGTTGCAGAAACAGCTGAAAGCAATCAGGTCAGACAGAGCCAAGGGCTGGAGGGATTTTTAAAATTACAAAAAGCGAACCAAATCAAACCAAAACCAAAATCAAAACCAATGGCCAAGATTTCAAGTTTGCTACTAAAGGTATGACATTCTCCTAAGACATGCGCGTGACTTGATCAATATATTTATATACTCATATTTGAAGAAGAAGGAACTATTTGATGCAGCAAATGCACGTTGATTAAATATTACCAGATATGGGGGCTCCTGGGTGGCTCAGGGGTTTAGGCCTCTGCCTTCGGCTCAGGTCATGATTTCAGGGTCCTGGGATGGAGCCCCACATCGGGCTCTCTGCGCAGCGGGGAGTCTGCTTCCCCCACCCTCTCTCTGCCTGCCTCTACCTACTTGTGATCTGTCTGTCAAATGGGTAAATAAGATCTTTAAAAAAAGAATTACTAGGTGTGAAATACATCGAGGGTATGGGAAGGAAAATGATTTCACCTGATCTGACTAGGAAGTGGTTGAAGCCGGAATTAAAGTGCTATATAAAGAGTAGAAGGGTAGAAGAGGGAAGGGGGTCAGAGCCTCCTGCCATTCCCAGGGCACCCAGAACCCAGAGAGTGAGGCCTTGGGTGCTTTCTAGTGACAGATTCAAGGCAATTTTTCGACTTTGGGACTTCAGAGCTAACTTAGTTTTCATTTGTGATTATTATTTTTGCGTGGGGACCTGAGCCGAAGGCAGAGATTTTAACCCATTGAGCCACCCAGCTGCCCTAAAATGTGTTTTTTTTTTTATATAGAATTATAGATCTTGAGAAAATATGGAACTAGCTGGAAATGAATGCCTCCTTCAAAGTCAGCTCTGGAGAAATTAAGCAAGTGCAATATGGAACTATTTCAGATATTAACCAAAAACAAAGAAATGATGATAAATTCCTTAAAAGACTCAAAGTTGCTCTTGACTGGTATGTTTCAAGCTCTATTCCTGGTTTGAGGACAGGTTTGAACAGGCCTGTCACTGTAGAAATCAGCTGGATGTTTAGAGGCTATCAGAACTGTACAAAAACCTTGAAGGGGTAAAGACTTGAAAACTCTTTAGAGAGATTAGCTCCCTAAGGCATTATTCATCCACCCATTTTCCTCCAAACAATTAAGACTGATGGATGAGTGGCACCTGAGGGGCTCTCTCATCACGTGGGTGCTGGGTTAAGCCTCTGCCTTTATCTCAAGTCATGGACTCTGGGTCCTGGGATCCAGCCCCACATCGGGCTCTGCTCAAAAGGAAGACTGCTTCCCTCCCTGTTTGCCTGCCGCTCAGCTTACTTGAGATCTCTCACTCTCTCTCTCTTCTGTGTGTCCAATAAATAAATAAAATCTTTTAGAAAAGGCTGATGGATGCTAAATTATGAAAACTGCTCCCTCCAAATGATGCTTCTTCTTAAGGATTTAAGAATTTAAAATTGTAAGAATTTAAAATTGAAACTTGATCGTAGGATTTATCTTATAGAATAACATCAAGTGAAGGCAGTTATTATTAGTTCTGAAGTATTTGTGATTCTGAATTCTTGGCCTCATTAGTCAATTTATTTTTAATAAATTATCATTTCATATATAATAATATATATAATATACTATATGTAACATATATAACATATATAATATATATCATAAATTCATTCATTTATTTATTATTGATTTATTTATTTTTATTATGTATTTATTTATTAACTCAAACACAACAAAATGAATGTCCTGATTGAAACATTGGCAAGGACTGGAACAGACACCTCACTGAAGAAGATATTGAGATGGCTATAATGATATGAAAAGATGCTGTGATGATCCACAGCATGTCTAATTAAGGAATTGTAAATTAAAAGAACAAAGAGGGGCGCCTGTATGGCTCAGTCGGTTAAGCTGCTGCCTTTGGCTCAGGTCATGATCTCAGGGTCCTGGGATCGAGTTCCACGTTGGGCTTTCTGCTCAGAAGGAGCCTGCTTCCCTTTCTCTCTCTCTCTGACTGCCTCTCCGTCTTCTTGTGATCTCTCTCTGTCAAATAAATAAATAAAATCTTTTTAAAAATAAATAAATAAATAAATAAATAAATAAATAAAACAATGTTATATCACTACACATCTATTAGAGTGGCTAAAATCCAAAATACTGACCACATAAAATGCTTTTGACGATGAGGAACAAGAGAAACTCTCATTCATTCTGGTGAGAACACCAAAATGGTGCTACCACTTTGGAAGACAGTTGGGCAGTTTCTTACAAAACTAAACATATTCTTACCATATGATCCAGCAATCGTGCTCCTTGGTACTCACCCAAAAGAGCGAAAACTTTGTGTACACAGAATCCTGCATATAAAGATGTGTTTGTAACAGCTTTACCCATAAGTGCCAAGAGTTGGAAGTAACCAGAATGGATAAACTGTGGTCCATTGAAACAATGGGATATGATTCAGCGATAAAGAGAAATGGCTATCAAGCAATGAAAAGACATGGAACAAACTTAAAATCTATCATAATAAGTGAAAGAAGTCAATTTGAAAAAGCTTCATGTTGCAAGGTTCCAACTATAAGAGCTTCTAGAAAAGGAAGAACTATGCAAATGGTATAATGGTCAGCGGTTTGTTGCAGTTAGGAGAGGAGGAGGATGAACAGGCAGAGCACAGAGGATTTTTAGGCCAGTGAAAATGTTCTGTATGATATGTATGATATTTTAGATATATATCGCTACATAGTTGTCAAAATGCATAAGATACTATACCAAGAGTGAACTCTATGAGAAAAGGTTTTTTAAAGATTTTATTTATTTATTTGACAGGCAACAAAGCAGGCAGAGGGGCAGGCGGGGAAAGCAGGGGTTGGGGGAAAGCAGGCTCCCTGCCAAGCAGAGAGTCTGGTCTGGGGCTCGATGCCAGGACCGTGAGATTATGATCTGAGCCGAAGGCAGAAGCCTTAACCCACTGAGCCACCCTGGTGCCCCACCGAGAGTGAACTCTAATGTAAACTGTGGACTTTGGGGTGATAATGATGTGTCAGTGTAGGGTCAGTGAGCGTGAAAAATTTCACTGTGGTACAGGATGTTGATAATGGGGAAGGCTGTGTGTATGTGGGGAAAGGGAATTTTACTTTAATCCCCAAACTACTCTAAAAAATGCAGTCTGTTAAAAAAAATCTTTATAATGCAATATAATACAAAACAAGAATGCATATCAAGAGAGAAATAATGTTTAAAGGGAACGAAGAACTTCAGTAATGTGTACCTAGGGATTTTGATTGCACCTTTGTAGGAAGTTCACATTGTCATTAGCAATTGTTTATCTGTGAAGTAGAAGTAACATAAAGAGTGATGAAAACTCACAAATGCAACATTAAAAAAATGCCATCTATGGGCTTTAAAAAAATAGAACAAAATTTGCTTGGCTTCTTAAGCTTTGTGGGGAATGAAGGGACAGAATTTAAATTCAGCTTTATAAAAGATTGGATAATATGTTTCTACAAAGAAGGCTCCTCTGAGTAACATAGAAATAAACATGGTAGCAGAAAGTGGAAAAAAGGTTCCATCTCTTGTGAGCTCACGTTCTCTGAAACCCTGTCACTTAGTGGAGACAGTTAATGTTCGATGAATAGCAAATGGTAGTCTTTCAGATTCCCGGGATTTTCACTAAGAATTGTGAATAGATTTTTTTTTTTTTATAAAGAGATAGACTTTTTTTAAAATTTTTTATTTATTTATTTGACAGAGAGAGAGATCACAAGTAGGCAGAGAGTCAGGCAGAGAGAGAGAGGAGGAAGCAGGCTCCCCGCTGAGCAGAGTGCCGATGCGCGACTCGATCCCAGTACCCTGAGATCACGACCCGAGCCGAAGGCAGCGGCTTAACCCACTGAGCCACCCAGGCGCCCTCGTGAATGGATTTTTTATAAAAGATGTAAAGTACGTCTACAGTGCAAGTACCTGCAAATAACGGACATTTTGAGAGAATATTTTAATCAGCAGAGAAGGTCAAAATGACAAAGTTCCACGATCAGAGTAAACATATGGGATTAAAAATAAAAAATAAAAAAAAAAGATTTTTTTGAAAGGACTTTTTTTTTTTAAAGGAGCTTAAACAAATGTCCTTTTTAAGAGACAGTTTGCTGTTTAAACCAAAAGTACAACTCACTGAGAGAATCACCGCATTATTTATTGGGGTAGAAAGGACCCGGAATGTAGAAAGACCCATTCTGCAGAAGAAAAAATAGAATCACTAACAGGCCTCATGCCTTGCACAGCCAGTGGCTAGAATCCCTGCCTCATGAGACGCTGTGCTAGAAGGCCGCTAGAACCATCTCAACTATATTAGTCTATCTTGGAAGCCAACAAGTGTTTGCCCCGTTAAGAGCACCATAACAATCAGTTACGTTATGTTATAATGATTGTTGATATCTTCAAAAGCCTTGTCAAGTTCCCTTTTGAGTAACCCTCACCCCACCCTTAGAGAAATTTATCTGTGGTTCACCTCTTTGAAATACCTCATTGTTGTTCCACATTTAAGACACAATGAAGAAGGGGCGCCTGGGTGGCTCAGTGGGTTAAGCCGCTGCCTTCGGCTTAGGTCATGATCTCGGGTTCCTGGGATTGAGTCCCGCGTCGGGCTCTCTGCTCAGCAGGGAGCCTGCTTCCCTCTCTCTCTCTCTCTCTCTGCCTGCCTCTCCATCTACTTGTGATTTCTGTCAATAAATAAATTTAAAAAAAAAAGACACAATGAAGAAAAAAAATTGACAATGAGTTCCAGCTTTTAAAAATCACTTGCCATTCAATCCACATTGTGAGTTTGATCGGTTACCAAACACTTTATAATGCACCCCCGGTAATTTTACAGAGTTTACTTTTTTCTTACCAATTCTTGATTATTCTGTCTTGCAATGCAGAGAAAGCTAACTAATTTAAAATAACTTCCGTTAATTTTGATTGTTATAAACTTATAATTGATTAATTTCCATATACAGATTTTAAAATGTTCACTATATACATAAATATATATTATGTGTATACCTTGGAAAAATTATACTGAAAATTGAAATTAAAATGATGTTGTATATAGCTGCAAGAAGCCACCTGTCCCATTTCATCGTACTGTATAAGTTGTGTCAGGTAATTTATAAAATCCCTACTGCATAACAAATCTATTTTTTTTTGGAATGGGTAGTAATGTTTGTTCTTATTTCTAAATAAGAGTTGGTCTGTGAGTGCATCTGCAACTTATTTTTCCTAAGTGGCTTCATGTTCTTGAACTGAGAAAGCTCAGAACTTTAAACATCAAAATAATATAATTTGACATAATTAGACATCAAGGAAATGCAATTAAAATGACACTGAGATATCACTACACACTTATCAGAATGGCTAAAATAAAATATAATGATAAGACCAAAAGAAAAAAATATACCATTTGATGATACACAATGGCAAGTTGTACCATAACTTAACCATCTCAGACTAGTGTAGTGTTAAATTTGCTTTTCTAAGCAATGTTTTGGGTCACTTACCACTTTTCAAGGATTTAAAGTGCTATCATTTTACTTAAAACTGTGAAATTTGGTCAGATTTAAATTTCAATTTATGTTAAAACATTCTGTAAACTGTGTTAAACTTTGACATTTGTTCCCTCTATTCAGTGAATAACACTATATCATACTTTGAAAAATACACGAATTTTCATTTTGAAAGATATCCCTTTTTCCTCTTCTGGTAATTATTAATATGAATTAATAGTAGAATTTGATATGGTTCCATATGACCATAAATACTTTATTGTATATTATCAAATTTAATAATGAATATAATGTACTTCTTTGGACAATTTTTAAAGACCAGTCTACTCTTAAAAAAAAAATGGAGACGCACTTCTTCAGTTCACACAAATTTCATTTTATTATATATAACCTCAGATAAATTTCAACAAATCATAATTTATTAAAATTATGTCTACTTAAAAATCTCATAGAAGAGTAAAACCATCAAAAATAAAAATAAACACGCACAACACACACACATCACCCATGTATTGGCAAATCACAATTGCTGTAACAATACATTAGACATTCCACAGTTAAGGGCTATCAAAATTTCCATCAGTGACAAAAAGATTTGTATCCAAATGGACTGATGTTCAAGAATCCAAGAAAAAGTCTCCTAGGGTTTATTTAAAGATAAATATTTGAACAAATACTTCTTAAATTTAGGAAATTCAGAACATACGATTAAAGAATATTTGCAGTGCAGACTATATTCAATCCTTCCTTCAAAATGTGCCTTTGAGTACATAATTCTTTTTCTCTATCTAAATTGAGCTGTCCTCCAAGGAAGTTTTCTAAAATGTGTGTCTCTGTGTGATAAATGTTCTAAGACCTAACATGCTTCATTGTATTTTTACTGTGCTCTCAAATTTAATCAATAATTTGGATTGATGTATAATATCTAGTTTCAAATATCATTTCCATCTATACAAACACCCAGCTGTCTCCCTTATATGCTATTTCTATTGAGAGTTCTGCTGTCAGTATTATTCTTGTACATTTTAGGTGATCTGTTCTCTTGGGCATCATTTATGCTCTTCTCTGTTTTTGATATTCTTAAAACACACATAATATATATGAGTGTTTTTTTTAAAGATTTTATTTATTTATTTGACAGAGAGAAATCACAAGTAGTTGGAGAGGCAGGCAGAGAGAGAGAGAGAGGAGGAAGCAGGCTCTCCGCCGAGCAGAGAGCCCCATGCGGGACTCGATCCCAGGACACTGAGATCATGACCTGAGCCGAAGGCAGCGGCTTAACCCACTGAGCCACCCAGGTACCCCTTTTAAGCTATTTTTTAAAAGTACAGTCACTCTTTTTTTTTTAAGATTTTATTTATTATTTATTTGACAGAGAGAGATCACAAGTAGACGGAGGGCAGGCAGAGAGAGAGATAGAGAAGCAGACTCCCTGCTGAGAAAAGAGCCTGATGCAGGATTTGATCCCAGGACCCAGAGATCATGACCTGAGCTGAATGCAGTGGCTTTATCCACTGAGCCACCTAGGTTCCCCTAAGCTATTTTTTAAATTACTGTTCCAATAACACTTGGATTGCCATATAAAGTTAACCACATCTTCTTTTTTAGGTAAGTAATTGTACTTTTTATGTGCATAGTTATTTTGGTCCATGAGTTCAGCTCCTCTTAGGATCATCAAATCTCTGTAAAGTCTGGGTATGCTAGGATTTTCTAAGCAACAATAAAATACATTGAAACCTGGTAGCTTAATTATAATAATGTTTTCTTTCTCAATCATTCACAATAGCATTACATTCTGAGTAGCTTCCTTCTATTTTGCAGCTATAGTGTTTGGAAAAACTTGAATTGTGATATCACTGTGATAATGTGAATTAGTCAGGGTTTTTCAGAGAATCGGGAAGAGAAAAAAAAAAGGAAGATATTCTCCAGGGCCAACTCTACAAGTGACTATTAAAACATCTGTCCAGGGCGCCTGGGTGGCTCAGTGGGTTAAGCCGCTGCCTTCGGCTCAGGTCATGATCTCAGAGTCCTGGGATCGAGTCCCGCATCAGGCTCTCTGCTGATCAGAGAGCCTGCTTCCCTCTCTCTCTCTGCCTGCCTCTCCATCTACTTGTGATTTCTCTCTGTCAAATAAATAAATAAAATCTTTAAAAAAAAAACATCTGTCCAAATTAAATTGAACAAAACTCAGAAATGCCATCTCCAGTGAAATACAAAGAAGAGTATATATAGTTCTGGGCACACACATCTCATTTGACCCAATGATGTACATCAATGAAAGACTGAAGGCCAATCACCACTCCATGGGAGAATTTAAAAATAAATTTACTAATGAGGCCAAGAAATCAGAATCACAAATACTTCAGATCTAATAATAACTGCCTTCACTTGATGTTATTCTGTAACATAAATCCTACGATCAAGTTTCAATTTTAAATTCTTACAATTTTAAATTCTTAAATCCTTATGACGAAGCATCATTTGGAGGGAGCAGTTTTCATAATTTAGCATCCATCAGCCTTTTTTTAAAATTTTATTTATTTATTGGACACAGAGAGAGAGAGAGAGAGAGAGAGAGAGATTACAAGTAAGCAGAGAGGCAGGCAAACAGGGAGGGAAGCAGGCTTCCTTTTGAGCAGAGCCCGATGTGGGGCTGGATCCCAGGACCCAGAGACCATGACTTGAGATGAAGGCAGAGGCTTAACCCACCACCCACGTGATGAGAGAGCCCCTCAGGTGCCCCTCATCCATCAGTCTTAATTGTTTGGAGGAAAATGTGTGGATGAATAATGCCTTAGGGAGCTAATCTCTCTAAAGAATTTCCAAGTCTTTACCCCTTCAAGGTTTTTGTATACTTCTGATAGCCTCTAAACATCCAGCTGATTTCTACAGTGACAGGCCTGTTAAAACCTGTCCTCAAACCAGGAATAGAGCTTGAAACATACCAGTCAAGAGCAACTTTAAGTCTTTTAAGGAATTTATCATCATTTCTTTGTTTTTGGTTCATACCCGAAATAGTTCCATATTACACTTGCATAATTTCTCCAGAGCTGACTTTGAAGGAGGCATTCAGTTCCAGCTAGTTCCATATTTTGGCAAGAATTATAATTCTATATAAAAAAAGAACATATTTTAGGGTGCCTGGGTTGCTCAATTGGTTAAAGTCTCTGCCTTCGGCTCAGGTTATGATTCCAGGTTCCTGGGATTGAGCCCACAGTGGGCTCTCTTCTCAGCAGGGATCCTGCTTCCATTCCTCTCTCTCTGCCTGCCTCTCTGCCTTCCTGTGATCTGTGTCAAGTAAATAAATAAAATTAAAAAAGAAACATATTTTATACCAGTTATTCATGTTTATTAACTAAGATATCACAATACAAATAATACAAACTGTTGCTCTTTATTAATACCTTCAACCAAGATCAAAAAAATATGTCATATTTTCTCCAAAAATTTTATATCATCTGATAGGTCAGATATATATAAAATTACATTTAAAGTTTTAAAACTATCAGCAAATATTTTCATTTAAATGCAAATTTCAAAGAAAATCTACTTTTCCAAACACGACTTTTATCCTATTTTTTTTAATTGTGTTGACAACTGATAAATTGTTTAGCAAGACTATAAATGTTAGATCTAAAAATGATTAATAGATGTAGGTTCAAAATATTATGTTCCATTAAAAATGAATTAGTCTTTGATGAAATCTGTTTGGTAATATGTTGTATCCAGATATAGTAAATTAATGACATATATAAAATTTTAGGGAAATGACACCTTCTGTTCCATTATGAGTAGAGCTTTTAAAATGCTATTTGTCACAACCTGTCATCTTGTCATTATGTAGCATTAATAGCATTTAAGAAATGTATACTCTTCACTTTGAAGTCTTTTAGAAATCTAAAATATGACTTTCTATGGTTTGTGTTTCCATATTCCTTTATTGCCAGTTTGAACAAATCCACATGCTTTGATTCAAAGGTAATAAATTCCTCTTATTTGGAAAAATTATGTTTATTTTTGTTCTCTCACCCTTAGCAGGTGGTTTCATTTTAGCACACTTCAGAGTTATAATTTCATGCTTATTAAAAACATTTATTATAACTACATAAATGAATGAAACTTTTATTTTATTAAATTATTTGCCAAAAAATCTGTAATTTTTAAAAATGTATTTCCTTTGAAGGGTTATTTTAGAGCATTCAGAGAGGATCTAGGAGTGTGGTATTATGCAATTTTTAAGTAGGTATGAAATGGTTATTTATATGATTGTTTCTTTAAGGCTTATGTATATTGTCCATTATATGCTATTGAATATTTTGAAATTAAATTTAAGGTATGTTTTACATAGTTTATTTTTTGGAAAAAAATATTGAAATGACTTATGAAATTCAGTATACTCTCAACATTAATTTTTTCTGAAATTTACCAATTGTGTATTGAACCTATTATATGTTAGATATTACTTCATACTACACTGGTAAATGAAATACTTGGCTTTGTAGAATGTTTATTTTAATGGGTGAGACAATTAAAAGCTATAAACCTTAGTAAAAATTGCATAGAGCATTCAAAAATGATGAGTACAATGGGGAAAAAGAAAAATTAGATCAGGGTGAGAAAAATCAAGGTTGCTAGGCAGGGATGGGGAGTTAAGAATTTTAATAGGAAGATTAGGGTAGTTACAATGAAGCTGACAATTGAACAAAGGTATGGAAAGGTGATGAATTTGCCCAGAACTTTCAGCAATAAGGTCACTCCAGACAAAGGAATTGGCTATCTTGAAGGCCATAAGGTTGGATCGTGCCTGGCATATCTGAGGAATAGCAAGGAGGCCACTGTGAGTGACTGAAGAGTAGCAGGGAAAGAGGTCACAGAGGTTAAATGAGTGGCTAGATCATGTAAAAGCTTAGAAGTCATTGTAAAACTCTGGCTTTTATATTTGGAAATTTACTGTGTGATAGAATTTCTGCTAATATCTGAGAGTTCAAATGTCCATAAAATTTCAAGGATTCTTTTTCTTGTAAGACAGAATAAAGAAAAAGAGTTCATATTTTCACATGGTGTAACAAATGCTCGGAGATCCAAGTGTAGGAATCTATGGGCAACAGAGGAAGGCACTAAAATCACACAAATATATTTGATGACTGTGACTATATATAAATTTGTATTTTCTAGATTTTTTTATAGTCATGAAATCACACAGTATATACTATTCATTGCCTGACTTTTCTTTTCTCAGCACCATTATTTTGAGAATCTCCAATTGTAAATAGTTCATTTTGATGTTGAACAGTAATTTCTTTAATAATAGATCATAATTTGTCTTTGCTCTATTGATGGACATTGATGAACATTTCCACAGTTTTCAATTCTTAAAAATAAAGCTGCTATGTAATTCAAAAACAAGTCCTTGTACGAACAAAGGGTTTGTTTCTCTTGGTTAAATGCCTAGAAGTAAAATGGCTATTTGTGTAACTGCAACATATTTTGCATTTAAAAAAAAATTTCAAACTATTTTCCAAAGTGGTGGTATCATGATATATGCCAACAACAGTTTAGATTTTTTGTTGCTTCTCAATCTAGCTCAAATGAAGTACAATTAGCCTTTAAAATTTTAGCCATTCTAATAGATATGTAAGCATGTGTCCTTATGATTTTAATTTTTATTTCTATAAAGTCTAAATGTTGAGAAATTTGTCATGTGCTTATAAGCCATCCATATCCTTTTGGTGACATGTCTCTTCAATAATTTTCTTCACATGTAAAATTGGATACTCTGTTTGGTTATTAGTAAGGTTTTTTATTTGTATTCATTTTTTAATAATCAGAGGAGATGTCCATTATCAGATATATAATTTGCAAATCCCTTCTCCATCTTTACGGTTTCTCAATGGAGCTTTGATAGCTGTGTCTTTCAAGAAATATGCTACTTCTTTCCTTGTACACGGAGGTATGACTAGAACATTATCAATGTTGACCTTTGCAAAGAAAATCATGGCTTAAGATATATGTAGTCTGCGGTTGTTGGGAGTGTTCTGTAATATCAAGCATATCTAGTTAGTTGATAATTTTGTTCAAGTCTTACATATCTTACCAATTTGATGACCATTTGTCTATATAATCTTAAAATAAAGGTGTTGAAACATTTTTCCATTTCTCTTCTAAGGTAGAAGTTATGATTTTTGTTCTTAGTTTTTCCCTATATATCCCCAAATCTGTTATTAAGTATTAAAAGTCAAGAATTATTATACTCCCTGATGAATTCATCCTTTTACTCTTCTGTAATTTTGACTTGATCTTTATGTCTGATAATGAAATTTGCTTTAAAATCACTTTTCATTATCTTGATATAACCACCAAAGTTATAGTGTGATTAGTGTTAATATACCATGGTTTTTCTTTTACTTTATAAAGCACTTCTATATTTAATCCTGAAAAATAAAACAGATTTTTAGCTCTGGAAGCATCTTTCTAAATTATCTTTTTTTTTTTTAAATGAAGCAGTAGCAATTTTTGTTAAGGGACCTAAACTGAAAGTAGGTTTATTTATTTATTTATTTAGTAAAAGATTTTATTTTGTTTATTGACAGCAAGAGAGAGAGAGAGTGGAAGCACACAAGCGGGAGGAATCACGTGCAAAGGGAGAGGAAGAAGCAAGCTCCTTGCGGTGCAAGTAGTCCCATGCAGGGCTGGATCCCTGTACACTGGAATCATGACCTCAGCCAAAGCCAAACATCTCATTAAACAACTGAGTCATCCAGACACCCTTAGAAAATTAAAAAAAAAAAAGACCTTTTAAAAACATTTTTTTTTAATATTTTATGTATTTGACAGACAGAGAGACAGGAAGAGGAACTATAAGCAGGGCAGAGGAAATAGGAGAAGCAGGCTTCCCAGTGAGCAGAGAGCCTGATGTGGGGCTCCATCCCAGGACCCTGGGATCATGACCTGAAAGGAAGGGACACTTATGGAGGAAGCCACCCAGACACCTCTTTTCTTTGTTTTTAATATATGGCAACTGATGCTTCCCAGCCACGAGGAGCATATTACCCATTGATTAAATCTTTGATAACAACCTATTTAAAGAGGTGTGTAAATATATACTTACTCAGATTTATACACTTTGTGTTTTCTTCATAGTTTGGGGCTGGACCCCATGGTCACAACACTGCTTCCAGTCTTTGCCTTCCCATCCTTTGATACCAGGTATTTGGTCAGCAAAGCAAATTAGCATCAAAATTAATAAGCCCTTGGCACCATATCTCTGGAGCAGGGGTTGCTCATAGCCAAGGCCCAGAGCAGTTGACCTCCCCTCATTAGTGCTATAGCCCCAAGGACTAGGTCCCTGACATAAGAACTCAGTCTTACATGTTATGCTAAGCAGACAAACCAAAACAGGAAAGCTCCGACAGCTTTCACTGGCATGCCTCATCTCCCACTCCTTCGACATCCAGGCAGTACCAGATTCCAGAGAGGGGTCTTGGTCCAACATATGGGAGGGAAGGAAGTAGCCACGAGCAAGTACCTGCCTCTCTGTGACTTTTTTTCATTAGCAGGTTGTAAGGAGGAGGAATAGGAAGGGGTAGAGAGGTGAACTTCAAGGGTTAAAGGCCTCAGGTAGGCAGCTGGAACCTGCCAGTACGAAAGGGACAAAGGAGAAGGCAGTGAGTCTTGCAGGGACGGTGGGGGGTAAGGGTTACAGCTTATGACGGAATCTGGACAGGAGTAGTAGGGATACTAGTCATTTGAATCCACCATTGGCAAGCTGGGCTGGGTGTCAGGGCAGATAGGCCTCCCTGGGCAACGGCACATGAGAGAAGGTGGAATTCTTCTTTGAGGAGCAGGTGGAGCTTTGGGTGTTGGGAAAGCATAGACAGTATTGTTCCAGGGCCAAGGACAGGTCCGGGTACTCCTGGTTGGAGGTCAAGGCCACAGTATGATCCCGGTCTTCTACCAGCAGCTTGAAGGTACCACATGCCAGCCACCCCGCATTATTGTGTATAACTCTCTGGTGCACTTATTGGCTTATCCATCAAATGACTCCTTCAGCAGCTTGAAAACCACCTCCACAGGCACTCCAGGATATGGGAGGCTTCCAGAGTGAAGATTTTGCACAGGATCACCCCAAAAGACCAGAAGTCACTCTGGTGGATGTAGATCTGGTCACACATGGCCTTAGGGACCATCCACTTCACAGGCAGCCCACTGTTGGTTGTCTTTTTATAGTAACTGATGTGGTGATATCTCTGGCAAGGCTGAAGTCTGAGATCTTCATCATGTTGTCCTTTGTCACCAGCACTTCCCTGGTGGCCAGGTCTTGGTGTATGCACTTCTTGGAGGCAAGGTACTCCATGCCTCAGGCTACCTGATAGGCACAGGATACCAGGTCCTTGGAGGAGAGTTGCTCTGCTGCATTGTGGCTGATATTGTAACAGTACTCCAGGTCAGGAGGCCTCTGGGCCTGCAGGTACTTCTGTATGTTGTCTTTCGAGGCATATTCCATGAGAGTGTACAATGGACCGTCCTGTGTGCAGTATACAGCAGGTTGATGGTGTCCTTGTGCTGTCCAATCATCTTCATCATCTCCATTTCTGAGATTAGGTTTGACAGGTCTTTCTCTGTTGCATCTGACTTCAACATCTTCACAGACACTTTAGTCAAATGGTTGGATTTGTCTTTGTCCAGCCCAATGGCCTCCTCCAACACCACCTGCCCAAAGTAGGCCTGTCTTAGGAGTCTGCCTAAACTGCCTACAACCAGCCTGCCTCAAGGCAGTTATGAACTCTAGATTATCCTCAAAAACATTAAACCACAAGCTAAAAATTCTCTTCACTAGGTCTCTGTCGCAGGTCTAATTTTCTTATCTTTCATCATTTATCTTTTTCCTAATTCTTATTTTCAGTATAGTTTATTTTGCTTCCAGGTGTTTCCCCTGGTTTCTGTATGCTGTTTCATAGGGAAGAATTATCCTGTCATAAAATTATTTCTGAGCATTCATTACATCTCTCAGTTAAAATGGGTTCTTTTATGGTATTGATTCATTTGAGTTTTCTCAAAATGGGAAGAATATTCAAAATGGTGTTTTCCTCAAGGTTCAGAGTATGTCTTAGCCTCATCGTTACTCTTTTTGAAATTCACTTTTCAAATTCTTGTCCCTCTTTTTATCTTTTTAAATTAAAATATTTTATTTTTACTATTTTTTTATTTGAGTATAGTTGATATTCAGTGTTACATTGGTTTCAGGTTTTCAATATCTCCATACATTATTCTATGATCACTACAAATATAGCCACCATCTGTCACCATATAACACTATTATAATATCATTGACTATATTCTCTACACTGTCCCATATCTCTTTTTAAAATCTCTGATTATCATGTTTTCTGTTATTTCAATTTTCGACCATCATTTTACTTGGTTACCTTAATAAAATATGCCTGATTACACACTCTTTGCTGAAAACCATAGCATTTGATTTATAGTAGTCTTCTCCTTCTTCTTTTTTTTTAAATTAACATATAATGTATTATTCGCCCCAGGGGTACAGGTCTGTGAATCGCCAGGTTTACACACTTCACAGCACTCACCACAGCACATACCCTCCCCAATGTTCATAACCCCACCACCCTCTCTCTACCCTCCCCAACCCCCCGGCAACTCTCAGTTTGTTTTGTGAGATTAAGAGTCTCTTATGGTTTGTCTCCCTCCCGATCCCATCTTGTTTCATTTACTCTTTTCCTGTCCCCCAAACACCCCATATTGCACCTCCATTTCCTCATATCAGGGAGATCATATGATAGTGTCTTTCTCTGGTTGACTTATTTTGCTAAGCATAATACCCTCTAGTTCCATCCATGTCATCACAAATGGCAAGATTTCATTTCTTTTGATGGCTGTATAGTACTCCATCGTGTATATATATATATATATATATATATATATATATATATATATATTTCATTTGTTGATGGACATCTAGGTTCTTTCCATAGTTTGGCTATTGTGGATATTGCTGCTATAAACATTTGGTGCATGTGCCCCTTTGGATCATATAGTAGTCTTCTTTACCTCTATCAGAACCCCAGGAAGCTTTATTTATTTATTTACTCACATAACCAGAAGATCCAACACAACGTTTTTTGATGTTCAAATGTATTATAATGTCTTACCGCTTAACACTATGCTTACTGCTCTCTTTCACTGTCTGACTAAATCCTCATCATCACTATGCCATTTAATCAGAAAGAACTTTTGAACTCAGAGTTCTCTCCATATCAGGGAATGAACACTCCACCCTTCTGTTTGTGCAGGTAAAATAAATGTTGATATTGTCTGTCCTGCACATACTCCATCCTGTTGACCAGAATATTCACCATCAAAATATATACAAATAAAAACCATACCTCACCATTTCTATTACCACCCAGCATGCTAAAAACACCATCATATGTTCCTGAATTATTGACTTGACTGATAACCCCACTTCCACACATACTGCACTCCTTTCTCCCTGCAAATTTATTTTGGTACAGCAACTTAACCTAAAAATCAAGTCAGATGATTTTATTCTGCTGTTGAAGGTCTTTTGGTATCTTCCCCTTTCATATTAAATAAAAACTGAAGGCTTTTCAATCTACTAGAAGGTCATGCATCAATACGTTCTTCCTCTCTCCACCACTATGAACTCCTCATTGGCCTCCTTGCTTTTCCTCAAAAGTAACAGACCAGCTGTTCACACAATGTCTATATACTTACTTGCTCTGCCTAGAGCAATCTTTTCCTTTAATATTTGTATAACACCCTCCTTCAGTTCCTGGGTCTTTGTGCAAATAACATCTCATAAATGAGATATAACCACCCAACACAAAATAAAATTAACTTTCATCCCAGCATTCTCCAATGGCTTTTACCTTTCTTGTATTTCTTTGTAACAATTATCACCATCAACCATCAATCATTATTCTATTACTGGTTTATTTTCTTATTGGAGACAGAGAGAGAGAGAATTGGGAGGGGGCGCAGAGGAAGAACAAAACACCCCACTGCCTAGAAAGCCTGCTGGGGAGTTACATCCCAGGACCCTGAGATCATGACCCAAGCCAAAGGCAGTCACTCAATGGACTGAGCCACCGAGGTGCCCCTCTATTATTGGTTTATTTCACTATTATATTTCAAAAGAATGTAAGCTCTTTGTGGTCAGGTATTTTATATGTTTTATTAATTGAAGTATTCTCAGAAAGGTAGCTGGCAGATTGTAAGGGATCACTAAACTGTATTTTGTTGTTATTATTGGGCTCCTTTATGGGCTTTACCTCTTACGCTAGAAGTCTATCCTTAAGATGTAAGCAATAAGAATAGAGCCCTGCTGCCTGTTCAAATGAGTAAAAAGCCTGTATTAAGTGGATATTTTAAAAGCTAAATGAATGGCTCAATAGTTGTATATAGGGGGAAAGGGAACATATTTTCCACGGTTTAGAAGTGGTGTTCTTGTACAAGCCTACACTATTGAACGATAATGGGCAATTGTACATTCCAATTATACAAACACTTTGGTAATTTATATCCTTTTTTTGTAATTCATGACTGGATCATTTAATTCCTTAGGAGCATTATAGCATTTCAACTTTTCCTGTTCAATAAACTTATTGGGGTTGCTACCTTTTTTATTCAAATGGAGAAATAGTCATGATTTAATCTAAATAAAGTGTTATTGATTGTGTTGTTTTCTAGGAATGAGTCGCACATGCTAGTTTAAAAGTTTTGTTAAATTCCCAAGTCTGTCACCGATAAAAGCCTTTTGTAGATTAGTAACTTGATCAAAACAGAAAAGTTATGTAACACTCAATTGTTATACTATCTTTGTTTCCATCTTGCATTGTAATAACACCCATCTTAACTCTATTTAAGACAAGTCATTGCCAGATGGCTTTCTGACATTGATTGCATGATATGAAATCTAATATAACTAAAAGTTTTGGTTTTAGTAGCATATAAATCAATTTACAAAAATATATGTATTTGAATATAAGGTAAAGTTTTAAATCATTTGGCAATAGTAAACTAAACATTTTTTTGTAAATTTTTATTTTCTAAAATTTCATTGAGCTCTTTTGCAATAAGAAACAAGTTACAAAAAATTAAGGTTTATTTACCCCAATCATAGAGGTTGAACTATTTAAAATATTGAACCCAAAATATTTTATTAGGTAAATTCATGAATGCTGAGCATTCACTGTTAAAATATACTAATACTATTGATAGACTGGTAGAAGCCTAAAATCAAATATTTATTAGATATTTATATCCATATCTTTTCATGGTGTGGTAATTCATTTCTCTAGCATTAAATAATATTCCATTGTTTGCATGTACTGCACTTTATTTGACCTTTCACCTATGGAAGGATATCTTGGTTGCTTCCAAGCTTTTGTCAGTTATGAATAAAACTACTACAGACATCTTTGTGGGTATAGATTTCATCTTCTTTGGATAAATACCAAGAACTGCTACTGCTGAATCATCTGGCAAGAATATGTTTAGTTTTGTAAGAAACTGCCAAGTTGTTTTCCATTCTTTATTCTCAATAGACATGGAAGAACATTCCTGTTGCTCCACATCCTCACCAACATTTCGTGTTCTGTTGTCAGTGTTCTAGTTTCTGGGTATGTACTGGTGTCTCTTTTTTGTTTTAATTTGCATTTTCCGGATGACATATGATGTGAAGCATCTTTTTATATGCTTATTTGCCATCTGTAATATTTTCTTCTGTGAGGTATCTGCTAAGGTCTTTGGCTCATTTTTAATCAGGTTTTTCCCCCATTGTTGAGTTTTAAGGGGTCTTTGTGTAGTTTTGATTAACAGTTCTTTGCCAGATGTGTATTTTGCAAATTTTTTCTCATAGTCTGTGCTTCGCCTTTTCATTCTCTTGGCATTGTGTTTCACAGAGTAGACATTTTTAAATTCAGTGCTTGTGCTTTTGTAGCTAAAGTTATTTCCAAAACCAAGGTCATTTAAATTTTCTTCTATATTACCTTCTACATGTTTTATGTTTAGGTTTATAATCCAATCTGAGTTAATTTTTGTGAAGAGTGTATGATATCTGCATGCATTTATTTTATTTTATTATTTTATTTTTATTTTATATTTTTACATTTAGCTTCACCATTACTCCAGAACCATTTGTTTAAAAGATTGTATTTTTCTCTCTTGTATTGCTTTTGCTTTTATATTAAATATAAACTATAATTGATAATATATATTCCGTTTCTTTAATCTAGTCTTTCTGTGATATTACATTATCTTGCTTACAATTATCATTATTGTATACTTTTTTTAAAGATTTTATTTATTTATTTGACAGAGAGAGAGATCACAAATAGGTAGAGAGACAGACAGAGAGAGAGATGAGGAGAAGCAGGCTCCCTGCTGAGCAGAGAGCCCTATGCGGGACTCGATCCCAGGCCCCTGGGATCATGACCTGAGCCAAAGGTAGAGGTTTAACCCACTGAGCCACCCAGGCGCCCCATCGTTATGGTAAACTTTGAAGGCAGTCCTCAGTGTTTGTTCTCCTTCGACACTATGTTGAATATTGTGAGTCTTTGCCTCTCCATATAAACTTTAAAATAAGTTTGTTAATATTAAGCAAAATGAGACCTCAAGGATCTGAGAGATGTCTAAGAAGTACTTGATACATCCCTTGGGTATGGTTTATTGAAGTGTCCACCTGTCTGAAAGCTGGGGAATCTAGATAAGGCAGGGAAAATTAGTTATGATAAAACATATCAACAAACATCAATAAATTTTGTAAAACTTATTGTCATGGCTCATATACAATATGACCAACAATGGGACTATCAAAAGGAAAGCATAAGTTATGTTTATTGTAAAATTTTTTATTCAAAATAAAGCAATGAGAGGGGAAGACACAATGAGAAAATTACCATTTTTTAAACGGTAAACTTCTTACCAACTGGAATAGGTTTTATATGCTAAGTAGTATATTGAAAAGTAAAACATTGGGGCGCGTGGGCGGCTCAGTGGTTTGGGCTGCTGCCTTTGGCTCGGGTCATGATCTCAGGGTCCTGGGATCGAGACCTGAATCGGGCTCCCTGCTCCGCAGGGAGCCTGCTTCCCTCTCTCTCTCTCTCTCTCTCTGCCTGCCTCTCTGCCTACTTGTGATCTCTGTCTGTCAAATAAATAAATAAAATCTTTAAAAAAAAAGAAAAGAAAAGTAAAACATTAAAAAATAAAATTTTAATTTAAAAAAATTATGTAATTTTTTAAAAAGGTTAAAAATAGCAGAACCATTTTTCTTATGACTGGAAAATACATTGTATATATATCTATCAAAAATAACTTGTCATGGGGGCGCAGGGTGGCTCAGTGGGTTAAAGCCTCTGCCTTTGTCTCAGGTCATGATCCCAGGATCTTTGTATCAAGTCCCACATCGGGCTCTCAGCTCAACAGGGAGCCTGCTTCCTCCTCTCTCTCTGCCTGACTCTGCCTACTTGTGATCTCTGTCAAATAAATAAATAAAATCTTTTATTAAAAAAAATTTAAAAAATAACTTTCATGTCTGGAATCAGGAGCATATGGAAAAAAATAATATCTGAGGACAGTACTTCTGCCATGTTTTGTGCCTTGTTAATATTTTTAAACAGTCAGGCAACTTTTACCTTTATTGAAATACCTGCTAAGATACCAGCAGTGCCTTTTGGAGCCCTATGACTATAAAAATTAATTGCAAATATTCAAAATGTTTACTATGGTGTCACTATTTAGGGCCACCACCCAGTATGTTTCAGAAGTCAGCATAACTGTTACTCTTCCATAAGGCAAAAGGGCATATTTTCAGGAGTTCCATCTGCTGTACCAGGAGGTGAATCAAGTAATGATTTTTGTCTATAAAATAATTCACTTTTCAATCTAACCTTCCTCATTCCACATTATAATAATAAAAACTAGGAGGAGACTAAAACAAACAAACAACTACAACTACAACAACCAGCTTTTCCTTCAGTGGAAAAGTAAATAGAACCTTATGAGGACCCTGAAATTTACTTTTTAAATATTTTTAAGATAAGCATTTTTGTTAGAAAACCATATATTTTATATTGCTAAGAAATAACAGGCAAAATTTTATTAACTTCTAAAAAGTCTAGTTACTTTTATTTATCTATTAACTCATCTCTTTATGAAGAAAACATGATCACACCTATTGTATCTACCCAAGTTTGTATGCTTTGGTTATTTTATGTTTGCTAATTCCTTGCTTAATTTTTACAATATTTGATACATAATAGTATCTTTAAGTCCATCTATGGTTTCACAGAATTTGTTTGAACTTCATAAAAATGTACCATACTTTTTGCACTGTCCTTGTTTTAATTCTCTATTAACTTTCCAAGATTTATTCACTTTAGAGTGTGTAGCTATCATTTATTTTTATTCCTCCATAATGCTGTTTACAAATTTGTAATTATCTGTACTTTTAAAAAGATCTTAATTATATACCATTTCTCATCTCACGTTATATAACGTGAGATATTATATAACACTCACGTTACTTCTACACTTATCAGATATTATGTAACTGAAAACCACAACTCAGCAACAGTATAGCACCATTTTTCAAAATTAAATGGCTTACCAGAATTCTTTAATTCTATCCTTTATTTGTATTAGATGACACTTTATTCTGGTATTTGGCATTGTTCATATGGAGGAAAGCTTATAAGTTAATATTCCATAAATAGAAGGATTTATTATGATTGATGAATTATTTTCATTTAGAATGCATAGAATATGGTTGATTTAATATTTCTTTCTTACTCTCTGCCTGGAACATAGTGCTATCTATGTAATAGCCACTAAAATATTAAGTTAATTACCTAGATTTTAAACTTCATATGAATAGGAATAACATACAGAACTCTTCTCAGATTGGGACACCTGGGTGGCTCAGTCAGTTAAACGCCTGAGAGTTTAGCTCAGGTCATGATCTTAGGGTCCTGGGACTCAGTTCTGCAACAGATTCCCTGCTTAGCTGGGAGTTTGCTTCTCCCTCCCCCAGCTGCTCCCCCTGCTAGTGCTCTCTCTCACTCTCTCTCTTACAAATAAATAAAATTAAAAAATGAATTCTTCTCAGATAGCTAATACAGAATATCGTCTTTGTATTCATCAAAGGGAAAGTGCCATATAATAATGAAATTCAGACTACTTCAAATTCATTTTTTAACCAGTAAGAAAGTACTGGAAACAAGCCAAAAATGTCTTTAATGAATTAAAGAAATAGATTGATTTTCAATATCTTAATGTTTCTAAAATAAATTGCAAGCTTTTTATACTAGATATCAGTGTAAATATTCATTATACAAGGATATTCTAAAAATAAACCTGAGAAAACTACTTGACATATATGATGACAAAAACGAGGTTGACAAAAGTCAGTTTGGGTAAAACTTACAACACCTACCACCTGAAACTCTTGTTCTATAATTTAATTATTTTAATTTACAAAAATAAAAAAATAATATATCAGAGTAAGTCTATTGATAGCTTTGAAGGTATGCTCTGGTTGTGCACTGTTTACTATTGAAAGGGGAATCAAATATGTGATGCTTATGGTGTGACTATATTAAAATTCAACAAGTTCAGAAGCATACGAGGAATAGAATAAAGACCAAAGATGACCCTTACTTATCCTAAAGATAGACAATGGTATATATGTGCTAGTTGGGGAGAGAATCCAGTCAGTAGATGGAGGATGTGGAGTGGATAAAAAAAGACACAACGTTTTGGTTGAACGTTTAGCACTATATTTAACAAAGTGAAATTCTGTGTTAATAGCCTTGAATAAAATCCAAAAAATATTTTCAATTCATTGAAGATTGTTTAGGAAAAACTTGAAAAATACAACTTGATAAGGATTCCAATAAAAGATTCATAAGCAATACAAGTTTCAGAATTTCTAGTATATTTTCCCTAAAAAGCCATTTGATTTAAATTAAAAAGAATTCTATTTACCTGCCACTTAAATAAGAGGAAATTATTTGGTTTTGTAATAAGTCAATAAAATAAATTAACATATCTTTAGAAAACAGATATGCACACTAAGTTAGAAATGATAGTGCTTAAGCTGTTCAGCAAACATTTGTAAAATTCCTTGCCATCAGCTAGCTCTGGAGTTCTGCTAGGTGAGTAAGGCCATGTATGTTACTGCTCAGAGTACTGACGCAAACAATTGTCCCCTTCACATCTATTTTTTGCTGTTGATATGTCATGCTATGTTGTTTAGAGATACATAGATGGCCCTACATGAAGGCCTTTTTGTGTGTGTATATGGGTGACTGTGATTTAACTTTCAAATCAGATGGCTCCTGATTTACAATGATTCAACTTATGATATATTTGGCAATGATGTGAAAGTGAAAGTGATTCAGTAGAAACTGTACTTTGAATTTTGAATTTGGGTCTTTATAAAAAGGGCCAGTGACATGTGGTATGGTGCCGTCTTGTGATGCTGGGCAGGGGCAGTGAGCCACAGCTCCCAGTCAGCTAGAAGTTTACAGGGGTGAACACCTGATATTCTTACAACCATTCTATATATAAACATTCTTCTTTTTTTTAGTGTAATATTTAATAAATTGCATGTGATATTTGATACTTTGTTATAAAATAGGATTTGCTTAAGATGATTTGCCCAAATGCAGGCAAATGTAAGTGTTCTGAGTATGTTTAAATAAGCTTAAGGTAAGCTATGATATTTGATAGTTTAGGGGTATTAAATGCATTTTCAATTTTTTATGTGTTTCTCTGTACATAGCCCCCTTCTAAGCTGAGGAATATCTCTATATGTATATGTAGCCTTGGTATGGCTTACATATTATTGGCATGAAAAACTAAGAACAAAAATCATAACTTCTACCTTATAAGAGAAACGGAAAAAACTATCAACACCTTATTTTAAGATTTATAGACAAATGTTCATCAAATTGTTAAGATGTGTAAGACTTGAACAAAATTATCAACTAACTAGATATGCTTGATATTACAGAACACTCCCAACAACCGCAGACTACATATATCTTAAGCCATGATTTTCTTTGCAAAGGTCAACATTTCAACTCTGGCTTCTCGGTTTCTCCCCCAGAGCCAGCAGTAGAACCTGTCTTGTCGCTAGGAGACAATTGAGATGCAAGGCCGGTTGCCCAGGGCTCCGCCCTTAGAACCCTGCTCTGGCGTCGTTCCATATGGAACGTCCTGGACCCATCCAACAGGTCTCAAATGTCCTGCAGAAGGATTCCTTGCGTTTTGGAGCATCTCACAACTCCCAGCGTGGGCAAACCGTGATGGCTTTCTGAAGCCCCCAACCCCTTTCTGAAGGGGAAATCATGGACAGGAACTCCAACCTGAGCCAACGACTGATCCTCGCCCTGAATTCAGATGCACGACATCTCGATTCAGCTCTGCAGAGTGTGCCGGCCTTGTCCTCGCCCTTAAACCTATGTGAAACTTCTGTTTTCCAATGTCCGTCCTCACACTCCTGGCCCCCAAGACCTCACGTTTGGCAATTCTGGACCCACAAGGCAGCACTCTGCCTGCCCTCCAGAAAAAAAAAAAATGTTGCCCTATGGAGCTTCCCAGACACCCCAAATGAGGATAGACCTACACGGCACCCTTCCGTACACAAATTATATCGACAAATCTGGACACTAATACATTGTCTGACACAGCCTGAGCCCGGACTTCCTGTCCAACACCCAGACAGCTGACCGCACACTGGGCACAACAGACCCGCCATGGCCTTAGCTCGTCATCTATTCCCAACCTAGCTTCTCAGGCTTCAGAACATAGACTTTAACTCCACACCCCGCCAAGGGGTGAATGTGATGCAGAAATCAGAACTCCTCCTTCCCTATGGCAAGAAACCTTGTGGTTGGCATGTTGTCCCACGTTCAGTGTAGGAGAAACCAGCGTTCACCATGAGGCCCCGCCCATGCTTGAGTACGAAGAGGGCACAAACACGCATTGTGACCCTCAGTGGGAGTCCTGTCCTCTAGTAAGTCCTCTCAGTGGCTGGACCATTAGACGTCATAATGGGCTTGCCATGCCCCTAGGCCCCAAGTTTTAACCAGCTTTCTGATTGTCCAGTCGCCCCTCCCCAGGGCTCTGCTCTGGAAACTCTCTTTTGGTGGGACACCTGAGTTAAAAACAAAACAAAACCGACTCCTCCCATCTCAAAGAATAACCCCAAACTCTTGGGATCGGGCCAAATGCCCAGAGAGGAAGACTCGTCCATGGCCCAGGAGGCCACCCGGACATTCCACGGCCATCAGTGACACAATATCCAGAGACAAAATCTTGAGCAAGCTTCTCACACTCGCCCCCTTGTTCTTATCCTGAAGAGTTCTCCTCACGGTCTGTAGATCAGTACTGCAATACCTACGACCCGAAACCTAAGCCGAGTTTGTGATTTCAGACAACTGTCCCCAAAGGCCTGGCCCACAAAACCTACAGGCACAGGTTCTTGGAGCCAAACCTGAGGACTGTACCTGGGAATTCTGCCCATTCCATTGGCCACAAACCTAGAAATAGGATGATAAACGTCCAAAGTGCCCGGGGCCATCCCAATAGTGTTGACTGCCCAGGAAAACCAATGGCGGTCTGACACCATTTGCGCATCTACATGCACCTAGACCTGTGGACAGATGTCCCCAGAGGTAAATTGGAATGAGCAGGCCCCTAGATCCTAATCGGATCCATTGCTTTGTTGTCCAGGCATCTCTCCTCAGAGGCCTGGATTCCAATAGCAGCATATGGCTGTTTCTTGAGGCACCCATCAGAACAAATCTCGTCTCCACGTGGGAATCTTGCACGTTGGAGCTGTGTCAAAGCCTCTGGTTAGGAGAACCCTTCAGGGACCCTGTGCCACTGCCTCATTCCAAGGTCTCCATGGACACAAGCCCACATTAGGACCCATCCACAAGAGAGTCCATTTCAACTCAACCCTGTCAGTTTCTCCCCCAGATCCAGCAGATCTAACCTGTCTTGTCACTAGAACACAAGAGGAAGGAGAGTCGGGCTTCCCAGCCATCCATCCTTAGAACACTACTCGGAATCGATCCGTATGGGAAGTCCTGGAGCCAACCAACAGGTCTCAATCGTCCTGCAGAAGAATCTTTACGGTTTGGAGAATCTCACAACTCCCATCTTTGGAAAAATTCCATGGCTTCGTGATCCACCACCTCTTCATGAAGAGGGCCATAAGGGACAGCAACTCCAACCTGAGCGTTTGTCAGATCCTCACCTGATTTCAGATGCACGAGATCTCGATTCAGCTCTGCAGAGCGTACCTGCCATGCGCTCGCCCAGAAACCTAAGGTTGCTGGTGTTCTCAGACTTCTGTCCTCAACTCCTGGCCCACAAGCCCTCCAGTTTGGCAATTCCAGAACTACAATGCAGCCCTCTGCCTGCCCTCCAGAAGAAAAAACATTGCCCTCTGGGGCTAACCAGAAACCCCCAATGAGGATCAACCTTTTCGCCACTTGACTGTACCCCAATTCTACAGGATGCCCTGGGCACTCATGCCCTTTCTGTCACAGCCTGAGCCTGGACCTCCCGACCCACACCCAGCCAGCTGGACTCACACTGAACACATCGGACCTGCCAAAGCCTTAGGTCGTCATCTCTTCCCAACTTCGGTTTTCAGGCTTCAGAACCTAGACGTTTTCTCCAATCACTGCCCAGGGTTGAACATGAGGCAGAAATCAGAAATCCTTCCCCATGGCAAGAAATCTTGGGGTTGGCGTTCTGCGTAGTTGTTAGCAGTGTGGCCCTTTGACCCCGCCATGCTTGAGGGCCGCATTGGTCACAAATACGCATTGTGACCCTCAGCGAGAGCCCAGTCCCCAAGTAAGGTCTCTCAGTGGCTGGACCAAGAGACGCCATATTGGGCTTGCCATCCCCCTAGGCCCCAATTTTTAACCATAGATCGTGTTGTCCATTCGCCCGTCCCCAGTGCTCTGCTTTAGAATGAGGGAACCAAACTGAAAGGACTCCTCCCATCCCACAGATTGACCCCCAAATTGGGATCGGGCCGAATCCACAGACAGGAAGACTCATCCATGGCCCATGAGGCCTCCCTGACATTCCACGCCCATCATTGACGCAAAATCCAGAGACAAAAGCCTGAATAAACGCCTCACACTCGCTCTTTCTTCATATCCCAAAGAGTTCCCCTCACGATCTGTAGATCGGGACTGCCATACCTACGTCCCCAAAACAAGCCGAGTGTGTGTTTCCAGACTTCTATCCCCACCTTCCTGGCTTCCATACCCTCCAGCCTGGGGACCCTGGAGCCACACATCAGGTCTGTGCCTCTCAACTCCACGGGAATTCTGCCCCTTCCATTGACCACAATCATACAAACTAGGAGAAACCTCCAAAGTCCCCAAGGCCATCCCAATAGCATAGAACGCCCAGGACAAACAAGGGCTGCCTGAAAGCAGCTGACCATCCATCTCCACTCAAACTGTAGATGGATGTCCCCAGAGAAGGAGATTGAACGGGACAGGGCCCTAGGCCCTAATGGGGTCCATTGTTTTGGTTTCCTGCTATCTCTCATCAGAGGCCTGGTTTCCAATATCAGCATGTGGGGCTTTCCTGAGGCACCAATCAGATCAAATCTAGTCTCTACATGGGAAACTTGTCTTTTGGAGATGACGCAAAACCTCTGGTTAGGAGAAGCATTCAGGGTCCGTGTGCCACCACCCCGTGCCAAGGTCTCCATGCACACAAACCCACATTAGGACCCATCCGCAGGAGAGTCCATTTCAACTCAGCCCCCTCCGTTGCTCCCCTAGAGCTAGCATATGAAAACTGTCTATTAACTAGGAGACAGTTAGAATCGAGGCAGTCTGCCCAGGGTTCCATCCTTCGATCCCTGCTTTGCTGTCGTTCCGTATGAAACATCCTGGAGCGATCCAACAGATCTCAATTATTGATCAGAAAAAATCCTTGTGGCTTGGAGCATATCCCAACTCCCCTCCTGGGTAAACCTCCATGGCCTCGAGATGCTGCCCCCTTCAAGAAAGGGCCATAATGGACAGAAACTCCAACCTGAGCCTAGGTCTGAACCTCTCACTGACTTCAGATGCACGAAGTCCCGATTCAGATCTGCAGAGAGTGACTGCCGTGCCCTCGTCCCGAAACCTACGCCTAACTTGTGTTCTTATTCTTCCGTCCTCACACTCCTTGCCCAAAGGGCATCCAGTTTGGGAATTCCGGAGCCACAAAGCAGTACTCTGCCTGCCCTCCAGAAGAAAAACGTTGCCCTTGGGGCTACCCAGAAACGCTAAATGAGGATCAAGCTGCACGGCACTCGACTCTCCCCCAATTATACAATATACCCTGAAAACTAATGCCTGGTCTGACGCAGCCTTAGGCCTGAACCTCCCGACCAACACTCAGCGAGCTGGCTCCACACTGAGCACGTCGGACCTGACGTGGCCTTAAGTCGTCATCTCTTCCCAAGCTCGGTTTTCAGACTACACAACCTAGACCTTAACTCCAATCACGGCCCAGTGGTGAAAGAGATGAAAAAATCAGAACTACTACTTCCCCATGGCAAGAATACATGTGGTTGGCATGGAGCCCAACGTTCAGTGTAGAAGCAACAGTGTGGACCATGATTCCCGCCCATGCTTGTGCGCCTAGAAGGCATAAACACACATTGTGACCCTCAGCTTGAGTTCTGTCCTCAAGGAAGGCCTCTCAGTGGCTGGAACTAACCATAGTTCGGTTTGTCCATTCGGCCCTCCTTAGGGCTCTGCTTTGAAATCCCTCTTTTGGTGGGACACCTGAGGTAACCAAACTGAATGGACTCCTTCCATCCCCAAGATGGACCCAAAACAATTGGGTTCGTGCCAAATCCACAGAGAGGGGACTAGTCCATGGCCCATGAGGCCTCCTCGACATTCCATGGCCATTGTTGACTCAAAGTCCAGAGACAAAAGCCTGAATAAATGCCTCACACTCACTCTTTCTTCATATCCCGAAGAGTTCTCCTCACGGTCTGTACATCGGGCCTGCCATACTTATGTCCCCAAACGTAAGCCGAGTTAGTGTTTTCAGACTTCTATTCCCCACACTCCTGGGCCACACACCCTCCAGGCTGGGGCCCCTGGAGCCACACATCAGGTCTGTGCCTGCCCACTCCACTGGAGTTCTGCCCATTCACTTGACCACACGCCTCCAAATTAGGAGAAACCTCCACAGTCCCTGAAGCCATTCCAATTGTGTAGGCCGCCCGGGACAAACAAGGGCGTCTGACAACAGCTGAGCATCTACCTCCACTCATACCGTAGTTGGATGTCACCAGGGTAGTAGATTGAACCTCACAGGTCCCTAGGTCGTAATCGGATCCATTGCTTTGGTTTCCAGGCATCTCTCCTCAGAGGAATGTTTTCAAATACCAGCATGCGGGGGTTTCCGGAGGCAAAACTTGTCTCGACATGGGAAAATAGCAGGCTGGAACTGTGTCAAAACTTCCGGTTAGGAGAATCCTTCAGGGCCCGGTGCCACCACCCCTTTCCAAGGTCTCCATGGACACAAACCCACATTAGGATCCATCCGCAGGAGAGTCCATTTCAACTCTGGCTTCTCGGTTGCTCCCCCAGAGCCAGCAGATAGAACCTGTCTTGTCGCTAGGAGACAATTAGGATGCGAGGCGGGTTGCCCAGGGCTCCAACCTTAGAACCCTGCAATGGCGTCGTTCCATATGGAACGTCCTGGACCCATCCAATAGGTCTCAAATGTCCTGCAGACGGAATCCTTGCGTTTTAGACCATCTCATAACTCCCAGCGTGGGAAACCGTGATGGCTTTCTGAATCCCCCACCCCCTTTCTGAAGGGGAAATCATGGACAGGAACTCCAACCTGAGCCAACGACTGATCCTCGCCCTGAATTCAGATGCACGACATCTCGATTCAGCTCTGCAGAGTGTGCCGGCCTTGCCCTCGCCCTTAAACCTATGTGAAACTTCTGTTTTCCAATGTCCGTCCTCACACTCCTGGCCCCCAAGACCTCACGTTTGGCAATTCTGGACCCACAAGGCAGCACTCTGCCTGCCCTCCAGAAAAAAAAAAAAAAAACAAAATGTTGCCCTATGGAGCTTCCCAGACACCCCAAATGAGGATAGACCTACACGGCACCCTTCCATACACAAATTATATAGACAAATCTGGACAATAATACATTGTCTGACACAGCCTGAGCCCGGACTTCCTGACCAACACCCAGACAACTGACCGCACACTGGGCACAACAGACCCGCCATGGCCTTAGCTCGTCATCTATTCCCAACCTAGCTTCTCAGGCTTCAGAACATAGACTTTAACTCCACACCCCGCCAAGGGGTGAATGTGATGCAGAAATCAGAACTCCTCCTTCCCTATGGCAAGAAACCTTGTAGTTGGCATGTTGTCCCACGTTCAGTGTAGGAGAAACCAGCGTTCACCATGAGGCCCCGCCCATGCTTGAGTACGAAGAGGGCACAAACACGCATTGTGACCCTCAGCGTGAGTCCTGTCCTCTAGTAAGTCCTCTCAGTGGCTGGACCATTAGACGTCATAATGGGCTTGCCATGCCCCTAGGCCCCAAGTTTTAACCAGCTTTCTGATTGTCCAGTCGCCCCTCCCCAG
Source organism: Mustela nivalis (assembly GCF_964662115.1). Taxonomy (NCBI): domain Eukaryota; kingdom Metazoa; phylum Chordata; class Mammalia; order Carnivora; family Mustelidae; genus Mustela; species Mustela nivalis. The sequence goes on along the minus strand of NW_028136481.1, from coordinate 779,086 downwards.
GGCTCTGCTCTGGAAACTCTCTTTTGGTGGGACACCTGAGTTAAAAACAAAACAAAACCGACTCCTCCCATCTCAAAGAATAACCCCAAACTCTTGGGATCGGGCCAAATGCCCAGAGAGGAAGACTCGTCCATGGCCCAGGAGGCCACCTGGACATTCCACGGCCATCAGTGACACAATATCCAGAGACAAAATCTTGAGCAAGCTTCTCACACTCGCCCCCTTGTTCTTATCCTGAAGAGTTCTCCTCACGGTCTGTAGATCAGTACTGCAATACCTACGACCCGAAACCTAAGCCGAGTTTGTGATTTCAGACAACTGTCCCCAAAGGCCTGGCCCACAAAACCTACAGGCACAGGTTCTTGGAGCCAAACCTGAGGACTGTACCTGGGAATTCTGCCCATTCCATTGGCCACAAACCTAGAAATAGGATGATAAACGTCCAAAGTGCCCGGGGCCATCCCAATAGTGTTGACTGTCCAGGAAAACCAACGGCGGTCTGACACCAGTTGCGCATCTACATGCACCTAGACCTGTGGACAGATGTCCCCAGAGGTAAATTGGAATGAGCAGGCCCCTAGATCCTAATCGGATCCATTGCTTTGTTGTCCAGGCATCTCTCCTCAGAGGCCTGGATTCCAATAGCAGCATATGGCTGTTTCTTGAGGCACCCATCAGAACAAATCTCGTCTCCACGTGGGAATCTTGCACGTTGGAGCTGTGTCAAAGCCTCTGGTTAGGAGAACCCTTCAGGGACCCTGTGCCACTGCCTCATTCCAAGGTCTCCATGGACACAAGCCCACATTAGGACCCATCCACAAGAGAGTCCATTTCAACTCAACCCTGTCAGTTTCTCCCCCAGATCCAGCAGATCTAACCTGTCTTGTCACTAGAACACAAGAGGAAGGAGAGTCGGGCTTCCCAGCCATCCATCCTTAGAACACTACTCGGAATCGATCCGTATGGGAAGTCCTGGAGCCAACCAACAGGTCTCAATCGTCCTGCAGAAGAATCTTTACGGTTTGGAGAATCTCACAACTCCCATCTTTGGAAAAATTCCATGGCTTCGTGATCCACCACCTCTTCATGAAGAGGGCCATAAGGGACAGCAACTCCAACCTGAGCGTTTGTCAGATCCTCACCTGATTTCAGATGCACGAGATCTCGATTCAGCTCTGCAGAGCGTACCTGCCATGCGCTCGCCCAGAAACCTAAGGTTGCTGGTGTTCTCAGACTTCTGTCCTCAACTCCTGGCCCACAAGCCCTCCAGTTTGGCAATTCCAGAACTACAATGCAGCCCTCTGCCTGCCCTCCAGAAGAAAAAACATTGCCCTCTGGGGCTAACCAGAAACCCCCAATGAGGATCAACCTTTTCGCCACTTGACTGTACCCCAATTCTACAGGATGCCCTGGGCACTCATGCCCTTTCTGTCACAGCCTGAGCCTGGACCTCCCGACCCACACCCAGCCAGCTGGACTCACACTGAACACATCGGACCTGCCAAAGCCTTAGGTCGTCATCTCTTCCCAACTTCGGTTTTCAGGCTTCAGAACCTAGACGTTTTCTCCAATCACTGCCCAGGGTTGAACATGAGGCAGAAATCAGAAATCCTTCCCCATGGCAAGAAATCTTGGGGTTGGCGTTCTGCGTAGTTGATAGCAGTGTGGCCCTTTGACCCCGCCATGCTTGAGGGCCGCGTTGGTCACAAATACGCATTGTGACCCTCAGCGAGAGCCCAGTCCCCAAGTAAGGTCTCTCAGTGGCTGGACCAAGAGACGCCATATTGGGCTTGCCATCCCCCTAGGCCCCAATTTTTAACCATAGATCGTGTTGTCCATTCGCCCGTCCCCAGTGCTCTGCTTTAGAATGAGGGAACCAAACTGAAAGGACTCCTCCCATCCCACAGATTGACCCCCAAATTGGGATTGGGCCGAATCCACAGACAGGAAGACTCATCCATGGCCCATGAGGCCTCCCTGACATTCCACGCCCATCATTGACGCAAAATCCAGAGACAAAAGCCTGAATAAACGCCTCACACTCGCTCTTTCTTCATATCCCAAAGAGTTCCCCTCACGATCTGTAGATCGGGACTGCCATACCTACGTCCCCAAAACAAGCCGAGTGTGTGTTTCCAGACTTCTATCCCCACCTTCCTGGCTTCCATACCCTCCAGCCTGGGGACCCTGGAGCCACACATCAGGTCTGTGCCTCTCAACTCCACGGGAATTCTGCCCCTTCCATTGACCACAATCATACAAACTAGGAGAAACCTCCAAAGTCCCCAAGGCCATCCCAATAGCATAGAACGCCCAGGACAAACAAGGGCTGCCTGAAAGCAGCTGACCATCCATCTCCACTCAAACTGTAGATGGATGTCCCCAGAGAAGGAGATTGAACGGGACAGGGCCCTAGGCCCTAATGGGGTCCATTGTTTTGGTTTCCTGCTATCTCTCATCAGAGGCCTGGTTTCTAATATCAGCATGTGGGGCTTTCCTGAGGCACCAATCAGATCAAATCTAGTCTCTACATGGGAAACTTGCCTTTTGGAGATGACGCAAAACCTCTGGTTAGGAGAAGCATTCAGGGTCCGTGTGCCACCGCCCCGTGCCAAGGTCTCCATGCACACAAACCCACATTAGGACCCATCCGCAGGAGAGTCCATTTCAACTCAGCCCCCTCCGTTGCTCCCCTAGAGCTAGCATATGAAAACTGTCTATTAACTAGGAGACAGTTAGAATCGAGGCAGTCTGCCCAGGGTTCCATCCTTCGATCCCTGCTTTGCTGTCGTTCCGTATGAAACATCCTGGAGCGATCCAACAGATCTCAATTATTGATCAGAAAAAATCCTTGTGGCTTGGAGCATATCCCAACTCCCCTCCTGGGTAAACCTCCATGGCCTCGAGATGCTGCCCCCTTCAAGAAAGGGCCATAATGGACAGAAACTCCAACCTGAGCCTAGGTCTGAACCTCTCACTGACTTCAGATGCACGAAGTCCCGATTCAGATCTGCAGAGAGTGACTGCCGTGCCCTCGTCCCGAAACCTACGCCTAACTTGTGTTCTTATTCTTCCGTCCTCACACTCCTTGCCCAAAGGGCATCCAGTTTGGGAATTCCGGAGCCACAAAGCAGTACTCTGCCTGCCCTCCAGAAGAAAAACGTTGCCCTTGGGGCTACCCAGAAACGCTAAATGAGGATCAAGCTGCACGGCACTCGACTCTCCCCCAATTATACAATATACCCTGAAAACTAATGCCTGGTCTGACGCAGCCTTAGGCCTGAACCTCCCGACCAACACTCAGCGAGCTGGCTCCACACTGAGCACGTCGGACCTGACGTGGCCTTAAGTCGTCATCTCTTCCCAAGCTCGGTTTTCAGACTACACAACCTAGACCTTAACTCCAATCACGGCCCAGTGGTGAAAGAGATGAAAAAATCAGAACTACTACTTCCCCATGGCAAGAATACATGTGGTTGGCATGGAGCCCAACGTTCAGTGTAGGAGCAACAGTGTGGACCATGATTCCCGCCCATGCTTGTGCGCCTAGAAGGCATAAACACACATTGTGACCCTCAGCTTGAGTTCTGTCCTCAAGGAAGGCCTCTCAGTGGCTGGAACTAACCATAGTTCGGTTTGTCCATTCGGCCCTCCTTAGGGCTCTGCTTTGAAATCCCTCTTTTGGTGGGACACCTGAGGTAACCAAACTGAATGGACTCCTTCCATCCCCAAGATGGACCCAAAACAATTGGGTTCGTGCCAAATCCACAGAGAGGGGACTAGTCCATGGCCCATGAGGCCTCCTCGACATTCCATGGCCATTGTTGACACAAAGTCCAGAGACAAAAGCCTGAATAAATGCCTCACACTCACTCTTTCTTCATATCCCGAAGAGTTCTCCTCACGGTCTGTACATCGGGCCTGCCATACTTATGTCCCCAAACATAAGACGAGTTAGTGTTTTCAGACTTCTATTCCCCACACTCCTGGGCCACACACCCTCCAGGCTGGGGCCCCTGGAGCCACACATCAGGTCTGTGCCTGCCCACTCCACTGGAGTTCTGCCCATTCACTTGACCACACGCCTCCAAATTAGGAGAAACCTCCACAGTCCCTGAAGCCATTCCAATTGTGTAGGCCGCCCGGGACAAATAAGGGCGTCTGACAACAGCTGAGCATCTACCTCCACTCATACCGTAGTTGGATGTCACCAGGGTAGTAGATTGAACCTCACAGGTCCCTAGGTCGTAATCGGATCCATTGCTTTGGTTTCCAGGCATCTCTCCTCAGAGGAATGTTTTCAAATACCAGCATGCGGGGGTTTCCGGAGGCAAAACTTGTCTCGACATGGGAAAATAGCAGGCTGGAACTGTGTCAAAACTTCCGGTTAGGAGAATCCTTCAGGGCCCGGTGCCACCACCCCTTTCCAAGGTCTCCATGGACACAAACCCACGTTTGGATCCATCCGCAGGAGAGTCCATTTCAACTCTGGCTTCTCGGTTGCTCCCCCAGAGCCAGCAGATAGAACCTGTCTTGTCGCTAGGAGACAATTGAGATGCGAGGCGGGTTGCCCAGGGCTCCAACCTTAGAACCCTGCAATGGCGTCGTTCCATATGGAACGTCCTGGACCCATCCAACAGGTCTCAAATGTCCTGCAGAAGGAATCCTTGCGTTTTGGACCATCTCATAACTCCCAGCGTGGGAAAACCGTGATGGCTTTCTGAATCCCCCACCCCCTTTCTGAAGGGGAAATCATGGACAGGAACTCCAACCTGAGCCAACGACTGATCCTCGCCCTGAATTCAGATGCACGACATCTCGATTCAGCTCTGCAGAGTGTGCCGGCCTTGCCCTCGCCCTTAAACCTATGTGAAACTTCTGTTTTCCAATGTCCGTCCTCACACTCCTGGCCCCCAAGACCTCACGTTTGGCAATTCTGGACCCACAAGGCAGCACTCTGCCTGCCCTCCAGAAAAAAAAAAAAAAAAAAAAATGTTGCCCTATGGAGCTTCCCAGACACCGCAAATGAGCATAGACCTACACGGCACCCTTCCGTACACAAATTATATCGACAAATCTGGACAATAATACATTGTCTGACACAGCCTGAGCCCGGACTTCCTGACCAACACCCAGACAGCTGACCGCACACTGGGCACAACAGACCCGCCATGGCCTTAGCTCGTCATCTATTCCCAACCTAGCTTCTCAGGCTTCAGAACATAGACTTTAACTCCACACCCCGCCAAGGGGTGAATGTGATGCAGAAATCAGAACTCCTCCTTCCCTATGGCAAGAAACCTTGTGGTTGGCATGTTGTCCCACGTTCAGTGTAGGAGAAACCAGCGTTCACCATGAGGCCCCGCCCATGCTTGAGTACGAAGAGGGCACAAACACGCATTGTGACCCTCAGCGGGAGTCCTGTCCTCTAGTAAGTCCTCTCAGTGGCTGGACCATTAGACGTCATAATGGGCTTGCCATGCCCCTAGGCCCCAAGTTTTAACCAGCTTTCTGATTGTCCAGTCGCCCCTCCCCAGGGCTCTGCTCTGGAAACTCTCTTTTGGTGGGACACCTGAGTTAAAAACAAAACAAAACCGACTCCTCCCATCTCAAAGAATAACCCCAAACTCTTGGGATCGGGCCAAATGCCCAGAGAGGAAGACTCGTCCATGGCCCAGGAGGCCACCTGGACATTCCACGGCCATCAGTGACACAATATCCAGAGACAAAATCTTGAGCAAGCTTCTCACACTCGCCCCCTTGTTCTTATCCTGAAGAGTTCTCCTCACGGTCTGTAGATCAGTACTGCAATACCTACGACCCGAAACCTAAGCCGAGTTTGTGATTTTAGACAACTGTCCCCACAGCCCTGGCCCACAAAACCTACAGGCACAGGTTCTTGGAGCCAAACCTGAGGACTGTACCTGGGAATTCTGCCCATTCCATTGGCCACAAACCTAGAAATAGGATGATAAACGTCCAAAGTGCCCGGGGCCATCCAATTGTGTTGACTGTCCAGGAAAACCAACGGCGGTCTGACACCAGTTGCGCATCTACATGCACCTAGACCTGTGGACAGATGTCCCCAGAGGTAAATTGGAATGAGCAGGCCCCTAGATCCTAATCGGATCCATTGCTTTGTTGTCCAGGCATCTCTCCTCAGAGGCCTGGATTCCAATAGCAGCATATGGCTGTTTCTTGAGGCACCCATCAGAACAAATCTCGTCTCCACGTGGGAATCTTGCACGTTGGAGCTGTGTCAAAGCCTCTGGTTAGGAGAACCCTTCAGGGACCCTGTGCCACTGCCTCATTCCAAGGTCTCCATGGACACAAGCCCACATTAGGACCCATCCACAAGAGAGTCCATTTCAACTCAACCCTGTCAGTTTCTCCCCCAGATCCAGCAGATCTAACCTGTCTTGTCACTAGAACACAAGAGGAAGGAGAGTCGGGCTTCCCAGCCATCCATCCTTAGAACACTACTTGGAATCGATCCGTATGGGAAGTCCTGGAGCCAACCAACAGGTCTCAATCGTCCTGCAGAAGAATCTTTACGGTTTGGAGAATCTCACAACTCCCATCTTTGGAAAAATTCCATGGCTTCGTGATCCACCACCTCTTCATGAAGAGGGCCATAAGGGACAGCAACTCCAACCTGAGCGTTCGTCAGATCCTCACCTGATTTCAGATGCACGAGATCTCGATTCAGCTCTGCAGAGCGTACCTGCCATGCGCTCGCCCAGAAACCTAAGGTTGCTGGTGTTCTCAGACTTCTGTCCTCAACTCCTGGCCCACAAGCCCTCCAGTTTGGCAATTCCAGAACTACAATGCAGCCCTCTGCCTGCCCTCCAGAAGAAAAAACATTGCCCTCTGGGGCTAACCAGAAACCCCCAATGAGGATCAACCTTTTTGCCACTTGACTGTACCCCAATTCTACAGGATGCCCTGGGCACTCATGCCCTTTCTGTCACAGCCTGAGCCTGGACCTCCCGACCCACACCCAGCCAGCTGGACTCACACTGAACACATCGGACCTGCCAAAGCCTTAGGTCGTCATCTCTTCCCAACTTCGGTTTTCAGGCTTCAGAACCTAGACGTTTTCTCCAATCACTGCCCAGGGTTGAACATGAGGCAGAAATCAGAAATCCTTCCCCATGGCAAGAAATCTTGGGGTTGGCGTTCTGCGTAGTTGTTAGCAGTGTGGCCCTTTGACCCCGCCATGCTTGAGGGCCGCGTTGGTCACAAATACGCATTGTGACCCTCAGCGAGAGCCCAGTCCCCAAGTAAGGTCTCTCAGTGGCTGGACCAAGAGACGCCATATTGGGCTTGCCATTCCCCTAGGCCCCAATTTTTAACCATTATTCGTGTTGTCCATTCGCCCGTCCCCAGTGCTCTGCTTTAGAATGAGGGAACCAAACTGAAAGGACTCCTCCCATCCCACAGATTGACCCCCAAATTGGGATCGGGCCGAATCCACAGAGAGGAAGACTCATCCATGGCCCATGAGGCCTCCCTGTCATTCCACGCCCATCATTGACGCAAAATCCAGAGACAAAAGCCTGAATAAACGCCTCACACTCGCTCTTTCTTCATATCCCAAAGAGTTCCCCTCACGATCTGTAGATCGGGACTGCCATACCTACGTCCCCAAAACAAGCCGAGTGTGTGTTTCCAGACTTCTATCCCCACCTTCCTGGCTTCCATACCCTCCAGCCTGGGGACGCTGGAGCCACACGTCAGGTCTGTGCCTCTCAACTCCACGGGAATTCTGCCCCTTCCATTGACCACAATCATACAAACTAGGAGAAACCTCCAAAGTCCCCAAGGCCATCCCAAAAGCATAGAACGCCCAGGACAAACAAGGGCTGCCTGAAACCAGCTGACCATCCATCTCCACTCAAACTGTAGATGGATGTCCCCAGAGAAGGAGATTGAACGGGACAGGGCCCTAGGCCCTAATGGGGTCCATTGTTTTGGTTTCCTGCTATCTCTCATCAGAGGCCTGGTTTCTAATATCAGCATGTGGGGCTTTCCTGAGGCACCAATCAGATCAAATCTAGTCTCTACATGGGAAACTTGTCTTTTGGAGATGACGCAAAACCTCTGGTTAGGAGAAGCATTCAGGGTGCGTGTGCCACCGCCCCGTGCCAAGGTCTCCATGCACACAAACCCACATTAGGACCCATCCGCAGGAGAGTCCATTTCAACTCAGCCCCCTCCGTTGCTCACCTAGAGCTAGCATATGAAAACTGTCTATTAACTAGGAGACAGTTAGAATCCTGGCAGTCTGCCCAGAGTTCCATCCTTCGATCCCTGCTTTGCTGTCGTTCCGTATGAAACATCCTGGAGCGATCCAGCAGATCTCAATTGTTGATCAGAAAAAATCCTTGTGGCTTGGAGCATATCCCAACTCCCCTCCTGGGTAAACCTCCATGGCCTCGAGATGCTGCCCCCTTCAAGAAAGGGCCATAATGGACAGAAACTCCAACCTGAGCCTAGGTCTGAACCTCTCACTGACTTCAGATGCACGAAGTCCCGATTCAGATCTGCAGAGAGTGACTGCCGTGCCCTCGTCCCGAAACCTACGCCTAACTTGTGTTCTTATTCTTCCGTCCTCACACTCCTTGCCCAAAGGGCATCCAGTTTGGGAATTCCGGAGCCACAAAGCAGTACTCTGCCTGCCCTCCAGAAGAAAAACGTTGCCCTTGGGGCTACCCAGAAACGCTAAATGAGGATCAAGCTGCACGGCACTCGACTCTCCCCCAATTATACAATATACCCTGAAAACTAATGCCTGGTCTGACGCAGCCTTAGGCCTGAACCTCCCGACCAACACTCAGCGAGCTGGCTCCACACTGAGCACGTCGGACCTGACGTGGCCTTAAGTCGTCATCTCTTCCCAAGCTCGGTTTTCAGACTACACAACCTAGACCTTAACTCCAATCACGGCCCAGTGGTGAAAGAGATGAAAAAATCAGAACTACTACTTCCCCATGGCAAGAATACATGTGGTTGGCATGGAGCCCAACGTTCAGTGTAGGAGCAACAGTGTGGACCATGATTCCCGCCCATGCTTGTGCGCCTAGAAGGCATAAACACACATTGTGACCCTCAGCTTGAGTTCTGTCCTCAAGGAAGGCCTCTCAGTGGCTGGAACTAACCATAGTTCGGTTTGTCCATTCGGCCCTCCTTAGGGCTCTGCTTTGAAATCCCTCTTTTGGTGGGACACCTGAGGTAACCAAACTGAATGGACTCCTTCCATCCCCAAGATGGACCCAAAACAATTGGGTTCGTGCCAAATCCACAGAGAGGAAGACTAGTCCATGGCCCATGAGGCCTCCTCGACATTCCATGGCCATTGTTGACACAAAGTCCAGAGACAAAAGCCTGAATAAATGCCTCACACTCACTCTTTCTTCATATCCCGAAGAGTTCTCCTCACGGTCTGTACATCGGGCCTGCCATACTTATGTCCCCAAACGTAAGCCGAGTTAGTGTTTTCAGACTTCTATTCCCCACACTCCTGGGCCACACACCCTCCAGGCTGGGGCCCCTGGAGCCACACATCAGGTCTGTGCCTGCCCACTCCACTGGAGTTCTGCCCATTCACTTGACCACACGCCTCCAAATTAGGAGAAACCTCCACAGTCCCTGAAGCCATTCCAATTGTGTAGGCCGCCCGGGACAAACAAGGGCGTCTGACAACAGCTGAGCATCTACCTCCACTCATACCGTAGTTGGATGTCACCAGGGTAGTAGATTGAACCTCACAGGTCCCTAGGTCGTAATCGGATCCATTGCTTTGGTTTCCAGGCATCTCTCCTCAGAGGAATGTTTTCAAATACCAGCATGCGGGGGTTTCCGGAGGCAAAACTTGTCTCGACATGGGAAAATAGCAGGCTGGAACTGTGTCAAAACTTCCGGTTAGGAGAATCCTTCAGGGCCCGGTGCCACCACCCCTTTCCAAGGTCTCCATGGACACAAACCCACGTTAGGATCCATCCGCAGGAGAGTCCATTTCAACTCTGGCTTCTCGGTTGCTCCCCCAGAGCCAGCAGATACAACCTGTCTTGTCGCTAGGAGACAATTGAGATGCGAGGCGGGTTGCCCAGGGCTCCAACCTTAGAACCCTGCAATGGCGTCGTTCCATATGGAACGTCCTGGACCCATCCAACAGGTCTCAAATGTCCTGCAGAAGGAATCCTTGCGTTTTGGACCATCTCATAACTCCCAGCGTGGGAAAACCGTGATGGCTTTCTGAATCCCCCAACCCTTTCTGAAGGGGAAATCATGGACAGGAACTCCAACCTGAGCCAACGACTGATCCTCGCCCTGAATTCAGATGCACGACATCTCGATTCAGCTCTGCAGAGTGTGCCGGCCTTGCCCTCGCCCTTAAACCTATGTGAAACTTCTGTTTTCCAATGTCCGTCCTCACACTCCTGGCCCCCAAGACCTCACGTTTGGCAATTCTGGACCCACAAGGCAGCACTCTGCCTGCCCTCCAGAAAAAAAAAAAAAAAAAAAATGTTGCCCTATGGAGCTTCCCAGACACCGCAAATGAGGATAGACCTACACGGCACCCTTCCGTACACAAATTATATCGACAAATTTGGACACTAATCCATTGTCTGACACAGCCTGAGCCCGGACTTCCTGTCCAACACCCAGACAGCTGACCGCACACTGGGCACAACAGACCCGCCATGGCCTTAGCTCGTCATCTATTCCCAACCTAGCTTCTCAGGCTTCAGAACATAGACTTTAACTCCACACCCCGCCAAGGGGTGAATGTGATGCAGAAATCAGAACTCCTCCTTCCCTATGGCAAGAAACCTTGTGGTTGGCATGTTGTCCCACGTTCAGTGTAGGAGAAACCAGCGTTCACCATGAGGCCCCGCCCATGCTTGAGTACGAAGAGGGCACAAACACGCATTGTGACCCTCAGCGGGAGTCCTGTCCTCTAGTAAGTCCTCTCAGTGGCTGGACCATTAGACGTCATAATGGGCTTGCCATGCCCCTAGGCCCCAAGTTTTAACCAGCTTTCTGATTGTCCAGTCGCCCCTCCCCAGGGCTCTGCTCTGGAAACTCTCTTTTGGTGGGACACCTGAGTTAAAAACAAAACAAAACCGACTCCTCCCATCTCAAAGAATAACCCCAAACTCTTGGGATCGGGCCAAATGCCCAGAGAGGAAGACTCGTCCATGGCCCAGGAGGCCACCTGGACATTCCACGGCCATCAGTGACACAATATCCAGAGACAAAATCTTGAGCAAGCTTCTCACACTCGCCCCCTTGTTCTTATCCTGAAGAGTTCTCCTCACGGTCTGTAGATCAGTACTGCAATACCTACGACCCGAAACCTAAGCCGAGTTTGTGATTTCAGACAACTGTCCCCAAAGGCCTGGCCCACAAAACCTACAGGCACAGGTTCTTGGAGCCAAACCTGAGGACTGTACCTGGGAATTCTGCCCATTCCATTGGCCACAAACCTAGAAATAGGATGATAAACGTCCAAAGTGCCCGGGGCCATCCCAATAGTGTTGACTGTCCAGGAAAACCAACGGCGGTCTGACACCAGTTGCGCATCTACATGCACCTAGACCTGTGGACAGATGTCCCCAGAGGTAAATTGGAATGAGCAGGCCCCTAGATCCTAATCGGATCCATTGCTTTGTTGTCCAGGCATCTCTCCTCAGAGGCCTGGATTCCAATAGCAGCATATGGCTGTTTCTTGAGGCACCCATCAGAACAAATCTCGTCTCCACGTGGGAATCTTGCACGTTGGAGCTGTGTCAAAGCCTCTGGTTAGGAGAACCCTTCAGGGACCCTGTGCCACTGCCTCATTCCAAGGTCTCCATGGACACAAGCCCACATTAGGACCCATCCACAAGAGAGTCCATTTCAACTCAACCCTGTCAGTTTCTCCCCCAGATCCAGCAGATCTAACCTGTCTTGTCACTAGAACACAAGAGGAAGGAGAGTCGGGCTTCCCAGCCATCCATCCTTAGAACACTACTCGGAATCGATCCGTATGGGAAGTCCTGGAGCCAACCAACAGGTCTCAATCGTCCTGCAGAAGAATCTTTACGGTTTGGAGAATCTCACAACTCCCATCTTTGGAAAAATTCCATGGCTTCGTGATCCACCACCTCTTCATGAAGAGGGCCATAAGGGACAGCAACTCCAACCTGAGCGTTTGTCAGATCCTCACCTGATTTCAGATGCACGAGATCTCGATTCAGCTCTGCAGAGCGTACCTGCCATGCGCTCGCCCAGAAACCTAAGGTTGCTGGTGTTCTCAGACTTCTGTCCTCAACTCCTGGCCCACAAGCCCTCCAGTTTGGCAATTCCAGAACTACAATGCAGCCCTCTGCCTGCCCTCCAGAAGAAAAAACATTGCCCTCTGGGGCTAACCAGAAACCCCCAATGAGGATCAACCTTTTCGCCACTTGACTGTACCCCAATTCTACAGGATGCCCTGGGCACTCATGCCCTTTCTGTCACAGCCTGAGCCTGGACCTCCCGACCCACACCCAGCCAGCTGGACTCACACTGAACACATCGGACCTGCCAAAGCCTTAGGTCGTCATCTCTTCCCAACTTCGGTTTTCAGGCTTCAGAACCTAGACGTTTTCTCCAATCACTGCCCAGGGTTGAACATGAGGCAGAAATCAGAAATCCTTCCCCATGGCAAGAAATCTTGGGGTTGGCGTTCTGCGTAGTTGTTAGCAGTGTGGCCCTTTGACCCCGCCATGCTTGAGGGCCGCGTTGGTCACAAATACGCATTGTGACCCTCAGCGAGAGCCCAGTCCCCAAGTAAGGTCTCTCAGTGGCTGGACCAAGAGACGCCATATTGGGCTTGCCATTCCCCTAGGCCCCAATTTTTAACCATTATTCGTGTTGTCCATTCGCCCGTCCCCAGTGCTCTGCTTTAGAATGAGGGAACCAAACTGAAAGGACTCCTCCCATCCCACAGATTGACCCCCAAATTGGGATCGGGCCGAATCCACAGAGAGGAAGACTCATCCATGGCCCATGAGGCCTCCCTGTCATTCCACGCCCATCATTGACGCAAAATCCAGAGACAAAAGCCTGAATAAACGCCTCACACTCGCTCTTTCTTCATATCCCAAAGAGTTCCCCTCACGATCTGTAGATCGGGACTGCCATACCTACGTCCCCAAAACAAGCCGAGTGTGTGTTTCCAGACTTCTATCCCCACCTTCCTGGCTTCCATACCCTCCAGCCTGGGGACCCTGGAGCCACACATCAGGTCTGTGCCTCTCAACTCCACGGGAATTCTGCCCCTTCCATTGACCACAATCATACAAACTAGGAGAAACCTCCAAAGTCCCCAAGGCCATCCCAATAGCATAGAACGCCCAGGACAAACAAGGGCTGCCTGAAAGCAGCTGACCATCCATCTCCACTCAAACTGTAGATGGATGTCCCCAGAGAAGGAGATTGAACGGGACAGGGCCCTAGGCCCTAATGGGGTCCATTGTTTTGGTTTCCTGCTATCTCTCATCAGAGGCCTGGTTTCTAATATCAGCATGTGGGGCTTTCCTGAGGCACCAATCAGATCAAATCTAGTCTCTACATGGGAAACTTGCCTTTTGGAGATGACGCAAAACCTCTGGTTAGGAGAAGCATTCAGGGTCCGTGTGCCACCGCCCCGTGCCAAGGTCTCCATGCACACAAACCCACATTAGGACCCATCCGCAGGAGAGTCCATTTCAACTCAGCCCCCTCCGTTGCTCCCCTAGAGCTAGCATATGAAAACTGTCTATTAACTAGGAGACAGTTAGAATCGAGGCAGTCTGCCCAGGGTTCCATCCTTCGATCCCTGCTTTGCTGTCGTTCCGTATGAAACATCCTGGAGCGATCCAACAGATCTCAATTATTGATCAGAAAAAATCCTTGTGGCTTGGAGCATATCCCAACTCCCCTCCTGGGTAAACCTCCATGGCCTCGAGATGCTGCCCCCTTCAAGAAAGGGCCATAATGGACAGAAACTCCAACCTGAGCCTAGGTCTGAACCTCTCACTGACTTCAGATGCACGAAGTCCCGATTCAGATCTGCAGAGAGTGACTGCCGTGCCCTCGTCCCGAAACCTACGCCTAACTTGTGTTCTTATTCTTCCGTCCTCACACTCCTTGCCCAAAGGGCATCCAGTTTGGGAATTCCGGAGCCACAAAGCAGTACTCTGCCTGCCCTCCAGAAGAAAAACGTTGCCCTTGGGGCTACCCAGAAACGCTAAATGAGGATCAAGCTGCACGGCACTCGACTCTCCCCCAATTATACAATATACCCTGAAAACTAATGCCTGGTCTGACGCAGCCTTAGGCCTGAACCTCCCGACCAACACTCAGCGAGCTGGCTCCACACTGAGCACGTCGGACCTGACGTGGCCTTAAGTCGTCATCTCTTCCCAAGCTCGGTTTTCAGACTACACAACCTAGACCTTAACTCCAATCACGGCCCAGTGGTGAAAGAGATGAAAAAATCAGAACTACTACTTCCCCATGGCAAGAATACATGTGGTTGGCATGGAGCCCAACGTTCAGTGTAGGAGCAACAGTGTGGACCATGATTCCCGCCCATGCTTGTGCGCCTAGAAGGCATAAACACACATTGTGACCCTCAGCTTGAGTTCTGTCCTCAAGGAAGGCCTCTCAGTGGCTGGAACTAACCATAGTTCGGTTTGTCCATTCGGCCCTCCTTAGGGCTCTGCTTTGAAATCCCTCTTTTGGTGGGACACCTGAGGTAACCAAACTGAATGGACTCCTTCCATCCCCAAGATGGACCCAAAACAATTGGGTTCGTGCCAAATCCACAGAGAGGAAGACTAGTCCATGGCCCATGAGGCCTCCTCGACATTCCATGGCCATTGTTGACACAAAGTCCAGAGACAAAAGCCTGAATAAATGCCTCACACTCACTCTTTCTTCATATCCCGAAGAGTTCTCCTCACGGTCTGTACATCGGGCCTGCCATACTTATGTCCCCAAACATAAGACGAGTTAGTGTTTTCAGACTTCTATTCCCCACACTCCTGGGCCACACACCCTCCAGGCTGGGGCCCCTGGAGCCACACATCAGGTCTGTGCCTGCCCACTCCACTGGAGTTCTGCCCATTCACTTGACCACACGCCTCCAAATTAGGAGAAACCTCCACAGTCCCTGAAGCCATTCCAATTGTGTAGGCCGCCCGGGACAAACAAGGGCGTCTGACAACAGCTGAGCATCTACCTCCACTCATACCGTAGTTGGATGTCACCAGGGTAGTAGATTGAACCTCACAGGTCCCTAGGTCGTAATCGGATCCATTGCTTTGGTTTCCAGGCATCTCTCCTCAGAGGAATGTTTTCAAATACCAGCATGCGGGGGTTTCCGGAGGCAAAACTTGTCTCGACATGGGAAAATAGCAGGCTGGAACTGTGTCAAAACTTCCGGTTAGGAGAATCCTTCAGGGCCCGGTGCCACCACCCCTTTCCAAGGTCTCCATGGACACAAACCCACGTTTGGATCCATCCGCAGGAGAGTCCATTTCAACTCTGGCTTCTCGGTTGCTCCCCCAGAGCCAGCAGATAGAACCTGTCTTGTCGCTAGGAGACAATTGAGATGCGAGGCGGGTTGCCCAGGGCTCCAACCTTAGAACCCTGCAATGGCGTCGTTCCATATGGAACGTCCTGGACCCATCCAACAGGTCTCAAATGTCCTGCAGAAGGAATCCTTGCGTTTTGGACCATCTCATAACTCCCAGCGTGGGAAAACCGTGATGGCTTTCTGAATCCCCCACCCCCTTTCTGAAGGGGAAATCATGGACAGGAACTCCAACCTGAGCCAACGACTGATCCTCGCCCTGAATTCAGATGCACGACATCTCGATTCAGCTCTGCAGAGTGTGCCGGCCTTGCCCTCGCCCTTAAACCTATGTGAAACTTCTGTTTTCCAATGTCCGTCCTCACACTCCTGGCCCCCAAGACCTCACGTTTGGCAATTCTGGACCCACAAGGCAGCACTCTGCCTGCCCTCCAGAAAAAAAAAAAAAAAAAAAAATGTTGCCCTATGGAGCTTCCCAGACACCGCAAATGAGCATAGACCTACACGGCACCCTTCCGTACACAAATTATATCGACAAATCTGGACAATAATACATTGTCTGACACAGCCTGAGCCCGGACTTCCTGACCAACACCCAGACAGCTGACCGCACACTGGGCACAACAGACCCGCCATGGCCTTAGCTCGTCATCTATTCCCAACCTAGCTTCTCAGGCTTCAGAACATAGACTTTAACTCCACACCCCGCCAAGGGGTGAATGTGATGCAGAAATCAGAACTCCTCCTTCCCTATGGCAAGAAACCTTGTGGTTGGCATGTTGTCCCACGTTCAGTGTAGGAGAAACCAGCGTTCACCATGAGGCCCCGCCCATGCTTGAGTACGAAGAGGGCACAAACACGCATTGTGACCCTCAGCGGGAGTCCTGTCCTCTAGTAAGTCCTCTCAGTGGCTGGACCATTAGACGTCATAATGGGCTTGCCATGCCCCTAGGCCCCAAGTTTTAACCAGCTTTCTGATTGTCCAGTCGCCCCTCCCCAGGGCTCTGCTCTGGAAACTCTCTTTTGGTGGGACACCTGAGTTAAAAACAAAACAAAACCGACTCCTCCCATCTCAAAGAATAACCCCAAACTCTTGGGATCGGGCCAAATGCCCAGAGAGGAAGACTCGTCCATGGCCCAGGAGGCCACCTGGACATTCCACGGCCATCAGTGACACAATATCCAGAGACAAAATCTTGAGCAAGCTTCTCACACTCGCCCCCTTGTTCTTATCCTGAAGAGTTCTCCTCACGGTCTGTAGATCAGTACTGCAATACCTACGACCCGAAACCTAAGCCGAGTTTGTGATTTTAGACAACTGTCCCCACAGCCCTGGCCCACAAAACCTACAGGCACAGGTTCTTGGAGCCAAACCTGAGGACTGTACCTGGGAATTCTGCCCATTCCATTGGCCACAAACCTAGAAATAGGATGATAAACGTCCAAAGTGCCCGGGGCCATCCAATTGTGTTGACTGTCCAGGAAAACCAACGGCGGTCTGACACCAGTTGCGCATCTACATGCACCTAGACCTGTGGACAGATGTCCCCAGAGGTAAATTGGAATGAGCAGGCCCCTAGATCCTAATCGGATCCATTGCTTTGTTGTCCAGGCATCTCTCCTCAGAGGCCTGGATTCCAATAGCAGCATATGGCTGTTTCTTGAGGCACCCATCAGAACAAATCTCGTCTCCACGTGGGAATCTTGCACGTTGGAGCTGTGTCAAAGCCTCTGGTTAGGAGAACCCTTCAGGGACCCTGTGCCACTGCCTCATTCCAAGGTCTCCATGGACACAAGCCCACATTAGGACCCATCCACAAGAGAGTCCATTTCAACTCAACCCTGTCAGTTTCTCCCCCAGATCCAGCAGATCTAACCTGTCTTGTCACTAGAACACAAGAGGAAGGAGAGTCGGGCTTCCCAGCCATCCATCCTTAGAACACTACTTGGAATCGATCCGTATGGGAAGTCCTGGAGCCAACCAACAGGTCTCAATCGTCCTGCAGAAGAATCTTTACGGTTTGGAGAATCTCACAACTCCCATCTTTGGAAAAATTCCATGGCTTCGTGATCCACCACCTCTTCATGAAGAGGGCCATAAGGGACAGCAACTCCAACCTGAGCGTTCGTCAGATCCTCACCTGATTTCAGATGCACGAGATCTCGATTCAGCTCTGCAGAGCGTACCTGCCATGCGCTCGCCCAGAAACCTAAGGTTGCTGGTGTTCTCAGACTTCTGTCCTCAACTCCTGGCCCACAAGCCCTCCAGTTTGGCAATTCCAGAACTACAATGCAGCCCTCTGCCTGCCCTCCAGAAGAAAAAACATTGCCCTCTGGGGCTAACCAGAAACCCCCAATGAGGATCAACCTTTTTGCCACTTGACTGTACCCCAATTCTACAGGATGCCCTGGGCACTCATGCCCTTTCTGTCACAGCCTGAGCCTGGACCTCCCGACCCACACCCAGCCAGCTGGACTCACACTGAACACATCGGACCTGCCAAAGCCTTAGGTCGTCATCTCTTCCCAACTTCGGTTTTCAGGCTTCAGAACCTAGACGTTTTCTCCAATCACTGCCCAGGGTTGAACATGAGGCAGAAATCAGAAATCCTTCCCCATGGCAAGAAATCTTGGGGTTGGCGTTCTGCGTAGTTGTTAGCAGTGTGGCCCTTTGACCCCGCCATGCTTGAGGGCCGCGTTGGTCACAAATACGCATTGTGACCCTCAGCGAGAGCCCAGTCCCCAAGTAAGGTCTCTCAGTGGCTGGACCAAGAGACGCCATATTGGGCTTGCCATTCCCCTAGGCCCCAATTTTTAACCATTATTCGTGTTGTCCATTCGCCCGTCCCCAGTGCTCTGCTTTAGAATGAGGGAACCAAACTGAAAGGACTCCTCCCATCCCACAGATTGACCCCCAAATTGGGATCGGGCCGAATCCACAGAGAGGAAGACTCATCCATGGCCCATGAGGCCTCCCTGTCATTCCACGCCCATCATTGACGCAAAATCCAGAGACAAAAGCCTGAATAAACGCCTCACACTCGCTCTTTCTTCATATCCCAAAGAGTTCCCCTCACGATCTGTAGATCGGGACTGCCATACCTACGTCCCCAAAACAAGCCGAGTGTGTGTTTCCAGACTTCTATCCCCACCTTCCTGGCTTCCATACCCTCCAGCCTGGGGACGCTGGAGCCACACGTCAGGTCTGTGCCTCTCAACTCCACGGGAATTCTGCCCCTTCCATTGACCACAATCATACAAACTAGGAGAAACCTCCAAAGTCCCCAAGGCCATCCCAAAAGCATAGAACGCCCAGGACAAACAAGGGCTGCCTGAAACCAGCTGACCATCCATCTCCACTCAAACTGTAGATGGATGTCCCCAGAGAAGGAGATTGAACGGGACAGGGCCCTAGGCCCTAATGGGGTCCATTGTTTTGGTTTCCTGCTATCTCTCATCAGAGGCCTGGTTTCTAATATCAGCATGTGGGGCTTTCCTGAGGCACCAATCAGATCAAATCTAGTCTCTACATGGGAAACTTGTCTTTTGGAGATGACGCAAAACCTCTGGTTAGGAGAAGCATTCAGGGTGCGTGTGCCACCGCCCCGTGCCAAGGTCTCCATGCACACAAACCCACATTAGGACCCATCCGCAGGAGAGTCCATTTCAACTCAGCCCCCTCCGTTGCTCACCTAGAGCTAGCATATGAAAACTGTCTATTAACTAGGAGACAGTTAGAATCCTGGCAGTCTGCCCAGAGTTCCATCCTTCGATCCCTGCTTTGCTGTCGTTCCGTATGAAACATCCTGGAGCGATCCAGCAGATCTCAATTGTTGATCAGAAAAAATCCTTGTGGCTTGGAGCATATCCCAACTCCCCTCCTGGGTAAACCTCCATGGCCTCGAGATGCTGCCCCCTTCAAGAAAGGGCCATAATGGACAGAAACTCCAACCTGAGCCTAGGTCTGAACCTCTCACTGACTTCAGATGCACGAAGTCCCGATTCAGATCTGCAGAGAGTGACTGCCGTGCCCTCGTCCCGAAACCTACGCCTAACTTGTGTTCTTATTCTTCCGTCCTCACACTCCTTGCCCAAAGGGCATCCAGTTTGGGAATTCCGGAGCCACAAAGCAGTACTCTGCCTGCCCTCCAGAAGAAAAACGTTGCCCTTGGGGCTACCCAGAAACGCTAAATGAGGATCAAGCTGCACGGCACTCGACTCTCCCCCAATTATACAATATACCCTGAAAACTAATGCCTGGTCTGACGCAGCCTTAGGCCTGAACCTCCCGACCAACACTCAGCGAGCTGGCTCCACACTGAGCACGTCGGACCTGACGTGGCCTTAAGTCGTCATCTCTTCCCAAGCTCGGTTTTCAGACTACACAACCTAGACCTTAACTCCAATCACGGCCCAGTGGTGAAAGAGATGAAAAAATCAGAACTACTACTTCCCCATGGCAAGAATACATGTGGTTGGCATGGAGCCCAACGTTCAGTGTAGGAGCAACAGTGTGGACCATGATTCCCGCCCATGCTTGTGCGCCTAGAAGGCATAAACACACATTGTGACCCTCAGCTTGAGTTCTGTCCTCAAGGAAGGCCTCTCAGTGGCTGGAACTAACCATAGTTCGGTTTGTCCATTCGGCCCTCCTTAGGGCTCTGCTTTGAAATCCCTCTTTTGGTGGGACACCTGAGGTAACCAAACTGAATGGACTCCTTCCATCCCCAAGATGGACCCAAAACAATTGGGTTCGTGCCAAATCCACAGAGAGGAAGACTAGTCCATGGCCCATGAGGCCTCCTCGACATTCCATGGCCATTGTTGACACAAAGTCCAGAGACAAAAGCCTGAATAAATGCCTCACACTCACTCTTTCTTCATATCCCGAAGAGTTCTCCTCACGGTCTGTACATCGGGCCTGCCATACTTATGTCCCCAAACGTAAGCCGAGTTAGTGTTTTCAGACTTCTATTCCCCACACTCCTGGGCCACACACCCTCCAGGCTGGGGCCCCTGGAGCCACACATCAGGTCTGTGCCTGCCCACTCCACTGGAGTTCTGCCCATTCACTTGACCACACGCCTCCAAATTAGGAGAAACCTCCACAGTCCCTGAAGCCATTCCAATTGTGTAGGCCGCCCGGGACAAACAAGGGCGTCTGACAACAGCTGAGCATCTACCTCCACTCATACCGTAGTTGGATGTCACCAGGGTAGTAGATTGAACCTCACAGGTCCCTAGGTCGTAATCGGATCCATTGCTTTGGTTTCCAGGCATCTCTCCTCAGAGGAATGTTTTCAAATACCAGCATGCGGGGGTTTCCGGAGGCAAAACTTGTCTCGACATGGGAAAATAGCAGGCTGGAACTGTGTCAAAACTTCCGGTTAGGAGAATCCTTCAGGGCCCGGTGCCACCACCCCTTTCCAAGGTCTCCATGGACACAAACCCACGTTAGGATCCATCCGCAGGAGAGTCCATTTCAACTCTGGCTTCTCGGTTGCTCCCCCAGAGCCAGCAGATACAACCTGTCTTGTCGCTAGGAGACAATTGAGATGCGAGGCGGGTTGCCCAGGGCTCCAACCTTAGAACCCTGCAATGGCGTCGTTCCATATGGAACGTCCTGGACCCATCCAACAGGTCTCAAATGTCCTGCAGAAGGAATCCTTGCGTTTTGGACCATCTCATAACTCCCAGCGTGGGAAAACCGTGATGGCTTTCTGAATCCCCCAACCCTTTCTGAAGGGGAAATCATGGACAGGAACTCCAACCTGAGCCAACGACTGATCCTCGCCCTGAATTCAGATGCACGACATCTCGATTCAGCTCTGCAGAGTGTGCCGGCCTTGCCCTCGCCCTTAAACCTATGTGAAACTTCTGTTTTCCAATGTCCGTCCTCACACTCCTGGCCCCCAAGACCTCACGTTTGGCAATTCTGGACCCACAAGGCAGCACTCTGCCTGCCCTCCAGAAAAAAAAAAAAAAACAAAATGTTGCCCTATGGAGCTTCCCAGACACCGCAAATGAGGATAGACCTACACGGCACCCTTCCGTACACAAATTATATCGACAAATTTGGATACTAATCCATTGTCTGACACAGCCTGAGCCCGGACTTCCTGTCCAACACCCAGACAGCTGACCGCACACTGGGCACAACAGACCCGCCATGGCCTTAGCTCGTCATCTATTCCCAACCTAGCTTCTCAGGCTTCAGAACATAGACTTTAACTCCACACCCCGCCAAGGGGTGAATGTGATGCAGAAATCAGAACTCCTCCTTCCCTATGGCAAGAAACCTTGTGGTTGGCATGTTGTCCCACGTTCAGTGTAGGAGAAACCAGCGTTCACCATGAGGCCCCGCCCATGCTTGAGTACGAAGAGGGCACAAACACGCATTGTGACCCTCAGCGGGAGTCCTGTCCTCTAGTAAGTCCTCTCAGTGGCTGGACCATTAGACGTCATAATGGGCTTGCCATGCCCCTAGGCCCCAAGTTTTAACCAGCTTTCTGATTGTCCAGTCGCCCCTCCCCAGGGCTCTGCTCTGGAAACTCTCTTTTGGTGGGACACCTGAGTTAAAAACAAAACAAAACCGACTCCTCCCATCTCAAAGAATAACCCCAAACTCTTGGGATCGGGCCAAATGCCCAGAGAGGAAGACTCGTCCATGGCCCAGGAGGCCACCCGGACATTCCACGGCCATCAGTGACACAATATCCAGAGACAAAATCTTGAGCAAGCTTCTCACACTCGCCCCCTTGTTCTTATCCTGAAGAGTTCTCCTCAAGGTCTGTAGATCAGTACTGCAATACCTACGACCCGAAACCTAAGCCGAGTTTGTGATTTCAGACAACTGTCCCCAAAGGCCTGGCCCACAAAACCTACAGGCACAGGTTCTTGGAGCCAAACCTGAGGACTGTACCTGGGAATTCTGCCCATTCCATTGGCCACAAACCTAGAAATAGGATGATAAACGTCCAAAGTGCCCGGGGCCATCCCAATAGTGTTGACTGTCCTAGAAAACCAACGGCGGTCTGACACCAGTTGCGCATCTACATGCACGTAGACCTGTGGACAGATGTCCCCAGAGGTAAATTGGAATGAGCAGGACCCTAGATCCTAATCGGATCCATTGCTTTGTTGTCCAGGCTTCTCTCCTCAGAGGCCTGGATTCCAATAGCAGCATATGGCTGTTTCTTGAGGCCCCATCAGAACAAATCTCGTCTCCACGTGGGAATCTTGCACGTTGGAGCTGTGTCAAAGCCTCTGGTTAGGAGAACCCTTCAGGGACCCTGTGCCACTGCCTCATTCCAAGGTCTCCATGGACACAAGCCCACATTAGGACCCATCCACAAGAGAGTCCATTTCAAGGGGTCAGGAAACGCTCGGGAAGCAGGATAACCTGCCGTGGCATTAACAGCAGGCCGGTGGCAAGACAAGTGTCACCTGCTCCATGTGCGGAGCGATGGAACCCCGGCTGCTAAGGAGACATGAGGGGACGACTAAGGCAGAGGAGCGTGAACCACACTGAGGAAGGAGTCTGGGCAGAAGGCAGGCCTATCCTGTGCCTCTGGTCGCAAGGGGAGATCATCTCCTTGGCCACCTGTCCCAAGGGCAGACTTGGGCTTGCCACCAGGTGCTATACCCGGAACGCGCAGGAACAAACCCATGGAGAAACGGGCAGTCAGATGCCGTCTTCCACCAAGATGTGGCAGCGATGTGGGTGGCAGTGCGTGTGCCGGGAAAGGAGTGGAGACAGTCCCCCACAGTTCCCTGTCCCAGTGCCCGGGCGTGTGCAGTGATCCTGTCACCTCCTCTCTCCTGTGGTGAAGACACTGGCCTAGACCCCGAGTCTGCCTGTACGCCAGAGCAAAAGGCAAAGCCTTTCCTACCAGAGGAGATGGTAATAGGCATAGAGTGCCATGCTAAGACATGCACGCTGCTGCAGGGTTGGGACTGTGTCTGCTTAGTTCGGCATAGCAAGGTGAACCCCGGGCGTGATCTTGAAGCCCGGGAAAGCAAGTCCCAAGAGGCACCAGCTCTCCCGCCTCTCTTCTTCCCTGCCGCGACAGAGTGAACACCCAAAGTTTTTCTGAAGAAACAGCAGCGAAGTGCGGTTCGTGCCAAGCTAAAAACCTCTGTGAAAGCATAGCAGTCGCGGGGAAATCAGAGTCGGATCTGTGGGCTGCTTTTGTTGCTTGCCTTAGCCTAGTATTCGCAGCACTATGGGAGCATACGGCATAGAGCGAAATCCTCTTTGCCCTGGGCATCGCCTCTGGGAAAGCATAGCATTCTTTGCGAAACCAGATTCGGGTCTGAGGGATTCTCCTGTTGCCTGAGCTGGTCTCCTCAGCACGGTGTAATAAACCGGCATGGAACGAAATCTTCTTTGCCTGTGCATCTCTCTGCCTGAGAGAGAAGCGAGCTTGCGCCTGTGGAAAGAGCCTTAAGGAAAGGGACTTGTCTTTCACGGTGCTCCCCAGGAGCAAGCTGCCCAGTGAGAAGAGCAGGAGCCGTTGGCCTTCTGGTCTGGAAAAGGTTGCTAAGCAGGAGAGCCTTCCCAGGCAGGCACAGCGGCCAGTGACAATACAAGTGTCACTAGGTCCCTGTGCAGAGAAGGAAGTCTGGCCAGCTAAGGAGACAGGAGGGGATGAGGTGGGCAGGGCGCGTGGTCCTCTCTTAGAAAGGAGTCTGGGCAGAGAGTATGCCTGTCCTGAGCCTCTGGGCTTAAGGAGACAGCAGCTCCTTGGCCACCTGTCCCTAGGGCAGACATGCACTAGCCACCAGGCGCCTACCCTGAACTCGCAGAAACAGCTCCCTGAAATAACGGGGACTCAGATGCCGTCTTCCTCCAGGATGTGGAAGCTTGGAGGAGGCACGGGGTTTCAGGGGAAGGAGTGGGGACAGTACCCCAAGGCTCCCTATTAAGTGCACGGGCGGTGTGCTGGGATCCTGTCACCTTTCCTTTCCTGTGGGGAAAGCACTGGCCTAGTCCGCGAGTCCGCCTGAGCGCCAGAGTAAAGGGCCAAGCGATGCCTACAATGGGAGATGGTGGTGTGCATAGAGTGCCATCCAGGGCTACGCGCTCTATAGCAGCATCGTGGCTGTGTCTGCTTAGTTCGGCCTGGCAGGGTGATCCCAGGACGCGAACATGGATCCCTGGAAAGCAAGGACCAAGAGGCACCAGCTCTCCCGCAGCTCTTCTTCCCTGAGGCAACTGAAGGCTTGCTGAGGAAGCAGCAGCGAAGTGCTGTTCGCTCCAAGCCAAAGCCTCTGCGAAAGCACAGCATTCGCTGAGAAATGTTCTGTGGGCTGCTGCTGCTTGCCTGAGCCCAGTCTCACGGTGGGAGAAACCCGCATACAGCGAAAGCCTCATTGCCTGGGCATCTCCCTGTGAAAGCAGTGCGTTCCTTGGGAAATCAGAGTTGGGTTTGGGGATGCTGCTACTGCTTGCCTGAGCTAGACTCCGGAGCTCGGTGGAAGATACTCGCATGGAGCGAAATACCCTTTGCCCTAGCATACCCTCTGCCTGAGAGAGAAGCCAAGAGTGGGGAAGGCTCAGCACGCCGCCCCCGGAGAAGAGAAGGAGCCGTTGGCCTTGGGGTCAGGAAACGCTCGGGAAGCAGGATAACCTGCCGTGGCATTAACAGCAGGCCGGTGGCAAGACAAGTGTCACCTGCTCCATGTGCGGAGCGATGGAACCCCGGCTGCTAAGGAGACATGAGGGGACGACTAGGGCAGAGGAGCGTGAACCACTCTGAGGAAGGAGTCTGGGCAGAAGGCCGGCCTGTCCTGTGCCTCTGGTCGCAAGGGGAGTTCATCTCCTTGGCCACCTGTCCCAAGGGCAGACGGGCTTGCCACCAGGTGCTATACTCGGAACGCGCAGGAACAAACCCATGGAGAAACGGGCAGTCAGATGCCGTCTTCCACCAAGATGTGGCAGCGATGTGGGTGGCAGTGCGTGTGCCGGGAAAGGAGTGGAGACAGTCCCCCACAGTTCCCTGTCCCAGTGCCCGGGCGTGTGCAGTGATCCTGTCACCTCCTCTCTCCTGTGGTGAAGGCACTGGCCTAGACCCCGAGTCTGCCTGTGCGCCAGAACAAAAGGCAAAGCCTTTCCTACCCCAGGAGATGGTAATAGGCATAGAGTGCCATGCTAAGACATGCACGCTGCTGCAGGGTTGGGACTGTGTCTGCTTAGTTCGGCGTAGCAAGGTGAGCCCCGGGCGTGATCTTAAGCCCGGGAAAGCAAGTCCCAAGAGGCACCAGCTCTCCCGCCTCTCTTCTTCCCTGCCGAGACAAAGTGAACACCCAAAGCCTTTCTGAGGAAACAGCAGCGAAGTGCGGTTCGTGCCAAGCTGAAAACCTCTGCGAAAGCATAGCAGACGCGGGGAAATCAGAGTCGGTTCTGTGGGCTGCTTTTTTGCTTGCCTTAGCCTAGTATTCGCAGCACTATGGGAGCATACGGCATAGAGCGAAATCCTCTTTGCCCTGGGCATCGCCTCTGGGAAAGCATAGCATTCTTTGCGAAACCAGATTCGGGTCTGAGGGATTCTCCTGTTGCCTGAGCTGGTCTCCTCAGCACGGTGTAATAAACCCGTATGGAACGAAATCCTCTTTGCCTGTGCATCTCTCTGCCTGAGAGAGAAGCGAGCTTGCGCCTGTGGAAAGAGCCTAAGGAAAAGGACTTGTCTTTCACGGCGCTCCCCAGAAGCATGTCTGTGAAAGGTGCAGCAAGCTGCCCAGTGTGAAGAGCAGGAGCCGTTGGCCTTCTGGTCTGGAAAAGGTTGCTAAGCAGGAGAGCCTTCCCAGGCAGGCACAGCGGCCAGTGACAATACAAGTGTCACTAGCTCCCTGTGCAGAGAAGTTAGTCTGGCCAGCTAAGGAGACAGGAGGGGATGAGGTGGGCAGGGCGCGTGGTCCTCTCTTAGAAAGGAGTCTGGGCAGAGAGCATGCCTGTCCTGAGCCTCTGGGCTTAAGGAGACAGCAGCTCCTTGGCCACCTGTCCCTGGGGCAGACATGCACTAGCCACCAGGCGCCTACCCTGAACTCGCAGAAACAGCTCCCTGAAATAACGGGGACTCAGATGCCGTCTTCCTCCAGGATGTGGAAGCTTGGAGGAGGCACGGGGTTTCAGGGGAAGGAGTGGGGACAGTTCCCCAAAGCTCCCTATTAAGTGCACGGGCGGTGTGCTGGGATCCTGTCACCTTTCCTTTCCTGTGGGGAAAGCACTGGCCTAGTCCGCGAGTCCGCCTGAGCGCCAGAGTAAAAGGCCAAGCGATGCCTACACTGGGAGATGGTGGTGTGGATAGAGTGCCATCCAAGGCTACGCGCGCTATAGCAGCATCGTGGCTGTGTCTGCTTAGTTCGGCCTGGCAGGGTGATCCCAGGACGCGAACATGGATCCCTGGAAAGCAAGGACCAAGAGGCACCAGCTCTCCCGCAGCTCTTCTTCCCTGAGGCAACTGAAGGCTTGCTGAGGAAGCAGCAGCGAAGTGCTGTTCGCTCCAAGCCAAAGCCTCTGCGAAAGCACAGCATTCGCTGAGAAATGTTCTGTGGGCTGCTGCTGCTTGCCTGAGCCCAGTCTCACGGTGGGAGAAACCCGCATAGAGCGAAAGCCTCATTGCCTGGGAATCTCCCTGTGAAAGCACTGCGTTCCTTGGGAAATCAGAGTTGGGTTTGGGGATGCTGCTACTGCTTGCCTGAGCTAGACTCCGGAGCTCGGTGGAAGATACTCGCATGGAGCGAAATACCCTTTGCCCTAGCATACCCTCTGCCTGAGAGAGAAGCCAAGAGTGGGGAAGGCTCAGCACGCCGCCCCCGGAGAAGAGAAGGAGCCGTTGGCCTTGGGGTCAGGAAACGCTCGGGAAGCAGGATTACCTGCCGTGGCATTAACAGCAGGCCGGTGGCAAGACAAGTGTCACCTGCTCCATGTGCGGAGCGATGGAACCCCGGCTGCTAAGGAGACATGAGGGGACGACTAGGGCAGAGGAGCGTGAACCACTCTGAGGAAGGAGTCTGGGCAGAAGGCAGGCCTGTCCTGTGCCTCTGGTCCCAAGGGGAGATCATCTCCTTGGCCACCTGTCCCAAGGGCAGACTTGGGCTTGCCACCAGGTGCTATACCCGGAACGCGCAGGAACAAACCCATGGAGAAACGGGCAGTCAGATGCCGTCTTCCACCAAGATGTGGCAGCGATGTGGGTGGCAGTGCGTGTGCCGGGAAAGGAGTGGAGACAGTCCCCCACAGTTCCCTGTCCCAGTGCCCGGGCGTGTGCAGTGATCCTGTCACCTCCTCTCTCCTGTGGTGAAGGCACTGGCCTAGACCCCGAGTCTGCCTGTGCGCCAGAACAAAAGGCAAAGCCTTTCCTACCCCAGGAGATGGTAATAGGTATAGAGTGCCATGCTAAGACATGCACGCTGCTGCACGGTTGAAACTGTGTCTGCTTAGTTCGGCATAGCAAGGTGAACCCCGGGCGTGATCTTGAAGCCCGGGAAAGCAAGTCCCAAGAGGCACCAGCTCTCCCGCCTCTCTTCTTCCCTGCCGCGACAGAGTGAACACCCAAAGTTTTTCTGAAGAAACAGCAGCGAAGTGCGGTTCGTGCCAAGCTGAAAACCTCTGCGAAAGCATAGCAGTCGCGGGGAAATCAGAGTCGGTTCTGTGGGCTGCTTTTGTTGCTTGCCTTAGCCTAGTATTCCCAGCACTATGGGAGCATACGGCATAGAGCGAAATCCTCTTTGCCCTGGGCATCGCCTCTGGGAAAGCATAGCATTCTTTGCGAATCCAGATTCGGGTCTGAGGGATTCTCCTGTTGCCTGAGCTGGTCTCCTCAGCACGGTGTAATAAACCCGCATGGAACGAAATCTTCTTTGCCTGTGCATCTCTCTGCCTGAGAGAGAAGCGAGCTTGCGCCTGTGGAAAGATCCTTAAGGAAAGGGACTTGTCTTTCACGGTGCTCCCCAGGAGCAAGCTGCCCAGTGAGAAGAGCAGGAGCCGTTGGCCTTCTGGTCTGGAAAAGGTTGCTAAGCAGGAGAGCCTTCCCAGGCAGGCACAGCGGCCAGTGACAATACAAGTGTCACTAGCTCCCTGTGCAGAGAAGGAAGTCTGGCCAGCTAAGGAAACAGGAGGGGATGAGGTGGGCAGGGCGCATGGTCCTCTCTTAGAAAGGAGTCTGGGCAGAGAGTATGCCTGTCCTGAGCCTCTGGGCTTAAGGAGACAGCAGCTCCTTGGCCACCTGTCCCTGGGGCAGACATGCACTAGCCACCAGGCGCCTACCCTGAACTCGCAGAAACAGCTCCCTGAAATAACGGGGAGTCAGATGCCGTCTTCCTCCAGGATG
Organism: Mustela nivalis; assembly: GCF_964662115.1. NCBI lineage: Eukaryota > Metazoa > Chordata > Mammalia > Carnivora > Mustelidae > Mustela > Mustela nivalis. The sequence goes on along the minus strand of NW_028136481.1, from coordinate 750,142 downwards.
TGGAAGCTTGGAGGAGGCACGGGGTTTCAGGGGAAGGAGTGGGGACAGTACCCCAAGGCTCCCTATTAAGTGCACGGGCGGTGTGCTGGGATCCTGTCACCTTTCCTTTCCTGTGGGGAAAGCACTGGCCTAGTCCACGAGTCCGCCTGAGCGCCAGAGTAAAGGGCCAAGCGATGCCTACACTGGGAGATGGTGGTGTGCATAGAGTGCCATCCAAGGCTACGCGCGCTATAGCAGCATCGTGGCTGTGTCTGCTTAGTTCGGCCTGGCAGGGTGATCCCAGGACGCGAACATGGATCCATGGAAAGCAAGGACCAACAGACACCAGCTCTCCCGCAGCTCTTCTTCCCTGAGGCAACTGAAGGCTTGCTGAGGAAGCAGCAGCGAAGTGCTGTTCGCTCCAAGCCAAAGCCTCTGCGAAAGCACAGCATTCGCTGAGAAATGTTCTGTGGGCTGCTGCTGCTTGCCTGAGCCCAGTCTCACGGTGGGAGAAACCCGCATAGAGCGAAAGCCTCATTGCCTGGGAATCTCCCTGTGAAAGCACTGCGTTCCTTGGGAAATCAGAGTTGGGTTTGGGGATGTTGCTACTGCTTGCCTGAGCTAGACTCCGGAGCTCGGTGGAAGATACACGCATGGAGCGAAATACCCTTTGCCCTAGCATACCCTCTGCCTGAGAGAAAAGCCAAGAGTGGGGAAGGCTCAGCACGCCGCCCCCGGAGAAGAGAAGGAGCCATTGGCCTTGGGGTCAGGAAACGCTCGGGAAGCAGGATAACCTGCCGTGGCATTAACAGCAGGCCGGTGGCAAGACAAGTGTCACCTGCTCCATGTGCGGAGCGATGGAACCCCGGCTGCTAAGGAGACATGAGGGGACGACTAGGGCAGAGGAGCGTGAACCACTCTGAGGAAGGAGTCTGGGCAGAAGGCAGGCCTGTCCTGTGCCTCTGGTCGCAAGGGGAGATCATCTCCTTGGCCACCTGTCCCAAGGGCAGACTTGGGCTTGCCACCAGGTGCTATACCCGGAACGCGCAGGAACAAACCCATGGAGAAACGGGCAGTCAGATGCCGTCTTCCACCAAGATGTGGCAGCGATGTAGGTGGCAGTGCGTGTGCCGGGAAAGGAGTGGAGACAGTCCCCCACAGTTCCCTGTCCCAGTGCCCGGGCGTGTGCAGTGATCCTGTCACCTCCTCTCTCCTGTGGTGAAGGCACTGGCCTAGACCCCGAGTCTGCCTGTGCGCCAGAACAAAAGGCAAAGCCTTTCCTTCCAGAGGAGATGGTAATAGGCATAGAGTGCCATGCTAAGACATGCACGCTGCTGCAGGGTTGTGACTGTGTCTGCTTAGTTCGGCATAGCAAGGTGAACCCCGGGCGTGATCTTAAGCCCGGGAAAGCAAATCCCAAGAGTCACCAGCTCTCCCGCCTCTCTTCTTCCCTGCCGCGACAGAGTGAACACCCAAAGTTTTTCTGAAGAAACAGCAGCGAAGTGCGGTTCGTGCCAAGCTGAAAACCTCTGCGAAAGCATAGCAGTCGCGGGTAAATCAGAGTCGGATCTGTGGGCTGCTTTTGTTGCTTGCCTTAACCTAGTATTCGCAGCACTATGGGAGCATACGGCATAGAGCGAAATCCTCTTTGCCCTGGGCATCGCCTCTGGGAAAGCATAGCATTCTTTGCGAAACCAGATTCGGGTCTGAGGGATTCTCCTGTTGCCTGAGCTGGTCTCCTCAGCACGGTGTAATAAACCCGCATGGAACGAAAACTTCTTTGCCTGTGCATCTTCTGCCTGAGAGAGAAGCGAGCTTGCGCCTGTGGAAAGAGCCTTAAGGAAAGGGACTTGTCTTTCACGGTGCTCCCCAGGAGCAAGCTGCCCAGTGAGAAGAGCAGGAGCCGTTGGCCTTCTGGTCTGGAAAAGGTTGCTAAGCAGGAGAGCCTTCCCAGGCAGGCACAGCGGCCAGTGACAATACAAGTGTAACTAGCTCCCTGTGCAGAGAAGGAAGTCTGGCCTGCTAAGGAGACAGGAGGGGATGAGGTGGGCAGGGCGCGTGGTCCTCTCTTAGAAAGGAGTCTGGGCAGAGAGTATGCCTGTCCTGAGCCTCTGGGCTTAAGGAGACAGCAGCTCCTTGGCCACCTGTCCCTGGGGCAGACATGCACTAGCCAACAGGCGCCTACCCTGAACTCGCAGAAACAGCTCCCTGAAATAACGGGGAGTCAGATGCCGTCTTCCTCCAGGATGTGGAAGCTTGGAGGAGGCACGGGGTTTCAGGGGAAGGAGTGAGGACAGTTCCCCAAAGCTCCCTATTAAGTGCACGGGCGGTGTGCTGGGATCCTGTCACCTTTCCTTTCCTGTGGGGAAAGCACTGGCCTAGTCCGCGAGTCCGCCTGAGCGCCAGAGTAAAAGGCCAAGCGATGCCTACACTGGGAGATGGTGGTGTGGATAGAGTGCCATCCAAGGCTACGCGCGCTATAGCAGCATCGTGGCTGTGTCTGCTTAGTTCGGCCTGGCAGGGTGATCCCAGGACGCGAACATGGATCCCTGGAAAGCAAGGACCAAGAGGCACCAGCTCTCCCGCAGCTCTTCTTCCCTGAGGCAACTGAAGGCTTGCTGAGGAAGCAGCAGCGAAGTGCTGTTCGCTCCAAGCCAAAGCCTCTGCGAAAGCACAGCATTCGCTGAGAAATGTTCTGTGGGCTGCTGCTGCTTGCCTGAGCCCAGTCTCACGGTGGGAGAAACCCGCATAGAGCGAAAGCCTCATTGCCTGGGAATCTCCCTGTGAAAGCACTGCGTTCCTTGGGAAATCAGAGTTGGGTTTGGGGATGCTGCTACTGCTTGCCTGAGCTAGACTCCGGAGCTCGGTGGAAGATACTCGCATGGAGCGAAATACCCTTTGCCCTAGCATACCCTCTGCCTGAGAGAGAAGCCAAGAGTGGGGAAGGCTCAGCACGCCGCCCCCGGAGAAGAGAAGGAGCCGTTGGCCTTGGGGTCAGGAAACGCTCGGGAAGCAGGATAACCTGCCGTGGCATTAACAGCAGGCCGGTGGCAAGACAAGTGTCACCTGCTCCATGTGCGGAGCGATGGAACCCCGGCTGCTAAGGAGACATGAGGGGACGACTAGGGCAGAGGAGCGTGAACCACTCTGAGGAAGGAGTCTGGGCAGAAGGCAGGCCTGTCCTGTGCCTCTGGTCGCAAGGGGAGATCATCTCCTTGGCCACCTGTCCCAAGGGCAGACTTGGGCTTGCCACCAGGTGCTATACCCGGAACGCGCAGGAACAAACCCATGGAGAAACGGGCAGTCAGATGCCGTCTTCCACCAAGATGTGGCAGCAATGTAGGTGGCAGTGCGTGTGCCGGGAAAGGAGTGGAGACAGTCCCCCACAGTTCCCTGTCCCAGTGCCCGGGCGTGTGCAGTGATCCTGTCACCTCCTCTCTCCTGTGGTGAAGGCAATGGCCTAGATCCCGAGTCTGCCTGTGCGCCAGAACAAAAGGCAAAGCCTTTCCTTCCAGAGGAGATGGTAATAGGCATAGAGTGCCATGCTAAGACATGCACGCTGCTGCAGGGTTGGGACTGTGTCTGCTTAGTTCGGCATAGCAAGGTGAACCCCGGGCGTGATCTTGAAGCCCGGGAAAGCAAGTCCCAAGAGGCACCAGCTCTCCCGCCTCTCTTCTTCCCTGCCGCGACAGAGTGAACACCCAAAGTTTTTCTGAAGAAACAGCAGCGAAGTGCGGTTCGTGCCAAGCTGAAAACCTCTGCGAAAGCATAGCAGTCGCGGGTAAATCAGAGTCGGATCTGTGGGCTGCTTTTGTTGCTTGCCTTAACCTAGTATTCGCAGCACTATGGGAGCATACGGCATAGAGCGAAATCCTCTTTGCCCTGGGCATCGCCTCTGGGAAAGCATAGCATTCTTTGCGAAACCAGATTCGGGTCTGAGGGATTCTCCTGTTGCCTGAGCTGGTCTCCTCAGCACGGTGTAATAAACCCGCATGGAACGAAAACTTCTTTGCCTGTGCATCTTCTGCCTGAGAGAGAAGCGAGCTTGCGCCTGTGGAAAGAGCCTTAAGGAAAGGGACTTGTCTTTCACGGTGCTCCCCAGGAGCAAGCTGCCCAGTGAGAAGAGCAGGAGCCGTTGGCCTTCTGGTCTGGAAAAGGTTGCTAAGCAGGAGAGCCTTCCCAGGCAGGCACAGCGGCCAGTGACAATACAAGTGTAACTAGCTCCCTGTGCAGAGAAGGAAGTCTGGCCTGCTAAGGAGACAGGAGGGGATGAGGTGGGCAGGGCGCGTGGTCCTCTCTTAGAAAGGAGTCTGGGCAGAGAGTATGCCTGTCCTGAGCCTCTGGGCTTAAGGAGACAGCAGCTCCTTGGCCACCTGTCCCTGGGGCAGACATGCACTAGCCACCAGGCGCCTACCCTGAACTCGCAGAAACAGCTCCCTGAAATAACGGGGAGTCAGATGCCGTCTTCCTCCAGGATGTGGAAGCTTGGAGGAGGCACGGGGTTTCAGGGGAAGGAGTGGGGACAGTTCCCCAAAGCTCCCTATTAAGTGCACGGGCGGTGTGCTGGGATCCTGTCACCTTTCCTTTCCTGTGGGGAAAGCACTGGCCTAGTCCGCGAGTCCGCCTGAGCGCCAGAGTAAAAGGCCAAGCGATGCCTACACTGGGAGATGGTGGTGTGGATAGAGTGCCATCCAAGGCTACGCGCGCTATAGCAGCATCGTGGCTGTGTCTGCTTAGTTCGGCCTGGCAGGGTGATCCCAGGACGCGAACATGGATCCCTGGAAAGCAAGGACCAAGAGGCACCAGCTCTCCCGCAGCTCTTCTTCCCTGAGGCAACTGAAGGCTTGCTGAGGAAGCAGCAGCGAAGTGCTGTTCGCTCCAAGCCAAAGCCTCTGCGAAAGCACAGCATTCGCTGAGAAATGTTCTGTGGGCTGCTGCTGCTTGCCTGAGCCCAGTCTCACGGTGGGAGAAACCCGCATAGAGCGAAAGCCTCATTGCCTGGGAATCTCCCTGTGAAAGCACTGCGTTCCTTGGGAAATCAGAGTTGGGTTTGGGGATGCTGCTACTGCTTGCCTGAGCTAGACTCCGGAGCTCGGTGGAAGATACTCGCATGGAGCGAAATACCCTTTGCCCTAGCATACCCTCTGCCTGAGAGAGAAGCCAAGAGTGGGGAAGGCTCAGCACGCCGCCCCCGGAGAAGAGAAGGAGCCGTTGGCCTTGGGGTCAGGAAACGCTCGGGAAGCAGGATTACCTGCCGTGGCATTAACAGCAGGCCGGTGGCAAGACAAGTGTCACCTGCTCCATGTGCGGAGCGATGGAACCCCGGCTGCTAAGGAGACATGAGGGGACGAGTAGGGCAGAGGAGCGTGAACCACTCTGAGGAAGGAGTCTGGGCAGAAGGCAGGCCTGTCCTGTGCCTCTGGTCCCAAGGGGAGATCATCTCCTTGGCCACCTGTCCCAAGGGCAGACTTGGGCTTGCCACCAGGTGCTATACCCGGAACGCGCAGGAACAAACCCATGGAGAAACGGGCAGTCAGATGCCGTCTTCCACCAAGATGTGGCAGCGATGTGGGTGGCAGTGCGTGTGCCGGGAAAGGAGTGGAGACAGTCCCCCACAGTTCCCTGTCCCAGTGCCCGGGCGTGTGCAGTGATCCTGTCACCTCCTCTCTCCTGTGGTGAAGGCACTGGCCTAGACCCCGAGTCTGCCTGTGCGCCAGAACAAAAGGCAAAGCCTTTCCTACCCCAGGAGATGGTAATAGGTATAGAGTGCCATGCTAAGACATGCACGCTGCTGCACGGTTGAAACTGTGTCTGCTTAGTTCGGCATAGCAAGGTGAACCCCGGGCGTGATCTTGAAGCCCGGGAAAGCAAGTCCCAAGAGGCACCAGCTCTCCCGCCTCTCTTCTTCCCTGCCGCGACAGAGTGAACACCCAAAGTTTTTCTGAAGAAACAGCAGCGAAGTGCGGTTCGTGCCAAGCTGAAAACCTCTGCGAAAGCATAGCAGTCGCGGGGAAATCAGAGTCGGTTCTGTGGGCTGCTTTTGTTGCTTGCCTTAGCCTAGTATTCCCAGCACTATGGGAGCATACGGCATAGAGCGAAATCCTCTTTGCCCTGGGCATCGCCTCTGGGAAAGCATAGCATTCTTTGCGAATCCAGATTCGGGTCTGAGGGATTCTCCTGTTGCCTGAGCTGGTCTCCTCAGCACGGTGTAATAAACCCGCATGGAACGAAATCTTCTTTGCCTGTGCATCTCTCTGCCTGAGAGAGAAGCGAGCTTGCGCCTGTGGAAAGATCCTTAAGGAAAGGGACTTGTCTTTCACGGTGCTCCCCAGGAGCAAGCTGCCCAGTGAGAAGAGCAGGAGCCGTTGGCCTTCTGGTCTGGAAAAGGTTGCTAAGCAGGAGAGCCTTCCCAGGCAGGCACAGCGGCCAGTGACAATACAAGTGTCACTAGCTCCCTGTGCAGAGAAGGAAGTCTGGCCAGCTAAGGAAACAGGAGGGGATGAGGTGGGCAGGGCGCATGGTCCTCTCTTAGAAAGGAGTCTGGGCAGAGAGTATGCCTGTCCTGAGCCTCTGGGCTTAAGGAGACAGCAGCTCCTTGGCCACCTGTCCCTGGGGCAGACATGCACTAGCCACCAGGCGCCTACCCTGAACTCGCAGAAACAGCTCCCTGAAATAACGGGGAGTCAGATGCCGTCTTCCTCCAGGATGTGGAAGCTTGGAGGAGGCACGGGGTTTCAGGGGAAGGAGTGGGGACAGTACCCCAAGGCTCCCTATTAAGTGCACGGGCGGTGTGCTGGGATCCTGTCACCTTTCCTTTCCTGTGGGGAAAGCACTGGCCTAGTCCACGAGTCCGCCTGAGCGCCAGAGTAAAGGGCCAAGCGATGCCTACACTGGGAGATGGTGGTGTGCATAGAGTGCCATCCAAGGCTACGCGCGCTATAGCAGCATCGTGGCTGTGTCTGCTTAGTTCGGCCTGGCAGGGTGATCCCAGGACGCGAACATGGATCCATGGAAAGCAAGGACCAACAGACACCAGCTCTCCCGCAGCTCTTCTTCCCTGAGGCAACTGAAGGCTTGCTGAGGAAGCAGCAGCGAAGTGCTGTTCGCTCCAAGCCAAAGCCTCTGCGAAAGCACAGCATTCGCTGAGAAATGTTCTGTGGGCTGCTGCTGCTTGCCTGAGCCCAGTCTCACGGTGGGAGAAACCCGCATAGAGCGAAAGCCTCATTGCCTGGGAATCTCCCTGTGAAAGCACTGCGTTCCTTGGGAAATCAGAGTTGGGTTTGGGGATGTTGCTACTGCTTGCCTGAGCTAGACTCCGGAGCTCGGTGGAAGATACACGCATGGAGCGAAATACCCTTTGCCCTAGCATACCCTCTGCCTGAGAGAGAAGCCAAGAGTGGGGAAGGCTCAGCACGCCGCCCCCGGAGAAGAGAAGGAGCCATTGGCCTTGGGGTCAGGAAACGCTCGGGAAGCAGGATAACCTGCCGTGGCATTAACAGCAGGCCGGTGGCAAGACAAGTGTCACCTGCTCCATGTGCGGAGCGATGGAACCCCGGCTGCTAAGGAGACATGAGGGGACGACTAGGGCAGAGGAGCGTGAACCACTCTGAGGAAGGAGTCTGGGCAGAAGGCAGGCTTGTCCTGTGCCTCTGGTCGCAAGGGGAGATCATCTCCTTGGCCACCTGTCCCAAGGGCAGACTTGGGCTTGCCACCAGGTGCTATACCCGGAACGCGCAGGAACAAACCCATGGAGAAACGGGCAGTCAGATGCCGTCTTCCACCAAGATGTGGCAGCGATGTAGGTGGCAGTGCGTGTGCCGGGAAAGGAGTGGAGACAGTCCCCCACAGTTCCCTGTCCCAGTGCCCGGGCGTGTGCAGTGATCCTGTCACCTCCTCTCTCCTGTGGTGAAGGCACTGGCCTAGACCCCGAGTCTGCCTGTGCGCCAGAACAAAAGGCAAAGCCTTTCCTTCCAGAGGAGATGGTAATAGGCATAGAGTGCCATGCTAAGACATGCACGCTGCTGCAGGGTTGTGACTGTGTCTGCTTAGTTCGGCATAGCAAGGTGAACCCCGGGCGTGATCTTAAGCCCGGGAAAGCAAATCCCAAGAGGCACCAGCTCTCCCGCCTCTCTTCTTCCCTGCCGCGACAGAGTGAACACCCAAAGTTTTTCTGAAGAAACAGCAGCGAAGTGCGGTTCGTGCCAAGCTGAAAACCTCTGCGAAAGCATAGCAGTCGCGGGTAAATCAGAGTCGGATCTGTGGGCTGCTTTTGTTGCTTGCCTTAACCTAGTATTCGCAGAACTATGGGAGCATACGGCATAGAGCGAAATCCTCTTTGCCCTGGGCATCGCCTCTGGGAAAGCATAGCATTCTTTGCGAAACCAGATTCGGGTCTGAGGGATTCTCCTGTTGCCTGAGCTGGTCTCCTCAGCACGGTGTAATAAACCCGCATGGAACGAAAACTTCTTTGCCTGTGCATCTTCTGCCTGAGAGAGAAGCGAGCTTGCGCCTGTGGAAAGAGCCTTAAGGAAAGGGACTTGTCTTTCACGGTGCTCCCCAGGAGCAAGCTGCCCAGTGAGAAGAGCAGGAGCCGTTGGCCTTCTGGTCTGGAAAAGGTTGCTAAGCAGGAGAGCCTTCCCAGGCAGGCACAGCGGCCAGTGACAATACAAGTGTAACTAGCTCCCTGTGCAGAGAAGGAAGTCTGGCCTGCTAAGGAGACAGGAGGGGATGAGGTGGGCAGGGCGCGTGGTCCTCTCTTAGAAAGGAGTCTGGGCAGAGAGTATGCCTGTCCTGAGCCTCTGGGCTTAAGGAGACAGCAGCTCCTTGGCCACCTGTCCCTGGGGCAGACATGCACTAGCCACCAGGCGCCTACCCTGAACTCGCAGAAACAGCTCCCTGAAATAACGGGGAGTCAGATGCCGTCTTCCTCCAGGATGTGGAAGCTTGGAGGAGGCACGGGGTTTCAGGGGAAGGAGTGGGGACAGTTCCCCAAAGCTCCCTATTAAGTGCACGGGCGGTGTGCTGGGATCCTGTCACCTTTCCTTTCCTGTGGGGAAAGCACTGGCCTAGTCCGCGAGTCCGCCTGAGCGCCAGAGTAAAAGGCCAAGCGATGCCTACACTGGGAGATGGTGGTGTGGATAGAGTGCCATCCAAGGCTACGCGCGCTATAGCAGCATCGTGGCTGTGTCTGCTTAGTTCGGCCTGGCAGGGTGATCCCAGGACGCGAACATGGATCCCTGGAAAGCAAGGACCAAGAGGCACCAGCTCTCCCGCAGCTCTTCTTCCCTGAGGCAACTGAAGGCTTGCTGAGGAAGCAGCAGCGAAGTGCTGTTCGCTCCAAGCCAAAGCCTCTGCGAAAGCACAGCATTCGCTGAGAAATGTTCTGTGGGCTGCTGCTGCTTGCCTGAGCCCAGTCTCACGGTGGGAGAAACCCGCATAGAGCGAAAGCCTCATTGCCTGGGAATCTCCCTGTGAAAGCACTGCGTTCCTTGGGAAATCAGAGTTGGGTTTGGGGATGCTGCTACTGCTTGCCTGAGCTAGACTCCGGAGCTCGGTGGAAGATACTCGCATGGAGCGAAATACCCTTTGCCCTAGCATACCCTCTGCCTGAGAGAGAAGCCAAGAGTGGGGAAGGCTCAGCACGCCGCCCCCGGAGAAGAGAAGGAGCCGTTGGCCTTGGGGTCAGGAAACGCTCGGGAAGCAGGATAACCTGCCGTGGCATTAACAGCAGGCCGGTGGCAAGACAAGTGTCACCTGCTCCATGTGCGGAGCGATGGAACCCCGGCTGCTAAGGAGACATGAGGGGACGACTAGGGCAGAGGAGCGTGAACCACTCTGAGGAAGGAGTCTGGGCAGAAGGCAGGCCTGTCCTGTGCCTCTGGTCGCAAGGGGAGATCATCTCCTTGGCCACCTGTCCCAAGGGCAGACTTGGGCTTGCCACCAGGTGCTATACCCGGAACGCGCAGGAACAAACCCATGGAGAAACGGGCAGTCAGATGCCGTCTTCCACCAAGATGTGGCAGCAATGTAGGTGGCAGTGCGTGTGCCGGGAAAGGAGTGGAGACAGTCCCCCACAGTTCCCTGTCCCAGTGCCCGGGCGTGTGCAGTGATCCTGTCACCTCCTCTCTCCTGTGGTGAAGGCAATGGCCTAGATCCCGAGTCTGCCTGTGCGCCAGAACAAAAGGCAAAGCCTTTCCTTCCAGAGGAGATGGTAATAGGCATAGAGTGCCATGCTAAGACATGCACGCTGCTGCAGGGTTGGGACTGTGTCTGCTTAGTTCGGCATAGCAAGGTGAACCCCGGGCGTGATCTTGAAGCCCGGGAAAGCAAGTCCCAAGAGGCACCAGCTCTCCCGCCTCTCTTCTTCCCTGCCGCGACAGAGTGAACACCCAAAGTTTTTCTGAAGAAACAGCAGCGAAGTGCGGTTCGTGCCAAGCTGAAAACCTCTGCGAAAGCATAGCAGTCGCGGGTAAATCAGAGTCGGATCTGTGGGCTGCTTTTGTTGCTTGCCTTAACCTAGTATTCGCAGCACTATGGGAGCATACGGCATAGAGCGAAATCCTCTTTGCCCTGGGCATCGCCTCTGGGAAAGCATAGCATTCTTTGCGAAACCAGATTCGGGTCTGAGGGATTCTCCTGTTGCCTGAGCTGGTCTCCTCAGCACGGTGTAATAAACCCGCATGGAACGAAAACTTCTTTGCCTGTGCATCTTCTGCCTGAGAGAGAAGCGAGCTTGCGCCTGTGGAAAGAGCCTTAAGGAAAGGGACTTGTCTTTCACGGTGCTCCCCAGGAGCAAGCTGCCCAGTGAGAAGAGCAGGAGCCGTTGGCCTTCTGGTCTGGAAAAGGTTGCTAAGCAGGAGAGCCTTCCCAGGCAGGCACAGCGGCCAGTGACAATACAAGTGTAACTAGCTCCCTGTGCAGAGAAGGAAGTCTGGCCTGCTAAGGAGACAGGAGGGGATGAGGTGGGCAGGGCGCGTGGTCCTCTCTTAGAAAGGAGTCTGGGCAGAGAGTATGCCTGTCCTGAGCCTCTGGGCTTAAGGAGACAGCAGCTCCTTGGCCACCTGTCCCTGGGGCAGACATGCACTAGCCACCAGGCGCCTACCCTGAACTCGCAGAAACAGCTCCCTGAAATAACGGGGAGTCAGATGCCGTCTTCCTCCAGGATGTGGAAGCTTGGAGGAGGCACGGGGTTTCAGGGGAAGGAGTGGGGACAGTTCCCCAAAGCTCCCTATTAAGTGCACGGGCGGTGTGCTGGGATCCTGTCACCTTTCCTTTCCTGTGGGGAAAGCACTGGCCTAGTCCGCGAGTCCGCCTGAGCGCCAGAGTAAAAGGCCAAGCGATGCCTACACTGGGAGATGGTGGTGTGGATAGAGTGCCATCCAAGGCTACGCGCGCTATAGCAGCATCGTGGCTGTGTCTGCTTAGTTCGGCCTGGCAGGGTGATCCCAGGACGCGAACATGGATCCCTGGAAAGCAAGGACCAAGAGGCACCAGCTCTCCCGCAGCTCTTCTTCCCTGAGGCAACTGAAGGCTTGCTGAGGAAGCAGCAGCGAAGTGCTGTTCGCTCCAAGCCAAAGCCTCTGCGAAAGCACAGCATTCGCTGAGAAATGTTCTGTGGGCTGCTGCTGCTTGCCTGAGCCCAGTCTCACGGTGGGAGAAACCCGCATAGAGCGAAAGCCTCATTGCCTGGGAATCTCCCTGTGAAAGCACTGCGTTCCTTGGGAAATCAGAGTTGGGTTTGGGGATGCTGCTACTGCTTGCCTGAGCTAGACTCCGGAGCTCGGTGGAAGATACTCGCATGGAGCGAAATACCCTTTGCCCTAGCATACCCTCTGCCTGAGAGAGAAGCCAAGGGTGGGGAAGGCTCAGCACGCCGCCCCCGGAGAAGAGAAGGAGCCGTTGGCCTTGGGGTCAGGAAACGCTCGGGAAGCAGGATAACCTGCCGTGGCATTAACAGCAGGCCGGTGGCAAGACAAGTGTCACCTGCTCCATGTGCGGAGCGATGGAACCCCGGCTGCTAAGGAGACATGAGGGGACGACTAGGGCAGAGGAGCGTGAACCACTCTGAGGAAGGAGTCTGGGCAGAAGGCAGGCCTGTCCTGTGCCTCTGGTCCCAAGGGGAGATCATCTCCTTGGCCACCTGTCCCAAGGGCAGACTTGGGCTTGCCACCAGGTGCTATACCCGGAACGCGCAGGAACAAACCCATGGAGAAACGGGCAGTCAGATGCCGTCTTCCACCAAGATGTGGCAGCGATGTGGGTGGCAGTGCGTGTGCCGGGAAAGGAGTGGAGACAGTCCCCCACAGTTCCCTGTCCCAGTGCCCGGGCGTGTGCAGTGATCCTGTCACCTCCTCTCTCCTGTGGTGAAGGCACTGGCCTAGACCCCGAGTCTGCCTGTGCGCCAGAACAAAAGGCAAAGCCTTTCCTACCCCAGGAGATGGTAATAGGTATAGAGAGCCATGCTAAGACATGCACGCTGCTGCAGGGTTGGGACTGTGTCTGCTTAGTTCGGCATAGCAAGGTGAACCCCGGGCGTGATCTTGAAGCCCGGGAAAGCAAGTCCCAAGAGGCACCAGCTCTCCCGCCTCTCTTCTTCCCTGCCGCGACAGAGTGAACACCCAAAGTTTTTCTGAAGAAACAGCAGCGAAGTGCGGTTCGTGCCAAGCTGAAAACCTCTGCGAAAGCATAGCAGTCGCGGGTAAATCAGAGTCGGATCTGTGGGCTGCTTTTGTTGCTTGCCTTAACCTAGTATTCGCAGCACTATGGGAGCATACGGCATAGAGCGAAATCCTCTTTGCCCTGGGCATCGCCTCTGGGAAAGCATAGCATTCTTTGCGAAACCAGATTCGGGTCTGAGGGATTCTCCTGTTGCCTGAGCTGGTCTCCTCAGCACGGTGTAATAAACCCGCATGGAACGAAAACTTCTTTGCCTGTGCATCTTCTGCCTGAGAGAGAAGCGAGCTTGCGCCTGTGGAAAGAGCCTTAAGGAAAGGGACTTGTCTTTCACGGTGCTCCCCAGGAGCAAGCTGCCCAGTGAGAAGAGCAGGAGCCGTTGGCCTTCTGGTCTGGAAAAGGTTGCTAAGCAGGAGAGCCTTCCCAGGCAGGCACAGCGGCCAGTGACAATACAAGTGTAACTAGCTCCCTGTGCAGAGAAGGAAGTCTGGCCTGCTAAGGAGACAGGAGGGGATGAGGTGGGCAGGGCGCGTGGTCCTCTCTTAGAAAGGAGTCTGGGCAGAGAGTATGCCTGTCCTGAGCCTCTGGGCTTAAGGAGACAGCAGCTCCTTGGCCACCTGTCCCTGGGGCAGACATGCACTAGCCACCAGGCGCCTACCCTGAACTCGCAGAAACAGCTCCCTGAAATAACGGGGAGTCAGATGCCGTCTTCCTCCAGGATGTGGAAGCTTGGAGGAGGCACGGGGTTTCAGGGGAAGGAGTGGGGACAGTTCCCCAAAGCTCCCTATTAAGTGCACGGGCGGTGTGCTGGGATCCTGTCACCTTTCCTTTCCTGTGGGGAAAGCACTGGCCTAGTCCGCGAGTCCGCCTGAGCGCCAGAGTAAAAGGCCAAGCGATGCCTACACTGGGAGATGGTGGTGTGGATAGAGTGCCATCCAAGGCTACGCGCGCTATAGCAGCATCGTGGCTGTGTCTGCTTAGTTCGGCCTGGCAGGGTGATCCCAGGACGCGAACATGGATCCCTGGAAAGCAAGGACCAAGAGGCACCAGCTCTCCCGCAGCTCTTCTTCCCTGAGGCAACTGAAGGCTTGCTGAGGAAGCAGCAGCGAAGTGCTGTTCGCTCCAAGCCAAAGCCTCTGCGAAAGCACAGCATTCGCTGAGAAATGTTCTGTGGGCTGCTGCTGCTTGCCTGAGCCCAGTCTCACGGTGGGAGAAACCCGCATAGAGCGAAAGCCTCATTGCCTGGGAATCTCCCTGTGAAAGCACTGCGTTCCTTGGGAAATCAGAGTTGGGTTTGGGGATGCTGCTACTGCTTGCCTGAGCTAGACTCCGGAGCTCGGTGGAAGATACTCGCATGGAGCGAAATACCCTTTGCCCTAGCATACCCTCTGCCAGAGAGAGAAGCCAAGAGTGGGGAAGGCTCAGCACGCCGCCCCCGGAGAAGAGAAGGAGCCGTTGGCCTTGGGGTCAGGAAACGCTCGGGAAGCAGGATTACCTGCCGTGGCATTAACAGCAGGCCGGTGGCAAGACAAGTGTCACCTGCTCCATGTGCGGAGCGATGGAACCCCGGCTGCTAAGGAGACATGAGGGGACGACTAGGGCAGAGGAGCGTGAACCACTCTGAGGAAGGAGTCTGGGCAGAAGGCAGGCCTGTCCTGTGCCTCTGGTCGCAAGGGGAGATCATCTCCTTGGCCACCTGTCCCAAGGGCAGACTTGGGCTTGCCACCAGGTGCTATACCCGGAACGCGCAGGAACAAACCCATGGAGAAACGGGCAGTCAGATGCCGTCTTCCACCAAGATGTGGCAGCGATGTGGGTGGCAGTGCGTGTGCCGGGAAAGGAGTGGGGACAGTCCCCCACAGTTCCCTGTCCCAGTGCCCGGGCGTGTGCAGTGATCCTGTCACCTCCTCTCTCCTGTGGTGAAGGCACTGGCCTAGACCCCGAGTCTGCCTGTACGCCAGAGCAAAAGGCAAAGCCTTTCCTACCAGAGGAGATGGTAATAGGCATAGAGTGCCATGCTAAGACATGCACGCTGCTGCAGGGTTGTGACTGTGTCTGCTTAGTTTGGCATAGCAAGGTGAACCCCGGGCGTGATCTTAAGCCCGGGAAAGCAAGTCCCAAGAGGCACCAGCTCTCCCGCCTCTCTTCTTCCCTGCCGAGACAAAGTGAACACCCAAAGCCTTTCTGAGGAAACAGCAGCGAAGTGCGGTTCGTGCCAAGCTGAAAACCTCTGCGAAAGCATAGCAGACGCGGGGAAATCAGAGTCGGTTCTGTGGGCTGCTTTTGTTGCTTGCCTTAGCCTAGTATTCGCAGCACTATGGGAGCATACGGCATAGAGCGAAATCCTCTTTGCCCTGGGCATCGCCTCTGGGAAAGCATAGCATTCTTTGCGAAACCAGATTCGGGTCTGAGGGATTCTCCTGTTGCCTGAGCTGGTCTCCTCAGCACGGTGTAATAAACCCGCATGGAACGAAATCTTCTTTGCCTGTGCATCTCTCTGCCTGAGAGAGAAGCGAGCTTGCGCCTGTGGAAAGAGTCTTAAGGAAAGGGACTTGTCTTTCACGGTGCTCCCCAGGAGCAAGCTGCCCAGTGAGAAGAGCAGGAGCCGTTGGCCTTCTGGTCTGGAAAAGGTTGCTAAGCAGGAGAGCCTTCCCAGGCAGGCACAGCGGCCAGTGACAATACAAGTGTCACTAGCTCCCTGTGCAGAGAAGGAAGTCTGGCCAGCTAAGGAGACAGGAGGGGATGAGGTGGGCAGGGCGCATGGTCCTCTCTTAGAAAGGAGTCTGGGCAGAGAGCATGCCTGTCCCGAGCCTCTGGGCTTAAGGAGACAGCAGCTCCTTGGCCACCTGTCCCTGGGGCAGACATGCACTAGCCACCAGGCGCCTACCCTGAACTCGCAGAAACAGCTCCCTGAAATAACGGGGAGTCAGATGCCGTCTTCCTCCAGGATGTGGAAGCTTGGAGGAGGCACGGGGTTTCAGGGGAAGGAGTGGGGACAGTTCCCCAAAGCTCCCTATTAAGTGCACGGGCGGTGTGCTGGGATCCTGTCACCTTTCCTTTCCTGTGGGGAAAGCACTGGCCTAGTCCGCGAGTCCTCCTGAGCGCCAGAGTAAAAGGCCAAGCGATGCCTACACTGGGAGATGGTGGTGTGGATAGAGTGCCATCCAAGGCTACGCGCGCTATAGCAGCATCGTGGCTGTGTCTGCTTAGTTCGTCATGGCAGGGTGATACCAGGACGCGAACATGGATCCCTGGAAAGCAAGGACCAAGAGGCACCAGCTCTCCCGCAGCTCTTCTTCCCTGAGGCAACTGAAGGCTTGCTGAGGAAGCAGCAGCGAAGTGCTGTTCGCTCCAAGCCAAAGCCTCTGCGAAAGCACAGCATTCGCTGAGAAATGTTCTGTGGGCTGCTGCTGCTTGCCTGAGCCCAGTCTCACGGTGGGAGAAACCTACATACAGCGAAAGCCTCATTGCCTGGGCATCTCCCTGTGAAAGCACTGCGTTCCTTGGGAAATCAGAGTTGGGTTTGGGGATGCTGCTACTGCTTGCCTGAGCTAGACTCCGGAGCTCGGTGGAAGATACTCGCATGGAGCGAAATACCCTTTGCCCTAGCATACCCTCTGCCTGAGAGAGAAGCCAAGAGTGGGGAAGGCTCAGCACGCCGCCCCCGGAGAAGAGAAGGAGCCGTTGGCCTTGGGGTCAGGAAACGCTCGGGAAGCAGGATAACCTGCCGTGGCATTAACAGCAGGCCGGTGGCAAGACAAGTGTCACCTGCTCCATGTGCGGAGCGATGGAACCCCGGCTGCTAAGGAGACATGAGGGGACGACTAGGGCAGAGGAGCGTGAACCACTCTGAGGAAGGAGTCTGGGCAGAAGGCAGGCCTGTCCTGTGCCTCTGGTCGCAAGGGGAGATCATCTCCTTGGCCACCTGTCCCAAGGGCAGACTTGGGCTTGCCACCAGGTGCTATACCCGGAACGCGCAGGAACAAACCCATGGAGAAACGGGCAGTCAGATGCCGTCTTCCACCAAGATGTGGCAGCGATGTGGGTGGCAGTGCGTGTGCCGGGAAAGGAGTGGAGACAGTCCCCCACAGTTCCCTGTCCCAGTGCCCGGGCGTGTGCAGTGATCCTGTCACCTCCTCTCTCCTGTGGTGAAGGCACTGGCCTAGACCCCGAGTCTGCCTGTGCGCCAGAACAAAAGGCAAAGCCTTTCCTACCAGAGGAGATGGTAATAGGCATAGAGTGCCATGCTAAGACATGCACGCTGCTGCAGGGTTGGGACTGTGTCTGCTTAGTTCGGCATAGCAAGGTGAACCCCGGGCGTGATCTTGAAGCCCGGGAAAGCAAGTCCCAGAGGCACCAGCTCTTCCGCCTCTCTTCTTCCCTGCCGAGACAAAGTGAACACCCAAAGCCTTTCTGAGGAAACAGCAGCGAAGTGCGGTTTGTGCCAAGCTGAAAACCTCTGCGAAAGCATAGCAGACGCGGGGAAATCAGAGTCGGTTCTGTGGGCTGCTTTTGTTGCTTGCCTTAGCCTAGTATTCGCAGCACTATGGGAGCATACGGCATAGAGCGAAATCCTCTTTGCCCTGGGCATCGCCTCTGGGAAAGCATAGCATTCTTTGCGAAACCAGATTCGGGTCTGAGGGATTCTCCTGTTGCCTGAGCTGGTCTCCTCAGCACGGTGTAATAAACCCGCATGGAACGAAATCTTCTTTGCCGGTGCATCTCTCTGCCTGAGAGAGAAGCGAGCTTGCGCCTGTGGAAAGAGCCTAAGGAAAAGGACTTGTCTTTCACGGCGCTCCCGAGAAGCATGTCTGTGAAAGGTGCAGCAAGCTGCCCAGTGAGAAGAGCAGGAGCCGTTGGCCTTCTGGTCTGGAAAAGGTTGCTAAGCAGGAGACCCTTCCCAGGCAGGCACAGCGGCCAGTGACAATACAAGTGTCACTAGCTCCCTGTGCAGAGAAGGAAGTCTGGCCAGCTAAGGAGACAGGAGGGGATGAGGTGGGCAGGGCGCGTGGTCCTCTCTTAGAAAGGAGTCTGGGCAGAGAGCATGCCTGTCCTGAGCCTCTGGGCTTAAGGAGACAGCAGCTCCTTGGCCACCTGTCCCTGGGGCAGACATGCACTAGCCACCAGGCGCCTACCCTGAACTCGCAGAAACAGCTCCCTGAAATAACGGGGAGTCAGATGCCGTCTTCCTCCAGGATGTGGAAGCTTGGAGGAGGCACGGGGTTTCAGGGGAAGGAGTGGGGACAGTTCCCCAAAGCTCCCTATTAAGTGCACGGGCGGTGTGCTGGGATCCTGTCACCTTTCCTTTCCTGTGGGGAAAGCACTGGCCTAGTCCGCGAGTCCGCCTGAGCGCCAGAGTAAAAGGCCAAGCGATGCCTACACTGGGAGATGGTGGTGTGGATAGAGTGCCATCCAAGGCTACGCGCGCTATAGCAGCATCGTGGCTGTGTCTGCTTAGTTCGGCCTGGCAGGGTGATCCCAGGACGCGAACATGGATCCCTGGAAAGCAAGGACCAAGAGGCACCAGCTCTCCCGCAGCTCTTCTTCCCTGAGGCAACTGAAGGCTTGCTGAGGAAGCAGCAGCGAAGTGCTGTTCGCTCCAAGCCAAAGCCTCTGCGAAAGCACAGCATTCGCTGAGAAATGTTCTGTGGGCTGCTGCTGCTTGCCTGAGCCCAGTCTCACGGTGGGAGAAACCCGCATAGAGCGAAAGCCTCATTGCCTGGGAATCTCCCTGTGAAAGCACTGCGTTCCTTGGGAAATCAGAGTTGGGTTTGGGGATGCTGCTACTGCTTGCCTGAGCTAGACTCCGGAGCTCGGTGGAAGATACTCGCATGGAGCGAAATACCCTTTGCCCTAGCATACCCTCTGCCTGAGAGAGAAGCCAAGAGTGGGGAAGGCTCAGCACGCCGCCCCCGGAGAAGAGAAGGAGCCGTTGGCCTTGGGGTCAGGAAACGCTCGGGAAGCAGGATAACCTGCCGTGGCATTAACAGCAGGCCGGTGGCAAGACAAGTGTCACCTGCTCCATGTGCGGAGCGATGGAACCCCGGCTGCTAAGGAGACATGAGGGGACGACTAGGGCAGAGGAGCGTGAACCACTCTGAGGAAGGAGTCTGGGCAGAAGGCAGGCCTGTCCTGTGCCTCTGGTCGCAAGGGGAGATCATCTCCTTGGCCACCTGTCCCAAGGGCAGACTTGGGCTTGCCACCAGGTGCTATACCCGGAACGCGCAGGAACAAACCCATGGAGAAACGGGCAGTCAGATGCCGTCTTCCACCAAGATGTGGCAGCGATGTGGGTGGCAGTGCGTGTGCCGGGAAAGGAGTGGGGACAGTCCCCCACAGTTCCCTGTCCCAGTGCCCGGGCGTGTGCAGTGATCCTGTCACCTCCTCTCTCCTGTGGTGAAGGCACTGGCCTAGACCCCGAGTCTGCCTGTACGCCAGAGCAAAAGGCAAAGCCTTTCCTACCAGAGGAGATGGTAATAGGCATAGAGTGCCATGCTAAGACATGCACGCTGCTGCAGGGTTGTGACTGTGTCTGCTTAGTTTGGCATAGCAAGGTGAACCCCGGGCGTGATCTTAAGCCCGGGAAAGCAAGTCCCAAGAGGCACCAGCTCTCCCGCCTCTCTTCTTCCCTGCCGAGACAAAGTGAACACCCAAAGCCTTTCTGAGGAAACAGCAGCGAAGTGCGGTTCGCTCCAAGCCAAAGCCTCTGCGAAAGCACAGCATTCGCTGAGAAATGTTCTGTGGGCTGCTGCTGCTTGCCTGAGCCCAGTCTCACGGTGGGAGAAACCCGCATAGAGCGAAAGCCTCATTGCCTGGGAATCTCCCTGTGAAAGCACTGCGTTCCTTGGGAAATCAGAGTTGGGTTTGGGGATGCTGCTACTGCTTGCCTGAGCTAGACTCCGGACCTCAGTGGAAGATACTCGCATGGAGCGAAATACCCTTTGCCCTAGCATACCCTCTGCCTGAGAGAGAAGCCAAGAATGGGGAAGGCTCAGCACGCCGCCCCCGGAGAAGAGAAGGAGCCGTTGGCCTTGGGGTCAGGAAACGCTCGGGAAGCAGGATAACCTGCCGTGGCATTAACAGCAGGCCGGTGGCAAGACAAGTGTCACCTGCTCCATGTGCGGAGCGATGGAACCCCGGCTGCTAAGGAGACATGAGGGGACGACTAGGGCAGAGGAGCGTGAACCACTCTGAGGAAGGAGTCTGGGCAGAAGGCAGGCCTGTCCTGTGCCTCTGGTCGCAACGGGAGATCATCTCCTTGGCCACCTGTCCCAAGGGCAGACTTGGGCTTGCCACCAGGTGCTATACCCGGAACGCGCAGGAACAAACCCATGGAGAAACGGGCAGTCAGATGCCGTCTTCCACCAAGATGTGGCAGCGATGTGGGTGGCAGTGCGTGTGCCGGGAAAGGAGTGGAGACAGTCCCCCACAGTTCCCTGTCCCAGTGCCCGGGCGTGTGCAGTGATCCTGTCACCTCCTCTCCCTGTGGTGAAGGCACTGGCCTAGACCCCGAGTCTGCCTGTACGCCAGAGCAAAAGGCAAAGCCTTTCCTTCCAGAGGAGATGGTAATAGGCATAGAGTGCCATGCTAAGACATGCACGCTGCTGCAGGGTTGGGACTGTGTCTGCTTAGTTCGGCATAGCAAGGTGAACCCCGGGCGTGATCTTGAAGCCCGGGAAAGCAAGTCCCAAGAGGCACCAGCTCTCCCGCCTCTCTTCTTCCCTGCCGCGACAGAGTGAACACCCAAAGTTTTTCTGAAGAAACAGCAGCGAAGTGCGGTTCGTGCCAAGCTGAAAACCTCTGCGAAAGCATAGCAGTCGCGGGGAAATCAGAGTCGGATCTGTGGGTTGCTTTTGTTGCTTGCCTTAACCTAGTATTCGCAGAACTATGGGAGCATATGGCATAGAGCGAAATCTTCTTTGCCCTGGGCATCGCCTCTGGGAAAGCATAGCATTCTTTGCGAAACCAGATTCGGGTCTGAGGGATTCTCCTGTTGCCTGAGCTGGTCTCCTCAGCACGGTGTAATAAACCCGCATGGAACGAAAACTTCTTTGCCTGTGCATCTTCTGCCTGAGAGAGAAGCGAGCTTGCGCCTGTGGAAAGAGCCTTAAGGAAAGGGACTTGTCTTTCACGGTGCTACCCAGGAGCAATCTGCCCAGTGAGAAGAGCAGGAGCCGTTGGCCTTCTGGTCTGGAAAAGGTTGCTAAGCAGGAGAGCCTTCCCAGGCAGGCACAGCGGCCAGTGACAATACAAGTGTAACTAGCTCCCTGTGCAGAGAAGGAAGTCTGGCCTGCTAAGGAGACAGGAGGGGATGAGGTGGGCAGGGTGCGTGGTCCTCTCTTAGAAAGGAGTCTGGGCAGAGAGTATGCCTGTCCTGAGCCTCTGGGCTTAAGGAGACAGCAGCTCCTTGGCCACCTGTCCCTGGGGCAGACATGCACTAGCCACCAGGCGCCTACCCTGAACTCGCAGAAACAGCTCCCTGAAATAACGGGGAGTCAGATGCCGTCTTCCTCCAGGATGTGGAAGCTTGGAGGAGGCACGGGGTTTCAGGGGAAGGAGTGGGGACAGTACCCCAAGGCTCCCTATTAAGTGCACGGGCGGTGTGCTGGGATCCTGTCACCTTTCCTTTCCTGTGGGGAAAGCACTGGCCTAGTCCGCGAGTCCGCCTGAGCGCCAGAGTAAAAGGCCAAGCGATGCCTACACTGGGAGATGGTGGTGTGCATAGAGTGCCATCCAAGGCTACGCGCGCTATAGCAGCATCGTGGCTGTGTCTGCTTAGTTCGGCCTGGCAGGGTGATCCCAGGACGCGAACATGGATCCCTGGAAAGCAAGGACCAAGAGGCACCAGCTCTCCCGCAGCTCTTCTTCCCTGAGGCAACTGAAGGCTTGCTGAGGAAGCAGCAGCGAAGTGCTGTTCGCTCCAAGCCAAAGCCTCTGCGAAAGCACAGCATTCGCTGAGAAATGTTCTGTGGGCTGCTGCTGCTTGCCTGAGCCCAGTCTCACGGTGGGAGAAACCCGCATAGAGCGAAAGCCTCATTGCCTGGGAATCTCCCTGTGAAAGCACTGCGTTCCTTGGGAAATCAGAGTTGGGTTTGGGGATGTTGCTACTGCTTGCCTGAGCTAGACTCCGGAGCTCGGTGGAAGATACTCGCATGGAGCGAAATACCCTTTGCCCTAGCATACCCTCTGCCTGAGAGAGAAGCCAAGAGTGGGGAAGGCTCAGCACGCCGCCCCCGGAGAAGAGAAGGAGCCGTTGGCCTTGGGGTCAGGAAACGCTCGGGAAGCAGGATAACCTGCCGTGGCATTAACAGCAGGCCGGTGGCAAGACAAGTGTCACCTGCTCCATGTGCGGAGCGATGGAACCCCGGCTGCTAAGGAGACATGAGGGGACGACTAGGGCAGAGGAGCGTGAACCACTCTGAGGAAGGAGTCTGGGCAGAAGGCAGGCTTGTCCTGTGCCTCTGGTCGCAAGGGGAGATCATCTCCTTGGCCACCTGTCCCAAGGGCAGACTTGGGCTTGCCACCAGGTGCTATACCCGGAACGCGCAGGAACAAACCCATGGAGAAACGGGCAGTCAGATGCCGTCTTCCACCAAGATGTGGCAGCGATGTGGGTGGCAGTGCGTGTGCCGGGAAAGGAGTGGAGACAGTCCCCCACAGTTCCCTGTCCCAGTGCCCGGGCGTGTGCAGTGATCCTGTCACCTCCTCTCTCCTGTGGTGAAGGCACTGGCCTAGACCCCGAGTCTGCCTGTGCGCCAGAACAAAAGGCAAAGCCTTTCCTTCCAGAGGAGATGGTAATAGGCATAGAGTGCCATGCTAAGACATGCACGCTGCTGCAGGGTTGGGACTGTGTCTGCTTAGTTCGGCATAGCAAGGTGAACCCCGGGCGTGATCTTAAGCCCGGGAAAGCAAGTCCCAAGAGGCACCAGCTCTCCCGCCTCTCTTCTTCCCTGCCGCGACAGAGTGAACACCCAAAGTTTTTCTGAAGAAACAGCAGCGAAGTGCGGTTCGTGCCAAGCTGAAAACCTCTGCGAAAGCATAGCAGTCGCGGGGAAATCAGAGTCGGATCTGTGGGCTGCTTTTGTTGCTTGCCTTAACCTAGTATTCGCAGAACTATGGGAGCATACGGCATAGAGCGAAATCCTCTTTGCCCTGGGCATCGCCTCTGGGAAAGCATAGCATTCTTTGCGAAACCAGATTCGGGTCTGAGGGATTCTCCTGTTGCCTGAGCTGGTCTCCTCAGCACGGTATAATAAACCCGCATGGAACGAAAACTTCTTTGCCTGTGCATCTTCTGCCTGAGAGAGAAGCGAGCTTGCGCCTGTGGAAAGAGCCTTAAGGAAAGGGACTTGTCTTTCACGGTGCTCCCCAGGAGCAAGCTGCCCAGTGAGAAGAGCAGGAGCCGTTGGACTTCTGGTCTGGAAAAGGTTGCTAAGCAGGAGAGCCTTCCCAGGCAGGCACAGCGGCCAGTGACAATACAAGTGTCACTAGCTCCCTGTGCAGAGAAGGAAGTCTGGCCTGCTAAGGAGACAGGAGGGGATGAGGTGGGCAGGGCGCGTGGTCCTCTCTTAGAAAGGAGTCTGGGCAGAGAGTATGCCTGTCCTGAGCCTCTGGGCTTAAGGAGACAGCAGCTCCTTGGCCACCTGTCCCTGGGGCAGACATGCACTAGCCACCAGGCGCCTACCCTGAACTTGCAGAAACAGCTCCCTGAAATAACGGGGAGTCAGATGCCGTCTTCCTCCAGGATGTGGAAGCTTGGAGGAGGCACGGGGTTTCAGGGGAAGGAGTGGGGACAGTTCCCCAAAGCTCCCTATTAAGTGCACGGGCGGTGTGCTGGGATCCTGTCACCTTTCCTTTCCTGTGGGGAAAGCACTGGCCTAGTCCGCGAGTCCGCCTGAGCGCCAGAGTAAAAGGCCAAGCGATGCCTACACTGGGAGATGGTGGTGTGGATAGAGTGCCATCCAAGGCTACGCGCGCTATAGCAGCATCGTGGCTGTGTCTGCTTAGTTCGGCCTGGCAGGGTGATCCCAGGACGCGAACATGGATCCCTGGAAAGCAAGGACCAAGAGGCACCAGCTCTCCCGCAGCTCTTCTTCCCTGAGGCAACTGAAGGCTTGCTGAGGAAGCAGCAGCGAAGTGCTGTTCGCTCCAAGCCAAAGCCTCTGCGAAAGCACAGCATTCGCTGAGAAATGTTCTGTGGGCTGCTGCTGCTTGCCTGAGCCCAGTCTCACGGTGGGAGAAACCCGCATACAGCGAAAGCCTCATTGCCTGGGAATCTCCCTGTGAAAGCACTGCGTTCCTTGGGAAATCAGAGTTGGGTTTGGGGATGCTGCTACTGCTTGCCTGAGCTAGACTCCGGAGCTCGGTGGAAGATACTCGCATGGAGCGAAATACCCTTTGCCCTAGCATACCCTCTGCCTGAGAGAGAAGCCAAGAGTGGGGAAGGCTCAGCACGCCGCCCCCGGAGAAGAGAAGGAGCCGTTGGCCTTGGGGTCAGGAAACGCTCGGGAAGCAGGATAACCTGCCGTGGCATTAACAGAAGGCCGGTGGCAAGACAAGTGTCACCTGCTCCATGTGCGGAGCGATGGAACCCCGGCTGCTAAGGAGACATGAGGGGACGACTAGGGCAGAGGAGCGTGAACCACTCTGAGGAAGGAGTCTGGGCAGAAGGCAGGCCTGTCCTGTGCCTCTGGTCGCAAGGGGAGATCATCTCCTTGGCCACCTGTCCCAAGGGCAGACTTGGGCTTGCCACCAGGTGCTATACCCGGAACGCGCAGGAACAAACCCATGGAGAAACGGGCAGTCAGATGCCGTCTTCCACCAAGATGTGGCAGCGATGTAGGTGGCAGTGCGTGTGCCGGGAAAGGAGTGGAGACAGTCCCCCACAGTTCCCTGTCCCAGTGCCCGGGCGTGTGCAGTGATCCTGTCACCTCCTCTCTCCTGTGGTGAAGGCACTGGCCTAGACCCCGAGTCTGCCTGAGCGCCAGAGAAAAGGCAAAGCCTTACCTACCCCAGGAGATGGTAATAAGCATAGAGTGCCATGCTAAGACATGCACGCTGCTGCAGGGTTGGGACTGTGTCTGCTTAGTTCGGCATAGCAAGGTGAACCCCGGGCGTGATCTTGAAGCCCGGGAAAGCAAGTCCCAAGAGGCACCAGCTCTCCCGCCTCTCTTCTTCCCTGCCGCGACAGTGTGAATACCCAAAGTTTTTCTGAAGAAACAGCAGCGAAGTGCGGTTCGTGCCAAGCTGAAAACCTCTGCGAAAGCATAGCAGTCGCGGGGAAATCAGAGTCGGATCTGTGGGCTGCTTTTGTTGCTTGCCTTAGCCTAGTATTCGCAGCACTATGGGAGCATACGGCATAGAGCGAAATCCTCTTTGCCCTGGGCATCGCCTCTGGGAAAGCATAGCATTCTTTGCGAAACCAGATTCGGGTCTGAGGGATTTTCCTGTTGCCTGAGCTGGTCTCCTCAGCACGGTGTAATAAACCCGCATGGAACGAAAACTTCTTTGCCTGTGCATCTTCTGCCTGAGAGAGAAGCGAGCTTGCGCCTGTGGAAAGAGCCTTAAGGAAAGGGACTTGTTTTTCACGGTGCTCCCCAGGAGCAAGCTGCCCAGTGAGAAGAGCAGGAGCCGTTGGCCTTCTGGTCTGGAAAAGGTTGCTAAGCAGGAGAGCCTTCCCAGGCAGGCACAGCGGCCAGTGACAATACAAGTGTAACTAGCTCCCTGTGCAGAGAAGGAAGTCTGGCCTGCTAAGGAGACAGGAGGGGATGAGGTGGGCAGGGCGCGTGGTCCTCTCTTAGAAAGGAGTCTGGGCAGAGAGTATGCCTGTCCTGAGCCTCTGGGCTTAAGGAGACAGCAGCTCCTTGGCCACCTGTCCCTGGGGCAGACATGCACTAGCCACCAGGCGCCTACCCTGAACTCGCAGAAACAGCTCCCTGAAATAACGGGGAGTCAGATGCCGTCTTCCTCCAGGATGTGGAAGCTTGGAGGAGGCACGGGGTTTCAGGGGAAGGAGTGGGGACAGTTCCCCAAAGCTCCCTATTAAGTGCACGGGCGGTGTGCTGGGATCCTGTCACCTTTCCTTTCCTGTGGGGAAAGCACTGGCCTAGTCCGCGAGTCCGCCTGAGCGCCAGAGTAAAAGGCCAAGCGATGCCTACACTGGGAGATGGTGGTGTGGATAGAGTGCCATCCAAGGCTACGCGGGCTATAGCAGCATCGTGGCTGTGTCTGCTTAGTTCGGCCTGGCAGGGTGATCCCAGGACGCGAACATGGATCCCTGGAAAGCAAGGACCAAGAGGCACCAGCTCTCCCGCAGCTCTTCTTCCCTGAGGCAACTGAAGGCTTGCTGAGGAAGCAGCAGCGAAGTGCTGTTCGCTCCAAGCCAAAGCCTCTGCGAAAGCACAGCATTCGCTGAGAAATGTTCTGTGGGCTGCTGCTGCTTGCCTGAGCCCAGTCTCACGGTGGGAGAAACCCGCATAGAGCGAAAGCCTCATTGCCTGGGAATCTCCCTGTGAAAGCACTGCGTTCCTTGGGAAATCAGAGTTGGGTTTGGGGATGCTGCTACTGCTTGCCTGAGCTAGACTCCGGAGCTCGGTGGAAGATACTCGCATGGAGCGAAATACCCTTTGCCCTAGCATACCCTCTGCCTGAGAGAGAAGCCAAGAGTGGGGAAGGCTCAGCACGCCGCCCCCGGAGAAGAGAAGGAGCCGTTGGCCTTGGGGTCAGGAAACGCTCGGGAAGCAGGATAACCTGCCGTGGCATTAACAGCAGGCCGGTGGCAAGACAAGTGTCACCTGCTCCATGTGCGGAGCGATGGAACCCCGGCTGCTAAGGAGACATGAGGGGACGACTAGGGCAGAGGAGCGTGAACCACTCTGAGGAAGGAGTCTGGGCAGAAGGCAGGCCTGTCCTGTGCCTCTGGTCGCAAGGGGAGATCATCTCCTTGGCCACCTGTCCCAAGGGCAGACTTGGGCTTGCCACCAGGTGCTATACCCGGAACGCGCAGGAACAAACCCATGGAGAAACGGGCAGTCAGATGCCGTCTTCCACCAAGATGTGGCAGCGATGTAGGTGGCAGTGCGTGTGCCGGGAAAGGAGTGGAGACAGTCCCCCACAGTTCCCTGTCCCAGTGCCCGGGCGTGTGCAGTGATCCTGTCACCTCCTCTCTCCTGTGGTGAAGGCACTGGCCTAGATCCCGAGTCTGCCTGTGCGCCAGAACAAAAGGCAAAGCCTTTCCTTCCAGAGGAGATGGTAATAAGCATAGAGTGCAATGCTAAGACATGCACGCTGCTGCAGGGTTGGGACTGTGTCTGCTTAGTTCGGCATAGCAAGGTGAACCCCGGGCGTGATCTTGAAGCCCGGGAAAGCAAGTCCCAAGAGGCACCAGCTCTCCCGCCTCTCTTCTTCCCTGCCGCGACAGAGTGAATACCCAAAGTTTTTCTGAAGAAACAGCAGCGAAGTGCGGTTCGTGCCAAGCTGAAAACCTCTGCGAAAGCATAGCAGTCGCGGGGAAATCAGAGTCGGATCTGTGGGCTGCTTTTGTTGCTTGCCTTAACCTAGTATTCGCAGAACTATGGGAGCATACGGCATAGAGCGAAATCCTCTTTGCCCTGGGCATCGCCTCTGGGAAAGCATAGCATTCTTTGCGAAACCAGATTCGGGTCTGAGGGATTCTCCTGTTGCCTGAGCTGGTCTCCTCAGCACGGTGTAATAAACCCGCATGGAACGAAAACTTCTTTGCCTGTGCATCTTCTGCCTGAGAGAGAAGCGAGCTTGCGCCTGTGGAAAGAGCCTTAAGGAAAGGGACTTGTTTTTCACGGTGCTCCCCAGGAGCAAGCTGCCCAGTGAGAAGAGCAGGAGCCGTTGGCCTTCTGGTCTGGAAAAGGTTGCTAAGCAGGAGAGCCTTCCCAGGCAGGCACAGCGGCCAGTGACAATACAAGTGTAACTAGCTCCCTGTGCAGAGAAGGAAGTCTGGCCTGCTAAGGAGACAGGAGGGGATGAGGTGGGCAGGGCGCGTGGTCCTCTCTTAGAAAGGAGTCTGGGCAGAGAGTATGCCTGTCCTGAGCCTCTGGGCTTAAGGAGACAGCAGCTCCTTGGCCACCTGTCCCTGGGGCAGACATGCACTAGCCACCAGGCGCCTACCCTGAACTCGCAGAAACAGCTCCCTGAAATAACGGGGAGTCAGATGCCGTCTTCCTCCAGGATGTGGAAGCTTGGAGGAGGCACGGGGTTTCAGGGGAAGGAGTGGGGACAGTTCCCCAAAGCTCCCTATTAAGTGCACGGGCGGTGTGCTGGGATCCTGTCACCTTTCCTTTCCTGTGGGGAAAGCACTGGCCTAGTCCGCGAGTCCGCCTGAGCGCCAGAGTAAAAGGCCAAGCGATGCCTACACTGGGAGATGGTGGTGTGGATAGAGTGCCATCCAAGGCTACGCGCGCTATAGCAGCATCGTGGCTGTGTCTGCTTAGTTCGGCCTGGCAGGGTGATCCCAGGACGCGAACATGGATCCCTGGAAAGCAAGGACCAAGAGGCACCAGCTCTCCCGCAGCTCTTCTTCCCTGAGGCAACTGAAGGCTTGCTGAGGAAGCAGCAGCGAAGTGCTGTTCGCTCCAAGCCAAAGCCTCTGCGAAAGCACAGCATTCGCTGAGAAATGTTCTGTGGGCTGCTGCTGCTTGCCTGAGCCCAGTCTCACGGTGGGAGAAACCCGCATAGAGCGAAAGCCTCATTGCCTGGGAATCTCCCTGTGAAAGCACTGCGTTCCTTGGGAAATCAGAGTTGGGTTTGGGGATGCTGCTACTGCTTGCCTGAGCTAGACTCCGGAGCTCGGTGGAAGATACTCGCATGGAGCGAAATACCCTTTGCCCTAGCATACCCTCTGCCTGAGAGAGAAGCCAAGAGTGGGGAAGGCTCAGCACGCCGCCCCCGGAGAAGAGAAGGAGCCGTTGGCCTTGGGGTCAGGAAACGCTCGGGAAGCAGGATAACCTGCCGTGGCATTAACAGCAGGCCCGTGGCAAGACAAGTGTCACCTGCTCCATGTGCGGAGCGATGGAACCCCGGCTGCTAAGGAGACATGAGGGGACGACTAGGGCAGAGGAGCGTGAACCACTCTGAGGAAGGAGTCTGGGCAGAAGGCAGGCCTGTCCTGTGCCTCTGGTCGCAAGGGGAGATCATCTCCTTGGCCACCTGTCCCAAGGGCAGACTTGGGCTTGCCACCAGGTGCTATACCCGGAACGCGCAGGAACAAACCCATGGAGAAACGGGCAGTCAGATGCCGTCTTCCACCAAGATGTGGCAGCGATGTGGGTGGCAGTGCGTGTGCCAGGAAAGGAGTGGAGACAGTCCCCCACAGTTCCCTGTCCCAGTGCCCGGGCGTGTGCAGTGATCCTGTCACCTCCACTCTCCTGTGGTGAAGGCACTGGCCTAGACCCGAGTCTGCCTGTGCGCCAGAACAAAAGGCAAAGCTTTTCCTACCAGAGGAGATGGTAATAGGCATAGAGTGCCATGCTAAGACATGCACGCTGATGCAGGGTTGGGACTGTGTCTGCTTAGTTCGGCATAGCAAGGTGAACCCCGGGCGTGATCTTAAGCCCGGGAAAGCAAGTCCCAAGAGGCACCAGCTCTCCCGCCTCTCTTCTTCCCTGCCGAGACAAAGTGAACACCCAAAGCCTTTCTGAGGAAACAGCAGCGAAGTGCGGTTTGTGCCAAGCTGAAAACCTCTGCGAAAGCATAGCAGACGCGGGGAAATCAGAGTCGGTTCTGTGGGCTGCTTTTTTTGCTTGCCTTAGCCTAGTATTCGCAGCACTATGGGAGCATACGGCATAGAGCGAAATCCTCTTTGCCCTGGGCATCGCCTCTGGGAAAGCATAGCATTCTTTGCGAAACCAGATTCGGGTCTGAGGGATTCTCCTGTTGCCTGAGCTGGTCTCCTCAGCACGTTGTAATAAACCCGCATGGAACGAAATCTTCTTTGCCGGTGCATCTCTCTGCCTGAGAGAGAAGCGGGCTTGCGCCTGTGGAAAGAGCCTAAGGAAAAGGACTTGTCTTTCACGGCGCTCCCGAGAAGCATGTCTGTGAAAGGTGCAGCAAGCTGCCCAGTGAGAAGAGCAGGAGCCGTTGGCCTTCTGGTCTGGAAAAGGTTGCTAAGCAGGAGACCCTTCCCAGGCAGGCACAGCGGCCAGTGACAATACAAGTGTCACTAGCTCCCTGTGCAGAGAAGGAAGTCTGGCCAGCTAAGGAGACAGGAGGGGATAAGGTGGGCAGGGCGCGTGGTCCTCTCTTAGAAAGGAGTCTGGGCAGAGAGCATGCCTGTCCTGAGCCTCTGGGCTTAAGGAGACAGCAGCTCCTTGGCCACCTGTCCCTGGGGCAGACATGCACTAGCCACCAGGCGCCTACCCTGAACTCGCAGAAACAGCTCCCTGAAATAACGGGGAGTCAGATGCCGTCTTCCTCCAGGATGTGGAAGCTTGGAGGAGGCACGGGGTTTCAGGGGAAGGAGTGGGGACAGTTCCCCAAAGCTCCCTATTAAGTGCACGGGCGGTGTGCTGGGATCCTGTCACCTTTCCTTTCCTGTGGGGAAAGCACTGGCCTAGTCCGCGAGTCCGCCTGAGCGCCAGAGTAAAAGGCCAAGCGATGCCTACACTGGGAGATGGTGGTGTGGATAGAGTGCCATCCAAGGCTACGCGCGCTATAGCAGCATCGTGGCTGTGTCTGCTTAGTTCGGCCTGGCAGGGTGATCCCAGGACGCGAACATGGATCCCTGGAAAGCAAGGACCAAGAGGCACCAGCTCTCCCGCAGCTCTTCTTCCCTGAGGCAACTGAAGGCTTGCTGAGGAAGCAGCAGCGAAGTGCTGTTCGCTCCAAGCCAAAGCCTCTGCGAAAGCACAGCATTCGCTGAGAAATGTTCTGTGGGCTGCTGCTGCTTGCCTGAGCCCAGTCTCACGGTGGGAGAAACCCGCATAGAGCGAAAGCCTCATTGCCTGGGCATCTCCCTGTGAAAGCACTGCGTTCCTTGGGAAATCAGAGTTGGGTTTGGGGATGCTGCTACTGCTTGCCTGAGCTAGACTCCGGAGCTCAGTGGAAGATACTCGCATGGAGCGAAATACCCTTTGCCCTAGCATACCCTCTGGCTGAGAGAGAAGCCAAGAATGGGGAAGGCTCAGCACGCCGCCCCCGGAGAAGAGAAGGAGCCGTTGGCCTTGGGGTCAGGAAACGCTCGGGAAGCAGGATAACCTGCCGTGGCATTAACAGCAGGCCGGTGGCAAGACAAGTGTCACCTGCTCCATGTGCGGAGCGATGGAACCCCGGCTGCTAAGGAGACATGAGGGGACGACTAGGGCAGAGGAGCGTGAACCACTCTGAGGAAGGAGTCTGGGCAGAAGGCAGGCCTGTCCTGTGCCTCTGGTCGCAAGGGGAGATCATCTCCTTGGCCACCTGTCCCAAGGGCAGACTTGGGATTGCCACCAGGTGCTATACCCGGAACGCGCAGGAACAAACCCATGGAGAAACGGGCAGTCAGATGCCGTCTTCCACCAAGATGTGGCAGCGATGTGGGTGGCAGTGCGTGTGCCGGGAAAGGAGTGGAGACAGTCCCCCACAGTTCCCTGTCCCAGTGCCCGGGCGTGTGCAGTGATCCTGTCACCTCCTCTCTCCTGTGGTGAAGGCACTGGCCTAGACCCCCAGGCTGCCTGTGCGCCAGAACAAAAGGCAAAGCCTTTCCTACCCCAGGAGATGGTAATAGGCATAGAGTGACATGCTAAGACATGCACGCTGCTGCAGGGTTGGGACTGTGTCTGCTTAGTTCGGCATAGCAAGGTGAACCCCGGGCGTGATCTTGAAGCCCGGGAAAGCAAGTCGCAAGAGACACCAGCTCTCCTGCCTCTCTTCTTCCCTGCCGCGACAGAGTGAACACCCAAAGTTTTTCTGAAGAAACAGCAGCGAAGTGCGGTTCGTGCCAAGCTGAAAACCTCTGCGAAAACATAGTAGACGCGGGGAAATCAGAGAAGGATCTGTGGGCTGCTTTTGTTGCTTGCCTTAGCCTAGTATTCGCAGCACTATGGGAGCATACGGCATAGAGCGAAATCCTCTTTGCCCTGGGCATCGCCTCTGGGAAAGCATAGCATTCTTTGCGAAACCAGATTCGGGTCTGAGGGATTCTCCTGTTGCCTGAGCTGGTCTCCTCAGCACGGTGTAATAAACCCGCATGGAACGAAATCTTCTTTGCCTGTGCATCTCTCTGCCTGAGAGAGAAGCGAGCTTGCGCCTGTGGAAAGAGCCTTAAGGAAAGGGACTTGTCTTTCACGGTGCTCCCCAGGAGCAAGCTGCCCACTGAGAAGAGCAGGAGCCGTTGGCCTTCTGGTCTGGAAAAGGTTGCTAAGCAGGAGTGCCTTCCCAGGCAGGCACAGCGGCCAGTGACAATACAAGTGTCACTAGGTCCCTGTGCAGAGAAGGAAGTCTGGCCAGCTAAGGAGACAGGAGGGGATGAGGTGGGCAGGGGGCGTGGTCCTCTCTTAGAAAGGAGTCTGGGCAGAGAGTATGCCTGTCCTGAGCCTCTGGGCTTAAGGAGACAGCAGCTCCTTGGCCACCTGTCCCTGGGGCAGACATGCACTAGCCACCAGGCGCCTACCGTGAACTCGCAGAAACAGCTCCCTGAAATAACGGGGAGTCAGATGCCGTCTTCCTCCAGGATGTGGAAGCTTGGAGGAGGCAGGGGTTTCAGGGGAAGGAGTGCGGACAGTACCCCAAGGCTCCCTATTAAGTGCACGGGCGGTGTGCTGGGATCCTGTCACCTTTCCTTTCCTGTGGGGAAAGCACTGGCCTAGTCCGCGAGTCCGCCTGAGCGCCAGAGTAAAGGGCCAAGCGATGCCTACACTGGGAGATGGTGGTGTGCATAGAGTGCCATCCAAGGCTACGCGCTCTATAGCAGCATCGTGGCTGTGTCTGCTTAGTTCGGCCTGGCAGGGTGATCCCAGGACGCGAACATGGATCCCTGGAAAGCAAGGACCAAGAGGCTCCAGCTCTCCCGCAGCTCTTCTTCCCTGAGGCAACTGAAGGCTTGCTGAGGAAGCAGCAGCGAAGTGCTGTTCGCTCCAAGCCAAAGCCTCTGCGAAAGCACAGCATTCGCTGAGAAATGTTCTGTGGGCTGCTGCTGCTTGCCTGAGCCCAGTCTCACGGTGGGAGAAACCCGCATACAGCGAAAGCCTCATTGCCTGGGCATCTCCCTGTGAAAGCACTGCGTTCCTTGGTAAATCAGAGTTGGGTTTGGGGATGCTGCTACTGCTTGCCTGAGCTAGACTCCGGAGCTCGGTGGAAGATACTCGCATGGAGCGAAATACCCTTTGCCCTAGCATACCCTCTGCCTGAGAGAGAAGCCAAGAGTGGGGAAGGCTCAGCACGCCGCCCCCGGAGAAGAGAAGAGCCGTTGGCCTTGGGGTCAGGAAACGCTCGGGAAGCAGGATAACCTGCCGTGGCATTAACAGCAGGCCGGTGGCAAGACAAGTGTCACCTGCTCCATGTGCGGAGCGATGGAACCCCGGCTGCTAAGGAGACATGAGGGGACGACTACGGCAGAGGAGCGTGAACCACTCTGAGGAAGGAGTCTGGGCAGAAGGCAGGCCTGTCCTGTGCCTCTGGTCGCAAGGGGAGATCATCTCCTTGGCCACCTTTCCCAAGGGCAGACTTGGGCTTGCCACCAGGTGCTATACCCGGAACGCGCAGGAACAAACCCATGGAGAAACGGGCAGTCAGATGCCGTCTTCCACCAAGATGTGGCAGCGATGTGGGTGGCAGTGCGTGTGGCGGGAAAGGAGTGGAGACAGTCCGCACAGTTCCCTGTCCCAGTGCCCGGGCGTGTGCAGTGATCCTGTCACCTCCTCTCTCCTGTGGTGAAGGCACTGGCCTAGACCCCGAGTCTGCCTGTACGATAGAGCAAAAAGCAAAGCCTTTCCTTCCAGAGGAGATGGTAATAGGCATAGAGTGCCATGCTAAGACATGCACGCTGCTGCAGGGTTGGGACTGGGTCTGCTTAGTTCGGCATAGCAAGGTTAACCCCGGGCGTGATCTTGAAGCCCGGGAAAGCAAGTCCCAAGAGGCACCAGCTCTCCCGCCTCTCTTCTTCCCTGCCGCGACAGAGTGAACACCCAAAGTTTTTCTGAAGAAACAGCAGCGAAGTGCGGTTCGTGCCAAGCTGAAAACCTCTGCGAAAGCATAGCAGTCGCGGGGAAATCAGAGTCGGTTCTGTGGGCTGCTTTTGTTGCTTGCCTTAACCTAGTATTCGCAGAACTATGGGAGCATACGGCATAGAGCGAAATCTTCTTTGCCCTGGGCATCGCCTCTGGGAAAGCATAGCATTCTTTGCGAAACCAGATTCGGGTCTGAGGGATTCTCCTGTTGCCTGAGCTGGTCTCCTCAGCACGGTGTAATAAACCCGCATGGAACGAAAACTTCTTTGCCTGTGCATCTTCTGCCTGAGAGAGAAGCGAGCTTGCGCCTGTGGAAAGAGCCTTAAGGAAAGGGACTTGTCTTTCACGATGCTCCCCAGGAGCAAGCTGCCCAGTGAGAAGAGCAGGAGCCGTTGGCCTTCTGGTCTGGAAAAGGTTGCTAAGCAGGAGAGCCTTCCCAGGCAGGCACAGCGGCCAGTGACAATACAAGTGTAACTAGCTCCCTGTGCAGAGAAGGAAGTCTGGCCATCTAAGGAGACAGGAGGGGATGAGGTGGGCAGGGCACGTAGTCCTCTCTTAGAAAGGAGTCTGGGCAGAGAGTATGCCTGTCCTGAGCCTCTGGGCTTAAGGAGACAGCAGCTCCTTGGCCACCTGTCCCTGGGGCAGACATGCACTAGCCACCAGGCGCCTACCCTGAACTCGCAGAAACAGCTCCCTGAAATAACGGGGAGTCAGATGCCGTCTTCCTCCAGGATGTGGAAGCTTGGAGGAGGCACGGGGTTTCAGGGGAAGGAGTGGGGACAGTACCCCAAGGCTCCCTATTAAGTGCACGGGCGGTGTGCTGGGATCCTGTCACCTTTCCTTTCCTGTGGGGAAAGCACTGGCCTAGTCCGCGAGTCCGCCTGAGCGCCAGAGTAAAGGGCCAAGCGATGCCTACACTGGGAGATGGTGGTGTGCATAGAGTGCCATCCAAGGCTACGCGCGCTATAGCAGCATCTTGGCTGTGTCTGCTTAGTTCGGCCTGGCAGGGTGATCCCAGGACGCGAACATGGATCCCTGGAAAGCAAGGACCAACAGGCACCAGCTCTCCCGCAGCTCTTCTTCCCTGAGGCAACTGAAGGCTTGCTGAGGAAGCAGCAGCGAAGTGCTGTTCGCTCCAAGCCAAAGCCTCTGCGAAAGCACAGCATTCGCTGAGAAATGTTCTGTGGGCTGCTGCTGCTTGCCTGAGCCCAGTCTCACGGTGGGAGAAACCCGCATAGAGCGAAAGCCTCATTGCCTGGGAATCTCCCTGTGAAAGCACTGCGTTCCTTGGGAAATCAGAGTTGGGTTTGGGGATGTTGCTACTGCTTGCCTGAGCTAGACTCCGGAGCTCGGTGGAAGATACTCGCATGGAGCGAAATACCCTTTGCCCTAGCATACCCTCTGCCTGAGAGAGAAGCCAAGAGTGGGGAAGGCTCAGCACGCCGCCCCCGGAGAAGAGAAGGAGCCGTTGGCCTTGGGGTCAGGAAACGCTCGGGAAGCAGGATAACCTGCCGTGGCATTAACAGCAGGCCGGTGGCAAGACAAGTGTCACCTGCTCCATGTGCGGAGCGATGGAACCCCGGCTGCTAAGGAGACATGAGGGGACGACTAGGGCAGAGGAGCGTGAACCACTCTGAGGAAGGAGTCTGGGCAGAAGGCAGGCCTGTCCTGTGCCTCTGGTCGCAAGGGGAGATCATCTCCTTGGCCACCTGTCCCAAGGGCAGACTTGGGCTTGCCACCAGGTGCTATACCCGGAACGCGCAGAAACAAACCCATGGAGAAACGGGCAGTCAGATGCCGTCTTCCACCAAGATGTGGCAGCGATGTGGGTGGCAGTGCGTGTGCCGGGAAAGGAGTGGAGACAGTCCCCCACAGTTCCCTGTCCCAGTGCCCGGGCGTGTGCAGTGATCCTGTCACCTCCTCTCTCCTGTGGTGAAGGCACTGGCCTAGACCCCGGGTCTGCCTGTACACCAGAGCAAAAGGCAAAGGCTTTCCTACCCCAGGAGATGGTAATAGGCATAGAGTGCCATGCTAAGACATGCACGCTGCTGCAGGGTTGGGACTGTGTCTGCTTAGTTCGGCATAGCAAGGTGAACCCCGGGCGTGATCTCGAAGCCCGGGAAAGCAAGTCCCAAGAGGCACCAGCTCTCCCGCCTCTCTTCTTCCCTGCCGCGACAGAGTGAACACCCAAAGCCTTTCTGAGGAAACAGCAGCGAAGTGTGGTTCGTGCCAAGCTGAAAACCTCTGCGAAAGCATAGCAGTCGCGGGGAAATCAGAGTCGGTTCTGTGGGCTGCTTTTGTTGCTTGCCTTAGCCTAGTATTTGCAGCACTATGGGAGCATACGGCATAGAGCGAAATCCTCTTTGCCCTGGGCATCGCCTCTGGGAAAGCATAGCATTCTTTGCGAAACCAGATTCGGGTCTGAGGGATTCTCCTGTTGCCTGAGCTGGTCTCCTCAGCACGGTGTAATCAACCCGCATGGAACGAAATCTTCTTTGCCTGTGCATCTCTCTGCCTGA
Source organism: Mustela nivalis (assembly GCF_964662115.1). NCBI lineage: Eukaryota > Metazoa > Chordata > Mammalia > Carnivora > Mustelidae > Mustela > Mustela nivalis. Next base: position 713,799 of record NW_028136481.1, on the reverse strand, counting down.
GAGAGAAGCGAGCTTGCGCCTGTGGAAAGAGCCTTAAGGAAAGGGACTTGTCTTTCACGGTGCTCCCCAGGAACAAGCTGCCCTGTGAGAAGAGCAGGAGCCGTTGGCCTTCTGGTCTGGAAAAGGTTGCTAAGCTGGAGAGCCTTCCCAGGCAGGCACAGCGGCCAGTGACAATACAAGGGTCACTAGCTCCCTGGGCAGAGAAGGAAGTCTGGCCAGCTAAGGAGACAGGAGGGGATGAGGTGGGCAGGGCGCGTGGTCCTCTCTTAGAAAGGAGGCTGGGCAGAGAGCATGCCTGTCCTGAGCCTCTGGGCTTAAGGAGACAGCAGCTCCTTGGCCACCTGTCCCTGGGGCAGACATGCACTAGCCACCAGGCGCCTACCCTGAACTCGCAGAAACAGCTCCCTGAAATAACGGGGAGTCAGATGCCGTCTTCCTCCAGGATGTGGAAGCTTGGAGGAGGCACGGGGTTTCAGGGGAAGGAGTGGGGACAGTCCCCCAAAGCGCCCTATTAAGTGCACGGGCGGTGGGCTGGGATCCTGTCACCTTTCCTTTCCTGTGGGGAAAGCACTGGCCTAGTCCGCGAATCCGCCGGAGCGCCAGAGTAAAGGGCCAAGCTATGCCTACACTGGGAGATGGTGGTGTGCATAGAGTGCCATCCAAGGCTACGCGCGCTATAGCAGCATCGTGGCTGTGTCTGCTTAGTTCGGCCTGGCAGGGTGATCCCAGGACGCGAAAATGGATCCCTGGAAAGCAAGGACCAAGAGGCACCAGCTCTCCTGCAGCTCTTCTTTCCTGAGGCAACTGAAGGTTTGCTGAGGAAGCAGCAGCGAAGTGCTGTTCGCTCCAAGCCAAAGCCTCTGCGAAAGCACAGCATTCGCTGAGAAATGTTCTGTGGGCTGCTGCTGCTTGCTGAGACCAGTCTCACGGTTGGAGAAACCCGCATACAGCGAAAGCCTCATTGCCTGGGCATCTCCCTGTGAAAGCACTGCGTTCCTTCGGAAATCAGAGTTGGGTTTGGGGATGCTGCTACTGCTTGCCTGAGCTAGACTCCAAGCTCGGTGGAAGATACTCGCATGGAGCGAAATACCCTTTGCCCTAGCATACCCTCTGCCTGAGAGAGAAGCCAAGAGTGGGGAAGGCTCAGCACGCCGCCCCCGGAGAAGAGAAAGAGCCGTTGGCCTTGGGGTCAGGAAACGCTCGGGAAGCAGGATAACCTGCCGTGGCATTAACAGCAGGCCGGTGGCAAGACAAGTGTCACCTGCTCCATGTGCGGAGCGATGGAACCCCGGCTGCTAAGGAGACATGAGGGGACGACTAGGGCAGAGGAGCGTGAACCACTCTGAGGAAGGAGTCTGGGCAGAAGGCAGGCCTGTCCTGTGCCTCTGGTCGCAAGGGGAGATCATCTCCTTGGCCACCTGTCCCAAGGGCAGACTTGGGCTTGCCACCAGGTGCTATACCCGGAACGCGCAGAAACAAACCCATGGAGAAACGGGCAGTCAGATGCCGTCTTCCACCAAGATGTGGCAGCGATGTGGGTGGCAGTGCGTGTGCCGGGAAAGGAGTGGAGACAGTCCCCCACAGTTCCCTGTCCCAGTGCCCGGGCGTGTGCAGTGATCCTGTCACCTCCTCTCTCCTGTGGTGAAGGCACTGGCCTAGACCCCGGGTCTGCCTGTGCACCAGAGCAAAAGGCAAAGGCTTTCCTACCCCAGGAGATGGTAATAGGCATAGAGTGCCATGCTAAGACATGCACGCTGCTGCAGGGTTGGGACTGTGTCTGCTTAGTTCGGCATAGCAAGGTGAACCCCGGGCATGATCTTGAAGCCCGGGAAAGCAAGTCCCAAGAGGCACCAGCTCTCCCGCCTCTCTTCTTCCCTGCCGCGACAGAGTGAACACCCAAAGCCTTTCTGAGGAAACAGCAGCGAAGTGTGGTTCGTGCCAAGCTGAAAACCTCTGCGAAAGCATAGCAGTCGCGGGGAAATCAGAGTCGGTTCTGTGGGCTGCTTTTGTTGCTTGCCTTAGCCTAGTATTTGCAGCACTATGGGAGCATACGGCATAGAGCGAAATCCTCTTTGCCCTGGGCATCGCCTCTGGGAAAGCATAGCATTCTTTGCGAAACCAGATTCGGGTCTGAGGGATTCTCCTGTTGCCTGAGCTGGTCTCCTCAGCACGGTGTAATCAACCCGCATGGAACGAAATCTTCTTTGCCTGTGCATCTCTCTGCCTGAGAGAGAAGCGAGCTTGCGCCTGTGGAAAGAGCCTTAAGGAAAGGGACTTGTCTTTCACGGTGCTCCCCAGGAGCATGTCTGTGAAAGGTGCAGCAAGCTGCCCAGTGAGAAGAGCAGGAGCCGTTGGCCTTCTGGTCTGGAAAAGGTTGCTAAGCAGGAGAGCCTTCCCAGGCAGGTACAGCGGCCAGTGACAATACAAGTGTCACTAGCTCCCTGTGCAGAGAAGGAAGTCTGGCCAGCTAAGGAGACAGGAGGGGATGAGGTGGGCAGGGCGTGTGGTCCTCTCTTAGAAAGGATTCTGGGCAGAGAAAATGCCTGTCCTGAGCCTCTGGGCTTAAGGAGACAGCAGCTCCTTGGCCACCTGTCCCTGGGGCAGACATGCACTAGCCACCAGGCGCCTACCCTGAACTCACAGATACAGCTCCCTGAAATAACAGGGAGTCAGATGCCGTCTTCCTCCAGGATGTGGAAGCTTGGAGGAGGCACGGGGTTTCAGGGGAAGGAGTGGGAACAGTCCCCCAAGGCTCCCTATTAAGTGCACGGGCGGTGTGCTGGGATCCTGTCACCTTTCCTTTCCTGTGGGGAAAGCACTGGCCTAGTCCGCGAGTCCGCCTGAGCGCCAGAGTAAAGGGCCAAGCGATGCCTACACTGGGAGATGGTGGTGTGCATAGAGTGCCATCCAAGGCTACGCGCCCTATAGCAGCATCGTGGCTGTGTCTGCTTAGTTCGGCCTGGCAGGGTGATCCCAGGACGCGAACATGGATCCCTGGAAAGCAAGGACCAAGAGGCACCAGCTCTCCCGCAGCTCTTCTTCCCTGAGGCAACTGAAGGCTTGCTGAGGAAGCAGCAGCGAAGTGCTGTTCGCTCCAAGCCAAAGCCTCTGCGAAAGCACAGCATTCGCTGAGAAATGTTCTGTGGGCCTTGCTGCTTGCCTGAGACCAGTCTCACGGTGGGAGAAACCCGCATACAGCGAAAGCCTCATTGCCTGGGCATCTCCCTGTGAAAGCACTGCGTTCCTTGGGAAATCAGAGTTGGGTTTGGGGATGCTGCTACTGCTTGCCTGAGCTAGACTCCGGAGCTCGGTGGAAGATACTCACATGGAGCGAAATACCCTTTGCCCTAGCATACCCTCTGCCTGAGAGAGAAGCCAAGAGTGGGGAAGGCTCAGCACGCCGCCCCCGGAGAAGAGAAGGAGCCGTTGGCCTTGGGGTCAGGAAACGCTCGGGAAGCAGGATAACCTGCCGTGGCATTAACAGCAGGCCGGTGGCAAGACAAGTGTCACCTGCTCCATGTGCGGAGCGATGGAACCCCGGCTGCTAAGGAGACATGAGGGGACGACTAGGGCAGAGGAGCATGAACCACTCTGAGGAAGGAGTCTGGGCAGAAGGCAGGCCTGTCCTGTGCCTCTGGTCGCAAGGGGAGATCATCTCCTTGGCCACCTGTCCCAAGGGCAGACTTGGGCTTGCCACCAGGTGCTATACCCGGAACGCGCAGAAACAAACCCATGGAGAAACGGGCAGTCAGATGCCGTCTTCCACCAAGATGTGGCAGCGATGTGGGTGGCAGTGCGTGTGCCGGGAAAGGAGTGGAGACAGTCCCCCACAGTTCCCTGTCCCAGTGCCCGGGCGTGTGCAGTGATCCTGTCACCTCCTCTCTCCTGTGGTGAAGGCACTGGCCTAGACCCCGGGTCTGCCTGTACACCAGAGCAAAAGGCAAAGGCTTTCCTACCCCAGGAGATGGTAATAGGCATAGAGTGCCATGCTAAGACATGCACGCTGCTGCAGGGTTGGGACTGTGTCTGCTTAGTTCGGCATAGCAAGGTGAACCCCGGGCGTGATCTCGAAGCCCGGGAAAGCAAGTCCCAAGAGGCACCAGCTCTCCCGCCTCTCTTCTTCCCTGCCGCGACAGAGTGAACACCCAAAGCCTTTCTGAGGAAACAGCAGCGAAGTGTGGTTCGTGCCAAGCTGAAAACCTCTGCGAAAGCATAGCAGTCGCGGGGAAATCAGAGTCGGTTCTGTGGGCTGCTTTTGTTGCTTGCCTTAGCCTAGTATTTGCAGCACTATGGGAGCATACGGCATAGAGCGAAATCCTCTTTGCCCTGGGCATCGCCTCTGGGAAAGCATAGCATTCTTTGCGAAACCAGATTCGGGTCTGAGGGATTCTCCTGTTGCCTGAGCTGGTCTCCTCAGCACGGTGTAATCAACCCGCATGGAACGAAATCTTCTTTGCCTGTGCATCTCTCTGCCTGAGAGAGAAGCGAGCTTGCGCCTGTGGAAAGAGCCTTAAGGAAAGGGACTTGTCTTTCACGGTGCTCCCCAGGAACAAGCTGCCCTGTGAGAAGAGCAGGAGCCGTTGGCCTTCTGGTCTGGAAAAGGTTGCTAAGCTGGAGAGCCTTCCCAGGCAGGCACAGCGGCCAGTGACAATACAAGGGTCACTAGCTCCCTGGGCAGAGAAGGAAGTCTGGCCAGCTAAGGAGACAGGAGGGGATGAGGTGGGCAGGGCGCGTGGTCCTCTCTTAGAAAGGAGGCTGGGCAGAGAGCATGCCTGTCCTGAGCCTCTGGGCTTAAGGAGACAGCAGCTCCTTGGCCACCTGTCCCTGGGGCAGACATGCACTAGCCACCAGGCGCCTACCCTGAACTCGCAGAAACAGCTCCCTGAAATAACGGGGAGTCAGATGCCGTCTTCCTCCAGGATGTGGAAGCTTGGAGGAGGCACGGGGTTTCAGGGGAAGGAGTGGGGACAGTCCCCCAAAGCGCCCTATTAAGTGCACGGGCGGTGGGCTGGGATCCTGTCACCTTTCCTTTCCTGTGGGGAAAGCACTGGCCTAGTCCGCGAATCCGCCGGAGCGCCAGAGTAAAGGGCCAAGCTATGCCTACACTGGGAGATGGTGGTGTGCATAGAGTGCCATCCAAGGCTACGCGCGCTATAGCAGCATCGTGGCTGTGTCTGCTTAGTTCGGCCTGGCAGGGTGATCCCAGGACGCGAAAATGGATCCCTGGAAAGCAAGGACCAAGAGGCACCAGCTCTCCTGCAGCTCTTCTTTCCTGAGGCAACTGAAGGTTTGCTGAGGAAGCAGCAGCGAAGTGCTGTTCGCTCCAAGCCAAAGCCTCTGCGAAAGCACAGCATTCGCTGAGAAATGTTCTGTGGGCTGCTGCTGCTTGCTGAGACCAGTCTCACGGTTGGAGAAACCCGCATACAGCGAAAGCCTCATTGCCTGGGCATCTCCCTGTGAAAGCACTGCGTTCCTTCGGAAATCAGAGTTGGGTTTGGGGATGCTGCTACTGCTTGCCTGAGCTAGACTCCAAGCTCGGTGGAAGATACTCGCATGGAGCGAAATACCCTTTGCCCTAGCATACCCTCTGCCTGAGAGAGAAGCCAAGAGTGGGGAAGGCTCAGCACGCCGCCCCCGGAGAAGAGAAAGAGCCGTTGGCCTTGGGGTCAGGAAACGCTCGGGAAGCAGGATAACCTGCCGTGGCATTAACAGCAGGCCGGTGGCAAGACAAGTGTCACCTGCTCCATGTGCGGAGCGATGGAACCCCGGCTGCTAAGGAGACATGAGGGGACGACTAGGGCAGAGGAGCGTGAACCACTCTGAGGAAGGAGTCTGGGCAGAAGGCAGGCCTGTCCTGTGCCTCTGGTCGCAAGGGGAGATCATCTCCTTGGCCACCTGTCCCAAGGGCAGACTTGGGCTTGCCACCAGGTGCTATACCCGGAACGCGCAGAAACAAACCCATGGAGAAACGGGCAGTCAGATGCCGTCTTCCACCAAGATGTGGCAGCGATGTGGGTGGCAGTGCGTGTGCCGGGAAAGGAGTGGAGACAGTCCCCCACAGTTCCCTGTCCCAGTGCCCGGGCGTGTGCAGTGATCCTGTCACCTCCTCTCTCCTGTGGTGAAGGCACTGGCCTAGACCCCGGGTCTGCCTGTGCACCAGAGCAAAAGGCAAAGGCTTTCCTACCCCAGGAGATGGTAATAGGCATAGAGTGCCATGCTAAGACATGCACGCTGCTGCAGGGTTGGGACTGTGTCTGCTTAGTTCGGCATAGCAAGGTGAACCCCGGGCATGATCTTGAAGCCCGGGAAAGCAAGTCCCAAGAGGCACCAGCTCTCCCGCCTCTCTTCTTCCCTGCCGCGACAGAGTGAACACCCAAAGCCTTTCTGAGGAAACAGCAGCGAAGTGTGGTTCGTGCCAAGCTGAAAACCTCTGCGAAAGCATAGCAGTCGCGGGGAAATCAGAGTCGGTTCTGTGGGCTGCTTTTGTTGCTTGCCTTAGCCTAGTATTTGCAGCACTATGGGAGCATACGGCATAGAGCGAAATCCTCTTTGCCCTGGGCATCGCCTCTGGGAAAGCATAGCATTCTTTGCGAAACCAGATTCGGGTCTGAGGGATTCTCCTGTTGCCTGAGCTGGTCTCCTCAGCACGGTGTAATCAACCCGCATGGAACGAAATCTTCTTTGCCTGTGCATCTCTCTGCCTGAGAGAGAAGCGAGCTTGCGCCTGTGGAAAGAGCCTTAAGGAAAGGGACTTGTCTTTCACGGTGCTCCCCAGGAGCATGTCTGTGAAAGGTGCAGCAAGCTGCCCAGTGAGAAGAGCAGGAGCCGTTGGCCTTCTGGTCTGGAAAAGGTTGCTAAGCAGGAGAGCCTTCCCAGGCAGGTACAGCGGCCAGTGACAATACAAGTGTCACTAGCTCCCTGTGCAGAGAAGGAAGTCTGGCCAGCTAAGGAGACAGGAGGGGATGAGGTGGGCAGGGCGTGTGGTCCTCTCTTAGAAAGGATTCTGGGCAGAGAAAATGCCTGTCCTGAGCCTCTGGGCTTAAGGAGACAGCAGCTCCTTGGCCACCTGTCCCTGGGGCAGACATGCACTAGCCACCAGGCGCCTACCCTGAACTCACAGATACAGCTCCCTGAAATAACAGGGAGTCAGATGCCGTCTTCCTCCAGGATGTGGAAGCTTGGAGGAGGCACGGGGTTTCAGGGGAAGGAGTGGGAACAGTCCCCCAAGGCTCCCTATTAAGTGCACGGGCGGTGTGCTGGGATCCTGTCACCTTTCCTTTCCTGTGGGGAAAGCACTGGCCTAGTCCGCGAGTCCGCCTGAGCGCCAGAGTAAAGGGCCAAGCGATGCCTACACTGGGAGATGGTGGTGTGCATAGAGTGCCATCCAAGGCTACGCGCCCTATAGCAGCATCGTGGCTGTGTCTGCTTAGTTCGGCCTGGCAGGGTGATCCCAGGACGCGAACATGGATCCCTGGAAAGCAAGGACCAAGAGGCACCAGCTCTCCCGCAGCTCTTCTTCCCTGAGGCAACTGAAGGCTTGCTGAGGAAGCAGCAGCGAAGTGCTGTTCGCTCCAAGCCAAAGCCTCTGCGAAAGCACAGCATTCGCTGAGAAATGTTCTGTGGGCCTTGCTGCTTGCCTGAGACCAGTCTCACGGTGGGAGAAACCCGCATACAGCGAAAGCCTCATTGCCTGGGCATCTCCCTGTGAAAGCACTGCGTTCCTTGGGAAATCAGAGTTGGGTTTGGGGATGCTGCTACTGCTTGCCTGAGCTAGACTCCGGAGCTCGGTGGAAGATACTCACATGGAGCGAAATACCCTTTGCCCTAGCATACCCTCTGCCTGAGAGAGAAGCCAAGAGTGGGGAAGGCTCAGCACGCCGCCCCCGGAGAAGAGAAGGAGCCGTTGGCCTTGGGGTCAGGAAACGCTCGGGAAGCAGGATAACCTGCCGTGGCATTAACAGCAGGCCGGTGGCAAGACAAGTGTCACCTGCTCCATGTGCGGAGCGATGGAACCCCGGCTGCTAAGGAGACATGAGGGGACGACTAGGGCAGAGGAGCATGAACCACTCTGAGGAAGGAGTCTGGGCAGAAGGCAGGCCTGTCCTGTGCCTCTGGTCGCAAGGGGAGATCATCTCCTTGGCCACCTGTCCCAAGGGCAGACTTGGGCTTGCCACCAGGTGCTATACCCGGAACGCGCAGAAACAAACCCATGGAGAAACGGGCAGTCAGATGCCGTCTTCCACCAAGATGTGGCAGCGATGTGGGTGGCAGTGCGTGTGCCGGGAAAGGAGTGGAGACAGTCCCCCACAGTTCCCTGTCCCAGTGCCCGGGCGTGTGCAGTGATCCTGTCACCTCCTCTCTCCTGTGGTGAAGGCACTGGCCTAGACCCCGGGTCTGCCTGTACACCAGAGCAAAAGGCAAAGGCTTTCCTACCCCAGGAGATGGTAATAGGCATAGAGTGCCATGCTAAGACATGCACGCTGCTGCAGGGTTAGGACTGTGTCTGCTTAGTTCGGCATAGCAAGGTGAACCCCGGGTGTGATCTTGAAGCCCGGGAAAGCAAGTCCCAAGAGGCACCAGCTCTCCCGCCTCTCTTCTTCCCTGCCGCGACAGAGTGAACACCCAAAGCCTTTCTGAGGAAACAGCAGCGAAGTGTGGTTCGTGCCAAGCTGAAAACCTCTGCGAAAGCATAGCAGTCGCGGGGAAATCAGAGTCGGTTCTGTGGGCTGCTTTTGTTGCTTGCCTTAGCCTAGTATTTGCAGCACTATGGGAGCATACGGCATAGAGCGAAATCCTCTTTGCCCTGGGCATCGCCTCTGGGAAAGCATAGCATTCTTTGCGAAACCAGATTCGGGTCTGAGGGATTCTCCTGTTGCCTGAGCTGGTCTCCTCAGCACGGTGTAATAAACCCGCATGGAACGAAATCTTCTTTGCCTGTGCATCTCTCTGCCTGAGAGAGAAGCGAGCTTGCGCCTGTGGAAAGAGCCTTAAGGAAAGGGACTTGTCTTTCACGGTGCTCCCCAGGAGCAAGCTGCCCAGTCAGAAGAGCAGGAGCCTTTGGCCTTCTGGTCTGGAAAAGGTTGCTAAGCAGGAGAGCCTTCCCAGGCAGGCACAGCGGCCAGTGACAATACAAGTGTCACTAGCTCCCTGTGCAGAGAAGGAAGTCTGGCCAGCTAAGGAGACAGGAGGGGATGAGGTGGGCAGGGCGCGTGGTCCTCTCTTAGAAAGGAGTCTGGGCAGAGAGCATGCCTGTCCTGAGCCTCTGGGCTTAAGGAGACAGCAGCTCCTTGGCCACCTGTCCCTGGGGCAGACATGCACTAGCAACCAGGCGCCTACCCTGAACTCGCAGAACAGCTCCCTGAAATAACGGGGAGTCAGATGCCGTCTTCTTCCAGGATGTGGAAGCTTGGAGGAGGCACGGGGTTTCAGGGGAAGGAGTGGCGACAGTCCCCAAGGCTCCCTATTAAGTGCACGGGCGGTGGGCTGGGATCCTGTCACCTTTCCTTTCCTGTGGGGAAAGCACTGGCCTAGTCCGCGAGTCCGCCGGAGCGCCAGAGTAAAGGGCCAAGCGATGCCTACACTGGGAGATGGTGGTGTGCATAGAGTGCCATCCAAGGCTACGCGCGCTATAGCAGCATCGTGGCTGTGTCTGCTTAGTTCGGCCTGGCAGGGTGATCCCAGGACGCGAACATGGATCCCTGGAAAGCAAGGACCAAGAGGCACCAGCTCTCCCGCAGCTCTTCTTCCCTGAGGCAACTGAAGGCTTGCTGAGGAAGCAGCAGCGAAGTGCTGTTCGCTCCAAGCCAAAGCCTCTGCGAAAGCACAGCATTCGCTGAGAAATGTTCTGTGGGCTGCTGCTGCTTGCCTGAGACAAGTCTCACGGTGGGAGAAACCCGCATACAGCGAAAGCCTCATTGCCTGGGCATCTCCCTGTGATAGCCCTGCGTTCCTTGGGAAATCAGAGTTGGGTTTGGGGATGCTGCTACTGCTTGCCTGAGCTAGAATCCGGAGCTCGGTGGAAGATACTCGCATGGAGCGAAATACCCTTTGCCCTAGCATACCCTCTGCCTGAGAGAGAAGCCAAGAGTGGGGAAGGCTCAGCTCGCCGCCCCCGGAGAAGAGAAAGAGCCGTTGGCCTTGGGGTCAGGAAACGCTCGGGAAGCAGGATAACCTGCCGTGGCATTAACAGCAGGCCGGTGGCAAGACAAGTGTCACCTGCTCCATGTGCGGAGTGATGGAACCCCGGCTGCTAAGGAGACATGAGGGGACGACTAGGGCAGAGGAGCGTGAACCACTCTGAGGAAGGAGTCTGGGCAGAAGGCAGGCCTGTCCTGTGCCTCTGGTCGCAAGGGGAGATCATCTCCTTGGCCACCTGTCCCAAGGGCAGACTTGGGCTTGCCACCAGGTGCTATACCCGGAACGCGCAGAAACAAACCCATGGAGAAACGGGCAGTCAGATGCCGTCTTCCACCAAGATGTGGCAGCGATGTGGGTGGCAGTGCGTGTGCCGGGAAAGGAGTGGAGACAGTCCCCCACAGTTCCCTGTCCCAGTGCCCGGGCGTGTGCAGTGATCCTGTCACCTCCTCTCTCCTGTGGTGAAGGCACTGGCCTAGACCCCGAGTCTGCCTGTGCGCCAGAGCAAAAGGCAAAGCCTTTCCTACCCCAGGAGATGGTAATAGGCATAGAGTGCCATGCTAAGACATGCACGCTGCTGCAGGGTTGGGACTGTGTCTGCTTAGTTCGGCATAGCAAGGTGAACCCCGGGCGTGATCTTGAAGCCCGGGAAAGCAAGTCCCAAGAGGCACCAGCTCTCCCGCCTCTCTTCTTCCCTGCCGCGACAGAGTGAACACCCAAAGTTTTTCTGAAGAAACAGCAGCGAAGTGCGGTTCGTGCCAAGCTGAAAACCTCTGCGAAAGCATAGCAGTCGCGGGGAAATCAGAGTCGGTTCTGTGGGCTGCTTTTGTTGCTTGCCTTTGCCTAGTATTCGCAGCACTATGGGAGCATACGGCATAGAGCGAAATCCTCTTTGCCCTGGGCATCGCCTCTGGGAAAGCATGGCATTCTTTGCGAAACCAGATTCGGGTCTGAGGGATTCTCCTGTTGCCTGAGCTGGTCTCCTCAGCACGGTGTAATCAACCCGCATGGAACGAAATCTTCTTTGCCTGTGCATCTCTCTGCCTGAGAGAGAAGCGAGCTTGCGCCTGTGGAAAGAGCCTTAAGGAAAGGGACATGTCTTTCATGGCGCTCCCCAGGAGCATGTCTGTGAAAGGTGCAGCAAGCTGCCCAGTGAGAAGTGCAGGAGCCGTTGGCCTTCTGGTCTGGAAAAGGTTGCTAAGCAGGAGAGCCTTCCCCGGCAGGCACAGCGGCCAGTGACAATACAAGTGTCACTAGCTCCCTGTACAGAGAAGGAAGTCTGGCCAGCTAAGGAGACAGGAGGGGATGAGGTGGGCAGGGCGCGTGGTCCTCTCTTAGAAAGGAGTCTGGGCAGAGAGCATGCCTGTCCTGAGCCTCTGGGCTTAAGGAGACAGCAGCTCTTTGGCCACCTGTCCCTGGGGCAGACATGCACTAGCCACCAGGCGCCTACCCTGAACTCGCAGAAACAGCTCCCTAAAATAACGGGGAGTCAGATGCCATCTTCCTCCAGGATGTGGAAGCTTGGAGGAGGCACGGGGTTTCAAGGGAAGGAGTGGGGACCGTCCTCCAAAGCTCCCTATTAAGTGCACGGGCGGTGGGCTGGGATCCTCTCACCTTTCCTTTCCTGTGGGGAAAGCACTGGCCTAGTCCGCGAGTCCGCCGGAGCGCCAGAGTAAAGGGCCAAGCGATGCCTACACTGGGAGATGGTGGTGTGCATAGAGTGCCATCCAAGACTACGCGCAAAATAGCAGCATCGTGGCTGTGTCTGCTTAGTTCGGCCTGGCAGGGTGATCCCAGGACGCGAACATGGATCCCTGGAAAGCAAGGACCAAGAGGCACCAGCTCTCCCGCAGCTCTTCTTCCCTGAGGCAACTGAAGGCTTGCTGAGGAACCAGCAGCGAAGTGCTGTTCGCTCCAAGCCAAAGCCTCTGCGAAAGCACAGCATTCGCTGAGAAATGTTCTGTGGGCTGCTGCTGCTTGCCTGAGCCCAGTCTCACGGTGGGAGAAACCCGCATAGAGCGAAAGCCTCATTGCCTGGGAATCTCCCTGTGAAAGCACTGCGTTCCTTGGGAAATCGGAGTTGGGTTTGGGGATGCTGCTACTGCTTGCCTGAGCTAGACTCCGGAGCTCGGTGGAAGATACTCGCATGGAGCGAAATACCCTTTGCCCTAGCATACCCTCTGCCTGAGAGAGAAGCCAAGAGTGGGGAAGGCTCAGCACGCCGCCCCCGGAGAAGAGAAGGAGCCGTTGGCCTTGGGGTCAGGAAACGTTCGGGAAGCAAGATAACCTGCCGTGGCATTAACAGCAGGCCGGTGGCAAGACAAGTGTCACCTGCTCCATGTGCGGAGCGATGGAACCCGGGCTGCTAAGGAGACATGAGGGGACGACTAGGGCAGAGGAGCGTGAACCACTCTGAGGAAGGAGTCTGGGCAGAAGGCAGGCCTGTCCTGTGCCTCTAGTCGCAAGGGGAGATTCTCTCCTTGGCCACCTGTCCCAAGGGCAGACGGCCTGCCACCAGGTGCTATACCAAGAACGCACAGAAACAAACCCATGGAGAAACGGGCAGTCAGATGCCGTCTTCCACCAAGATGTGGCAGCGATGTGGGTGGCAGTGCGTGTGCCGGGAAAGGAGTGGAGACAGTCCCCCACAGTTCACTGTCCCAGTGCCCGGGCGTGTGCAGTGATCCTGTCACCTCCTCTCTCCTGTGGTGAAGGCACTGGCCTAGACCCCGAGTCTGCCTGTGCGCCAGAGTAAAAGGCAAAGCCTTTCCTACCCCAGGAGATGGTAATAGGCATAGAGTGCCATGCTAAGACATGCATGCTGCTGCAGGGTTGGGACTGTGTCTGCTTAGTTCGGCCTAGCAAGGTGAACCCCGGGCGTGATCATGAAGCCCGGGAAAGCAAGTCCCAAGAGGCACCAGCTCTCCCGCCTCTCTTCTTCCCTGCCGCGACAGAGTGAACACCCAAAGCCTTTCTGAGGAAACAGCAGCGAAGTGTGGTTCGTGCCAAGCTGAAAACCTCTGCGAAAGCATAGCAGTCGCGGGGAAATCAGAGTCGGTTCTGTGGGCTGCTTTTGTTGCTTGCCTTAGCCTAATAATCGCAGCAACATGGGAGCATACGGCATAGAGCGAAATCCTCTTTGCCCTGGGCATCGCCTCTGGGAAAGCATAGCATTCTTTGCGAAACCAGATTCGGGTCTGAGGGATTCTCCTGTTGCCTGAGCTGGTCTCCTCAGCACGGTGTAATAAACCCGCATGGAACGAAATCTTCTTTGCCTGTGCATCTCTCTGCCTGAGAGAGAAGCGAGCTTGCGCCTGTGGAAAGAGCCTTAAGGAAAGGGACTTGTCTTTCACGGCGCTTCCCAGGAGCATGTCTGTGAAAGGTGCAGCAAGCTGCCCAGTGAGAAGAGCAGGAGCCGTTGGCCTTCTGGTCTGGAAAAGGTTGCTAAGCAGGAGAGCCTTCCCAGGCAGGCACTGCGGCCAGTGACAATACAAGTGTCACTAGCTCCCTGTGCAGAGAAGGAAGTCTGGCCAGCTAAGGAGACAGGAGGGGATGAGGTGGGCAGGGCGCGTGGTCCTCTCTTAGAAAGGAGTCTGGGCAGAGAGCATGCCTGTCCTGAGCCTCTGGGCTTAAGGAGACAGCAGCTCCTTGGCCACCTGTCCCTGGGGCAGACATGCACTAGCCACCAGGCGCCTACCCTGTACTCGCAGAAACAGCTCCCTGACATAACGGGGAGTCAAATGCCGTCTTCCTCCAGGATGTGGAAGCTTGGAGGAGGCACGGGGTTTCAGGGGAAGGAGTGGGGACAGTCCCCCAAAGCTCCCTATTAAGTGCACGGGCGGTGTGCTGGGATCCTGTCACCTTTCCTTTCCTGTGGGGAAAGCACTGGCCTAGTCCGCGAGTCCGCCTGAGCGCCAGAGTAAAAGGCCAAGCGATGCTTACACTGGGAAATGGTGGTGTGCATAGAGTGCCATCCAAGGCTACGCGCGCTATAGCAGCATCGTGGCTGTGTCTGCTTAGTTCGGCCTGGCAGGGTGATCCCAGGACGCGAACATGGATCCCTGGAAAGCAAGGACCAAGAGGCACCAGCTCTCCCGCAGCTCTTCTTCCCTGAAGCAACTGAAGGCTTGCTGAGGAAGCAGCAGCGAAGTGCTGTTCGCTCCAAGCCAAAGCCTCTGCGAAAGCACAGCATTCGCTGAGAAATGTTCTGTGGGCTGCTGCTGCTTGCCTGAGCCCAGTATCACGGTGGGAGAAACCCGCATACAGCGAAAGCCTCATTGCCTGGGCATCTCCCTGTGAAAGCACTGCGTTCCTTGGGAAATCAGAGTTGGGTTTGGGGATGCTGCTACTGCTTGCCTGAGCTAGACTCCGGAGCTCGGTGGAAGATACTCGCATGGAGCGAAATACCCTTTGCCCTAGCATACCCTCTGCCTGAGAGAGAAGCCAAGAGTGGGGAAGGCTCAGCACGCCGCCCCCGGAGAAGAGAAGGAGCCGTTGGCCTTGGGGTCAGGAAACGCTCGGGAAGCAGGATAACCTGCCGTGGCATTAACAGCAGGCCGAGGGCAAGACAAGTGTCACCTGCTCCATGTGCGGAGCGATGGAACCCCGGCTGCTAAGGAGACATGAGGGGACGACTAGGGCAGAGGAGCGTGAACCACTCTGAGGAAGGAGTCTGGGCAGAAGGCAGGCCTGTCCTGTGCCTCTGGTCGCAAGGGGAGATCATCTCCTTGGCCACCTGTCCCAAGGGCAGACTTGGGCTTGCCACCAGGTGCTATACCCGGAACGCGCAGAAACAAACCCATGGAGAAACGGGCAGTCAGATGCCGTCTTCCACCAAGATGTGGCAGCGATGTGGGTGGCAGTGCGTGTGTCGGGAAAGGAGTGGAGACAGTCCCCCACAGTTCCCTGTCCCAGTGCCCGGGCGTGTGCAGTGATCCTGTCACCTCCTCTCTCCTGTGGTGAAGGCACTGGCCTAGACCCCGAGTCTGCCTGTGTGCCAGAGCAAAAGGCAAAGCCTTTCCTACCCCAGGAGATGGTAATAGGCATAGAGTGCCATGCTAAGACATGCACGCTGCTGCAGTGTTGGGACTGTGTCTGCTTAGTTCGGCATAGCAAGGTGAACCCCGGGCGTGATCTTGAAGCCCGGGAAAGCAAGTCCCAAGAGGCACCAGCTCTCCCGCCTCTCTTCTTCCCTGCCGCGACAGAGTGAACACCCAAAGCCTTTTGAGGAAACAGCAGCGAAGTGCGGTTCGTGCCAAGCTGAAAACCTCTGCGAAAGCATAGCAGTCGCGGGGAAATCAGAGTCGGTTCTGTGGGCTGCTTTTGTTGCTTGCCTTAGCCTAGTATTCGCAGCACTATGGGAGCATATGGCATAGAGCGAAGTCCTCTTTGCCCTGGGCATCGCCTCTCGGAAAGCATAGCATTCTTTGCGAAACCAGATTCGGGTCTGAGGGATTCTCCTATTGCCTGAGCTGGTCTCCTCAGCACGGTGTAATAAACCCGCATGGAATGAAATCTTCTTTGCCTGTGCATCTCTCTGCCTGAGAGAGAAGCGAGCTTGCGCCTGTGGAAAGAGCCTTAAGGAAAGGGACTTGTCTTTCACGGCGCTCCCCAGGAGCATGTCTGTGAAAGGTGCACCAAGCTGCCCAGTGAGAAGAGCAGGAGCCGTTGGCCTTCTGGTCTGGAAAAGGTTGCTAAGCAGGAGAGCCTTCCCAGGCAGGCACAGCGGCCAGTGACATTACAAGTGTCACTAGCTCCCTGTGCAGAGAAGAAAGTCTGGCCAGCTATGGAGACAGGAGGGGATGAGGTGGGCAGGGCGCGTGGTCCTCTCTTAGAAAGGAGTCTGGTCAGAGAGCATGCCTGTCCTGAGCCCCTGGGCTTAAGGACTCTTTTCTCATACTCAGTGTCTTTGTCTTTATGGGGTTTGTACTTTGCTTTTCCCCATCCTTTACTGCCATTATATAATCAAATCTAATAACTTCTTAGAGAAAGTTAAAAATTCCTGCATAGCCACAAGTGAACACAAAGTCACTGATTTTTAGGAAACCTATAAGATAGTCAGACGTCCATTCAATTTCTTTTTTGTTAAGATTTTTTTTATTTATTTGACAGAGAGAGTTGACAAGCAGGCAGAGAGGCAGGCAGAGGGAGAGGAGGAAGCAGGCTCCCTGCTGAGCAGAGAGCCCGATTTGGGGCTCGGTCCCAGGACCCTGGGATCATGACCTGAGCCGAAGACAGTGGCTTAACCCACTGAGCCACCCAGGCGTCCCTCCATTCAATTTCTTAACTGAGTCTCAAATGCATCCTGAGTTCTAACCTAGACCAAAGTTCTACTTCTTACACGTTGTTATATGACCAAATTCTTTCAGTTCAGTATTTTGTAACATTTAAATATTAATCAATTGATGCTTTCTCTGTGTATTTCTATGAAAATAATAAGAATACTGTAGATTTATTGTTATATTTATACATTTATAATCAAAGTTTCATCAGTTGAAGTTTTTGGAAATTTCAGATATAATGATTAACCTAAAATGATACTGCCTCAAATCTCTCTGATATCAAGGCCCAACACCTGATTATAGCCAAACCTGTGGTGGATAGTTCTATGGGAAATTGCAGTTACTTAACACTGATAGCATCTCATGTTCTCTCTCTCATTTTAGAATGTCTCCAACACAACCCAAAAGTGTAGGAAGAGAGTTAATGTCCTCTGAGGACAGCTCTCAGTGAAGTGGAAATAAGAACCATAGATAAAATTGTCAGTTTTCAGGTCTTCATGAGGACAACTTAAAGAAGTTTCCCAGGACCTTTCAGTAAAAGCAAGCCTTCATTTTCTATCCACAACAATTATATCAACAATGTACCTCTTTGACAAAGTTGCTTCTTCACTGTATCACTTTTCCATTCTTTTCTCCCTTGGATAATCTCCCAGATAAACTAACAGTACTCAAATCCTTTGTCCTACTCTTTGCTCTCAGGATAAATGGAGCCAAAAGACTTAGATTAATATCAAGTTCTGAATGGGATCTTAGAGCTATTTCTGTCCAGATTTTCATAAACCTAGGGACCTTTGAATTATCAGGCTATAAATAAGTTCTAAATGGAGGGGGCAAAAGCAAAAAGTAGAATTTTTTATGTTTGATTTTTAATCATGATTAATTGACTTTATTGATTATTAAAAATACTAACATTATAAAAGTGTGGATCTTTGTAAAACAATGTCATAATGTAAGAAATAAGTTGCATAGTCCTTTGGAGAATATTAAACCAAGTGTTCAGGTGCCATCTAATTTCTTGTTTAATCCAGAACTTTGGTGTGCATTATCTTGAGGAATAGGATTTTGAAGTCCAGACAGACTAACACAAAACTGATCCAAATGTGTGTGTTTATATTTCTGCATTTGTTGTTAAAATCAAAGTGTGATTGCTGGTTTAAAATGGTAAAACTAATAATGTTCATGGACTCTATTATAAATTTTCTAATTGTAGGGGAAGAATCCAATAAACATAGAATTAATTGATTTGCAAATCCTCAAAGAGCTACAGGATCAGGTAGTGGTACGTTCTGATTCAACAGCATCATAATGCAGCATTTTATATGTGTGGCTAATGGATATTTTCATGAATAGTTAAAATAATTCTGGTTGGTCTTGAGCAAATGTGTCAATTTTTTTTTTCTGTGTGTGTCATAAAAGAAAGAAGCAATAGTAAATTCTTGCTGTTATTCCATGGAGCCAATAAAATCATACTGCCAACAAGAGGCTGTTGACACTGTAAGTGTAGTTAACTGTCTTGAAATACTAGGCCTGGAAATAAAATTCCAATATTTCACATAACCTCTTTTTTTTTTTTAAAGAAAAAAACAAACAAACAACAAAAAAAAAAAACAAAACAACTATACTGCTTACATTTAGGGCCCTGCTGTTGTTAAACTATTTTTGAAATGTCTACTATAAGTGTATATATATATATATTTTTTTTTCTGGCAATAAATTCATTTAGAGATAAATATGGATTGCAAATTATTTGGGGGGAGGCATGGTATTTGTGGCTAGTCTTACAAGTAAAAAGGACTAAAAGAAAGAAGAAAAACATTTTTTATTACAGCATATTTACATCTGTCCAAAGTACTTATTTACTATAATACTGACTAATGTATAATACTGTACACAAAGAAAGAAGTTAAATGAGTTATAATTCAGTCAAAGTATAGCTGGCCATTTTAAAACTTACCACTGAATCTTTCTGGTATGAAATGTGATATCAGGCAATCTGTTCCAGTTCATTACATCGGGTCATTTGTATGTTCTTTTACCATTTTGATAGCATAGCACATTTTATAACCCAGACATTTTACAATGGAACTATGATGCATGTATTTTCAAAAGTATAGACATACATGAAGCTATGAGGTCAAAAAAGATGAATGTCCATAGTACCATATAGACTCAACAAATATAAGTGTCCAAGGCTCCAAGTGAGATTTATGAATATTGTGTAAGATTAGGCCAACATGTGGTTTTGATATAAATAATCTGTTCTTAAATTAGAATTACAGACGTTGAGTACAGTGTTGAAAATGGCAGATAGATTTTAGCTATCTTTGCTCACTAGGGAAAATGGAAAAATGTTTAGTTTGGTCAGATTTTCACTTAACGTCTGAAAAATCTTACGTTTGAGAGAACCCTTCTGAAATAAGAATCCTTAAAGACATAACCCCTTTGGCACAAGTTTTCAAGAAACTTGTTTGATGTTGTAGACAATTATATGGCACACGTACTGTTCTAGATGTTTCATGCCAATAATATGTAAGCCATACCAAGGCTACATATACATATAGAGATGTTCCTCCGCTTACAAGGGGGCTATGTACAGAGAAACACATAAAAAATTGAAAATGCATTTAATACCCCTAAACTATCAAATATCATAGCTTACCTTAAGCTTATTTAAACATACTCAGAACACTTACATTTGCCTGCATTTGGGCAAAATCATCTTAAGCAAAGCCTATTTTATAACAAAGTATCAAATATCACATGCAATTTATTAAATATTACACTAAAAAAAAGAAGAATGGTTATATATAGAATGGTTGTAAAAATATCAGGTGTTCACCCCTGTAATCTTCTAGCTGACTGGGAGCTGTGGCTCACTGCCCCTGCCCAGCATCACAAGACGGCACCATACCACATGTCACTGGCCCTTTTTATAAAGACCCAAATTCAAAATTCAAAGTACAGTTTCTACTGAATCACTTTCACTTTCACATCATTGCCAAATATATCATAAGTTGAATCATTGTAAATCAGGAGCCATCTGATTTGAAAGTTAAACCACAGTCACCCATATACACACAAAAAAAGGCCTTATGTAGGGCCATCTATGTATCTCTAAACAACAAAGCATGACATATCAACGGCAAAAAATGGAGGTGAAGGGGACAATTGCTTTGCATCAGTACTCTGAGCAGTAACATACATGGCCTTACTCACCTAGCAGAACTCCAGAGCTAGCTGATGGCAAGGAATTTTACAAATGTTTGCTGAACAGCTTAATCACTATTATTTTAATTAGTGTGCATATCTGTTTTCTAAAGATATGTTAATTTATTTTATTGACTTATTACAAAACCAAATAGTTTCCTCTTATTTAAGTGGCAGGTAAATAGAATTCTTTTTAATTTAAATCAAATGGCTTTTTAGGGAAAATATACTAAAAATTCTGAAACTTGTATTGCTTATGAATCTTTAAGTTGTATTTTTCAAGTTTTTCCTAAATAATCTTCAATGAATTGAAAATATTTTTTGGATTTTATTCAAGGCTGTTAACACACAATTTCACTATGTTAAATATAGTGCTAAACGTTCAACCAAAACGTTGTGTCTTTATTTTTCCACTACCACATCCTCCATCTACTGACTGGATTCTCTCCCCAACTAGCACATATATAACTTTGTCTATCTTTAGGATAAGTAAGGGTCATCTTTTGTCTTTATCCTATTCCTCGTATGCTTCTGAACTTGTTGAATTTTAATATAGTCACACCATAAGCATCACATATTTGATTCCCCTTTCAATAGTAAACAGTGCACAACCAGAGCATACCTTCAAAGCTATCAATATACTTACTCTGGTATATTATTTTTGTATTTTTGTAAATTAAAATAATTAAATTATAGAACAAGAGTTTCAGGTGGTAGGTGTTGTAAGTTTTACCCAAACTGACTTTTGTCAACCTCGTTTTTGTCATCATATATGTCAAGTAGTTTTCTCAGGTTTATTTTTAGAATATCCTTGTATAATGAATATTTACACTGATATCTAGTATAAAAAGCTTGCAATTTATTTTAGAAACATTAAGATATTGAAAATCAATCTATTTCTTTAATTCATTAAAGACATTTTTGGCTTGTTTCCAGTACTTTCTTACTGGTTAAAAAATGAATTTGAAGTAGTCTGAATTTCATTATTATATGGCGCTTTCCCTTTGATGAATACAAAGACGATATTCTATATTAGCTCTCTGAGAAGAATTCATTTTTTTAATTTTATTTATTTGTAAGAGAGAGAGTGAGAGAGAGCACAAGCAGGGGGAGCAGCAGGGTGAGGGAGAAGCAAACTCCCAGCTAAGCAGGGAATCTGTTGCAGAACTGAGTCCCAGGACCCTAAGATCATGACCTGAGCTAAAGGCTCAGGTGTTTAACTGACTGAGCCACCCAGGTGTCCCAATCTGAGAAGAGTTCTGTATGTTATTCCTATTCATATGAAGTTTAAAGTCTAGGTAATTAACTTAATATTTTAGTGGCTATTACATAGATAGCACTATGTTCCAGGCAGAGAGTAAGAAAGAAATATTAAATCAACCATATTCTATGCATTCTAAATGAAAATAATTCATCAATCATAATAAATCTTTCTATTTATGGAATATCAACTTATAAGCTTTCCTCCATATGAACAATGCCAAATACCAGAATAAAGGGTCATCTAATACAAATAAAGGATAGAATTAAAGAATTCTGGTAAGCCATTTAATTTTGAAAAATGGTGCTATACTGTTGCTGAGTTGTGGTTTTCAGTTACATAATATCTGATAAGTGTAGAAGTAACGTGAGTGTTACGTGAGATGAGAAATGGTATATAATGAAGATATTTTTAAAAGTACAGATAAATACAAATTTGTAAACATAGCATTATGGAGGAATAAAAATAAATGATAGCTACACACTCTAAAGTGAATAAATCTTGGAAAGTTAATAGAGAACTAAAACAAGGACAGTGAAAAAAGTATGCTACATTTTTATGAAGTTCAAACAAATTCTGTGAAACCGTGGATGAACTTAAAGATACTATTATGTGTCAAATATTGTAAAAATTAAGCAAGGAAGTAGCAAACATAAAATAACCAAAGCATATAAACTTGGGTAGATACAATAGGTGTGATCATGTTCTACTTCATAAAGAGATGAGTTAATAGATAAATAAAAGTAACTAGACTTTTAGAAGTTAATAAAATTTTGCCTGTTATTTCTTAGCAATATAAAATATATGGTTTTCTAACAAAAACGTTTATCTTAAAAATATTTAAAAATAAATTTCAGGCTACTCATAAGGTTCTATTTACTTTTCCACTGAAGGAAAAGCTGGTTGTTGTAGTTGTAGTTGTTTGTTTGTTTTAGTCTCCTCCTAGTTTTTATTATTATAATGTGGAATGAGGAATGTTAGATTGAAAAGTGAATTATTTTATAGACAAAAATCATTACTTGATTCACCTCCTGGTACAGCAGATGGAACTCCTGAAAATATGCCCTTTTGCCTTATGGAAGAGTAACAGTTATGCTTACTTCTAAAACATGCTTGGTGGCGGCCCTAAATAGTGACACCATAGTAAACATTTTGAATATTTGCAATTAATTTTTATATTCATAGGGCTCCAAAAGGCACTGCTGGTATCTTAGCAGGTATTTCAATAAAGCTAAAAGTTGCCTGACTGTTTAAAAATATTAAGAAGGCACAAAACATGGCAGAAGTATTGTCCTCAGATATTATTTTTTTCCATATGCTCCTGATTCCAGACATGACAAGTAATTTTTTTAAATTTTTGTTATAAAAGATTTTATTTATTTATTTGACAGAGATCACAAGTAGGCAGAGTCAGGCAGAGAGATAGGAGGAAGCAGGCTCCCTGCTGAGCAGAGAGCCCAACGCAGGGCTCGATCCCAGGACCCTGAGATCATGACCCGAACCGAAGGCAGCAGCCCAAACCACTGAGCCACCCAGGCGCCCCAATGTTTTACTTTTCAATATACTACTTAGAATATAAAACCTATTCCATTTTGTAAGAAGTTTACTATTTAAAAAATGGTAATTTTCTCATTGTGTCTTCCCCTCTCATTGCTTTATTTTGAATAAAAAATTTCACAATAAACATAACGGATGCTTTCCTTTTGATGGTCCCTCTGTTGGTCATATTGTATATGAGCCATGACAATTAGTTTTACAAAATTTATTGATGTTTGTTGATATGTTTTATCATAACTAATTTTCCCTCCCTTATCTAGATTCCCCAGCTTTCATACCGGTGGACACTTCAATAAAACATACCCAACGGATGTATCAAGTACTTCTTAGACATCTCTCAGATCCTTGAGGTCTCATTTTCCCTAGGGATTTGCAATAGGTTCTGCCAGAGGCACCACTGTGACAACTGATGTCCATGGTCTATCTCCTGCTAAGCTCAAGAGGTCACTGGTTTCCAAGGTTATCTATACAATTAATGCATTCCAGCAAGTTCTTTTTTTTTTTTTTTTACTATTAACAAACTTATTTTAAAGTTTATATGGAGAAGCAAAGACTCACAATAGTCAACATAGTGTTGAAGGAGAACAAAGACTGAGGACTGCCTTCAAAGTTTGCCATAACGATGGGGCGCCTGGGTGGCTCAGTGGGTTAAGCCTCTAACTTTGGCTCAGGTCATGATCCCAGGGGCCTGGGATCGAGTCCCGCATAGGGCTCTCTGATCAGCAGGGAGCCTGCTTCTCTTCATCTCTCTCTCTGTCTGTCTCTCTGCCTATTTGTGATCTCTCTCTCTGTCAAATAAATAAATAAAATCTTTTAAAAAAAAGTATACCATAACGATAATTATAAGCAAGATAATGTAATATCACAGAAAGACTAGATTAAAGGAACGGAATATATATTATCAATTATATTTTATATTTAATATAAAAGCAAAAGCAATACAAGAGAGAAAAATACAATCTTTCAAACAAATGGTTCTGGAGTAATGGTGAAGCTAAATGTAAAAATATAAAATAAAAATAAAATAAAATAATAAAATAAAATAAATCCAGGCAGATATCATACACTCTTCACAAAAATTAACTCAGATTGGATTATAAACCTAAACATGAAACATGTAGAAGGTAATATAGAAGAAAATTTAAATGACCTTGGTTTTGGAAATAACTTTAGCTACAAAAGCACAAGCACTGAATTTAAAAATGTCTACTCTGTGAAACACAATGCCAAGAGAATGAAAAGGCAAAGCACAGACTATGAGAAAAAATTTGCAAAATACACATCTGGCAAAGGACTCTTAATCAAAAATACACAAAGACCCCTTAAAACTCAACAATGGGGGAAAAACCTGATTAAAAATGAGCCAAAGATCTTAGCAGATACCTCACAGAAGAAAATATTACAGATGGCAAATAAGCATATAAAAAGATGCTTCACATCATATGTCATCAGGAAAATGCAAATTAAAAAGAAAAAGAGACACCAGTACATACCCAGAATCCAGAACACTGACAACAGAACACGAAATGTTGGTGAGGATGTGGAGCAACAGGAATGTTCTTCCATGTCTATTGAGAATAAAGAATGGAAAACAACATGGCAGTTTCTTACAAAACTAAACATATTCTTGCCAGATGATTCAGCAGTAGCAGTTCTTGGTATTTATCCAAAGAAGATGAAATCTAAACTCACAAAGATGTCTATAGTAGTTTTATTCATAACTGACAAAAGCTTGGAAGCAACCAAGATATCCTTCCATAGGTGAAAGGTCAAATAAAGTGTAGTACATGCAAACAATGGAATCTTATTTAATGCTAAAGAAATGAATTACCACGCCATGAAAAGATATGGATATAAATATTTAATAAATATTTGATTTTAGGCTTCTACCAGTCTATCAATAGTATTAGAATATTTTAACAGTGAATGCTCAGCATTCATGAATTTACCTAATAAAATATTTTGGGTTCAATATTTTAAATACTTCAACCTCTATGATTAACTTCCTAATAATTTTGAATTGGGGTAAATAAACCTTAATTTTTTGTAACTTGTTTCTTATTGCAAAAGAGCTCAATGAAATTTTAGAAAATAAAAATTTACCAAAAAAAAAGTTTAGTTTACTATTGCCAAATAATTTAAAACTTTACCTTATATTCAAATACATATATTTTTCTAAATTGATTTATATGCTACTAAAACCAAAAACTTTTAGTTATACTAGATTTCATATCATGCAATCAATGCCAGAAAGCCATCTGGCGATGACTTGTCTTAAATAGAATTAAGATGGGTGTTATTACAATGCAAGATGGAAACAAAGATAGTATAACAATTGAGTGTTACATAACTTTTCTGTTTTGATCAAGTTACTAATCTACAAAAGGCTTTTATCGGTGACAGACTTGGGAATTTAACAAAACTTTTAAGCTAGCATGTGCGACTCATTCCTAGAAAACAACACAATCAATAACACTTTATTTAGATTAAATCATGACTATTTCTCCATTTGAATAAAAAAGGTAGCAACCCCAATAAGTTTATTGAACAGGAAAAGTTGAAATGCTATAATGCTCCTAAGGAATTAAATGATCCAGTCATGAATTACAAAAAAAGGATATAAATTACCAAAGTGTTTGTATAATTGGAATGTACAACTGCCCGTTATCGTTCAATAGTGTAGGCTTGTACAAGAACTCTACAAAAGAACTCCAACTTCTAAACCGTGGAAAATATGTTCCCTTTCACCCTATATACAACTATTAAGCCATTCATTTAGCTTTTAAAATATCCACTTAATACAGGCTTTTTACTCATTTGAACAGGCAGCAGGGCTCTATTCTTATTGCTTACATCTGAGGGATAGACTTCTAGCGTAAGAGGTAAAGCCCATAAAGGAGCCCAATAATAACAACAAAATACAGTTTACTGAGCCCTTACAATCTGCCAGCTACCTTTCTGAGAATACTTCAATTAATAAAACATATAAAATACCTGACCACAAAGAGCTTACATTCTTTTGAAATATAATAGTGAAATAAACCAATAATAAAGGAGCACCTCGGTGGCTCAGTCCATTGAGTGACTGCCTTTGGCTTGGGTCATGATCTCAGGGTCCTGGGATGTAACTCCCCAGCAGGCTTTCTAGGCAGTGGGGTGTTTTCTTCTTCCTCTGCGCCCCCTCCCAATTCTTTCTCTCTCTGTCTCCAATAAGAAAATAAACCAGTAATAGAATAATGATTGATGGTTGATGGTGATAAGAGTTACAAAGAAATACAAGAAAGGTAAAAGCCATTGGAGAATGCTGGGATGAAAGTTAATTTTATTTTGTGTTGGGTGGTTATATCTCATTTATGAGATGTTATTTGCACAAAGACTCACGAAGTGAAGGAGGGTGTTATACACATATTAAAGGAAAAGATTGCTCTAGGCAGAGCAAGTAAGTATATAGACTTTGTGTGAACAGCTGGTCTGTTACTTTTGAGGAAAAGCAAGGAGGCCAATGAGGAGTTCATAGTGGTGGAGAGAGGAAGAACGTATTGATGCATGACCTTCTAGTACATTGAAACGCCTTCAGTTTTTATTTAATATGAAATGGAAAGATACCAAAAGACTTTCAACAGCAGAATAAAATCATCTGACTTGATTTTTAGGTTAAGTTGCTTTACCAAAATAAATTTGCAGGGAGAAAGGAGTGCAGTATGTGTGGAAGTGGGGTTATCAATCAAGTCAAAAATTCAGGAACATATGATGGTGTTTTTAGCATGCTGGGTGGTAATAGAAGTGGTGAGGTATGGTTTTTATTTTGTATATATTTTGATGGTGAATATTCTGGTGAACAGGATGGAGTATGTGCAGGACAGACAATATCAACATTTATTTTACCTGCACAAGCAGAAGGGTGGAGTCTTCATTCCCTGATATGGAGAGAACTCTGAGTTCAAATGCTCTTTCTGATTAAATGGCATAGTGATGATGAGGATTTAGTCAGACAGTGAAAGAGAACAGTAAGCATAGTGTTAAGCGGTAAGACATTATAACATTTGAACAGCAAAAAACGTTGTGTTGGATCATCTGTTTATGTGAGTAAATAAATAAATAAAGCTTCCTGGGGTTCTGATAGAGGTAAAGAAGACTACTATATGATCCAAAGGGGCACGTGCACCAAATGTTTATAGCAGCAATATCCACAATAGCCAAACTATGGAAAGAACCTAGATGTCCATCAACAAATGAATAATATATATATATATATATATATATATATATATATATATATATATATATATATATGTGTGTGTGTGTGTGTGTGTGTATACGATGGAATACTATGCAGCCATCAAAAGAAACGAAATCTTGCCATTTGCAATGACATGGATGAAACTAGAGGGTATTATGCTTAGCAAAATAAGTCAACCAGAGAAAGACACTATCATATGATCTCCCTGATATGAGGAAATGGAGGTGCAATATGGGGGCTTTGGGGGACAGGAAAAGAGTAAATGAAACAAGATGGGATCGGGAGGGAGACAAACCATAAGAGACTCTTAATCTCACAAAACAAACTGAGAGTTGCCGGGGGGGTGGGGAGGGTAGGGAGAGGGTGGTGGGGTTATGAACATTGGGGAGGGTATGTGCTGTGGTGAGTGCTGTGAAGTGTGTAAACCTGGCGATTCACAGACCTGTACCCCTGGGGCTAATAATACATTATATGTTAATTAAAAAAAAGAAGAAGAAGAAGACTACTATAAATCAAATGCTATGGTTTTCAGCAAAGAGTGTGTAATCAGGCATATTTTATTAAAGTAACCAAGTAAAATGATGGTCGAAAATTGGAATAACAGAAAACATAAAAATCAGAAATTTTAAAAAGAGATATGGGACAGTGTAGAGAATATAGTCAATGATATTATAATAATGTTATATGGTGACAGATGGTGGCTATATTTGTAGTGATCATAGAATAATGTATGGAGATATTGAAAACCTGAAACCAATGTAACACTGAATATCAACTATACTCAAATAAAAGAATAGTAAAAATAAAATATTTTAATTTAAAAAGATAAAAAGAGGGACAAGAATTTGAAAAGTGAATTTCAAAAAGAGTAAAGATGAGGCTAAGACATACTCTGAACCTTGAGGAAAACACCATTTTGAAAATTCTTCCCATTTTGAGAAAGCCCAAATGAATCAATACCATAAAAGAACCCATTTTAACTGAGAGATGTAATGAATGCTCAAGAAATAATTTTATGACAGGATAATTCTTCCCTATGAAACAGCATACAGAAACCAGGGGAAACACCTGGAAGCAAAATAAACTATACTGAAAATAAGAATTAGGAAAATGATAAATGATGAAAGATAAGAAAACTATACCTGCGACAGAGACCTAGTGAAGAGAACTTTTAGCTTGTGGTTTAATGTTTTTGAGGATAATCTAGAGTTCATAACTGCCTTGAGACAGGCTGGTTGTAGGTAGTTTAGGCAGACCCCTAGGACAGGCATACTTTGGGCAGGTGGTGTTGGAGGAGGCCATTGGCTGGACAAAGAAAAATCCAACCATTTGACTAAAGTGTCTGTGAAGATGTTGAAGTCAGATGCAACAGAGAAAGACCTGTCAAACCTAATCTCAGAAATGGAGATGATGAAGATGATTGGACAGCACAAGGACACCATCAACCTGCTGGGTCCTGCACACAGGATGGTCCTTTGTACACTCTCATGGAATATGCCTCCAAAGACAACATACAGGAGTACCTGCAGGCCCAGAGGCCTCCTGAGCTAGAGTACTGTTACAATATCAGCCACAATGCAGCAGAGCAACTCTCCTCCAAGGACCTGGTATCCTGTGCCTATCAGGTAGCCTGACGCATGGAGCACCTTGCCTCCAAGAAGTGCATACACCAAGACCTGGCCACCAGGGAAGTGCTGGTGACAAAGGACAACATGATGAAGATCTCAGACTTCAGCCTTGCCAGAGATATCACCACATCAGTTACTATAAAAAGACAACCAACAGTGGACTGCCTGTGAAGTGGATGGTCCCTAAGGCCATGTTTGACCAGATCTACGTCCACCAGAGTGACTTCTGGTCTTTTGGGGTGATCCTGTGCAAAATCTTCACTCTGGAAGCGTACCATATCCTGGAGTGCCTGTGGAGGTGGTTTTCAAGCTGCTGAAGGAGTCATTTGATGGATAAGCCAATAAGTGCACCAGAGAGTTATACACAATAATGAGGGGTGGCTGGCATGTGGTACCTTCAAGCTGGTGGTAGGAGACCTGGATCATACTGTGGCCTTGACCTCCAACCAGGAGCACCCGGACCTGTCCTTGGCCCTGGAACAATACTGTCTATGCTTTCCCAACACCCAAAGCTCCACCTGCTCCTCAGAGAAGAATTCCACCTTCTCTCATGTGCCGTTGCCCAGGGAGGCCTATCTGCCCTGACACCCAGCCCAGCTTGCCAATGGTGAACTCAAATGACTAGTATCCCTATTACTCCTGTCCAGATTCCGTCATAAGCTGTAACCCTTACCCCCCACCCTCCCTGCAAGACTCACTGCCTTCTCCTTTGTCCCTTTCCTACTGGCAGGAGCTAGCTGCCTACCTGAGGCCTTCACCCCTTGAAGTTCACCTCTCTTCCCCTTCCTCTTCCTCCTCCTTACAACCTGCTCATGAAAGAAAGGCACAGAGAGGCAGGTACTTGCTCGTGGCTACTTCCTTCCCTCCCATATGTTGGACCAAGGCCCCTCCCTGGCATCTGGTACTGCCTGGACGTCGAGGGAGTGGGAGATGAGGCATGCCAGTGAAAGCTATCAGAGCTTTCCTGTTTTGGTTTTGTCTGCTTAGCATAACATGTAAGACTGAGTTCTGATGGCAGGGACCTAGTCCTTGGGGCTATAGCACTAGCGAGGGGAGCTCAACTGCTCTGGGCCTTGGCTAAGAGCAACCCCTGCTCCAGAGATATGGTGCCAAGGGCTTATTAATTTTGATACTAATTTGCTTTGCTGACCAAATACCTGGTATTAAAAGATGGGATGGCAAAGACTGGGAGCAGTGTTGTGACCATGGGGTCCAGCCCCAAACTATGAAGAAAACACAAAGTGTATAAATCTGAGTAAGTATATATTTACACACCTCTTTAAATAGGTTGTTATCAAAGATTTAATCAATGGGTAATATGCTCCTCGTGGCTGGGAAGCATCAGTTGCCATATATTAAAACCAAAGAAAAGAGGTGTCTGGGTGGCTTCCTCCATAAGTGTCCCTTCTTTTCAGGTCATGAACCCAGGGTCCTGGGATGGAGCCCCACATCAGGCTCTCTGCTCAGTGGGAAACCTGCTTCTCCTTTTCCCTCTGCCCTGCTTATAGTTCCTCTTCCTGTCTCTCTGACTGTCAAATAAATAAAATATTAAAAAAAAGAAACAAACAAAATGTTTTTAAAAGGTCTTTTTTTTTTAAAATTTTCTAGGGGTGCCTGGGTGACTCAGTTGTTTAGGCAGATGTTTGCCTTTGGCTGATGTTATGATTCCAGTGTACAGGGATCCAGCCCTGCATGAGACTACTTGCACCCCAAGGAGCTTGCTTCTTCCTCTCCCTCTGCACGTGATTAACCCTGCTTGTGTGCTTCCTCTCTCTCCCTCTCTCTCTCGCTGTCAATAAACAAAATAAAATCTTTTATTAAATAAATAAATAAATAAATAAATAAAGTTCTAAACCTACTTTCAGTTTAGGTCCCTTAACAAAAATTACTACTGATTCATTAAAAAAAAAAAAAAAAAGAAAAGATAATTTAGAAAGATGCTTCCAGAGCTAAAAACCTGGTTTTTTTTTTCAGGATTAAATATAGAAGTGCTTTATAAATTAAAAGAAAAACTATGGTATATTAACACTAATCACACTATAACTTTGGGGGTTATGTCAAGATAATGAAAAGTGATTTTAAAACAAATTTCATTATCAGACATAAAGATCAATTCAAAATTACAGAAGAGTAAAAGCATGAATTCATCAGGGTGTATAATAATTCTTGACTTTTAATACTTAATAACAGTTTTGGGGATATATAGGGATATATAGCAGTTACACGAATAGCCATTTTACTTCTAGGCATTTAACCAAGAGAAACAAACCCTATGTTCGTACAAGGACTTGTATATGAATTTCATAGCAGCTTTATTTTTAAGAATTGAAAACAGTGGAAATGTTCATCAATGTCCATCAATAGAGCAAAGACAAATTATGATCTATTATTAAAGAAATTACTGTTCAACATCAAAATGAACTATTTACAATTGGAGATTCTCAAAGTAATGGTGCTGAGAAAAGAAAAGCCAGGCAATGTATAGTATATACTGTGTGATTCCATGACTATAAAAAAATCTAGAAAATACAAATTTATATATAGTCACAGTCATCAATTATATTGGTGTGATTTTAGTGCCTTCTTCTGTGCTCCCATAGCTTCCTACACTTGGATCTCCGAGCATTTGTTACACCATGTGAAAATTTGAACTCTTTTTCTTTATTCTGTCTTACTAGAAAAAGAATTCTTGAAATTTTATGGACATTTGAACTCTCAGATACTAGCAGAAATTCTATCACACAGTAAATTTCCAAATATAAAAGCCAGAGTTTTACCATGACTTCTAAGCTTTTACATGATCTAGCCACTCATTTAACCTCTGTGACCTCTTTCCCTGCTACTCTTCAGTCCCTCACAGTGGCCTCCTTGCTATTCCTCAGATATGCCAGTCACGATCCAACCTTATGGCCTTCAAGATAGCCAATTCCTTTGTCTGGAGTGACCTTATTGCTGATAGTTCTGGGCAAATTCATCACCTTTCCATACCTTTGTTCAATTGTCAGCTTCATTGTAACTACCCTGATCTTCCTATTAAAATTCTTAACTCCCCATCCCCTGCCTAGCAACCTTGATTTTTCTCACCCTGATCTAATTTTTCTTTTTCCCCATTGTACTCATCATTTTTGAATGCACTATGCAATTTTTATTAAGGTTCATAGCTTTTAATTGTCTCACCCATTAAAATAAAAGTTCTACAAAGCCAAGTATTTCATTTACCAGTGTAGTCTGAAGTAATATCTGCCATATAATAGGTTCAGTAGACAATTGGTAAATTTCAGAATAAATTAATGTTGAGAGTATACTGAATTTCATAAGTCATTTCAATATTTTTTTTCCAAAAAATAAACTATTTAAAAAATACCTTAAATTTACTTTCAAAATATTTTATAGCATATAATGGACAAAATAAGACAAAAAAAAAAAAACAAAATAAGACAAAAGCCTTAAAGAAACAATCATATAAATAACCATTTCAAACCTACTTAAAAATTGCATAATACCACACTCCTAGATCCTCTCTGAATGCTCTAAAATAACCCTTCAAAGGAAATACATTTTTAAAAATAACAGATTTTTTGGCAAATAATTTAATAAAATAAAAGTTTCATTCATCTATATAGATCATAATAAATGTTTTTAATAAGCATGAAATTATAACTCTGAAGTGTGCTAAAATGAAACCACCTGCTAAGGGTGAGAGAACAAAAATATACATCATTTTTCCAAATAAGAGGAATTTATTACCTTTGAATCAAAGCATGTGGATTTGTTCAAACTGGCAATAAAGGAATATGGAAACACAAACCATAGAAAGTCCTATTTTAGATTTCTAAAAGACTTCATAGTGAAGAGTATACATTTTTTAAATGCTACATAATGCTACATAATGACAAGATGACAGGATGTGACAAATAGCATTTTAAAAGCTCTACTCATAATGGAACGGAAGGTGTCATTTCCCGATAATTTTATATATGTCATTAATTTACTATATCTGGATACAACACATTACCAAACAGATGTTCATCAAAGACTAAATCATTTTTAATGGAACATAATAATTTGAACCTACATTTATTAATCATTTATTTCGATATAACATTTATAGTCTCGCTAAACATTTTATCAGTTGTTGACAAAAATAAAAAAAAATAGGATAAAAATTCGTGTTTGGAAAAGTGGATTTTATTTGAAATTTGCATTTAAATGAAAATATTTGCTGATATTTTTAAAACTTTAAATGTAATTTTATATATATCTGACCTATCAGATGATATAAAATTTTTGGAGAACATATGACATATTTTTTTGATCTTGGTTGAAGGTATTAATAAAGAGCAACTGTTTGTATTATTTGTATTGTGATATCTTAGTTAATAAACATGAATAACTGGTATAAAATATGTTTTTTTAAAAATTTTATTTATTTCCTTGACAGAGATCACAGGAAGGCAGAGAGGCAGGCAGAGAGAGAGGAATGGAAGCAGGCTCCCTGCTGAGAAGAGATCCCACTGTGGGACTCAATCCCAGGAACCTGGAATCATGACCTGAGCTGAAGGCAGAGATTTTAACCCATTGAGCCACCCAGCTGCCCTAAAATATGTTCTTTTTTTTAAATATAGAATTATAGTTCTTGCAAAAATATGGAACTAGCTGGAACTGAATGCCTCCTTCAAAGTCAGCTCTGGAGAAATTATGCAAGTGTAATATGGAACTATTTCAGATATTAACCAAAAACAAAGAAATGATGATAAATTCCTTAAAAGACTCTTAATTGCTCTTGACTGGTATGTTTCAAGCTCTATACCTGGTTTGAGGACAGTTTTTAACAGGCCTGTCACTGTAGAAATCAGCTGGATGTTTAGAGGCTATCAGAACTGTACAAAAACCTTGAAGGGGTAAAGACTTGAAAATTCTTTAGAGAGATTAGCTCCCTAAGGCATTATTCATCCACACATTTTCCTCCAAACAATTAAGACTGATGGATGAGGGGCACCTGAGGGGCTCTCTCATCACGTGGATGGTGGGTTAAGCCTCTGCCTTCATCTCAAGTCATGGTCTCTGGGTCCTGGGATCCAGCCCCACATCGGGCTCTGCTCAAAAGGAAGACTGCTTCCCTCCCTGCTTGCCTGCCTCTCTGCTTACTTGTGATCTCACTCTCTCTGTGTGTCCAATAAATAAATAAAATCTTTTAGAAAAGGCTGATGGATGCTAAATTATGAAAACTGCTCCCTCCAAATGATGCTTCTTCATAAGGATTTAAGAATTTAAAATTGTAAGAATTTAAAATTGAAACTTGATCATAGGATTTATCTTATAGAATAACATCAAGTGCAGGCAGTTATTATTAGATCTGAAGTATTTGTGATTCTGAATTCTTGGCATCATTACTAAATTTATTTTTAATAAATTATTATTTAATATATAATAATATATATAATATACTATATGTAACATATATAACATATATAATATATATAATAAATTCATTCATTTATTTATTACTTATTTATTTATTATTATTATGTATTTATTTATTAACTCAAACACAAGAAAATGAATGACCTGATTGAAAAATTGGCAAGGACTGTAACAGACACCTCACTGAAGAAGATATTGAGATGGCAATAATGATATGAAAAGATGCTGTGATGATCCACAGCATGTCTAATTAAGGAATTGTAAATTAAAAGAACGATGAGGGGCACCTGGATGGCTCAGTGGGTTAAGCCGCTACCTTTGGCTCAGGTCATGATCTCAGGGTCCTGGGATCGAGTTCCACGTTGGACTCTCTGCTCAGTAGGAGCCTGCTTCTCTTTCTCTCTCTGTCTGACTGCCTATCCGTCTTCTTGTGATCTCTCTCTGTCAAATAAATAAATAAAATCTTTTTAAAAAATAAATAAATAAATAAAACAATGATATATCACTACACATCTATTAGAATGGCTAAAATCCAAAATACTGACAGCATAAAATGCTTTTGATGATGAGGAACAAGAGAAACTCTCATTCATTCTGATGAGAACATCAAAATGGTGCTACCACTTTGGAAGACAGTTGGGCAGTTTCTTACAAAACTAAACATATTCTTACCATATGATCCAGCAATCGTGCTCCTTGGTACTCACCCAAAAGAGCGAAAACTTTATGTACACAGAATCCTGCATATAAACCTGTGTTTGTAACAGCTTTACCCATAAGTGCCAAGAGTTGGAAGTAACCAAGATGTCCTTCAGGAGGAGAATGGATAGATAAACTGTGGTCCATTGAAACAATGGGATATGGTTCAGCGATAAAGAGAGATGGCTATCAAGCAATGAAAAGACATAGAGCAAACTTAAAATCCGTCATAATAAGTGAAAGAAGTCAATTTGAAAAAGCTTCATGTTGCAAGGTTCCAACTATATGAGCTTCTAGAAAAGGCAGAACTATGCAAACGGTATAAAGGTCAGTGGTTTGTAGCAGTTAGGAGAGGAGGAGGATGAACAGGCAGAGCACAGAGGATTTTTAGGCCAGTGAAAATGTTCTGTATGATATGTATGATATTTTAGATATATATCGCTACACAGTTGTCAAAATGCTTAAGATACTATACCAAGAGTGAACTCTATGAGAAAAGGTTTTTTTAAGATTTTATTTATTGATTTGACAGGCATCAAAGCAGGCAGAGAGGCAGGCGGGGAAAGCAGGGGTTGGGGGAAAGCAGGCTCCCTGCCAAGCAGAGAGTCTGGTCTGGGGCTCGATGCCAGGACCGTGAGATTATGACCTGAGCCGAAGGCAGAAGCCTTAACCCACTGAGCCACCCTGGTGCCCCACCAAGAGTGAACTCTAATGTAAACTGTGGACTTTGGGGTGATAATGATGTGTCAGTGTAGGGTCAGTGAGCGTGAAAAATTTCACCGTGGTACAGGATGTTGATAATGGGGAAGGCTGTGTGTATGTGGGGAAAGGGAATTTTACTTTGATCCCCAAACTACTCTAAAAAATGCAGTCTGTTAAAAAAAATCTTTATAATGCAATATAATACAAAACAAGAATGCATATCAAGAGAGAAATAATGTTTAAAAGGAACGAAGAACTTCAGTAATGTGTACCTAGGGATTTTGATTGCACATTTGTAGGAAGTTCACATTGTCATTAGCAATTGTTTATCTGTGAAGTAGAAGTAACATAAAGAGTGATGAAAACTCACAAATGCAACATTAAAAAAATGCCATCTATGGGCTATTAAAAAATGGAACAAAATTTGCTTGTCTTTTTAAGCTTTGTGGGGAATGAAGGGACAGAATTTAAATTCAGCTTTATAAAAGATTGGATAATATGTTTCTACAAAGAAGGCTCCTCTGAGTAACACAGAAATAAATATGGTAGCAGAAAGTGGAGAAAGGGTTACATCTCTTGTGAGCTCACGTTCTCTGAAACACTGTCACTTAGTGGAGACAGTAACTGTCTGATGAAGAGCAAATGATAGTCTTTCAGATTCCCGGGATTTTCACTAAGAATCGTGAATGGATTTTTTAAAAAAATATGTAAAGAATGTCTACAGTGCAAGTACCTGCAAATAACTGACATTTTGGAGAGAATATTTTAATCAGCAGAGAAGGTCAAAATGACAAAGTTCCACGATCAGAGTAAACATATGGGATTAAAAATAAAAAATAAAAAATAAAAGATTTTTTTGAAAGGAGTTTTTTTTTAAAGGAGCTTAAACAAATGTCCTTTTTAAGAGACAGTTGGCTTTTTAAACCAAAAGTACAACTCATTGAGAGAATCGCTGCTTTATTTATTGGGGTAGAAAGGACCTGGAATGTAGAAAGACCCATTCTGCAGAGGAAAAAATAGAATCACTAACAGGCCTCATGCCTTGCACAGCCAGTGGCTAGAATCCCTGCCTCATGACACCCTTTGCTAGAAGGCCGCTAGAACCATCTCAACTATGTTAGTCTTTCTTGGAAGCCAACAAGTGTTTGCCCAGTTAAGAGCACGGTAACAATCAGTTACGTTATGTTATAATGATTGTCGATATCTTTAAAAGCCTTGTCAAGTTCCTTTTTGAGTAACCCTCACCCCACCCTTAGAGAAATTTATCTGTGGTTCACCTCTTTGAAATACCTCACTGTTGTTCCACATTTACCATAGCCAAAAAAAAAAAAAAAAAAAAAAGGTTTTTATTAACAAAGTGTCAGAAGGGGGCGCCACTGTAAACAATGAGAATTTTCGCTTCCGGGACAACTTTGTTGCAGAAACAGCTGAAAGCAATCAGGTCAGACAGAGCCAAGGGCTGGAGGGATTTTTAAAATTACAAAAACCGAACCAAATCAAACCAAAACAAAAATCAAAACCAATGGCCAAGATTTCAAGTTTGCTACTAAAGGTATGACATTCTCCTAAACATGCACGTGACTTGTTCAGTATATTTATATATTTATATTTGAAGAAGAAGGAACTATTTGATGCGACAAATCCACGTTGATTAAAAATTACCAGATATGGGGGCTCCTGGGTGGCTCAGTGGATTAGGCCTCTGTCTTCGGCTCAGGTCATGATCTCAGGGTCCTGGGATCGAGTCCCACATCAGGCTCTCTGCTCAGCAGGGAGCCTGCTTCCTCTTCTCTCTCTCTCTCCCTCCTCTCACCTACTTGTGATCTCTCTCTGTCAAATAAATAAATAAAATCCTTAAAAAAAAAACAATTACTAGGTGTGAAATACATCGGGGTTATGGGAAGGAAAATGATTTCACCTGATCTGACTAGGAAGTGGTTGAAGCCTGAATTAAAGTGCTATACAAAGAGTAAAGACCTGGGAAATATATGGGGAAAAAATCCCTAGAAAAACAGACATAATAACTGGCTGCTCTTTATTGATCCAGATCCTGCGGTAGGCAAAGAAGAGCTGGTTTTAGCCAGAGGATGATCTCCGTTTGTCTTCATGATCTGGCATTTCCTGCAAGCCAGGCATGGGGCTCTGCACTAGAGCTGCAAATGCTGGGAGCCCTCACTGTCCCTTTTCTCTTCTCAGGGGGACAACGGGCATGTCCATGGTGCAGTGTGACAGGTTTTACCACAAGGAGATAAAGACTGCCAAGGGAGGTTGAAGCTGGAAAAAGCCACTTAGGAACAGATTTTCAGGGGAGGTGATAGACAAAGGCAATGCGAAGAATGAGGATGAGTGTGTCAAGTTTCAAAGTGCCAGGAGGCAGCACAGTGCATTCGGGAAACTACAGCAAGTTCATGACAACCGACAGCTGATCTGGCAGCATCACCTGGGGATGGAGGCTGAGCCCCGGGGTTAACACTGGGGGTGAGATGGTTTGTATACTATGCCGAGGAGGTGAGGTACTACACTGTGGGGGCACAGAGAGCTACCGGAGGATTTCAAATATCAGAATCGTAACCATCATAGAGTATTTCATTGCATCCTAGCTTTCATCAAGAGTAAGATGCACTATAGTTTATGTTAGACTAATAAAGAGAAATGCTGTCAGTTAAACTAGGATATGTCCTCAAGTGCAAGGTGAGTGCCACCTTAAGAGATATTAAAATGGGGGGGGGGAGGAGAAATCTTAGAACAAGTAAACATTGGTACTAGAATAATTAAGAAAGTTCAAACACTTGGATCAACAAAAAAAAGTGATTAATCCTTCCATGTGCCCCAACCTATATTAAGTCTTAGAACAAGAGACATTCTCATCTTGATGCCCCGCAGCTGTTAGACCCAAGGTACAGAGGGCAGTAGCCAACGACCAGCAGGCCCCAAGTGCCATGTGCAGCCTCTAAGAGCAACTGCCTTTGAGAGAGGAAACGGTTGAGAGTGGGCTTTCTGAGGTAGAGAATTACTAGCTGGGAAAGTAGGAAAATTGACACAGAATCGGAATTGATGCCCCTACATGACAGAGTTGGTGAAACTTCCCTTCTCAGAGATCTTGAGGCTCCTCAGAAATGTATTTTTCATTTTGGACGGAACATTCAGGATAAATATGATCTGTTCGAGTTCCTGGTTCTCTCATCAGGACTGTTTCTTAGGCTTCACTGGCACAAGAAAAGGGTTTTGATAGTCCAGGGTAAATCCTGACAAAAGCAAAGCACAGTATCTATGAAAAACTAACCACTCAGAAGAGAACAACAGATAAAAGGCCAGGCCGACCTGACCCTGCAGGATAGGTTAGGTTGTTCTGGTAACAGGGGTAGAGGGGAAGTGCCCATCTCCTGCTAGAAGAGCTAGAGAAGACCCCTTCCGGAGAGACCACCAGGAGAGGAGAGCAGTAGGTGCTGATGATGAAGAATATTTTAATCAGCAGAGAAGGTCAAAATGACAAAGTTCCAGGATCAGAGTAAAAATATGGGATTAAAAAATAAAAAATAAAAAACATATTTTTTTGAAAGAATTTTTTTTAAAGGAATTTAAACAAAAGTCCTTTTTAAGAGACAGTTGGCTGTTTAAACCAAAAGTACAACTCACTGAGAGAATCGCCGCATTATTTATTGGAGTAGAAAGGACCTGGAATGTAGAAAGACCCATTCTGCAGAAGAAAAAATAGAATCACTAACAGGCCTCATGCCTTGCACAGCCAGTGGCTAGAATCCCTGCCTCATGACACCCTGTGCTAGAAGTCCACTAGATCCATCTCAACTATGTTAGTCTATCATGGAAGCCAACAAGTGTTTTCCCAGTTAAGAGCACAGTAACAATCAGTCACGTTATGTTATAATGATTGTCGATATCTTTAAAAGCCTTGTCAAGTTCCTTTTTGAGTAACCCTCACCCCACCCTTAGAGAAATTTATCTGTGGTTCACCTCTTTGAAATACCTCACTGTTGTTCCACATTTAAGACACAATGAAGAAAAAAAAAATTGACAATGAGTTCCAGATTTTAAAAGTCACTTGCCATTCAATCAAAATTGTGAGTTTGATCGGTTACCGAACACTTTATAATGCACCCCCGGTAATTTTACAGAGATTATTTTTTTCTTACCAATTCTTGGTTATTCTGTCTTGCAATGCAGAGAACGCTAACTAATTTAAAATAAACTTCCATTAATTTTGATTGTTATAAACTTAAAATTGATTAATTTCCATATACAGAGTTTAAAATGTTCACAATTTACATTAATTATATATGCTGGCTCTACCTTGGAAAAATTATACTGAAAATTGAAATTAAAATGATGTTGTATATAGCTGCAAGAAGCCACCTGTCCCATTTCATCTTACTATATAAGTTGTGCCAGGTAATTTATAAAATCCCTACTGCATAACAAATCTATTTTTTGTTGGAATGGGTAGTAATGTTTTTTCATATTTCTAAATAAGATTTTGTCTATGAGTGCATCTGCAACTGTATTTTTCCTAAGTGGCTTCATGGTCTTGAACTGAGAAAGCTCAGAACATTAAACATCAAAATAATATAATTTGACATAATTAGACATCAAGGAAATGCAATTAAAATGACACTGAGATATCACTACACAGTTATCAGAATGGCTAAAATAAAATATAATGACAAGTCCAAAAGAAAAAAATATACCGTTTGATGATACACAATGGCAAGTTGTACCATAACTTAACCATCTCAGACTAGTGTAGTGTTAAATTTGTTTTTCTAAGCAATGTTTTGGGTTACTTAACACTATTCAAGGATTTAAAGTGCTATCATTTTACTTAAAACTGTGAAATTTGGTCAGATTTAAATTTCAATTTATGTTAAAATATTCTGTAAACTGTGTTAAACTTTGACATTTGTTCCCTCTGTTCAGTGAATAACACTATATCATATTTTGAAAAATACACTAATTTTCATTTTGAAAAATATCCCTTTTTCCTCTTATGGTAATTATTAATATGAATTAATAGTAGAATTTGATATGGTTCCATATGAGCATAAATACTTTATTGTATATTATAAAATTTAATAATGAATATAATGTACTTCTTTGGACAATTTTTAAAGACCAGTCTACTCTTAAAAAAAAAAAATGGAGACGCACTTCTTCAGTTCACACAAATTTCATTTTATTATATACCTCAGATAGATTTCAACAAATCATAATTTACTAAAATTATGTCTATTTAAAAATCTCATAGAAGAGTTAAACCATCAAAAATAAAAATAAACACGCACAACACACACACATCACCCATGTATTGGCAAATCACAATTGCTGTAACAATACATTAGACATTCCACAGTTAAGGGCTATCAAAATTTCCATCAGTGACAAAAAGATTTGTATCCAAATGGACTGATTTTCCAGAATCCAAGAAAAAGTCTCCTAGGGTTTATTTAAAGAAAAATATTTGAACAAATACTTTTTAAATTTAGGAAATACAGAACATATGATTAAAGAATATTTGCAGTGCAGACTATATTCAATCCTTCCTTCAAAATGTGCCTTTGAGTACATAATTCTGTTTTCTCTATCTAAATTGAGCTGTCCTCCAAGGAAGTTTTCTAAAATGTGTGTCTCTGTGTGATAAATGTTCTAAGACCTAACATGCTTCATTGTATTTTTACTGTGCTCTCAAATTTAATCAATAATTTGGCTTGATGTATAATATCTAGTTTCAAATGTCTTTTCCATCTATACAAACACCCAGCTGTCTCCTTTATATGCTATTACTATTGAGAATTCTGCTGTCAGTATTATTCTTGTACATTTTATGTGATTTGTTCTCTTGGGCATTATTTATGCTCTTCTCTGTTTTTGATATTCTTAAAGCTCACCATAATATATATGAGTGTTTTTTTAAAAGATTTTATTTATTTATTTGACAGAGAGAAATCACAAGTAGTTGGAGAGGCAGGCAGAGAGAGAGAGAGAGGAGGAAGCAGGCTCCCCGCCGAGCAGAGAGCCCCATGTGGGACTCGATCCAAACCCTGAGAACATGACCTGAGCCGAAGGCAGCGGCTTAAACCACTGAGCCACCCACGCACCCTATATGAGTTGTTTTGTGTGTGTGTGGTTTTTGTTTTGTTTTGTTTCTGATTTCACATGTTTGGCATTATTTTAAGTCTGGTATCTTTTATCTTTCTTTAATTCTCCAAAATTTATCTCAGTACTTATTTAAATATTTTCTTTATTTATTTTCTCTTCTACTGCATTTGGGCAGAAGTCATTAATTTATTTGTTTTTTTTCCCAACTCACTTATTCATTTTACAGCTATATTCATCTTAGTCTCCATTTATTGTATTCTTTATTTCAACAATTTTCACTTAATTTATATTCACAGTATAGTATCTTTCTTTTCTTTGTATATGTATATCATTATTTTATCATATACTTTTAAGCTATTTAAAAAAATATTTTATTTATATATTTGACAGTGAGAAATCACAAGTAGGTAGAGAGGCGGGCAGAGAAGCATGCTACCTGCTGAGCAGAAAGCCTGATGTGGGGCTTGATCCCAGGACCCTGAGATCATGACTTGAACTGCAGGCAGCGGCTTAACCCACTGAGCCACCCAGGTGCCCCTTTTAAGCTATTTTTTAAAAGTACAGTCATTCTTTTTTTTTTAAGATTTTATTTATTTATTTAATTGACAGAGAGAGATCACAAGTAGACGGAGGGCAGGCAGAGAGAGAGAGAGAGAGAGAGAGAGAAGCAGACTCCCTGCTGAGCAAAGAGCCTGATGCAGGATTTGATCCCAGGACCCTGAGATCATGACCTTAGCTGAAGGCAGTGGCTTAATCCACTGAGCCACCTAGGCGCCCCTAAGCTATTTTTTAAATTCCTGTTCCAATAGCACTTGGATTGCCATATAAAGTTAACCACATCATTTTTTTTAGGTAAGTAATTGTACTTTATATGTGCATAGTTATTTTGGTCCATGAGTTCAGCTACTCTTAGGATCATCAAATCTCTGTAAAGTCTGGGTATGCTAAGATTTTCTAAGCAACAATAAAATACATTGAAACCTGGTAGCTTAATTATAATAATGTTTTCTTCCTCAATCATTCACAATAGCATTACATTCTGAGTAGCTCCCTTCTATTTTGCAACTATAGTGTTTGGTAAAACTTGAATTGTGATATCACTGTGATAATGTGAATTACTCCAGGTTTTTCAGAGAATCGGGAAGAGAAAAAAAAAAGGAAGATATTCTCCAGGGCCAACTCTAGAAGTGACTATTAAAACATCTGTCCAAATTCAATTGAACAAAACTCAGAAATGCCATCTCCAGTGAAATACAAAGAAGAGTATATATAGTTCTGGGCACACACATCTCATTTGACCCAAAGATGTACATCAATGAAAGACTGAAGGCCAATCACCACTCCATGGGAGAATTTAAAAATAAATTTACTAATGAGGCCAAGAATTCAGAATCACAAATACTTCAGATC
The DNA here is from genome assembly GCF_964662115.1 of Mustela nivalis. Taxonomy (NCBI): domain Eukaryota; kingdom Metazoa; phylum Chordata; class Mammalia; order Carnivora; family Mustelidae; genus Mustela; species Mustela nivalis. The sequence continues at coordinate 671,145 of NW_028136481.1, read as the reverse complement.
TAATAATAACTGCCTGCACTTGATGTTATTCTATAAGATAAATCCTATAATCAAGTTTCAATTTTAAATTCTTACAATTTTAAATTCTTAAATCCTTATGAAGAAGCATCATTTGGAGGGAGCAGTTTTCATAATTTAGCATCCATCAGCCTTTTCTAAAAGATTTTATTTATTTATTGGACACACAGAGAGAGTGAGATCACAAGTAAGCAGAGAGGCAGGCAAGCAGGGAGGGAAGCAGTCTTCCTTTTGAGCAGAGCCCGATGTGGGGCTGGATCCCAGGACCCAGAGACCATGACTTGAGATGAAGGCAGAGGCTTAACCCACCATCCACGTGATGAGAGAGCCCCTCAGGTGCCCCTCATCCATCAGTCTCAATTGTTTGGAGGAAAATGTGTGGATGAATAATGCCTTAGGGAGCTAATCTCTCTAAAGAATTTTCAAGTCTTTACCCCTTCAAGGTTTTTGTACAGTTCTGATAGCCTCTAAACATCCAGCTGATTTCTACAGTGACAGGCCTGTTAAAAACTGTCCTCAAACCAGGTATAGAGCTTGAAACATACCAGTCAAGAGCAATTAAGAGTCTTTTAAGGAATTTATCATCATTTCTTTGTTTTTGATTAATATCTGAAATAGTTCCATATTACACTTGCATAATTTCTCCAGAGCTGACTTTGAAGGAGGCATTCAGTTCCAGCTAGTTCCATATTTTTGCAAGAACTATAATTCTATATTTAAAAAAAAGAACATATTTTAGGGCAGCTGGGTGGCTCAATGGGTTAAAATCTCTGCCTTCAGCTCAGGTCATGATTCCAGGTTCCTGGGATTGAGTCCCACAGTGGGATCTCTTCTCAGCAGGGAGCCTGCTTCCATTCCTCTCTCTCTGCCTGCCTCTCTGCCTTCCTGTGATCTCTGTCAAGGAAATAAATAAAATTTTAAAAAAACATATTTTATACCAGTTATTCATGTTTATTAACTAAGATATCACAATACAAATAATACAAACAGTTGCTCTTTATTAATACCTTCAACCAAGATCAAAAAAATATGTCATATTTTCTCCAAAAATTTTATATCATCTGATAGGTCAGATATATATAAAATTACATTTAAAGTTTTAAAAATATCAGCAAATATTTTCATTTAAATGCAAATTTCAAAGAAAATCTACTTTTCCAAACACGAATTTTTATCCTATTTTTTTTTATTTTTGTCGACAACTGATAAAATGTTTAGCGAGACTATAAATGTTATATCGAAATAAATGATTAATAAATGTAGGTTCAAATTATTATGTTCCATTAAAAATGATTTAGTCTTTGATGAACATCTGTTTGGTAATGTGTTGTATCCAGATATAGTAAATTAATGACATATATAAAATTGTCGGGAAATGACACCCTCCGTTCCATTATGAGTAGAGCTTTTAAAATGCTATTTGTCACATCCTGTCATCTTGTCATTATGTAGCATTATGTAGCATTTAAAAAATGTATACTCTTCACTATGAAGTCTTTTAGAAATCTAAAATAGGACTTTCTATGGTTTGTGTTTCCATATTCCTTTATTGCCAGTTTGAACAAATCCACATGCTTTGATTCAAAGGTAATAAATTCCTCTTATTTGGAAAAATGATGTTTATTTTTGTTCTCTCACCCTTAGCAGGTGGTTTCATTTTAGCACACTTCAGAGTTATAATTTCATGCTTATTAAAAACATTTATTATGATCTATATAGATGAATGAAACTTTTATTTTATTAAATTATTTGCCAAAAAATCTGTTATTTTTAAAAATGTATTTCCTTTGAAGGGTTATTTTAGAGCATTCAGAGAGGATCTAGGAGTGTGGTATTATGCAATTTTTAAGTAGGTTTGAAATGGTTATTTATATGATTGTTTCTTTAAGGCTTTTGTCTTATTTTTTTTTTTTTTGTCTTATTTTGTCCATTATATGCTATAAAATATTTTGAAAGTAAATTTAAGGTATTTTTTAAATAGTTTATTTTTTGGAAAAAAAATATTGAAATGACTTATGAAATTCAGTATACTCTCAACATTAATTTATTCTGAAATTTACCAATTGTCTACTGAACCTATTATATGGCAGATATTACTTCAGACTACACTGGTAAATGAAATACTTGGCTTTGTAGAACTTTTATTTTAATGGGTGAGACAATTAAAAGCTATGAACCTTAATAAAAATTGCATAGTGCATTCAAAAATGATGAGTACAATGGGGAAAAAGAAAAATTAGATCAGGGTGAGAAAAATCAAGGTTGCTAGGCAGGGGATGGGGAGTTAAGAATTTTAATAGGAAGATCAGGGTAGTTACAATGAAGCTGACAATTGAACAAAGGTATGGAAAGGTGATGAATTTGCCCAGAACTATCAGCAATAAGGTCACTCCAGACAAAGGAATTGGCTATCTTGAAGGCCATAAGGTTGGATCGTGACTGGCATATCTGAGGAATAGCAAGGAGGCCACTGTGAGGGACTGAAGAGTAGCAGGGAAAGAGGTCACAGAGGTTAAATGAGTGGCTAGATCATGTAAAAGCTTAGAAGTCATGGTAAAACTCTGGCTTTTATATTTGGAAATTTACTGTGTGATAGAATTTCTGCTAGTATCTGAGAGTTCAAATGTCCATAAAATTTCAAGAATTCTTTTTCTAGTAAGACAGAATAAAGAAAAAGAGTTCAAATTTTCACATGGTGTAACAAATGCTCGGAGATCCAAGTGTAGGAAGCTATGGGAGCACAGAAGAAGGCACTAAAATCACACCAATATATTTGATGACTGTGACTATATATAAATTTGTATTTTCTAGATTTTTTTATAGTCATGGAATCACACAGTATATACTATACATTGCCTGGCTTTTCTTTTCTCAGCACCATTACTTTGAGAATCTCCAATTGTAAATAGTTCATTTTGATGTTGAACAGTAATTTCTTTAATAATAGATCATAATTTGTCTTTGCTCTATTGATGGACATTGATGAACATTTCCACTGTTTTCAATTCTTAAAAATAAAGCTGCTATGAAATTCATATACAAGTCCTTGTACGAACATAGGGTTTGTTTCTCTTGGTTAAATGCCTAGAAGTAAAATGGCTATTCGTGTAACTGCTATATATCCCTATATATCCCCAAAACTGTTATTAAGTATTAAAAGTCAAGAATTATTATACACCCTGATGAATTCATGCTTTTACTCTTCTGTAATTTTGAATTGATCTTTATGTCTGATAATGAAATTTGTTTTAAAATCACTTTTCATTATCTTGACATAACCCCCAAAGTTATAGTGTGATTAGTGTTAATATACCATAGTTTTTCTTTTAATTTATAAAGCACTTCTATATTTAATCCTGAAAAAAAAAACCAGGTTTTTAGCTCTGGAAGCATCTTTCTAAATTATCTTTTCTTTTTTTTTTTTTTTTAATGAATCAGTAGTAATTTTTGTTAAGGGACCTAAACTGAAAGTAGGTTTAGAACTTTATTTATTTATTTATTTATTTATTTATTTAATAAAAGATTTTATTTTGTTTATTGACAGCGAGAGAGAGAGGGAGAGAGAGGAAGCACACAAGCAGGGTTAATCACGTGCAGAGGGAGAGGAAGAAGCAAGCTCCTTGGGGTGCAAGTAGTCTCATGCAGGGCTGGATCCCTGTACACTGGAATCATAACATCAGCCAAAGGCAAACATCTGCCTAAACAACTGAGTCACCCAGGCACCCCTAGAAAATTTAAAAAAAAAAAGACCTTTTAAAAACATTTTGTTTGTTTCTTTTTTTTAATATTTTATTTATTTGACAGTCAGAGAGACAGGAAGAGGAACTATAAGCAGGGCAGAGGGAAAAGGAGAAGCAGGTTTCCCACTGAGCAGAGAGCCTGATGTGGGGCTCCATCCCAGGACCCTGGGTTCATGACCTGAAAAGAAGGGACACTTATGGAGGAAGCCACCCAGACACCTCTTTTCTTTGGTTTTAATATATGGCAACTGATGCTTCCCAGCCACGAGGAGCATATTACCCATTGATTAAATCTTTGATAACAACCTATTTAAAGAGGTGTGTAAATATATACTTACTCAGATTTATACACTTTGTGTTTTCTTCATAGTTTGGGGCTGGACCCCATGGTCACAACACTGCTCCCAGTCTTTGCCATCCCATCTTTTAATACCAGGTATTTGGTCAGCAAAGCAAATTAGTATCAAAATTAATAAGCCCTTGGCACCATATCTCTGGAGCAGGGGTTGCTCTTAGCCAAGGCCCAGAGCAGTTGAGCTCCCCTCGCTAGTGCTATAGCCCTAAGGACTAGGTCCCTGCCATCAGAACTCAGTCTTACATGTTATGCTAAGCAGACAAAACCAAAACAGGAAAGCTCTGATAGCTTTCACTGGCATGCCTCATCTCCCACTCCCTCGACGTCCAGGCAGTACCAGATGCCAGGGAGGGGCCTTGGTCCAACATATGGGAGGGAAGGAAGTAGCCACGAGCAAGTACCTGCCTCTCTGTGCCTTTCTTTCATGAGCAGGTTGTAAGGAGGAGGAAGAGGAAGGGGAAGAGAGGTGAACTTCAAGGGGTGAAGGCCTCAGGTAGGCAGCTAGCTCCTGCCAGTAGGAAAGGGACAAAGGAGAAGGCAGTGAGTCTTGCAGGGAGGGTGGGGGGTAAGGGTTACAGCTTATGACGGAATCTGGACAGGAGTAATAGGGATACTAGTCATTTGAGTTCACCATTGGCAAGCTGGGCTGGGTGTCAGGGCAGATAGGCCTCCCTGGGCAACGGCACATGAGAGAAGGTGGAATTCTTCTCTGAGGAGCAGGTGGAGCTTTGGGTGTTGGGAAAGCATAGACAGTATTGTTCCAGGGCCAAGGACAGGTCCGGGTGCTCCTGGTTGGAGGTCAAGGCCACAGTATGATCCAGGTCTCCTACCACCAGCTTGAAGGTACCACATGCCAGCCACCCCTCATTATTGTGTATAACTCTCTGGTGCACTTATTGGCTTATCCATCAAATGACTCCTTCAGCAGCTTGAAAACCACCTCCACAGGCACTCCAGGATATGGTACGCTTCCAGAGTGAAGATTTTGCACAGGATCACCCCAAAAGACCAGAAGTCACTCTGGTGGACGTAGATCTGGTCAAACATGGCCTTAGGGACCATCCACTTCACAGGCAGTCCACTGTTGGTTGTCTTTTTATAGTAACTGATGTGGTGATATCTCTGGCAAGGCTGAAGTCTGAGATCTTCATCATGTTGTCCTTTGTCACCAGCACTTCCCTGGTGGCCAGGTCTTGGTGTATGCACTTCTTGGAGGCAAGGTGCTCCATGCGTCAGGCTACCTGATAGGCACAGGATACCAGGTCCTTGGAGGAGAGTTGCTCTGCTGCATTGTGGCTGATATTGTAACAGTACTCCAGCTCAGGAGGCCTCTGGGCCTGCAGGTACTCCTGTATGTTGTCTTTGGAGGCATATTCCATGAGAGTGTACAAAGGACCATCCTGTGTGCAGGACCCAGCAGGTTGATGGTGTCCTTGTGCTGTCCAATCATCTTCATCATCTCCATTTCTGAGATTAGGTTTGACAGGTCTTTCTCTGTTGCATCTGACTTCAACATCTTCACAGACACTTTAGTCAAATGGTTGGATTTTTCTTTGTCCAGCCAATGGCCTCCTCCAACACCACCTGCCCAAAGTATGCCTGTCCTAGGGGTCTGCCTAAACTACCTACAACCAGCCTGTCTCAAGGCAGTTATGAACTCTAGATTATCCTCAAAAACATTAAACCACAAGCTAAAAGTTCTCTTCACTAGGTCTCTGTCGCAGGTATAGTTTTCTTATCTTTCATCATTTATCATTTTCCTAATTCTTATTTTCAGTATAGTTTATTTTGCTTCCAGGTGTTTCCCCTGGTTTCTGTATGCTGTTTCATAGGGAAGAATTATCCTGTCATAAAATTATTTCTTGAGCATTCATTACATCTCTCAGTTAAAATGGGTTCTTTTATGGTATTGATTCATTTGGGCTTTCTCAAAATGGGAAGAATTTTCAAAATGGTGTTTTCCTCAAGGTTCAGAGTATGTCTTAGCCTCATCTTTACTCTTTTTGAAATTCACTTTTCAAATTCTTGTCCCTCTTTTTATCTTTTTAAATTAAAATATTTTATTTTTACTATTCTTTTATTTGAGTATAGTTGATATTCAGTGTTACATTGGTTTCAGGTTTTCAATATCTCCATACATTATTCTATGATCACTACAAATATAGCCACCATCTGTCACCATATAACATTATTATAATATCATTGACTATATTCTCTACACTGTCCCATATCTCTTTTTAAAATTTCTGATTTTTATGTTTTCTGTTATTCCAATTTTCGACCATCATTTTACTTGGTTACTTTAATAAAATATGCCTGATTACACACTCTTTGCTGAAAACCATAGCATTTGATTTATAGTAGTCTTCTTCTTCTTCTTTTTTTTAATTAACATATAATGTATTATTAGCCCCAGGGGTACAGGTCTGTGAATCGCCAGGTTTACACACTTCACAGCACTCACCACAGCACATACCCTCCCCAATGTTCATAACCCCACCACCCTCTCCCTACCCTCCCCACCCCCCCGGCAACTCTCAGTTTGTTTTGTGAGATTAAGAGTCTCTTATGGTTTGTCTCCCTCCCGATCCCATCTTGTTTCATTTACTCTTTTCCTGTCCCCCAAAGCCCCCATATTGCACCTCCATTTCCTCATATCAGGGAGATCATATGATAGTGTCTTTCTCTGGTTGACTTATTTTGCTAAGCATAATACCCTCTAGTTTCATCCATGTCATTGCAAATGGCAAGATTTCGTTTCTTTTGATGGCTGCATAGTATTCCATCGTATACACACACACACACACATATATATATATATATATATATATATATATATATATATATATATATTATTCATTTGTTGATGGACATCTAGGTTCTTTCCATAGTTTGGCTATTGTGGATATTGCTGCTATAAACATTTGGTGCACGTGCCCCTTTGGATCATATAGTAGTCTTCTTTACCTCTATCAGAACCCCAGGAAGCTTTATTTATTTATTTACTCACATAAACAGATGATCCAACACAACGTTTTTTGCTGTTCAAATGTTATAATGTCTTACCGCTTAACACTATGCTTACTGTTCTCTTTCACTGTCTGACTAAATCCTCATCATCACTATGCCATTTAATCAGAAAGAGCATTTGAACTCAGAGTTCTCTCCATATCAGGGAATGAAGACTCCACCCTTCTGCTTGTGCAGGTAAAATAAATGTTGATATTGTCTGTCCTGCACATACTCCATCCTGTTCACCAGAATATTCACCATCAAAATATATACAAAATAAAAACCATACCTCACCACTTCTATTACCACCCAGCATGCTAAAAACACCATCATATGTTCCTGAATTTTTGACTTGATTGATAACCCCACTTCCACACATACTGCACTCCTTTCTCCCTGCAAATTTATTTTGGTAAAGCAACTTAACCTAAAAATCAAGTCAGATGATTTTATTCTGCTGTTGAAAGTCTTTTGGTATCTTTCCATTTCATATTAAATAAAAACTGAAGGCGTTTCAATGTACTAGAAGGTCATGCATCAATACGTTCTTCCTCTCTCCACCACTATGAACTCCTCATTGGCCTCCTTGCTTTTCCTCAAAAGTAACAGACCAGCTGTTCACACAAAGTCTATATACTTACTTGCTCTGCCTAGAGCAATCTTTTCCTTTAATATGTGTATAACACCCTCCTTCACTTCGTGAGTCTTTGTGCAAATAACATCTCATAAATGAGATATAACCACCCAACACAAAATAAAATTAACTTTCATCCCAGCATTCTCCAATGGCTTTTACCTTTCTTGTATTTCTTTGTAACTCTTATCACCATCAACCATCAATCATTATTCTATTACTGGTTTATTTTCTTATTGGAGACAGAGAGAGAAAGAATTGGGAGGGGGCGCAGAGGAAGAAGAAAACACCCCACTGCCTAGAAAGCCTGCTGGGGAGTTACATCCCAGGACCCTGAGATCATGACCCAAGCCAAAGGCAGTCACTCAATGGACTGAGCCACCGAGGTGCTCCTTTATTATTGGTTTATTTCACTATTATATTTCAAAAGAATGTAAGCTCTTTGTGGTCAGGTATTTTATATGTTTTATTAATTGAAGTATTCTCAGAAAGGTAGCTGGCAGATTGTAAGGGCTCAGTAAACTGTATTTTGTTGTTATTATTGGGCTCCTTTATGGGCTTTACCTCTTACGCTAGAAGTCTATCCCTCAGATGTAAGCAATAAGAATAGAGCCCTGCTGCCTGTTCAAATGAGTAAAAAGCCTGTATTAAGTGGATATTTTAAAAGCTAAATGAATGGCTTAATAGTTGTATATAGGGTGAAAGGGAACATATTTTCCACGGTTTAGAAGTTGGAGTTCTTTTGTAGAGTTCTTGTACAAGCCTACACTATTGAACGATAACGGGCAGTTGTACATTCCAATTATACAAACACTTTGGTAATTTATATCCTTTTTTTGTAATTCATGACTGGATCATTTAATTCCTTAGGAGCATTATAGCATTTCAACTTTTCCTGTTCAATAAACTTATTGGGGTTGCTACCTTTTTTATTCAAATGGAGAAATAGTCATGATTTAATCTAAATAAAGTGTTATTGATTGTGTTGTTTTCTAGGAATGAGTCGCACATGCTAGCTTAAAAGTTTTGTTAAATTCCCAAGTCTGTCACCGATAAAAGCCTTTTGTAGATTAGTAACTTGATCAAAACAGAAAAGTTATGTAACACTCAATTGTTATACTATCTTTGTTTCCATCTTGCATTGTAATAACACCCATCTTAATTCTATTTAAGACAAGTCATCGCCAGATGGCTTTCTGGCATTGATTGCATGATATGAAATCTAGTATAACTAAAAGTTTTTGGTTTTAGTAGCATATAAATCAATTTAGAAAAATATATGTATTTGAATATAAGGTAAAGTTTTAAATTATTTGGCAATAGTAAACTAAACTTTTTTTTTGGTAAATTTTTATTTTCTAAAATTTCATTGAGCTCTTTTGCAATAAGAAACAAGTTACAAAAAATTAAGGTTTATTTACCCCAATTCAAAATTATTAGGAAGTTAATCATAGAGGTTGAAGTATTTAAAATATTGAACCCAAAATATTTTATTAGGTAAATTCATGAATGCTGAGCATTCACTGTTAAAATATTCTAATACTATTGATAGACTGGTAGAAGCCTAAAATCAAATATTTATTAAATATTTATATCCATATCTTTTCATGGCGTGGTAATTCATTTCTTTAGCATTAAATAAGATTCCATTGTTTGCATGTACTACACTTTATTTGACCTTTCACCTATGGAAGGATATCTTGGTTGCTTCCAAGCTTTTGTCAGTTATGAATAAAACTACTATAGACATCTTTGTGAGTTTAGATTTCATCTTCTTTGGATAAATACCAAGAACTGCTACTGCTGAATCATCTGGCAAGAATATGTTTAGTTTTGTAAGAAACTGCCATGTTGTTTTCCATTCTTTATTCTCAATAGACATGGAAGAACATTCCTGTTGCTCCACATCCTCACCAACATTTCGTGTTCTGTTGTCAGTGTTCTGGATTCTGGGTATGTACTGGTGTCTCTTTTTCTTTTTAATTTGCATTTTCCTGATGACATATGATGTGAAGCATCTTTTTATATGCTTATTTGCCATCTGTAATATTTTCTTCTGTGAGGTATCTGCTAAGATCTTTGGCTCATTTTTAATCAGGTTTTTCCCCCATTGTTGAGTTTTAAGGGGTCTTTGTGTATTTTTGATTAAGAGTCCTTTGCCAGATGTGTATTTTGCAAATTTTTTCTCATAGTCTGTGCTTTGCCTTTTCATTCTCTTGGCATTGTGTTTCACAGAGTAGACATTTTTAAATTCAGTGCTTGTGCTTTTGTAGCTAAAGTTATTTCCAAAACCAAGGTCATTTAAATTTTCTTCTATATTACCTTCTACATGTTTCATGTTTAGGTTTATAATCCAATCTGAGTTAATTTTTGTGAAGAGTGTATGATATCTGCCTGGATTTATTTTATTTTATTATTTTATTTTATTTTTATTTTATATTTTTACATTTAGCTTCACCATTACTCCAGAACCATTTGTTTGAAAGATTGTATTTTTCTCTCTTGTATTGCTTTTGCTTTTATATTAAATATAAAATATAATTGATAATATATATTCCGTTCCTTTAATCTAGTCTTTCTGTGATATTACATTATCTTGCTTATAATTATCGTTATGGTATACTTTTTTTTAAAAGATTTTATTTATTTATTTGACAGAGAGAGAGATCACAAATAGGCAGAGAGACAGACAGAGAGAGAGATGAAGAGAAGCAGGCTCCCTGCTGATCAGAGAGCCCTATGCGGGACTCGATCCCAGGCCCCTGGGATCATGACCTGAGCCAAAGTTAGAGGCTTAACCCACTGAGCCACCCAGGCGCCCCATCGTTATGGCAAACTTTGAAGGCAGTCCTCAGTCTTTGTTCTCCTTCAACACTATGTTGACTATTGTGAGTCTTTGCTTCTCCATATAAACTTTAAAATAAGTTTGTTAATAGTAAAAAAAAAAAAAAAAAGAACTTGCTGGAATGCATTAATTGTATAGATAACCTTGGAAACCAGTGACCTCTTGAGCTTAGCAGGAGATAGACCATGGACATCAGTTGTCACAGTGGTGCCTCTGGCAGAACCTATTGCAAATCCCTAGGGAAAATGAGACCTCAAGGATCTGAGAGATGTCTAAGAAGTACTTGATACATCCGTTGGGTATGTTTTATTGAAGTGTCCACCGGTATGAAAGCTGGGGAATCTAGATAAGGGAGGGAAAATTAGTTATGATAAAACATATCAACAAACATCAATAAATTTTGTAAAACGAATTGTCATGACTCATATACAATATGACCAACAGAGGGACCATCAAAAGGAAAGCATCCGTTATGTTTATTGTGAAATTTTTTATTCAAAATAAAGCAATGAGAGGGGAAGACACAATGAGAAAATTACCATTTTTTAAATAGTAAACTTCTTACAAAATGGAATAGGTTTTATATTCTAAGTAGTATATTGAAAAGTAAAACATTGGGGCGCCTGGGTGGCTCAGTGGTTTGGGCTGCTGCCTTCGGTTCGGGTCATGATCTCAGGGTCCTGGGATCGAGCCCTGCGTTGGGCTCTCTGCTCAGCAGGGAGCCTGCTTCCTCCTATCTCTCTGCCTGACTCTGCCTACTTGTGATCTCTGTCAAATAAATAAATAAAATCTTTTATAACAAAAATTTAAAAAAATTACTTGTCATGTCTGGAATCAGGAGCATATGGAAAAAAATAATATCTGAGGACAATACTTCTGCCATGTTTTGTGCCTTCTTAATATTTTTAAACAGTCAGGCAACTTTTAGCTTTATTGAAATACCTGCTAAGATACCAGCAGTGCCTTTTGGAGCCCTATGAATATAAAAATTAATTGCAAATATTCAAAATGTTTACTATGGTGTCACTATTTAGGGCCGCCACCAAGCATGTTTTAGAAGTAAGCATAACTGTTACTCTTCCATAAGGCAAAAGGGCATATTTTCAGGAGTTCCATCTGCTGTACCAGGAGGTGAATCAAGTAATGATTTTTGTCTATAAAATAATTCACTTTTCAATCTAACATTCCTCATTCCACATTATAATAATAAAAACTAGGAGGAGACTAAAACAAACAAACAACTACAACTACAACAACCAGCTTTTCCTTCAGTGGAAAAGTAAATAGAACCTTATGAGTAGCCTGAAATTTATTTTTAAATATTTTTAAGATAAACGTTTTTGTTAGAAAACCATATATTTTATATTGCTAAGAAATAACAGGCAAAATTTTATTAACTTCTAAAAGTCTAGTTACTTTTATTTATCTATTAACTCATCTCTTTATGAAGTAGAACATGATCACACCTATTGTATCTACCCAAGTTTATATGCTTTGGTTATTTTATGTTTGCTACTTCCTTGCTTAATTTTTACAATATTTGACACATAATAGTATCTTTAAGTTCATCCACGGTTTCACAGAATTTGTTTGAACTTCATAAAAATGTAGCATACTTTTTTCACTGTCCTTGTTTTAGTTCTCTATTAACTTTCCAAGATTTATTCACTTTAGAGTGTGTAGCTATCATTTATTTTTATTCCTCCATAATGCTATGTTTACAAATTTGTATTTATCTGTACTTTTAAAAATATCTTCATTATATACCATTTCTCATCTCACGTAACACTCACGTTACTTCTACACTTATCAGATATTATGTAACTGAAAACCACAACTCAGCAACAGTATAGCACCATTTTTCAAAATTAAATGGCTTACCAGAATTCTTTAATTCTATCCTTTATTTGTATTAGATGACCCTTTATTCTGGTATTTGGCATTGTTCATATGGAGGAAAGCTTATAAGTTGATATTCCATAAATAGAAAGATTTATTATGATTGATGAATTATTTTCATTTAGAATGCATAGAATATGGTTGATTTAATATTTCTTTCTTACTCTCTGCCTGGAACATAGTGCTATCTATGTAATAGCCACTAAAATATTAAGTTAATTACCTAGACTTTAAACTTCATATGAATAGGAATAACATACAGAACTCTTCTCAGATTGGGACACCTGGGTGGCTCAGTCAGTTAAACACCTGAGCCTTTAGCTCAGGTCATGATCTTAGGGTCCTGGGACTCAGTTCTGCAACAGATTCCCTGCTTAGCTGGGAGTTTGCTTCTCCCTCACCCTGCTGCTCCCCCTGCTTGTGCTCTCTCTCACTCTCTCTCTTACAAATAAATAAAATTAAAAAAATGAATTCTTCTCAGAGAGCTAATATAGAATATCGTCTTTGTATTCATCAAAGGGAAAGCGCCATATAATAATGAAATTCAGACTACTTCAAATTCATTTTTTAACCAGTAAGAAAGTACTGGAAACAAGCCAAAAATGTCTTTAATGAATTAAAGAAATAGATTGATTTTCAATATCTTAATGTTTCTAAAATAAATTGCAAGCTTTTTATACTAGATATCAGTGTAAATATTCATTATACAAGGATATTCTAAAAATAAACCTGAGAAAACTACTTGACATATATGATGACAAAAACGAGGTTGACAAAAGTCAGTTTGGGTAAAACTTACAACACCTACCACCTGAAACTCTTGTTCTATAATTTAATTATTTTAATTTACAAAAATACAAAAATAATATACCAGAGTAAGTATATTGATAGCTTTGAAGGTATGCTCTGGTTGTGCACTGTTTACTATTGAAAGGGGAATCAAATATGTGATGCTTATGGTGTGACTATATTAAAATTCAACAAGTTCAGAAGCATACGAGGAATAGGATAAAGACAAAAGATGACCCTTACTTATCCTAAAGATAGACAAAGTTATATATGTGCTAGTTGGGGAGAGAATCCAGTCAGTAGATGGAGGATGTGGTAGTGGAAAAATAAAGACACAACGTTTTGGTTGAACGTTTAGCACTATATTTAACATAGTGAAATTGTGTGTTAACAGCCTTGAATAAAATCCAAAAAATATTTTCAATTCATTGAAGATTATTTAGGAAAAACTTGAAAAATACAACTTAAAGATTCATAAGCAATACAAGTTTCAGAATTTTTAGTATATTTTCCCTAAAAAGCCATTTGATTTAAATTAAAAAGAATTCTATTTACCTGCCACTTAAATAAGAGGAAACTATTTGGTTTTGTAATAAGTCAATAAAATAAATTAACATATCTTTAGAAAACAGATATGCACACTAATTAAAATAATAGTGATTAAGCTGTTCAGCAAACATTTGTAAAATTCCTTGCCATCAGCTAGCTCTGGAGTTCTGCTAGGTGAGTAAGGCCATGTATGTTACTGCTCAGAGTACTGATGCAAAGCAATTGTCCCCTTCACCTCCATTTTTTGCCGTTGATATGTCATGCTTTGTTGTTTAGAGATACATAGATGGCCCTACATAAGGCCTTTTTTTGTGTGTATATGGGTGACTGTGGTTTAACTTTCAAATCAGATGGCTCCTGATTTACAATGATTCAACTTATGATATATTTGGCAATGATGTGAAAGTGAAAGTGATTCAGTAGAAACTGTACTTTGAATTTTGAATTTGGGTCTTTATAAAAAGGGCCAGTGACATGTGGTATGGTGCCGTCTTGTGATGCTGGGCAGGGGCAGTGAGCCACAGCTCCCAGTCAGCTAGAAGATTACAGGGGTGAACACCTGATATTTTTACAACCATTCTATATATAACCATTCTTCTTTTTTTTAGTGTAATATTTAATAAATTGCATGTGATATTTGATACTTTGTTATAAAATAGGCTTTGCTTAAGATGATTTTGCCCAAATGCAGGCAAATGTAAGTGTTCTGAGTATGTTTAAATAAGCTTAAGGTAAGCTATGATATTTGATAGTTTAGGGGTATTAAATGCATTTTCAATTTTTTATGTGTTTCTCTGTACATAGCCCCCTTGTAAGCGGAGGAACATCTCTATATGTATATGTAGCCTTGGTATGGCTTACATATTATTGGCATGAAACATCTAGAACAGTACGTGTGCCATATAATTGTCTACAACATCAAACAAGTTTCTTGAAAACTTGTGCCAAAGGGGTTATGTCTTTAAGGATTCTTATTTCAGAAGGGTTCTCTCAAACGTAAGATTTTTCAGACGTTAAGTGAAAATCTGACCAAACTAAACATTTTTCCATTTTCCCTAGTGAGCAAAGATAGCTAAAATCTATCTGCCATTTTCAACACTGTACTCAACGTCTGTAATTCTAATTTAAGAACAGATTATTTATATCAAAACCACATGTTGGCCTAATCTTACACAATATTCATAAATCTCACTTGGAGCCTTGGACACTTATATTTGTTGAGTCTATATGGTACTATGGACATTCATCTTTTTTGACCTCATAGCTTCATGTATGTCTATACTTTTGAAAATACATGCATCATAGTTCCATTGTAAAATGTCTGGGTTATAAAATGTGCTATGCTATCAAAATGGTAAAAGAACATACAAATGACCCGATGTAATGAACTGGAACAGATTGCCTGATATCACATTTCATACCAGAAAGATTCAGTGGTAAGTTTTAAAATGGCCAGCTATACTTTGACTGAATTATAACTCATTTAACTTCTTTCTTTGTGTACAGTATTATACATTAGTCAGTATTATAGTAAATAAGTACTTTGGACAGATGTAAATATGCTGTAATAAAAAATGTTTTTCTTCTTTCTTTTAGTCCTTTTTACTTGTAAGACTAGCCACAAATACCATGCCTCCCCCCAAATAATTTGCAATCCATATTTATCTCTAAATGAATTTATTGCCAGAAAAAAAAATATATATATATATACACTTATAGTAGACATTTCAAAAATAGTTTAACAACAGCAGGGCCCTAAATGTAAGCAGTATAGTTGTTTTTTTTTTTTTTTTTTTTTTTGTTTGTTTTTTTCTTTAAAAAAAAAAAAGAGGTTATGTGAAATATTGGAATTTTATTTCCAGGCCTAGTATTTCAAGACAGTTAACTACACTTACAGTGTCAACAGCCTCTTGTTGGCAGTATGATTTTATTGGCTCCATGGAATAACAGCAAGAATTTACTATTGCTTCTTTCTTTTATGACACACACAGAAAAAAAAAATTGACACATTTGCTCAAGACCAACCAGAATTATTTTAACTATTCATGAAAATATCCATTAGCCACACATATAAAATGCTGCATTATGATGCTGTTGAATCAGAACGTACCACTACCTGATCCTGTAGCTCTTTGAGGATTTGCAAATCAATTAATTCTATGTTTATTGGATTCTTCCCCTACAATTAGAAAATTTATAATAGAGTCCATGAACATTATTAGTTTTACCATTTTAAACCAGCAATCACACTTTGATTTTAACAACAAATGCAGAAATATAAACACACACATTTGGATCAGTTTTGTGTTAGTCTGTCTGGACTTCAAAATCCTATTCCTCAAGATAATGCACACCAAAGTTCTGGATTAAACAAGAAATTAGATGGCACCTGAACACTTGGTTTAATATTCTCCAAAGGACTATGCAACTTATTTCTTACATTATGACATTGTTTTACAAAGATCCACACTTTTATAATGTTAGTATTTTTAATAATCAATAAAGTCAATTAATCATGATTAAAAATCAAACATAAAAAATTCTACTTTTTGCTTTTGCCCCCTCCATTTAGAACTTATTTATAGCCTGATAATTCAAAGGTCCCTAGGTTTATGAAAATCTGGACAGAAATAGCTCTAAGATCCCATTCAGAACTTGATATTAATCTAAGTCTTTTGGCTCCATTTATCCTGAGAGCAAAGAGTAGGACAAAGGATTTGAGTACTGTTAGTTTATCTGGGAGATTATCCAAGGGAGAAAAGAATGGAAAAGTGATACAGTGAAGAAGCAACTTTGTCAAAGAGGTACATTGTTGATATAATTGTTGTGGATAGAAAATGAAGGCTTGCTTTTACTGAAAGGTCCTGGGAAACTTCTTTAAGTTGTCCTCATGAAGACCTGAAAACTGACAATTTTATCTATGGTTCTTATTTCCACTTCACTGAGAGCTGTCCTCAGAGGACATTAACTCTCTTCCTACACTTTTGGGTTGTGTTGGAGACATTCTAAAATGAGAGAGAGAACATGAGATGCTATCAGTGTTAAGTAACTGCAATTTCCCATAGAACTATCCACCACAGGTTTGGCTATAATCAGGTGTTGGGCCTTGATATCAGAGAGATTTGAGGCAGTATCATTTTAGGTTAATCATTATATCTGAAATTTCCAAAAACTTCAACTGATGAAACTTTGATTATAAATGTATAAATATAACAATAAATCTACAGTATTCTTATTATTTTCATAGAAATACACAGAGAAAGCATCAATTGATTAATATTTAAATGTTACAAAATACTGAACTGAAAGAATTTGGTCATATAACAACGTGTAAGAAGTAGAACTTTGGTCTAGGTTAGAACTCAGGATGCATTTGAGACTCAGTTAAGAAATTGAATGGAGGGACGCCTGGGTGGCTCAGTGGGTTAAGCCACTGTCTTCGGCTCAGGTCATGATCCCAGGGTCCTGGGACCGAGCCCCAAATCGGGCTCTCTGCTCAGCAGGGAGCCTGCTTCCTCCTCTCCCTCTGCCTGCCTCTCTGCCTGCTTGTCAACTCTCTCTGTCAAATAAATAAAAAAAATCTTAACAAAAAAGAAATTGAATGGACGTCTGACTATCTTATAGGTTTCCTAAAAATCAGTGACTTTGTGTTCACTTGTGGCTATGCAGGAATTTTTAACTTTCTCTAAGAAGTTATTAGATTTGATTATATAATGGCAGTAAAGGATGGGGAAAAGCAAAGTACAAACCCCATAAAGACAAAGACACTGAGTATGAGAAAAGAGTCCTTAAGCCCAGGGGCTCAGGACAGGCATGCTCTCTGACCAGACTCCTTTCTAAGAGAGGACCACGCGCCCTGCCCACCTCATCCCCTCCTGTCTCCATAGCTGGCCAGACTTTCTTCTCTGCACAGGGAGCTAGTGACACTTGTAATGTCACTGGCCGCTGTGCCTGCCTGGGAAGGCTCTCCTGCTTAGCAACCTTTTCCAGACCAGAAGGCCAACGGCTCCTGCTCTTCTCACTGGGCAGCTTGGTGCACCTTTCACAGACATGCTCCTGGGGAGCGCCGTGAAAGACAAGTCCCTTTCCTTAAGGCTCTTTCCACAGGCGCAAGCTCGCTTCTCTCTCAGGCAGAGAGATGCACAGGCAAAGAAGATTTCATTCCATGCGGGTTTATTACACCGTGCTGAGGAGACCAGCTCAGGCAATAGGAGAATCCCTCAGACCCGAATCTGGTTTCGCAAAGAATGCTATGCTTTCCGAGAGGCGATGCCCAGGGCAAAGAGGATTTCGCTCTATGCCATATGCTCCCATAGTGCTGCGAATACTAGGCTAAGGCAAGCAACAAAAGCAGCCCACAGAACCGACTCTGATTTCCCCGCGACTGCTATGCTTTCGCAGAGGTTTTCAGCTTGGCACGAACCGCACTTCGCTGCTGTTTCCTCAAAAGGCTTTGGGTGTTCACTCTGTCGCGGCAGGGAAGAAGAGAGGCGGGAGAGCTGGTGCCTCTTGGGACTTGCTTTCCCGGGCTTCAAGATCACGCCCGGGGTTCACCTTGCTATGCCGAACTAAGCAGACACAGTCCCAACACTGCAGCAGCGTGCATGTCTTAGCATGGCACTCTATGCCTATTACCATCTCCTGGGGTAGGAAAGGCTTTGCCTTTTGCTCTGGCACACAGGCAGACTCGGGGTCTAGGCCAGTGCCTTCACCACAGGAGAGAGGAGGTGACAGGATCACTGCACACGCCCGGGCACTGGGACAGGGAACTGTGGGGGACTGTCTCCACTCCTTTCCCGACACACGCACTGCCACCCACATCGCTGCCACATCTTGGTGGAAGACGGCATCTGACTGCCCGTTTCTCCATGGGTTTGTTTCTGCGCGTTCCGGGTATAGCACCTGGTGGCAAGCCCAAGTCTGCCCTTGGGACAGGTGGCCAAGGAGATGATCTCCCCTTGCGACCAGAGGCACAGGACACGCCTGCCTTCTGCCCAGACTCCTTCCTCAGAGTGGTTCACGCTCCTCTGCCCTAGTCGTCCCCTCATGTCTCCTTAGCAGCCGGGGTTCCATCGCTCCGCACATGGAGCAGGTGACACTTGTCTTGCCCTCGGCCTGCTGTTAATGCCACGGCAGGTTATCCTGCTTCCCGAGCGTTTCCTGACCCAAAGGCCGACGGCTCCTTCTCTTCTCCGGGGGCGGCGTGCTGAGCCTTCCCCACTCTTGGCTTCTCTCTCAGGCAGAGGGTATGCTAGGGAAAAGGGTATTTCGCTCCATGCGAGTATCTTCCACCGAGCTCCGGAGTCTAGCTCAGGCAAGCAGTAGCAGCATCCCCAAACCCAACTCTGATTTCCCAAGGAACGCAGTGCTTTCACAGGGAGATGCCCAGGCAATGAGGCTTTCGCTGTATGCGGGTTTCTCCCACCCTGAGACTGGGCTCAGGCAAGCAGCAGCAGCCCACAGAACATTTCTCAGCGATGCTGTGCTTTCGCAGAGGCTTTGGCTTGGAGCGAACAGCACTTCGCTGCTGCTTCCTCAGCAAGCCTTCAGTTGCTTCAGGGAAGAAGAGCTGCGGGAGAGCTGGTGCCTCTTGGTCCTTGCTTTCCAGGGATCCATGTTCGCGTCCTGGGATCACCCTGCCAGGCCGAACTAAGCAGACACAGCCACGATGCTGCTATAGCGCGCGTAGCCTTGGATGGCACTCTATGCACACCACCATTTCCCAGTGTAAGCATCGCTTGGCCTTTTACTCTGGCGCTCAGGCGGACTCGCGGACTAGGTCAGTGCTTTCCCCACAGGAAAGGAAAGGTGACAGGATCCCAGCACACCGCCCGTGCACTTAATAGGGAGCTTTGGGGGACTGTCCCCACTCCTTCCCCTGAAACCCCGTGCCTCCTCCAAGCTTCCACATCCTGGAGGAAGACGGCATCTGACTCTCCGTTATTTCAGGGAGCTGTTTCTGCGAGTACAGGGTAGGCGCCTGGTGGCTAGTGCATGTCTGCCCCAGGGACAGGTGGCCAAGGAGCTGCTGTCTCCTTAAGCCCAGAGGCTCAGGACAGGCATGCTCTCTGCCCAGACTCCTTTCTAAGAGAGGACCACGCGCCCTGCCCACCTCATCCCCTCCTGTCTCCTTAGCTGGCCAGACTTCCTTCTCTGCACAGGGAGCTAGTGACACTTGTATTGTCACTGGCCGCAGTGCCTGCCTGGGAAGGCTCTCCTGCTTAGCAACCTTTTCCAGACCAGAAGGCCAACGGCTCCTGCTCTTCTCACTGGGCAGCTTGCTGCACCTTTCACAGACATGCTCCTGGGAAGCGCCGTGAAAGACAAGTCCCTTTCCTTAAGGCTCTTTCCACAGGCGCAAGCTCGCTTCTCTCTCAGGCAGAGAGATGCACAGGCAAAGAAGATTTCGTTCCATGCGGGTTTATTACACCGTGCTGAGGAGACCAGCTCAGGCAACAGGAGAATCCCTCAGACCCGAATCTGGTTTCGCAAAGAATGTACTCTGGCGCTCAGGCGGACTCGCGGACTAGGCCAGTGCTTTCCCCACAGGAAAGAAAAGGTGACAGGATCCCAGCACACCGCCCGTGCACTTAATAGGGAGCTTTGGGGGACTGTCCCCACTCCTTCGCCTGAAACCCCGTGCCTCCTCCAAGCTTCCACATCCTGGAGGAAGACGGCATCTGACTCCCCGTTATTTCAGGGAGCTGTTTCTGCGAGTTCAGGGTAGGCACCTGGTGGCTAGTGCATGTCTGCCCCAGGGACAGGTGGCCAAGGAGCTGCTGTCTACTTAAGGCCAGAGTCTCAGGACAGGCATGCTCTCTGCCCAGAATCATTTCTAAGAGAGGACCACACGCCCTGCCCACCTCATCCCCTCCTGTCTCCTTAGCTGGCCAGACTTCCTTCTCTGCACAGGGAGCTAGTGACACTTGTATTGTCACTGGCCGCTGTGCCTGCCTGGGAAGGCTCTCCTGCTTAGCAACCTTTTCCAGACCAGAAGGCCAACGGCTCCTGCTCTTCTCACTGGGCAGCTTGCTGCACCTTTCACAGACATGCTCCTGGGGAGCACCGTGAAAGACAAGTCCCTTTCCTTAAGGCTCTTTCCACAGGCGCAAGCTCGCTTCTCTCTCAGGCAGAGAGATGCACAGGCAAAGAAGATTTCGTTCCATGCGGGTTTATTACACCGTGCTGAGGAGACCAGCTCAGGCAACAGGAGAATCCCTCAGACCCGAATCTGGTTTCGCAAAGAATGCTATGCTTTCCCAGAGGCGATGCCCAGGGCAAAGAGGATTTCGCTCTATGCCGTATGCTCCCATAGTGCTGCGAATACTAGGCTAAGGCAAGCAACAAAAGCAGCCCACAGAACCGACTCTGATTTCCCCGCGACTGCTATGCTTTCGCAGAGGTTTTCAGCTTGGCAGAACCGCACTTCGCTGCTGTTTCCTCAGAAAGGCTTTGGGTGTTCACTCTGTCGCGGCAGGGAAGAAGAGAGGCGGGAGAGCTGGAGCCTCTTGGGACTTGCTTTCCCGGGCTTCAAGGTCACGCCCGGGGTTCTCCTTGCTATGCCGAACTAAGCAGACACAGTCACAACCCTGCAGCAGCGTGCCTGTCTTAGCATGGCACTCTATGCCTATTACCATATCCCGGGGTAGGTAAGGCTTTGCCTTTTGCTCTGGCGCACACGCAGACTCGGGGTCTAGGCCAGTGCCTTCACCACAGGAGAGAGGAGGTGACAGGATCACTGCACACGCCCGGGCACTGGGACAGGGAACTGTGGCGGACTGTCGCCACTCCTTTCCCGGCACACGCACTGCCACCCACATCGCTGCCGCATCTTGGAGGTAGACGGCATCTGACTGCCCGTTTCTCCATGGGTTTGTTTCTGCGCGTTCCGGGTATAGCACCTGGTGGCAAGCCCAAGTCTGCCCTTGGGACAGGTGGCCAAGGAGATGATCTCCCCTTGCGACCAGAGGCACAGGACAGGCCTGCCTTCTGCCCAGACTCCTTCCTCAGAGTGGTTCACGCTCCTCTGCCCTAGTCGTCCCCTCCTGGCTCCTTAGCAGTCGCGGTTCCATCGCTCCGCACATGGAGCAGGTGGCACTTGTCTTGCCACCGGCCTGCTGTTAATGCCACGGCGGGTTATCCTTCTCCCCGAGCGTTTCCTGACCCAAAGGCCGACGGCTCCTTCTCTTCTCCGGGGGCGGCGTGCTGAGCCTTCCCCACTCTTGGCTTCTCTCTCAGGCAGAGGGTATGCTAGGGCAAAGGGTATTTCGCTCCATGCGAGTATCTTCCTCCGAGCTCCGGAGTCTAGCTCAGGCAAGCAGTAGCAGCATCCCCAAACCCAACTCTGATTTCCCAAGGAACGCAGTGCTTTCACAGGGAGATGCCCAGGCAATGAGGCTTTCGCTGTATGTGGGTTTCTCCCACCGTGAGACTGGGCTCAGGCAAGCAGCAGCAGCCCACAGAACATTTCTCAGCGAATGCTGTGCTTTCGCAGAGGCTTTGGCTTGGAGCGAACAGCACTTCGCTGCTGCTTCCTCAGCAAGACTTCAGTTGCCTCAGGGAAGAAGAGCTGCGGGAGAGCTGGTGCCTCTTGGTCCTTGCTTTCCAGGGATCCATGTTCGCGTCCTGGGATCACCCTGCCAGGCCGAACGAAGCAGACACATCCACGATGCTGCTATAGCGCGCCTAGCCTTGGATGGCACTCTATGCACACCACCATCTCCCAGTGTAGGCATCGCTTGGCCTTTTACTCTGGCGCTGAGGCGGACTCGCGGACTAGGCCAGTGCTTTCCCCACAGGAAAGGAAAGGTGACAGGATCCCAGCACACCGCCCGTGCACTTAATAGGGAGCTTTGGGGGACTGTCCCACTCCATCCCCTGAAACCCCGTGCCTCCTCCAAGCTTCCACATCCTGGAGGAAGACGGCATCTGACTCCCCGTTATTTCAGGGAGCTGTTTCTGCGAGTTCAGGGTAGGCGCCTGGTGGCTAGTGCATGTCTGCCCCAGGGACAGGTGGCCAAGGAGCTGCTGTCTCCTTAAGCCCAGAGGCTCAGGACAGGCATGCTCTCTGCCCAGAATCCTTTCTAAGAGAGGACCACGCGCCCTGCCCACCTCATCCCCTCCTGTCTCCTTAGCTGGCCAGACTTCGTTCTCTGCACAGGGAGCTAGTGACACTTGAAATGTCACTGGCCGCTGTGCATGCCTGGGAAGGCTCTCCTGCTTAGCAACCTTTTCCACCAGAAGGCCAACGGCTCCTGCTCTTCTCACTGGGCAGCTTGCTCCTGGGGAGCACCGTGAAAGACAAGTCCCTTTCCTTAAGGCTCTTTCCACAGGCGCAAGCTCGCTTCTCTCTCAGGCAGAGAGATGCACAGGCAAAGAAGATTTCGTTCCATGCGGGTTTATTACACCGTGCTGAGGAGAACAGCTCAGGCAACAGGAGAATCCCTCAGACCCGAATCTGGTTTCGCAAAGAATGCTATGCTTTCCCAGAGGCGATGCCCAGGGCAAAGAGGATTTCGCTCTATGCCGTATGCTCCCATAGTGCTGCGAATACTAGGCTAAGGCAAGCAACAAAAGCAGCCCACAGAACCGACTCTGATTTCCCCGCGACTGCTATGCTTCGCAGAGGTTTTCAGCTTGGCACGAACCGCACTTCGCTGCTGTTTCCTCAGAAAGGCTTTGGGTGTTCACTCTGTCGCGGCAGGGAAGAAGAGAGGCGGGAGAGCTGGTGCCTCTTGGGACTTGCTTTCCCGGGCTTAAAGATCACGCCCGGGGTTCACCTTGCTATGCCGAACTAAGCAGACACAGTCCCAACCCTGCAGCAGCGTGCATGTCTTAGCATGGCACTCTATGCCTATTACCATCTCCTGGGGTAGGTAAGGCTTTGCCTTTTGCTCTGGCGCACAGGCAGACTCGGGGTCTAGGCCAGTGCCTTCACCACAGGAGAGAGGAGGTGACAGGATCACTGCACACGCCCGGGCACTGGGACAGGGAACTGTGGGGGACTGTCTCCACTCCTTTCCCGGCACACGCACTGCCACCCACATCGCTGCCACATCTTGGTGGAAGACGGCATCTGACTGCCCGTTTCTCCATGGGTTTGTTTCTGCGCGTTCCGGGTATAGCACCTGGTGGCAAGCCCAAGTCTGCCCTTGGGACAGGTGGCCAAGGAGATGATCTCCCCTTGCGACCAGAGGCACAGGACAGGCCTGCCTTCTGCCCAGACTCCTTCCTCAGAGTGGTTCATGCTCCTCTGCCCTAGTCGTCTCCTCATGTCTCCTTAGCAGCCGGGGTTCCATCGCTCTGCACATGGAGCAGGTGACACTTGTCTTGCCACCGGCCTGCTGTTAATGCCACGGCAGGTTATCCTGCTTCCCGAGCGTTTCCAGACCCCAAGGCCAACGGCTCCTTCTCTTCTCCGGGGGCGGCGTGCTGAGCCTTCCCCACTCTTGGCTTCTCTCTCAGGCAGAGGGTATGCTAGGGCAAAGGGTATTTCGCTCCATGTGAGTATCTTCCACCGAGCTCCGGAGTCTAGCTCAGGCAAGCAGTAGCAGCATCCCAAAACCCAACTCCGATTTCCCAAGGAACGCAGTGCTTTCACAGGGAGATGCCCAGGCAATGAGGCTTTCGCTGTATGCGGGTTTCTCCCACCGTGAGACTGGGCTCAGGCAAGCAGCAGCAGCCCACAGAACATTTCTCAGCGAATGCTGTGCTTTCGCAGAGGCTTTGGCTTGGAGCGAACAGCACTTCGCTGCTGCTTCCTCAGCAAGACTTCAGTTGCCTCAGGGAAGAAGAGCTGCGGGAGAGCTGGTGCCTCTTGGTCCTTGCTTTCCAGGGATCCATGTTCGCGTCCTGGGATCACCCTGCCAGGCCGAACTAAGCAGACACAGCCACGATGCTGCTATAACGCGCGTAGCCTTGGATGGCACTCAATGCACACCACCATCTCCCAGTGTAGGCATCGCTTGGCCCTTTACTCTGGCGCTCCGGCGGACTCGCGGACTAGGCAAGTGCTTTCCCCACAGGAAAGGAAAGGTGACAGGATCTCAGCCCACCGCCCGTGCACTTAATAGGGAGCTTTGGGGGACTGTCCCCACTCCTTCCCCTGAAACCCCGTGCCTCCTCCAAGCTTCCACATCCTGGAGGAAGACGGCATCTGACTCCCCGTTATTTCAGGGAGCTGTTTCTGCGAGTTCAGGGTAGGCGACTGGTGGCTAGTGCATGTCTGCCCCAGGGACAGGTGGCCAAGGAGCTGCTGTCTCCTTAAGGCCAGAGGCTCAGGACAGGCATGCTCTCTGCCCAGACTCCTTTCTAAGAGAGGACCACGCGCCCTGCCCAACTCATCCCCTCCTGTCTCCTTAGCTGGCCAGACTTCCTTCTCTGCACAGGGAGCTAGTGACACTTGTATTGTCACTGGCCGCTGTGCCTGCCTGGGAAGGCTCTCCTGCTTAGCAACCTTTTCCAGACCAGAAGGCCAACGGCTCCTGCTCTTCTCACTGGGCAGCTTGCTCCTGGGGAGCACCGTGAAAGACAAGTCCCTTTCCTTAAGGCTCTTTCCACAGGCGCAAGCTCGCTTCTCTCTCAGGCAGAGAGATGCACAGGCAAAGAAGATTTCGTTCCATGCGGGTTTATTACACCGTGCGGAGGAGACCAGCTCAGGCAACAGGAGAATCCCTCAGACCCGAATCAGGTTTCGCAAAGAATGCTATGCTTTTCCAGAGGCGATGCCCAGGGCAAAGAGGATTTCGCTCTATGCCGTATGCTCCCATAGTGCTGCGAATACTAGGCTAAGGCAAGCAACAAAAGCAGCCCACAGAACCGACTCTGATTTCCCCGCGACTGCTATGCTTTCGCAGAGGTTTTCAGCTTGGCACGAACCACACTTCGCTGCTGTTTCCTCAGAAAGGCTTTGGGTGTTCACTCTGTCGTGGCAGGGAAGAAGAGAGGCAGGAGAGCTGGTGCCTCTTGGGACTTGCTTTCCCGGGCTTCAAGATCACGCCCGGGGTTCACCTTGCTATGCCGAACTAAGCAGACACAGTGCCAACCCTGCAGCAGCGTGCATGTCTTAGCATGGCACTCTATGCCTATTACCATCTCCTGGGGTAGGAAAGGCTTTGCCTTTTGCTCTGGCGCACAGGCAGACTCGGGGTCTAGGCCAGTGCCTTCACCACAGGAGAGAGGAGGTGACAGGATCACTGCACACGCCCGGGCACTGGGACAGGGAACTGTGGGGGACTGTCTCCACTCCTTTCCCGGCACACGCACTGCCACCACATCGCTGCCACATCTTGGTGGAAGACGGCATCTGACTGCCCGTTTCTCCATGGGTTTGTTTCTGCGCGTTCCGGGTATAGCACCTGGTGGCAAGCCCAAGTCTGCCCTTGGGACAGGTGGCCAAGGAGATGATCTCCCCTTGCGACCAGAGGCACAGGACAGGCCTGCCTTCTGCCCAGACTCCTTCCTCAGAGTGGTTCACGCTCCTCTGCCCTAGTCGTCCCCTCATGTCTCCTTAGCAGCCCGGGTTCCATCGCTCCGCACATGGAGCAGGTGACACTTGTCTTGCCACCGGCCTGCTGTTAATGCCACGGCAGGTTATCCTGCTTCCCGAACGTTTCCTGACCCCAAGGCCAACGGCTCCTTCTCTTCTCCGGGGGCGGCGTGCTGAGCCTGCCCCACTCTTGGCTTCTCTCTCAGGCATAGGGTATGCTAGGGCGAAGGGTATTTCGCTCCATGCGAGTATCTTCCATCGAGCTCCGGAGTCTAGCTCAGGCAAGCAGTAGCAGCATCCCCAAACCCAACTCCGATTTCCCAAGGAACGCAGTGCTTTCACAGGGAGATGCCCAGGCAATGAGGATTTCGCTGTATGCGGGTTTCTCCCAACGTGAGACTGGTCTCAGGCAAGCAGCAGCAGCCCACAGAACATTTCTCAGCGAATGCTGTGCTTTCGCAGAGGCTTTGGCTTGGAGCGAACAGCACTTCGCTGCTGCTTCCTCAGCAAGCCTTCAGTTGCCTCAGGGAAGAAGAGCTGCAGGAGAGCTGGTGCCTCTTGGTCCTTGCTTTCCAGGGATCCATGTTCGCGTCCTGGGATCACCCTGCCAGGCCGAACTAAGCAGACACAGCCACGATGCTGCTATAGCGCGCGTAGCCTTGGATGGCACTCTATGCACACCACCATCTCCCAGTGTAGGCATCGCTTGGCCCTTTACTCTGGCGCTCAGGCGGACTCGCGGACTAGGCCAGTGCTTTCCCCACAGGAAAGGAAAGGTGACAGGATCCCAGCCCACCGCCCGTGCACTTAATAGGGAGCTTTGGGGGACCGTCCCCACTCCTTCTCCTGAAACCCCGTGCCTCCTCCAAGCTTCCACATCCTGGAGGAAGACGGCATCTGACTCCCCGTTATTTCAGGGAGCTGTTTCTGCGAGTTCAGGGTAGGCGCCTGGTGGCTAGTGCATGTCTGCCCCAGGGACAGGTGGCCAAGGAGCTGCTGTCTCCTTAAGCCCAGAGGCTCAGGACAGGCATGCTCTCTGCCCAGACTCCTTTCTAAGAGAGGACCACGCGCCCTGCCCACCTCATCCCCTCCTGTCTCCTTAGCTGGCCAGACTTCCTTCTCTGCACAGGGAGGTAGTGACACTTGTATTGTCACTGGCCGCTGTGCCTGCCTGAGAAGGCTCTCCAGCTTAGCAACCTTTTCCAGACCAGAAGGCCAACAGCTCCTGCTCTTCTCACAGGGCAGCTTGCTCCTCGGGAGCACCGTGAAAGACAAGTCCCTTTCCTTAAGGCTCTTTCCACAGGCGCAAGCTCGCTTCTTTCTCAGGCAGAGAGATTCACAGGCAAAGAAGATTTCGTTCCATGCGGGTTTATTACACCGTGCTGAGGAGACCAGCTCAGGCAACAGGAGAATCCCTCAGAACCGAATCTGGTTTCACAAAGAATGCTATGCTTTTCCAGAGGCGATGCCCAGGGCAAAGAGGATTTCGCTCTATGCCGTATGCTCCCATAGTGCTGCAAATACTAGGCTAAGGCAAGCAACAAAAGCAGCCCACAGAACCGACTCTGATTTCCCCGCGACTGCTATGCTTTCGCAGAGGTTTTCAGCTTGGCACGAACCACACTTCGCTGCTGTTTCCTCATAAGGCTTTGGGTGTTCACTCTGTCGCGGCAGGGAAGAAGAGAGGCGGGAGAGCTGGTGCCTCTTGGGACTTGCTTTCCCGGGCTTCAAGATCACGCCCGGGGTTCACCTTGCTATGCCGAACTAAGCAGACACAGTGCCAACCCTGCAGCAGCGTGCATGTCTTAGCATGGCACTCTATGCCTATTACCATCTCCTGGGGTAGGAAAGGCTTTGCCTTTTGCTCTGGCGCACAGGCAGACTCGGGGTCTAGGCCAGTGCCTTCACCACACGAGAGAGGAGGTGACAGGATCACTGCACACGCCCGGGCACTGGGAAAGGGAACTGTGGGGGACTGTCTCCACTCCTTTCCCGGCACACGCACTGCCACCCACATCGCTGCCACTTCTTGGTGGAAGACGGCATCTGACTGCCCGTTTCTCCATGGGTTTGTTTCTGTGTGTTCTGGGTATAGCACCTGGTGGCAAGCCCAAGTCTGCCCTTGGGAGAGGTCGCCAAGGAGATGATCTCCCCTTGCGACCAGAGGCACAAGACAGGCCTGCCTTCTGCCCAGACTCCTTCCTCAGAGTGGTTCACGCTCCTCTGCCCTAGTCGTCCCCTCATGTCTCCTTAGCAGCCGGGGTTCCATCGCTCCGCACATGGAGAGGTGACACTTGTCTTGCCACCGGCCTGCTGTTAATGGCACGGCAGGTTATCCTGCTTCCCGAGCGTTTCCTGACCCCAAGGCCAACGGCTCCTTCTCTTCTCCCGGGGGCGGCGTGCTGAGCCTGCCCCCACTCTTGGCTTCTCTCTCAGGCAGAGGGTATGCTAGGGCAAAGGGTATTTCGCTCCATGCGAGTATCTTCCACCGAGCTCCGGAGTCTAGCTCAGGAAGCAGTAGCAGCATCCCCAAACCCAACTCTGATTTCCCAAGGAACGCAGTGCTTTCACAGGGAGATGCCCAGGCAATGAGGCTTTCGCTGTATGCGGGTTCTCCCACCGTGAGACTGGGCTCAGGCAAGCAGCAGCAGCCCACAGAACATTTCTCAGCGAATGCTGTGCTTTCGCAGAGGCTTTGGCTTGGAGCGAACAGCACTTCGGTGTTGCTTCCTCAGCAAGCCTTCAGTTGCCTCAGGGAAGAAGAGCTGCGGGAGAGCTGGTGCCTCTTGGTCCTTGCTTTCCAGGGATCCATGTTCGCGTCCTGGGATCACCCTGCCAGGCCGAACTAAGCAGACACAGCCACGATGCTGCTATAGCGCGCGTAGCCTTGGATGGCACTCTATGCACACCACCATCTCCCAGTGTAGGCATCGCTTGGCCCTTTACTCTGGCGCTCAGGCGGACTCGCGGACTTGGCCAGTGCTTTCCCCACAGGAAAGGAAAGGTGACAGGATCCCAGTCCACCGCCCGTGCACTTAATAGGGAGCTTTGGGGGACAGTCCCCACTCCTTCCCCTGAAACCCCGTGCCTCCTCCAAGCTTCCACATCCTGGAGGAAGACGGCATCTGACTCCCCGTTATTTCAGGGAGCTGTTTCTGCGAGTTCAGGGTAGGCGCCTGGGGGCTAGTGCATGACTGCCCCAGGGACAGGTGGCCAAGGAGCTGCTGTCACCTAAGCCCAGAGGCTCAGGACAGGCATGCTCTCTGCCCAGACTCCTTTCTAAGAGAGGACCACGCGCCCTGCCCACCTCATCCCCTCCTGTCTCCTTAGCTGGCCAGACTTCCTTCTCTGCACAGGGAGCTAGTGACACTTGTATTGTCACTGGCCGCTGTGCCTGCCTGGGAAGGCTCTCCTGCTTAGCAACCTTTTCCAGATCAGAAGGCCAATGGCTCCTGCTCTTCTCACTGGGCAGCTTGCTCCTGGGGAGCACCGTGAAAGACAAGTCCCTTTCCTTAAGGCTCTTTCCACAGGCGCAAGCTCGCTTCTCTCTCAGGCAGAGAGATGCACAGGCAAAGAAGATTTCGTTCCATGCGGGTTTATTACACCGTGCGGAGGAGACCAGCTCAGGCAACAGGAGAATCCCTCAGACCCGAATCAGGTTTCGCAAAGAATGCTATGCTTTTCCAGAGGCGATGCCCAGGGCAAAGAGGATTTCGCTCTATGCCGTATGCTCCCATAGTGCTGCGAATACTAGGCTAAGGCAAGCAACAAAAGCAGCCCACAGAACCGACTCTGATTTCCCCGCGACTGCTATGCTTTCGCAGAGGTTTTCAGCTTGGCACGAACCACACTTCGCTGCTGTTTCCTCAGAAAGGCTTTGGGTGTTCACTCTGTCGCGGCAGGGAAGAAGAGAGGCAGGAGAGCTGGTGCCTCTTGGGACTTGCTTTCCCGGGCTTCAAGATCACGCCCGGGGTTCACCTTGCTATGCCAAACTAAGCAGACACAGTCCCAACCCTGCAGCAGCGTGCATGTCTTAGCATGGCACTCTATGCCTATTACCATCTCCTGGGGTAGGAAAGGCTTTGCCTTTTGCTCTGGCGCACAGGCAGACTCGGGGTCTAGGCCAGTGCCTTCACCACAGGAGAGAGGAGGTGACAGGATCAGTGCACACGCCCGGGCACTGGGACAGGGAACTGTGGGGGACTGTCTCCACTCCTTTCCCGGCACACGCACTGCCACCCACATCGCTGCCACATCTTGGTGGAAGACGGCATCTGACTGCCCGTTTCTCCATGGGTTTGTTTCTGTGCGTTCTGGGTATAGCACCTGGTGGCAAGCCCAAGTCTGCCCTTGGGACAGGTGGCCAAGGAGATGATCTCCCCTTGCGACTAGAGGCACAGGACAGGCCTGCCTTCTGCCCAGACTCCTTCCTCAGAGTGGTTCACGCTCCTCTGCCCTAGTCGTCCCCTCATGTCTCCTTAGCAGCCCGGGTTCCATCGCTCCGCACATGGAGCAGGTGACACTTGTCTTGCCACCGGCCTGCTGTTAATGCCACGGCAGGTTATCCTGCTTCCCGAACGTTTCCTGACCCCAAGGCCAACGGCTCCTTCTCTTCTCCGGGGGCGGCGTGCTGAGCCTGCCCCACTCTTGGCTTCTCTCTCAGGCAGAGGGTATGCTAGGGCGAAGGGTATTTCGCTCCATGCGAGTATCTTCCATCGAGCTCCGGAGTCTAGCTCAGGCAAGCAGTAGCAGCATCCCCAAACCCAACTCCGATTTCCCAAGGAACGCAGTGCTTTCACAGGGAGATGCCCAGGCAATGAGGATTTCGCTGTATGCGGGTTTCTCCCAACGTGAGACTGGTCTCAGGCAAGCAGCAGCAGCCCACAGAACATTTCTCAGCGAATGCTGTGCTTTCGCAGAGGCTTTGGCTTGGAGCGAACAGCACTTCGCTGCTGCTTCCTCAGCAAGCCTTCAGTTGCCTCAGGGAAGAAGAGCTGCAGGAGAGCTGGTGCCTCTTGGTCCTTGCTTTCCAGGGATCCATGTTCGCGTCCTGGGATCACCCTGCCAGGCCGAACTAAGCAGACACAGCCACGATGCTGCTATAGCGAGCGTAGCCTTGGATGGCACTCTATGCACACCACCAACTCCCAGTGTAGGCATCGCTTGGCCCTTTACTCTGGCGCTCCGGCGGACTCGCGGACTAGGCCAGTGCTTTCCCCACAGGAAAGGAAAGGTGACAGGATCCCAGCCCACCGCCCGTGCACTTAATAGGGAGCTTTGGGGGACCGTCCCCACTCCTTCTCCTGAAACCCCGTGCCTCCTCCAAGCTTCCACATCCTGGAGGAAGACGGCATCTGACTCCCCGTTATTTCAGGGAGCTGTTTCTGCGAGTTCAGGGTAGGCGCCTGGTGGCTAGTGCATGTCTGCCCCAGGGACAGGTGGCCAAGGAGCTGCTGTCTCCTTAAGCCCAGAGGCTCAGGACAGGCATGCTCTCTGCCCAGACTCCTTTCTAAGAGAGGACCACGCGCCCTGCCCACCTCATCCCCTCCTGTCTCCTTAGCTGGCCAGACTTCCTTCTCTGCACAGGGAGGTAGTGACACTTGTATTGTCACTGGCCGCTGTGCCTGCCTGAGAAGGCTCTCCAGCTTAGCAACCTTTTCCAGACCAGAAGGCCAACGGCTCCTGCTCTTCTCACAGGGCAGCTTGCTCCTCGGGAGCACCGTGAAAGACAAGTCCCTTTCCTTAAGGCTCTTTCCACAGGCGCAAGCTCGCTTCTTTCTCAGGCAGAGAGATTCACAGGCAAAGAAGATTTCGTTCCATGCGGGTTTATTACACCGTGCTGAGGAGACCAGCTCAGGCAACAGGAGAATCCCTCAGAACCGAATCTGGTTTCACAAAGAATGCTGTGCTTTTCCAGAGGCGATGCCCAGGGCAAAGAGGATTTCGCTCTATGCCGTATGCTCCCATAGTGCTGCAAATACTAGGCTAAGGCAAGCAACAAAAGCAGCCCACAGAACCGACTCTGATTTCCCCGCGACTGCTATGCTTTCGCAGAGGTTTTCAGCTTGGCACGAACCACACTTCGCTGCTGTTTCCTCAGAAAGGCTTTGGGTGTTCACTCTGTCGCGGCAGGGAAGAAGAGAGGCGGGAGAGCTGGTGCCTCTTGGGACTTGCTTTCCCGGGCTTCAAGATCACGCCCGGGGTTCACCTTGCTATGCCGAACTAAGCAGACACAGTGCCAACCCTGCAGCAGCGTGCATGTCTTAGCATGGCACTCTATGCCTATTACCATCTCCTGGGGTAGGAAAGGCTTTGCCTTTTGCTCTGGCGCACAGGCAGACTCGGGGTCTAGGCCAGTGCCTTCACCACAGGAGAGAGGAGGTGACAGGATCACTGCACACGCCCGGGCACTGGGACAGGGAACTGTGGGGTACTGTCTCCACTCCTTTCCCGGCACACGCACTGCCACCCACATCGCTGCCACATCTTGGTGGAAGACGGCATCTGACTGCCCGTTTCTCCATGGGTTTGTTTCTGTGTGTTCTGGGTATAGCACCTGGTGGCAAGCCCAAGTCTGCCCTTGGGAGAGGTGGCCAAGGAGATGATCTCCCCTTGCGACCAGAGGCACAGGACAGGCCTGCCTTCTGCCCAGACTCCTTCCTCAGAGTGGTTCACGCTCCTCTGCCCTAGTCGTCCCCTCATGTCTCCTTAGCAGCCGGGGTTCCATCGCTCCGCACATGAAGCAGGTGACACTTGTCTTGCCACCGGCCTGCTGTTAATGGCACGGCAGGTTATCCTGCTTCCCGAGCGTTTCCTGACCCCAAGGCCAACGGCTCCTTCTCTTCTCCGGGGGCTGCGAGCTGAGCCTGCCCCACTCTTGGCTTCTCTCTCAGGCAGAGGGTATGCTAGGGCAAAGGGTATTTCGCTCCATGCGAGTATCTTCCACCGAGCTCCGGAGTCTAGCTCAGGCAAGCAGTAGCAGCATCCCCAAACCCAACTTGATTTCCCAAGGAACGCAGTGCTTTCACAGGGAGATGCCCAGGCAATGAGGCTTTCGCTGTATGCGGGTTTCTCCCACCGTGAGACTGGGCTCAGGCAAGCAGCAGCAGCCCACAGAACATTTCTCAGCGAATGCTGTGCTTTCGCAGAGGCTTTGGCTTGGAGCGAACAGCACTTCGCTGCTGCTTCCTCAGCAAGCCTTCAGTTGCCTCAGGGAAGAAGAGCTGCGGGAGAGCTGGTGCCTCTTGGTCCTTGCTTTCCAGGGATCCATGTTCGCGTCCTGGGATCACCCTGCCAGGCCGAACTAAGCAGACACAGCCACGATGCTGCTATAGCGCGCGTAGCCTTGGATGGCACTCTATGCACACCACCATCTCCCAGTGTAGGCATCGCTTGGCCCTTTACTCTGGCGCTCAGGCGGACTCGCGGACTAGGCCAGTGCTTTCCCCACAGGAAAGGAAAGGTGACAGGATCCCAGCACACCGCCCGTGCACTTAATAGGGAACTTTGGGGGACTGTCCCCACTCCTTCCCCTGAAACCCCGTGCCTCCTCCAAGCTTCCACATCCTGGAGGAAGACGGCATCTGACTCCCCGTTATTTCAGGGAGCTGTTTCTGCGAGTTCAGGGTAGGCGCCTGGTGGCTAGTGTATGTCTGCCCCAGGGACAGGTGGCCAAGGAGCTGCTGTCTCCTTAAGCCCAGAGGTTCAGGACAGGCATGCTCTCTGCCCAGACTCCTTTCTAAGAGAGGACCACGCGCCCTGCCCACCTCATCCCCTCCTGTCTCCTTAGCTGGCCAGACTTCCTTCTCTGCATAGGGAGCTAGTGACACTTGTATTGTCACTGGCCGCTGTGCCTGCCTGGGAAGGCTCTCCTGCTTAGCAACCTTTTCCAGACCAGAAGGCCAACGGCTCCTGCTCTTCTCACAGGGCAGCTTGCTCCTGGGGAGCACCGTGAAAGACAAGTCCCTTTCCTTAAGGCTCTTTCCACAGGCGCAAGCTCGCTTCTCTCTCAGGCAGAGAGATGCACAGGCAAAGAAGATTTCGTTCCATGCGGGTTTATTACACCGTGCTGAGGAGACCAGCTCAGGCAACAGGAGAATCCCTCAGACCCGAATCTGGTTTCACAAAGAATGCTATGCTTTCCCAGAGGCGATGCCCAGGAAAAAGAGGATTTCGCTCTATGCCGTATGCTCCCATAGTGCTGCGAATACTAGGCTAAGGCAAGCAACAAAAGCAGCCCACAGAACCGACTCTGATTTCCCCGCGACTGCTATGCTTTCGCAGAGGTTTTCAGCTTGGCACGAACCGCACTTCGCTGCTGTTTCCTCAGAAAAACTTTGGGTGTTCACTCTGTCGCGGCAGGGAAGAAGAGAGGCGGGAGAGCTGGTGCCTCTTGGGACTTGCTTTCCCGGGCTTCAAGATCACGCCCGGGGTTCACCTTGCTATGCCGAACTAAGCAGACACAGTCCCAACCCTGCAGCAGCGTGCATGTCTTAGCATGGCACTCTATGCCTATTACCATCTCCTGGGGTAGGAAAGGCTTTGCCTTTTGCTCTGGCGCACAGGCAGACTCGGGGTCTAGGCCAGTGCCTTCACCACAGGAGAGAGGAGGTGACAGGATCACTGCACACGCCCGGGCACTGGGATAGGGAACTGTGGGGGACTGTCTCCACTCCTTTCCCGGCACACGCACTGCCACCCACATCGCTGCCACATCTTGGTGGAAGACGGCATCTGACTGCCCGTTTCTCCATGGGTTTGTTTCTGCGCGTTCCGGGTATAGCACCTGGTGGCAAGCCCAAGTCTGCCCTTGGGACAGGTGGCCAAGGAGATGATCTCCCCTTGCGACCAGAGGCACAGGACAGGCCTGCCTTCTGCCCAGACTCCTTCCTCAGAGTGGTTCACGCTCCTCTGCCCTAGTCGTCCCCTCATGTCTCCTTAGCAGCCGGGGTTCCATTGCTCTGCACATGGAGCAGGTGACACTTGTCTTGCCACCGGCCTGCTGTTAATGCCACGGCAGGTTATCCTGCTTCCCGAGCGTTTCCTGACCCCAAGGCCAACGGCTCCTTCTTTTCTCAGGGGGCGGCGTGCTGAGCCTTCCCCACTCTTGGCTTCTCTCTCAGGCAGAGGGTATGCTAGGGCAAAGGGTATTTCGCTCCATGTGAGTATCTTCCACCGAGCTCCGGAGTCTAGCTCAGGCAAGCAGTAGCAGCATCCCCAAACCCAACTCTGATTTCCAAAGGAACGCAGTGCTTTCACAGGGAGATGCCCAGGCAATGAGGCTTTCGCTGTAT
Organism: Mustela nivalis; assembly: GCF_964662115.1. NCBI lineage: Eukaryota > Metazoa > Chordata > Mammalia > Carnivora > Mustelidae > Mustela > Mustela nivalis. The sequence continues at coordinate 635,524 of NW_028136481.1, read as the reverse complement.
GCGGGTTTCTCCCAACGTGAGACTGGTCTCAGGCAAGCAGCAGCAGCCCACAGAACATTTCTCAGCGAATGCTGTGCTTTCGCAGATGCTTTAGCTTGGAGCGAACAGCACTTCGCTGCTGCTTCCTCAGCAAGCCTTCAGTTGCCTCAGGGAAGAAGAGCTGCGGGAGAGCTGGTGCCTCTTGGTCCTTGCTTTCCAGGGATCCATGTTCGCGTCCTGGGATCACCCTGCCAGGCCGAACTAAGCAGACACAGCCACGATGCTGCTATAGGGCGCGTAGCCTTGGATGGCACTCTATGCACACCACCATCTCCCAGTGTAGGCATCGCTTGGCCCTTTACTCTGGCGCTCAGGCGGACTCGCGGACTAGGTCAGTGCTTTCCCCACAGGAAAGGAAAGGTGACAGGATCCCAGCACACCGCCCGTGCACTTAATAGGGAGCCTTGGTGGACTGTTCCCACTCCTTCCCCTGAAACCCCGTGCCTCCTCCAAGCTTCCACATCCTGGAGGAAGACGGCATCTGACTCCCCGTTATTTCAGGGAGCTGTATCTGCGAGTTCAGGGTAGGCGCCTGGTGGCTAGTGCATGTCTGCCCCAGGGACAGGTGGCCAAGGAGCTGCTGTCTCCTTAAGCCCAGAGGCTCAGGACAGGCATGCTCTCTGCCCAGAATCCTTTCTAAGAGAGGACCACGCGCCCTCCCACCTCATCCCCTCCTGTCTCCTTAGCTGGCCAGACTTCCTTCTCTGAACAGGGAGCTAGTGACACTTGTATTGTCACTGGCCGCTGTGCCTGCCTGGGAAGGCTCTCCTGCTTAGCAACCTTTTCCAGACCAGAAGGCCAACGGCTCCTGCTCTTCTCACTGGGCAGCTTGCTGCAACTTTCACAGACATGCTCCTGGGGAGCACCGTGAAAGACAAGTCCCTTTCCTTAAGGCTCTTTCCACAGGCGCAAGCTCGCTTCTCTCTCAGGCAGAGAGATGCACAGGCAAAGAAGATTTCGTTCCATGCGGGTTTATTACACCGTGCTGAGGAGACCAGCTCAGGCAACAGGAGAATCCCTCAGACCCGAATCTGGTTTCGCAAAGAATGCTATGCTTTCCCAGTGGCGATGCCCAGGGCAAAGAGGATTTCGCTCTATGCCGTATGCTCCCATAGTGCTGCGAATACTAGGCTAAGGCAAGCAACAAAAGCAGCCCACAGAACCGACTCTGATTTCCCCGCGACTGCTATGCTTTCGCAGAGGTTTTCAGCTTGGCACGAACCGCACTTCGCTGCTGTTTCCTCAGAAAAACTTTGGGTGTTCACTCTGTCGCGGCAGGGAAGAAGAGAGGCGGGAGAGCTGGTGCCTCTTGGGACTTGCTTTCCCGGGCTTCAAGATCACGCCCGGGGTTCACCTTGCTATGCCGAACTAAGCAGACACAGTCCCAACCCTGCAGCAGCGTGCATGTCTTAGCATGGCACTCTATGCCTATTACCATCTCCTGGGGTAGGAAAGGCTTTGCCTTTTGCTCTGGCGCACAGGCAGACTCGGGGTCTAGGCCAGTGCCTTCACCACAGGAGAGAGGAGGTGACAGGATCACTGCACACGCCCGGGCACTGGGACAGGGAACTGTGGGGGACTGTCTCCACTCCTTTCCCGGCACACGCACTGCCACCCACATCGCTGCCACATCTTGGTGGAAGACGGCATCTGACTGCCCGTTTCTCCATGGGTTTGTTTCTGTGTGTTCTGGGTATAGCACCTGGTGGCAAGCCCAAGTCTGCCCTTGGGAGAGGTGGCCAAGGAGATGATCTCCCCTTGCGACCAGAGGCACAAGACAGGCCTGCCTTCTGCCCAGACTCCTTCCTCAGAGTGGTTCACGCTCCTCTGCCCTAGTCGTCCCCTCATGTCTCCTTAGCAGCCGGGGTTCCATCGCTCCGCACATGGAGCAGGTGACACTTGTCTTGCCACCGGCCTGCTGTTAATGGCACGGCAGGTTATCCTGCTTCCCGAGCGTTTCCTGACCCCAAGGCCAACGGCTCCTTCTCTTCTCCGGGGGCGGCGTGCTGAGCCTGCCCCACTCTTGGCTTCTCTCTCAGGCAGAGGGTATGCTAGGGCAAAGGGTATTTCGCTCCATGCGAGTATCTTCCACCGAGCTCCGGAGTCTAGCTCAGGAAGCAGTAGCAGCATCCCCAAACCCAACTCTGATTTCCCAAGGAACGCAGTGCTTTCACAGGGAGATGCCCAGGCAATGAGGCTTTCGCTGTATGCGGGTTTCTCCCACCGTGAGACTGGGCTCAGGCAAGCAGCAGCAGCCCACAGAACATTTCTCAGCGAATGCTGTGCTTTCGCAGAGGCTTTGGCTTGGAGCGAACAGCACTTCGGTGTTGCTTCCTCAGCAAGCCTTCAGTTGCCTCAGGGAAGAAGAGCTGCGGGAGAGCTGGTGCCTCTTGGTCCTTGCTTTCCAGGGATCCATGTTCCCGTCCTGGGATCACCCTGCCAGGCCGAACTAAGCAGACACAGCCACGATGCTGCTATAGCGCGCGTAGCCTTGGATGGCACTCTATGCACACCACCATCTCCCAGTGTAGGCATCGCTTGGCCCTTTACTCTGGCGCTCAGGCGGACTCGCGGACTTGGCCAGTGCTTTCCCCACAGGAAAGGAAAGGTGACAGGATCCCAGTCCACCGCCCGTGCACTTAATAGGGAGCCTTGGTGGACTGTTCCCACTCCTTCCCCTGAAACCCCGTGCCTCCTCCAAGCTTCCACATCCTGGAGGAAGACGGCATCTGACTCCCCGTTATTTCAGGGAGCTGTATCTGCGAGTTCAGGGTAGGCGCCTGGTGGCTAGTGCATGTCTGCCCCAGGGACAGGTGGCCAAGGAGCTGCTGTCTCCTTAAGCCCAGAGGCTCAGGACAGGCATGCTCTCTGCCCAGAATCCTTTCTAAGAGAGGACCACGCGCCCTCCCACCTCATCCCCTCCTGTCTCCTTAGCTGGCCAGACTTCCTTCTCTGAACAGGGAGCTAGTGACACTTGTATTGTCACTGGCCGCTGTGCCTGCCTGGGAAGGCTCTCCTGCTTAGCAACCTTTTCCAGACCAGAAGGCCAACGGCTCCTGCTCTTCTCACTGGGCAGCTTGCTGCAACTTTCACAGACATGCTCCTGGGGAGCACCGTGAAAGACAAGTCCCTTTCCTTAAGGCTCTTTCCACAGGCGCAAGCTCGCTTCTCTCTCAGGCAGAGAGATGCACAGGCAAAGAAGATTTCGTTCCATGCGGGTTTATTACACCGTGCTGAGGAGACCAGCTCAGGCAACAGGAGAATCCCTCAGACCCGAATCTGGTTTCGCAAAGAATGCTATGCTTTCCCAGTGGCGATGCCCAGGGCAAAGAGGATTTCGCTCTATGCCGTATGCTCCCATAGTGCTGCGAATACTAGGCTAAGGCAAGCAACAAAAGCAGCCCACAGAACCGACTCTGATTTCCCCGCGACTGCTATGCTTTCGCAGAGGTTTTCAGCTTGGCACGAACCGCACTTCGCTGCTGTTTCCTCAGAAAAACTTTGGGTGTTCACTCTGTCGCGGCAGGGAAGAAGAGAGGCGGGAGAGCTGGTGCCTCTTGGGACTTGCTTTCCCGGGCTTCAAGATCACGCCCGGGGTTCACCTTGCTATGCCGAACTAAGCAGACACAGTCCCAACCCTGCAGCAGCGTGCATGTCTTAGCATGGCACTCTATGCCTATTACCATCTCCTGGGGTAGGAAAGGCTTTGCCTTTTGCTCTGGCGCACAGGCAGACTCGGGGTCTAGGCCAGTGCCTTCACCACAGGAGAGAGGAGGTGACAGGATCACTGCACACGCCCGGGCACTGGGACAGGGAACTGTGGGGGACTGTCTCCACTCCTTTCCCGGCACACGCACTGCCACCCACATCGCTGCCACATCTTGGTGGAAGACGGCATCTGACTGCCCGTTTCTCCATGGGTTTGTTTCTGTGTGTTCTGGGTATAGCACCTGGTGGCAAGCCCAAGTCTGCCCTTGGGAGAGGTGGCCAAGGAGATGATCTCCCCTTGCGACCAGAGGCACAAGACAGGCCTGCCTTCTGCCCAGACTCCTTCCTCAGAGTGGTTCACGCTCCTCTGCCCTAGTCGTCCCCTCATGTCTCCTTAGCAGCCGGGGTTCCATCGCTCCGCACATGGAGCAGGTGACACTTGTCTTGCCACCGGCCTGCTGTTAATGGCACGGCAGGTTATCCTGCTTCCCGAGCGTTTCCTGACCCCAAGGCCAACGGCTCCTTCTCTTCTCCGGGGGCGGCGTGCTGAGCCTGCCCCACTCTTGGCTTCTCTCTCAGGCAGAGGGTATGCTAGGGCAAAGGGTATTTCGCTCCATGCGAGTATCTTCCACCGAGCTCCGGAGTCTAGCTCAGGAAGCAGTAGCAGCATCCCCAAACCCAACTCTGATTTCCCAAGGAACGCAGTGCTTTCACAGGGAGATGCCCAGGCAATGAGGCTTTCGCTGTATGCGGGTTTCTCCCACCGTGAGACTGGGCTCAGGCAAGCAGCAGCAGCCCACAGAACATTTCTCAGCGAATGCTGTGCTTTCGCAGAGGCTTTGGCTTGGAGCGAACAGCACTTCGGTGTTGCTTCCTCAGCAAGCCTTCAGTTGCCTCAGGGAAGAAGAGCTGCGGGAGAGCTGGTGCCTCTTGGTCCTTGCTTTCCAGGGATCCATGTTCGCGTCCTGGGATCACCCTGCCAGGCCGAACTAAGCAGACACAGCCACGATGCTGCTATAGCGCGCGTAGCCTTGGATGGCACTCTATGCACACCACCATCTCCCAGTGTAGGCATCGCTTGGCCCTTTACTCTGGCGCTCAGGCGGACTCGCGGACTTGGCCAGTGCTTTCCCCACAGGAAAGGAAAGGTGACAGGATCCCAGTCCACCGCCCGTGCACTTAATAGGGAGCTTTGGGGGACAGTCCCCACTCCTTCCCCTGAAACCCCGTGCCTCCTCCAAGCTTCCACATCCTGGAGGAAGACGGCATCTGACTCCCCGTTATTTCAGGGAGCTGTTTCTGCGAGTTCAGGGTAGGCGCCTGGGGGCTAGTGCATGACTGCCCCAGGGACAGGTGGCCAAGGAGCTGCTGTCACCTAAGCCCAGAGGCTCAGGACAGGCATGCTCTCTGCCCAGACTCCTTTCTAAGAGAGGACCACGCGCCCTGCCCACCTCATCCCCTCCTGTCTCCTTAGCTGGCCAGACTTCCTTCTCTGCACAGGGAGCTAGTGACACTTGTATTGTCACTGGCCGCTGTGCCTGCCTGGGAAGGCTCTCCTGCTTAGCAACCTTTTCCAGATCAGAAGGCCAATGGCTCCTGCTCTTCTCACTGGGCAGCTTGCTCCTGGGGAGCACCGTGAAAGACAAGTCCCTTTCCTTAAGGCTCTTTCCACAGGCGCAAGCTCGCTTCTCTCTCAGGCAGAGAGATGCACAGGCAAAGAAGATTTCGTTCCATGCGGGTTTATTACACCGTGCGGAGGAGACCAGCTCAGGCAACAGGAGAATCCCTCAGACCCGAATCAGGTTTCGCAAAGAATGCTATGCTTTTCCAGAGGCGATGCCCAGGGCAAAGAGGATTTCGCTCTATGCCGTATGCTCCCATAGTGCTGCGAATACTAGGCTAAGGCAAGCAACAAAAGCAGCCCACAGTACCGACTCTGATTTCCCCGCGACTGCTATGCTTTCGCAGAGGTTTTCAGCTTGGCACGAACCACACTTCGCTGCTGTTTCCTCAGAAAGGCTTTGGGTGTTCACTCTGTCGCGGCAGGGAAGAAGAGAGGCGGGAGAGCTGGTGCCTCTTGGGACTTGCTTTCCCGGGCTTCAAGATCACGCCCGGGGTTCACCTTGCTATGCCAAACTAAGCAGACACAGTCCCAACCCTGCAGCAGCGTGCATGTCTTAGCATGGCACTCTATGCCTATTACCATCTCCTGGGGTAGGAAAGGCTTTGCCTTTTGCTCTGGCGCACAGGCAGACTCGGGGTCTAGGCCAGTGCCTTCACCACAGGAGAGAGGAGGTGACAGGATCAGTGCACACGCCCGGGCACTGGGACAGGGAACTGTGGGGGACTGTCTCCACTCCTTTCCCGGCACACGCACTGCCACCCACATCGCTGCCACATCTTGGTGGAAGACGGCATCTGACTGCCCGTTTCTCCATGGGTTTGTTTCTGTGCGTTCTGGGTATAGCACCTGGTGGCAAGCCCAAGTCTGCCCTTGGGACAGGTGGCCAAGGAGATGATCTCCCCTTGCGACTAGAGGCACAGGACAGGCCTGCCTTCTGCCCAGACTCCTTCCTCAGAGTGGTTCACGCTCCTCTGCCCTAGTCGTCCCCTCATGTCTCCTTAGCAGCCCGGGTTCCATCGCTCCGCACATGGAGCAGGTGACACTTGTCTTGCCACCGGCCTGCTGTTAATGCCACGGCAGGTTATCCTGCTTCCCGAACGTTTCCTGACCCCAAGGCCAACGGCTCCTTCTCTTCTCCGGGGGCGGCGTGCTGAGCCTGCCCCACTCTTGGCTTCTCTCTCAGGCATAGGGTATGCTAGGGCGAAGGGTATTTCGCTCCATGCGAGTATCTTCCATCGAGCTCCGGAGTCTAGCTCAGGCAAGCAGTAGCAGCATCCCCAAACCCAACTCCGATTTCCCAAGGAACGCAGTGCTTTCACAGGGAGATGCCCAGGCAATGAGGATTTCGCTGTATGCGGGTTTCTCCCAACGTGAGACTGGTCTCAGGCAAGCAGCAGCAGCCCACAGAACATTTCTCAGCGAATGCTGTGCTTTCGCAGAGGCTTTGGCTTGGAGCGAACAGCACTTCGCTGCTGCTTCCTCAGCAAGCCTTCAGTTGCCTCAGGGAAGAAGAGCTGCAGGAGAGCTGGTGCCTCTTGGTCCTTGCTTTCCAGGGATCCATGTTCGCGTCCTGGGATCACCCTGCCAGGCCGAACTAAGCAGACACAGCCACGATGCTGCTATAGCGAGCGTAGCCTTGGATGGCACTCTATGCACACCACCAACTCCCAGTGTAGGCATCGCTTGGCCCTTTACTCTGGCGCTCCGGCGGACTCGCGGACTAGGCCAGTGCTTTCCCCACAGGAAAGGAAAGGTGACAGGATCCCAGCCCACCGCCCGTGCACTTAATAGGGAGCTTTGGGGGACCGTCCCCACTCCTTCTCCTGAAACCCCGTGCCTCCTCCAAGCTTCCACATCCTGGAGGAAGACGGCATCTGACTCCCCGTTATTTCAGGGAGCTGTTTCTGCGAGTTCAGGGTAGGCGCCTGGTGGCTAGTGCATGTCTGCCCCAGGGACAGGTGGCCAAGGAGCTGCTGTCTCCTTAAGCCCAGAGGCTCAGGACAGGCATGCTCTCTGCCCAGACTCCTTTCTAAGAGAGGACCACGCGCCCTGCCCACCTCATCCCCTCCTGTCTCCTTAGCTGGCCAGACTTCCTTCTCTGCACAGGGAGGTAGTGACACTTGTATTGTCACTGGCCGCTGTGCCTGCCTGAGAAGGCTCTCCAGCTTAGCAACCTTTTCCAGACCAGAAGGCCAACGGCTCCTGCTCTTCTCACAGGGCAGCTTGCTCCTCGGGAGCACCGTGAAAGACAAGTCCCTTTCCTTAAGGCTCTTTCCACAGGCGCAAGCTCGCTTCTTTCTCAGGCAGAGAGATTCACAGGCAAAGAAGATTTCGTTCCATGCGGGTTTATTACACCGTGCTGAGGAGACCAGCTCAGGCAACAGGAGAATCCCTCAGAACCGAATCTGGTTTCACAAAGAATGCTGTGCTTTTCCAGAGGCGATGCCCAGGGCAAAGAGGATTTCGCTCTATGCCGTATGCTCCCATAGTGCTGCAAATACTAGGCTAAGGCAAGCAACAAAAGCAGCCCACAGAACCGACTCTGATTTCCCCGCGACTGCTATGCTTTCGCAGAGGTTTTCAGCTTGGCACGAACCACACTTCGCTGCTGTTTCCTCAGAAAGGCTTTGGGTGTTCACTCTGTCGCGGCAGGGAAGAAGAGAGGCGGGAGAGCTGGTGCCTCTTGGGACTTGCTTTCCCGGGCTTCAAGATCACGCCCGGGGTTCACCTTGCTATGCCGAACTAAGCAGACACAGTGCCAACCCTGCAGCAGCGTGCATGTCTTAGCATGGCACTCTATGCCTATTACCATCTCCTGGGGTAGGAAAGGCTTTGCCTTTTGCTCTGGCGCACAGGCAGACTCGGGGTCTAGGCCAGTGCCTTCACCACAGGAGAGAGGAGGTGACAGGATCACTGCACACGCCCGGGCACTGGGACAGGGAACTGTGGGGTACTGTCTCCACTCCTTTCCCGGCACACGCACTGCCACCCACATCGCTGCCACATCTTGGTGGAAGACGGCATCTGACTGCCCGTTTCTCCATGGGTTTGTTTCTGTGTGTTCTGGGTATAGCACCTGGTGGCAAGCCCAAGTCTGCCCTTGGGAGAGGTGGCCAAGGAGATGATCTCCCCTTGCGACCAGAGGCACAGGACAGGCCTGCCTTCTGCCCAGACTCCTTCCTCAGAGTGGTTCACGCTCCTCTGCCCTAGTCGTCCCCTCATGTCTCCTTAGCAGCCGGGGTTCCATCGCTCCGCACATGGAGCAGGTGACACTTGTCTTGCCACCGGCCTGCTGTTAATGGCACGGCAGGTTATCCTGCTTCCCGAGCGTTTCCTGACCCCAAGGCCAACGGCTCCTTCTCTTCTCCGGGGGCTGCGTGCTGAGCCTGCCCCACTCTTGGCTTCTCTCTCAGGCAGAGGGTATGCTAGGGCAAAGGGTATTTCGCTCCATGCGAGTATCTTCCACCGAGCTCCGGAGTCTAGCTCAGGCAAGCAGTAGCAGCATCCCCAAACCCAACTTGATTTCCCAAGGAACGCAGTGCTTTCACAGGGAGATGCCCAGGCAATGAGGCTTTCGCTGTATGCGGGTTTCTCCCACCGTGAGACTGGGCTCAGGCAAGCAGCAGCAGCCCACAGAACATTTCTCAGCGAATGCTGTGCTTTCGCAGAGGCTTTGGCTTGGAGCGAACAGCACTTCGCTGCTGCTTCCTCAGCAAGCCTTCAGTTGCCTCAGGGAAGAAGAGCTGCGGGAGAGCTGGTGCCTCTTGGTCCTTGCTTTCCAGGGATCCATGTTCGCGTCCTGGGATCACCCTGCCAGGCCGAACTAAGCAGACACAGCCACGATGCTGCTATAGCGAGCGTAGCCTTGGATGGCACTCTATGCACACCACCAACTCCCAGTGTAGGCATCGCTTGGCCCTTTACTCTGGCGCTCCGGCGGACTCGCGGACTAGGCCAGTGCTTTCCCCACAGGAAAGGAAAGGTGACAGGATCCCAGCCCACCGCCCGTGCACTTAATAGGGAGCTTTGGGGGACCGTCCCCACTCCTTCTCCTGAAACCCCGTGCCTCCTCCAAGCTTCCACATCCTGGAGGAAGACGGCATCTGACTCCCCGTTATTTCAGGGAGCTGTTTCTGCGAGTTCAGGGTAGGCGCCTGGTGGCTAGTGCATGTCTGCCCCAGGGACAGGTGGCCAAGGAGCTGCTGTCTCCTTAAGCCCAGAGGCTCAGGACAGGCATGCTCTCTGCCCAGACTCCTTTCTAAGAGAGGACCACGCGCCCTGCCCACCTCATCCACTCCTGTCTCCTTAGCTGGCCAGACTTCCTTCTCTGCACAGGGAGGTAGTGACACTTGTATTGTCACTGGCCGCTGTGCCTGCCTGAGAAGGCTCTCCAGCTTAGCAACCTTTTCCAGACCAGAAGGCCAACGGCTCCTGCTCTTCTCACAGGGCAGCTTGCTCCTCGGGAGCACCGTGAAAGACAAGTCCCTTTCCTTAAGGCTCTTTCCACAGGCGCAAGCTCGCTTCTTTCTCAGGCAGAGAGATTCACAGGCAAAGAAGATTTCGTTCCATGCGGGTTTATTACACCGTGCTGAGGAGACCAGCTCAGGCAACAGGAGAATCCCTCAGAACCGAATCTGGTTTCACAAAGAATGCTGTGCTTTTCCAGAGGCGATGCCCAGGGCAAAGAGGATTTCGCTCTATGCCGTATGCTCCCATAGTGCTGCAAATACTAGGCTAAGGCAAGCAACAAAAGCAGCCCACAGAACCGACTCTGATTTCCCCGCGACTGCTATGCTTTCGCAGAGGTTTTCAGCTTGGCACGAACCACACTTCGCTGCTGTTTCCTCAGAAAGGCTTTGGGTGTTCACTCTGTCGCGGCAGGGAAGAAGAGAGGCGGGAGAGCTGGTGCCTCTTGGGACTTGCTTTCCCGGGCTTCAAGATCACGCCCGGGGTTCACCTTGCTATGCCGAACTAAGCAGACACAGTGCCAACCCTGCAGCAGCGTGCATGTCTTAGCATGGCACTCTATGCCTATTACCATCTCCTGGGGTAGGAAAGGCTTTGCCTTTTGCTCTGGCGCACAGGCAGACTCGGGGTCTAGGCCAGTGCCTTCACCACAGGAGAGAGGAGGTGACAGGATCACTGCACACGCCCGGGCACTGGGACAGGGAACTGTGGGGTACTGTCTCCACTCCTTCCCCGGCACACGCACTGCCACCCACATCGCTGCCACATCTTGGTGGAAGACGGCATCTGACTGCCCGTTTCTCCATGGGTTTGTTTCTGTGTGTTCTGGGTATAGCACCTGGTGGCAAGCCCAAGTCTGCCCTTGGGAGAGGTGGCCAAGGAGATGATCTCCCCTTGCGACCAGAGGCACAGGACAGGCCTGCCTTCTGCCCAGACTCCTTCCTCAGAGTGGTTCACGCTCCTCTGCCCTAGTCGTCCCCTCATGTCTCCTTAGCAGCCGGGGTTCCATCGCTCCGCACATGGAGCAGGTGACACTTGTCTTGCCACCGGCCTGCTGTTAATGGCACGGCAGGTTATCCTGCTTCCCGAGCGTTTCCTGACCCCAAGGCCAACGGCTCCTTCTCTTCTCCGGGGGCTGCGTGCTGAGCCTGCCCCACTCTTGGCTTCTCTCTCAGGCAGAGGGTATGCTAGGGCAAAGGGTATTTCGCTCCATGCGAGTATCTTCCACCGAGCTCCGGAGTCTAGCTCAGGCAAGCAGTAGCAGCATCCCCAAACCCAACTTGATTTCCCAAGGAACGCAGTGCTTTCACAGGGAGATGCCCAGGCAATGAGGCTTTCGCTGTATGCGGGTTTCTCCCACCGTGAGACTGGGCTCAGGCAAGCAGCAGCAGCCCACAGAACATTTCTCAGCGAATGCTGTGCTTTCGCAGAGGCTTTGGCTTGGAGCGAACAGCACTTCGCTGCTGCTTCCTCAGCAAGCCTTCAGTTGCCTCAGGGAAGAAGAGCTGCGGGAGAGCTGGTGCCTCTTGGTCCTTGCTTTCCAGGGATCCATGTTCGCGTCCTGGGATCACCCTGCCAGGCCGAACTAAGCAGACACAGCCACGATGCTGCTATAGCGCGCGTAGCCTTGGATGGCACTCTATGCACACCACCATCTCCCAGTGTAGGCATCGCTTGGCCCTTTACTCTGGCGCTCAGGCGGACTCGCGGACTAGGCCAGTGCTTTCCCCACAGGAAAGGAAAGGTGACAGGATCCCAGCACACCGCCCGTGCACTTAATAGGGAACTTTGGGGGACTGTCCCCACTCCTTCCCCTGAAACACCGTGCCTCCTCCAAGCTTCCACATCCTGGAGGAAGACGGCATCTGACTCCCCGTTATTTCAGGGAGCTGTTTCTGCGAGTTCAGGGTAGGCGCCTGGTGGCTAGTGTATGTCTGCCCCAGGGACAGGTGGCCAAGGAGCTGCTGTCTCCTTAAGCCCAGAGGTTCAGGACAGGCATGCTCTCTGCCCAGACTCCTTTCTAAGAGAGGACCACGCGCCCTGCCCACCTCATCCCCTCCTGTCTCCTTAGCTGGCCAGACTTCCTTCTCTGCATAGGGAGCTAGTGACACTTGTATTGTCACTGGCCGCTGTGCCTGCCTGGGAAGGCTCTCCTGCTTAGCAACCTTTTCCAGACCAGAAGGCCAACGGCTCCTGCTCTTCTCACAGGGCAGCTTGCTCCTGGGGAGCACCGTGAAAGACAAGTCCCTTTCCTTAAGGCTCTTTCCACAGGCGCAAGCTCGCTTCTCTCTCAGGCAGAGAGATGCACAGGCAAAGAAGATTTCGTTCCATGCGGGTTTATTACACCGTGCTGAGGAGACCAGCTCAGGCAACAGGAGAATCCCTCAGACCCGAATCTGGTTTCACAAAGAATGCTATGCTTTCCCAGAGGCGATGCCCAGGAAAAAGAGGATTTCGCTCTATGCCGTATGCTCCCATAGTGCTGCGAATACTAGGCTAAGGCAAGCAACAAAAGCAGCCCACAGAACCGACTCTGATTTCCCCGCGACTGCTATGCTTTCGCAGAGGTTTTCAGCTTGGCACGAACCGCACTTCGCTGCTGTTTCCTCAGAAAAACTTTGGGTGTTCACTCTGTCGCGGCAGGGAAGAAGAGAGGCGGGAGAGCTGGTGCCTCTTGGGACTTGCTTTCCCGGGCTTCAAGATCACGCCCGGGGTTCACCTTGCTATGCCGAACTAAGCAGACACAGTCCCAACCCTGCAGCAGCGTGCATGTCTTAGCATGGCACTCTATGCCTATTACCATCTCCTGGGGTAGGAAAGGCTTTGCCTTTTGCTCTGGCGCACAGGCAGACTCGGGGTCTAGGCCAGTGCCTTCACCACAGGAGAGAGGAGGTGACAGGATCACTGCACACGCCCGGGCACTGGGATAGGGAACTGTGGGGGACTGTCTCCACTCCTTTCCCGGCACACGCACTGCCACCCACATCGCTGCCACATCTTGGTGGAAGACGGCATCTGACTGCCCGTTTCTCCATGGGTTTGTTTCTGCGCGTTCCGGGTATAGCACCTGGTGGCAAGCCCAAGTCTGCCCTTGGGACAGGTGGCCAAGGAGATGATCTCCCCTTGCGACCAGAGGCACAGGACAGGCCTGCCTTCTGCCCAGACTCCTTCCTCAGAGTGGTTCACGTTCCTCTGCCCTAGTCGTCCCCTCATGTCTCCTTAGCAGCCGGGGTTCCATTGCTCTGCACATGGAGCAGGTGACACTTGTCTTGCCACCGGCCTGCTGTTAATGCCACGGCAGGTTATCCTGCTTCCCGAGCGTTTCCTGACCCCAAGGCCAACGGCTCCTTCTTTTCTCCGGGGGCGGCGTGCTGAGCCTTCCCCACTCTTGGCTTCTCTCTCAGGCAGAGGGTATGCTAGGGCAAAGGGTATTTCGCTCCATGTGAGTATCTTCCACCGAGCTCCGGAGTCTAGCTCAGGCAAGCAGTAGCAGCATCCCCAAACCCAACTCTGATTTCCAAAGGAACGCAGTGCTTTCACAGGGAGATGCCCAGGCAATGAGGCTTTCGCTGTATGCGGGTTTCTCCCAACGTGAGACTGGTCTCAGGCAAGCAGCAGCAGCCCACAGAACATTTCTCAGCGAATGCTGTGCTTTCGCAGATGCTTTAGCTTGGAGCGAACAGCACTTCGCTGCTGCTTCCTCAGCAAGCCTTCAGTTGCCTCAGGGAAGAAGAGCTGCGGGAGAGCTGGTGCCTCTTGGTCCTTGCTTTCCAGGGATCCATGTTCGCGTCCTGGGATCACCCTGCCAGGCCGAACTAAGCAGACACAGCCACGATGCTGCTATAGGGCGCGTAGCCTTGGATGGCACTCTATGCACACCACCATCTCCCAGTGTAGGCATCGCTTGGCCCTTTACTCTGGCGCTCAGGCGGACTCGCGGACTAGGTCAGTGCTTTCCCCACAGGAAAGGAAAGGTGACAGGATCCCAGCACACCGCCCGTGCACTTAATAGGGAGCCTTGGTGGACTGTTCCCACTCCTTCCCCTGAAACCCCGTGCCTCCTCCAAGCTTCCACATCCTGGAGGAAGACGGCATCTGACTCTCTGTTATTTCAGGGAGCTGTATCTGCGAGTTCAGGGTAGGCGCCTGGTGGCTAGTGCATGTCTGCCCCAGGGACAGGTGGCCAAGGAGCTGCTGTCTCCTTAAGCCCAGAGGCTCAGGACAGGCATGCTCTCTGCCCAGAATCCTTTCTAAGAGAGGACCACGCGCCCTCCCACCTCATCCCCTCCTGTCTCCTTAGCTGGCCAGACTTCCTTCTCTGAACAGGGAGCTAGTGACACTTGTATTGTCACTGGCCGCTGTGCCTGCCTGGGAAGGCTCTCCTGCTTAGCAACCTTTTCCAGACCAGAAGGCCAACGGCTCCTGCTCTTCTCACTGGGCAGCTTGCTGCAACTTTCACAGACATGCTCCTGGGGAGCACCGTGAAAGACAAGTCCCTTTCCTTAAGGCTCTTTCCACAGGCGCAAGCTCGCTTCTCTCTCAGGCAGAGAGATGCACAGGCAAAGAAGATTTCGTTCCATGCGGGTTTATTACACCGTGCTGAGGAGACCAGCTCAGGCAACAGGAGAATCCCTCAGACCCGAATCTGGTTTCGCAAAGAATGCTATGCTTTCCCAGTGGCGATGCCCAGGGCAAAGAGGATTTCGCTCTATGCCGTATGCTCCCATAGTGCTGCGAATACTAGGCTAAGGCAAGCAACAAAAGCAGCCCACAGAACCGACTCTGATTTCCCCGCGACTGCTATGCTTTCTCAGAGGTTTTCAGCTTGGCACGAACCGCACTTCGCTGCTGTTTCCTCAGAAAAACTTTGGGTGTTCACTCTGTCGCGGCAGGGAAGAAGAGAGGCGGGAGAGCTGGTGCCTCTTGGGACTTGCTTTCCCGGGCTTCAAGATCACGCCCGGGGTTCACCTTGCTATGCCGAACTAAGCAGACACAGTCCCAACCCTGCAGCAGCGTGCATGTCTTAGCATGGCACTCTATGCCTATTACCATCTCCTGGGGTAGGAAAGGCTTTGCCTTTTGCTCTGGCGCACAGGCAGACTCGGGGTCTAGGCCAGTGCCTTCACCACAGGAGAGAGGAGGTGACAGGATCACTGCACACGCCCGGGCACTGGGACAGGGAACTGTGGGGGACTGTCTCCACTCCTTTTCCGGCACACGCACTGCCACCCACATCGCTGCCACATCTTGGTGGAAGACGGCATCTGACTGCCCGTTTCTCCATGGGTTTGTTTCTGCGCGTTCCAGGTATAGCACCTGGTGGCAAGCCCAAGTCTGCCCTTGGGACAGGTGGCCAAGGAGATGATCTCCCCTTGCGACCAGAGGCACAGGACAGGCCTGCCTTCTGCCCAGACTCCTTCCTCAGAGTGGTTCACGCTCCTCTGCCCTAGTCGTCCCCTCAGGTCTCCTTAGCAGCCGGGGTTCCATCGCTCCGCACATGGAGCAGGTGACATTTGTCTTGCCACCGGCCTGCTGTTAATGCCACGGCAGGTTATCCTGCTTCCCGAGCGTTTCCTGACCCCAAGGCCAACGGCTCCTTCTCTTCTCCGGGGGCGGCGTGCTGAGCCTTCCCCACTCTTGGCTTCTCTCTCAGGCAGAGGGTATGCTAGGGCAAAGGGTATTTCGCTCCATGCGAGTATCTTCCACCGAGCTCCGGAGTCTAGCTCAGGCAAGCAGTAGCAGCATCCCCAAACCCAACTCTGATTTCCCAAGGAACACAGTGCTTTCACAGGGAGATGCCCAGGCAATGAGGCTTTCGCTGTATGCGGGTTTCTCCCACCGTGAGACTGGGCTCAGGCAAGCAGCAGCAGCCCACAGAACATTTCTCAGCGAATGCTGTGCTTTCGCAGAGGCTTTGGCTTGGAACGAACAGCACTTCGCTGCTGCTTCCTCAGCAAGCCTTCAGTTGCCTCAGGGAAGAAGAGCTGCAGGAGAGCTGGTGCCTCTTGGTCCTTGCTTTCCAGGGATCCATGTTCGCGTCCTGGGATCACCCTGCCAGGCCGAACTAAGCAGACACAGCCACGATGCTGCTATAGCGCGCGTAGCCTTGGATGGCACTCTATGCACACCACCATCTCCCAGTGTAGGCATCGCTTGGCCCTTTACTCTGGCGCTCAGGCGGACTCGCGGACTAGGCCAGTGCTTTCCCCACAGGAAAGGAAAGGTGACAGGATACCAGCACACCGCCCGTGCACTTAATAGGGAGCTTTGGGGGACTGTCCCCACTCCTTCCCCTGAAACCCCGTGCCTCCTCCAAGCTTCCACATCCTGGAGAAGACGGCATCTGACTCCCCGTTATTTCAGGGAGCTGTTCTGCGAGTTCAGGGTAGGCGCCTGGTGGCTAGTGCATGTCTGCCCCAGGGACAGGTGGCCAAGGAGCTGCTGTCTCCTTAATCCCAGAGGCTCAGGACAGGCATGCTCTCTGCCCAGACTCCTTTCTAAGAGAGGACCACGCGCCCTGCCCACCTCCTCCCCTCCTGTCTCCTTAGCTGGCCAGACTTCCTTCTCTGCACAG
Source organism: Mustela nivalis (assembly GCF_964662115.1). NCBI lineage: Eukaryota > Metazoa > Chordata > Mammalia > Carnivora > Mustelidae > Mustela > Mustela nivalis. Next base: position 619,112 of record NW_028136481.1, on the reverse strand, counting down.
GGAGGTAGTGACACTTGTATTGTCACTGGCCGCTGTGCCTGCCTGAGAAGGCTCTCCAGCTTAGCAACCTTTTCCAGACCAGAAGGCCAACGGCTCCTGCTCTTCTCACAGGGCAGCTTGCTCCTCGGGAGCACCGTGAAAGACAAGTCCCTTTCCTTAAGGCTCTTTCCACAGGCGCAAGCTCGCTTCTCTCTCAGGCAGAGAGATTCACAGGCAAAGAAGATTTCGTTCCATGCGGGTTTATTACACCGTGCTGAGGAGACCAGCTCAGGCAACAGGAGAATCCCTCAGAACCGAATCTGGTTTCACAAAGAATGCTGTGCTTTTCCAGAGGCGATGCCCAGGGCAAAGAGGATTTCGCTCTATGCCGTATGCTCCCATAGTGCTGCAAATACTAGGCTAAGGCAAGCAACAAAAGCAGCCCACAGAACCGACTCTGATTTCCCCGCGACTGCTATGCTTTCGCAGAGGTTTTCAGCTTGGCACGAACCACACTTCGCTGCTGTTTCCTCAGAAAGGCTTTGGGTGTTCACTCTGTCGCGGCAGGGAAGAAGAGAGGCGGGAGAGCTGGTGCCTCTTGGGACTTGCTTTCCCGGGCTTCAAGATCACGCCCGGGGTTCACCTTGCTATGCCGAACTAAGCAGACACAGTCCCAACCCTGCAGCAGCGTGCATGTCTTAGCATGGCACTCTATGCCTATTACCATCTCCTGGGGTAGGAAAGGCTTTGCCTTTTGCTCTGGCGCACAGGCAGACTCGGGGTCTAGGCCAGTGCCTTCACCACAGGAGAGAGGAGGTGACAGGATCACTGCACACGCCCGGGCACTGGGACAGGGAACTGTGGGGGACTGTCTCCACTCCTTTCCCGGCACACGCACTGCCACCCACATCGCTGCCACATCTTGGTGGAAGACGGCATCTGACTGCCCATTTCTCCATGGGTTTGTTTCTGTGTGTTCTGGGTATAGCACCTGGTGGCAAGCCCAAGTCTGCCCTTGGGAGAGGTGGCCAAGGAGATGATCTCCCCTTGCCACCAGAGGCACAGGACAGGCCTGCCTTCTGCCCAGACTCCTTCCTCAGAGTGGTTCACGCTCCTCTGCCCTAGTCGTCCCCTCATGTCTCCTTAGCAGCCGGGGTTCCATCGCTCCGCACATGGAGCAGGTGACACTTGTCTTGCCACCGGCCTGCTGTTAATGGCACGGCAGGTTATCCTGCTTCCCGAGCGTTTCCTGACCCCAAGGCCAACGGCTCCTTCTCTTCTCCGGGGGCGGCGTGCTGAGCCTGCCCCACTCTTGGCTTCTCTCTCAGGCAGAGGGTATGCTAGGGCAAAGGGTATTTCGCTCCATGCGAGTATCTTCCACCGAGCTCCGGAGTCTAGCTCAGGCAAGCAGTAGCAGCATCCCCAAACCCAACTTGATTTCCCAAGGAACGCAGTGCTTTCACAGGGAGATGCCCAGGCAATGAGGCTTTCGCTGTATGCGGGTTTCTCCCTCCGTGAGACTGGGCTCAGGCAAGCAGCAGCAGCCCACAGAACATTTCTCAGCGAATGCTGTGCTTTCGCAGAGGCTTTGGCTTGGAGCGAACAGCACTTCGCTGCCGCTTCCTCAGCAAGCCTTCAGTTGCCTCAGGGAAGAAGAGCTGCGGGAGAGCTGGTGCCTCTTGGTCCTTGCTTTCCAGGGATCCATGTTCGCGTCCTGGGATCACCCTGCCAGGCCGAACTAAGCAGACACAGCCACGATGCTGCTATAGCGCGCGTAGCCTTGGATGGCACTCTATGCACACCACCATCTCCCAGTGTAGGCATCGCTTGGCCCTTTACTCTGGCGCTCAGGCGGACTCGCGGACTAGGCCAGTGCTTTCCCCACAGGAAAGGAAAGGTGACAGGATCCCAGCACACCGCCCGTGCACTTAATAGGGAACTTTGGGGGACTGTCCCCACTCCTTCCCCTGAAACCCCGTGCCTCCTCCAAGCTTCCACATCCTGGAGGAAGACGGCATCTGACTCCCCGTTATTTCAGGGAGCTGTTTCTGCGAGTTCAGGGTAGGCGCCTGGTGGCTAGTGTATGTCTGCCCCAGGGACAGGTGGCCAAGGAGCTGCTGTCTCCTTAAGCCCAGAGGTTCAGGACAGGCATGCTCTCTGCCCAGACTCCTTTCTAAGAGAGGACCACGCGCCCTGCCCACCTCATCCCCTCCTGTCTCCTTAGCTGGCCAGACTTCCTTCTCTGCACGGGGAGCTAGTGACACTTGTATTGTCACTAGCCGCTGTGCCTGCCTGGGAAGGCTCTCCTGCTTAGCAACCTTTTCCAGACCAGAAGGCCAACGGCTCCTGCTCTTCTCACAGGGCAGCTTGCTCCTGGGGAGCACCGTGAAAGACAAGTCCCTTTCCTTAAGGCTCTTTCCACAGGCGCAAGCTCGCTTCTCTCTCAGGCAGAGAGATGCACAGGCAAAGAAGATTTCGTTCCATGCGGGTTTATTACACCGTGCTGAGGAGACCAGCTCAGGCAACAGGAGAATCCCTCAGACCCGAATCTGGTTTCACAAAGAATGCTATGCTTTCCCAGAGGCGATGCCCAGGAAAAAGAGGATTTCGCTCTATGCCGTATGCTCCCATAGTGCTGCGAATACTAGGCTAAGGCAAGCAACAAAAGCAGCCCACAGAACCGACTCTGATTTCCCCGCGACTGCTATGCTTTCGCAGAGGTTTTCAGCTTGGCACGAACCGCACTTCGCTGCTGTTTCCTCAGAAAAACTTTGGGTGTTCACTCTGTCGCGGCAGGGAAGAAGAGAGGCGGGAGAGCTGGTGCCTCTTGGGACTTGCTTTCCCGGGCTTAAAGATCACGCCCGGGGTTCACCTTGCTATGCCGAACTAAGCAGACACAGTCCCAACCCTGCAGCAGCGTGCATGTCTTAGCATGGCACTCTATGCCTATTACCATCTCCTGGGGTAGGAAAGGCTTTGCCTTTTGCTCTGGCGCACAGGCAGACTCGGGGTCTAGGCCAGTGCCTTCACCACAGGAGAGAGGAGGTGACAGGATCACTGCACACGCCCGGGCACTGGGACAGGGAACTGTGGGGGACTGTCTCCACTCCTTTCCCGGCACACGCACTGCCACCCACATCGCTGCCACATCTTGGTGGAAGACGGCATCTGACTGCCCGTTTCTCCATGGGTTTGTTTCTGTGTGTTCTGGGAATAGCACCTGGTGGCAAGCCCAAGTCTGCCCTTGGGAGAGGTGGCCAAGGAGATGATCTCCCCTTGCGACCAGAGGCACAGGACAGGCCTGCCTTCTGCCCAGACTCCTTCCTCAGAGTGGTTCACGCTCCTCTGCCCTAGTCGTCCCCTCATGTCTCCTTAGCAGCCGGGGTTCCATCGCTCCGCACATGGAGCAGGTGACACTTGTCTTGCCACCGGCCTGCTGTTAATGGCACGGCAGGTTATCCTGCTTCTCGAGCGTTTCCTGACCCCAAGGCCAACGGCTCCTTCTCTTCTCCGGGGGCGGCGTGCTGAGCCTGCCCCACTCTTGGCTTCTCTCTCAGGCAGAGGGTATGCTAGGGCAAAGGGTATTTCGCTCCATGCGAGTATCTTCCACCGAGCTCCGGAGTCTAGCTCAGGAAGCAGTAGCAGCATCCCCAAACCCAACTCTGATTTCCCAAGGAACGCAGTGCTTTCACAGGGAGATGCCCAGGCAATGAGGCTTTCGCTGTATGCGGGTTTCTCCCACCGTGAGACTGGGCTCAGGCAAGCAGCAGCAGCCCACAGAACATTTCTCAGCGAATGCTGTGCTTTCGCAGAGGCTTTGGCTTGGAGCGAACAGCACTTCGGTGTTGCTTCCTCAGCAAGCCTTCAGTTGCCTCAGGGAAGAAGAGCTGCGGGAGAGCTGGTGCCTCTTGGTCCTTGCTTTCCAGGGATCCATGTTCGCGTCCTGGGATCACCCTGCCAGGCCGAACTAAGCAGACACAGCCACGATGCTGCTATAGCGCGCGTAGCCTTGGATGGCACTCTATGCACACCACCATCTCCCAGTGTAGGCATCGCTTGGCCCTTTACTCTGGCGCTCAGGCGGACTCGCGGACTTGGCCAGTGCTTTCCCCACAGGAAAGGAAAGGTGACAGGATCCCAGTCCACCGCCCGTGCACTTAATAGGGAGCTTTGGGGGACAGTCCCCACTCCTTCCCCTGAAACCCCGTGCCTCCTCCAAGCTTCCACATCCTGGAGGAAGACGGCATCTGACTCCCCGTTATTTCAGGGAGCTGTTTCTGCGAGTTCAGGGTAGGCGCCTGGGGGCTAGTGCATGACTGCCCCAGGGACAGGTGGCCAAGGAGCTACTGTCACCTAAGCCCAGAGGCTCAGGACAGGCATGCTCTCTGCCCAGACTCCTTTCTAAGAGAGGACCACGCGCCCTGCCCACCTCATCCCCTCCTGTCCCCTTAGCTGGCCAGACTTCCTTCTCTGCACAGGGAGCTAGTGACACTTGTATTGTCACTGGCCGCTGTGCCTGCCTGAGAAGGCTCTCCTGCTTAGCAACCTTTTCCAGATCAGAAGGCCAATGGCTCCTGCTCTTCTCACTGGGCAGCTTGCTCCTGGGGAGCACCGTGAAAGACAAGTCCCTTTCCTTAAGGCTCTTTCCACAGGCGCAAGCTCGCTTCTCTCTCAGGCAGAGAGATGCACAGGCAAAGAAGATTTCGTTCCATGCGGGTTTATTACACCGTGCGGAGGAGACCAGCTCAGGCAACAGGAGAATCCCTCAGACCCGAATCAGGTTTCGCAAAGAATGCTATGCTTTTCCAGAGGCGATGCCCAGGGCAAAGAGGATTTCGCTCTATGCCGTATGCTCCCATAGTGCTGCGAATACTAGGCTAAGGCAAGCAACAAAAGCAGCCCACAGAACCGACTCTGATTTCCCCGCGACTGCTATGCTTTCGCAGAGGTTTTCAGCTTGGCACGAACCACACTTCGCTGCTGTTTCCTCAGAAAGGCTTTGGGTGTTCACTCTGTCGCGGCAGGGAAGAAGAGAGGCAGGAGAGCTGGTGCCTCTTGGGACTTGCTTTCCCGGGCTTCAAGATCACGCCCGGGGTTCACCTTGCTATGCCGAACTAAGCAGACACAGTCCCAACCCTGCAGCAGCGTGCATGTCTTAGCATGGCACTCTATGCCTATTACCATCTCCTGGGGTAGGAAAGGCTTTGCCTTTTGCTCTGGCGCACAGGCAGACTCGGGGTCTAGGCCAGTGCCTTCACCACAGGAGAGAGGAGGTGACAGGATCAGTGCACACGCCCGGGCACTGGGACAGGGAACTGTGGGGGACTGTCTCCACTCCTTTCCCGGCACACGCACTGCCACCCACATCGCTGCCACATCTTGGTGGAAGACGGCATCTGACTGCCCGTTTCTCCATGGGTTTGTTTCTGTGCGTTCTGGGTATAGCACCTGGTGGCAAGCCCAAGTCTGCCCTTGGGACAGGTGGCCAAGGAGATGATCTCCCCTTGCGACTAGAGGCACAGGACAGGCCTGCCTTCTGCCCAGACTCCTTCCTCAGAGTGGTTCACGCTCCTCTGCCCTAGTCGTCCCCTCATGTCTCCTTAGCAGCCCGGGTTCCATCGCTCCGCACATGGAGCAGGTGACACTTGTCTTGCCACCGGCCTGCTGTTAATGCCACGGCAGGTTATCCTGCTTCCCGAACGTTTCCTGACCCCAAGGCCAACGGCTCCTTCTCTTCTCCGGGGGCGGCGTGCTGAGCCTGCCCCACTCTTGGCTTCTCTCTCAGGCATAGGGTATGCTAGGGCGAAGGGTATTTCGCTCCATGCGAGTATCTTCCATCGAGCTCCGGAGTCTAGCTCAGGCAAGCAGTAGCAGCATCCCCAAACCCAACTCCGATTTCCCAAGGAAGGCAGTGCTTTCACAGGGAGATGCCCAGGCAATGAGGCTTTCGCTGTATGCGGGTTTCTCCCAACGTGAGACTGGTCTCAGGCAAGCAGCAGCAGCCCACAGAACATTTCTCAGCGAATGCTGTGCTTTCGCAGAGGCTTTGGCTTGGAGCGAACAGCACTTCGCTGCTGCTTCCTCAGCAAGCCTTCAGTTGCCTCAGGGAAGAAGAGCTGCGGGAGAGCTGGTGCCTCTTGGTCCTTGCTTTCCAGGGATCCATGTTCGCGTCCTGGGATCACCCTGCCAGGCCGAACTAAGCAGACACAGCCACGATGCTGCTATAGCGAGCGTAGCCTTGGATGGCACTCTATGCACACCACCAACTCCCAGTGTAGGCATCGCTTGGCCCTTTACTCTGGCGCTCCGGCGGACTCGCGGACTAGGCCAGTGCTTTCCCCACAGGAAAGGAAAGGTGACAGGATCCCAGCCCACCGCCCGTGCACTTAATAGGGAGCTTTGGGGGACCGTCCCCACTCCTTCTCCTGAAACCCCGTGCCTCCTCCAAGCTTCCACATCCTGGAGGAAGACGGCATCTGACTCCCCGTTATTTCAGGGAGCTGTTTCTGCGAGTTCAGGGTAGGCGCCTGGTGGCTAGTGCATGTCTGCCCCAGGGACAGGTGGCCAAGGAGCTGCTGTCTCCTTAAGCCCAGAGGCTCAGGACAGGCATGCTCTCTGCCCAGACTCCTTTCTAAGAGAGGACCACGCGCCCTGCCCACCTCATCCCCTCCTGTCTCCTTAGCTGGCCAGACTTCCTTCTCTGCACAGGGAGCTAGTGACACTTGTATTGTCACTGGCCGCTGTGCCTGCCTGGGAAGGCTCTCCTGCTTAGCAACCTTTTCCAGATCAGAAGGCCAATGGCTCCTGCTCTTCTCACTGGGTAGCTTGCTCCTGGGGAGCACCGTGAAAGACAAGTCCCTTTCCTTAAGGCTCTTTCCACAGGCGCAAGCTCGCTTCTCTCTCAGGCAGAGAGATGCACAGGCAAAGAAGATTTCGTTCCATGCGGGTTTATTACACCGTGCGGAGGAGACCAGCTCAGGCAACAGGTGAAACCCTCAGACCCGAATCAGGTTTCGCAAAGAATGCTATGCTTTTCCAGAGGCGATGCCCAGGGCAAAGAGGATTTCGCTCTATGCCGTATGCTCCCATAGTGCTGCGAATACTAGGCTAAGGCAAGCAACAAAAGCAGCCCACAGAACCGACTCTGATTTCCCCGCGACTGCTATGCTTTCGCAGAGGTTTTCAGCTTGGCACGAACCACACTTCGCTGCTGTTTCCTCAGAAAGGCTTTGGGTGTTCACTCTGTCGCGGCAGGGAAGAAGAGAGGCGGGAGAGCTGGTGCCTCTTGGGACTTGCTTTCCCGGGCTTCAAGATCAGGCCCGGGGTTCACCTTGCTATGCCGAACTAAGCAGACACAGTCCCAACCCTGCAGCAGCGTGCATGTCTTAGCATGGCACTCTATGCCTATTACCATCTCCTGGGGTAGGCAAGGCTTTGCCTTTTGCTCTGGCGCACAGGCAGACTCGGGGTCTAGGCCAGTGCCTTCACCACAGGAGAGAGGAGGTGACAGGATCACTGCACACGCCCGGGCACTGGGACAGGGAACTGTGGGGGACTGTCTCCACTCCTTTCCCGGCACACGCACTGCCACCCACAACGCTGCCACATCTTGGTGGAAGACGGCATCTGACTGCCCGTTTCTCCATGGGTTTGTTTCTGTGTGTTCTGGGTATAGCACCTGGTGGCAAGCCCAAGTCTGCCCTTGGGACAGGTGGCCAAGGAGATGATCTCCCTTTGCGACTAGAGGCACAGGACAGGCCTGCCTTCTGCCCAGACTCCTTCCTCAAAGTGGTTCACGCTCCTCTGCCCTAGTCGTCCCCTCATGTCTCCTTAGCAGCCCGGGTTCCATCGCTCCGCACATGGAGCAGGTGACACTTGTCTTGCCACCGGCCTGCTGTTAATGCCACGGCAGGTTATCCTGCTTCCCGAGCGTTTCCTGACCCCAAGGCCAACGGCTCCTTCTCTTCTCCGGGGGCGGCGTGCTGAGCCTACCACTCTTGGCTTCTCTCTCAGGCATAGGGTATGCTAGGGCAAAGGGTATTTCGCTCCATGCGAGTATCTTCCATCGAGCTCCGGAGTCTAGCTTAGGCAAGCAGTAGCAGCATCCCAAACCCAACTCTGATTTCCCAAGGAACGCAGTGCTTTCACAGGGAGATGCCCAGGCAATGAGGCTTTCGCTGTATGCGGGTTTCTCCCACCGTGAGACTGGGCTCAGGCAAGCAGCAGCAGCCCACAGAACATTTCTCAGCGAATGCTGTGCTTTCGCAGAGGCTTTGGCTTGGAGCGAACAGCACTTCGCTGCTGCTTCCTCAGCAAGCCTTCAGTTGCCTCAGGGAAGAAGAGCTGCGGGAGAGCTGGTGCCTCTTGGTCCTTGCTTTCCAGGGATCCATGTTCGCGTCCTGGGATCACCCTGCCAGGCCGAACTAAGCAGACACAGCCACGATGCTGCTATAGCGCGCGTAGCCTTGGATGGCACTCTATGCACACCACCATCTCCCAGTGTAGGCATCGCTTGGCCCTTTACTCTGGCGCTCAGGCGGACTCGCGGACTAGGCCAGTGCTTTCCCCACAGGAAAGGAAAGGTGACAGGATCCCAGCACACCGCCCGTGCACTTAATAGGGAACTTTGGGGGACTGTCCCCACTCCTTCCCCTGAAACCCCGTGCCTCCTCCAAGCTTCCACATCCTGGAGGAAGACGGCATCTGACTCCCCGTTATTTCAGGGAGCTGTTTCTGCGAGTTCAGGGTAGGCGCCTGGTGGCTAGTGCATGTCTGCCCCAGGGACAGGTGGCCAAGGAGCTGCTGTCTCCTTAAGCCCAGAGGCTCAGGACAGGCATGCTCTCTGCCCAGACTCCTTTCTAAGAGAGGACCACGCGCCCTGCCCACCTCATCCCCTCCTGTCTCCTTAGCTGGCCAGACTTCCTTCTCTGCACAGGGAGCTAGTGACACTTGTATTGTCACTGGCCGCTGTGCCTGCCTGGGAAGGCTCTCCTGCTTAGCAACCTTTTCCAGACCAGAAGGCCAACGGCTCCTGCTCTTCTCACAGGGCAGCTTGCTCCTGGGGAGCACCGTGAAAGACAAGTCCCTTTCCTTAAGGCTCTTTCCACAGGCGCAAGCTCGCTTCTCTCTCAGGCAGAGAGATGCACAGGCAAAGAAGATTTCGTTCCATGCGGGTTTATTACACCGTGCTGAGGAGACCAGCTCAGGCAACAGGAGAATCCCTCAGACCCGAATCTGGTTTCACAAAGAATGCTATGCTTTCCCAGAGGCGATGCCCAGGGCAAAGAGGATTTCGCTCTATGCCGTATGCTCCCATAGTGCTGCGAATACTAGGCTAAGGCAAGCAACAAAAGCAGCCCACAGAACCGACTCTGATTTCCCCGCGACTGCTATGCTTTTGCAGAGGTTTTCAACTTGGCACGAACCGCACTTCGCTGCTGTTTCCTCAGAAAAACTTTGGGTGTTCACTCTGTCGCGGCAGGGAAGAATAGGGGCGGGAGAGCTGGTGCCTCTTGGGACTTGCTTTCCCGGGCTTCAAGATCAGGCCCGGGGTTCACCTTGCTATGCCGAACTAAGCAGACACAGTCCCAACCCTGCAGCAGCGTGCATGTCTTAGCATGGCACTCTATGCCTATTACCATCTCCTGGGGTAGGAAAGGCTTTGCCTTTTGCTCTGGCGCACAGGCAGACTCGGGGTCTAGGCCAGTGCCTTCACCACAGGAGAGAGGAGGTGACAGGATCACTGCACACGCCCGGGCACTGGGACAGGGAACTGTGGGGGACTGTCTCCACTCCTTTCCCGGCACACGCACTGCCACCCACATCGCTGCCACATCTTGGTGGAAGACGGCATCTGACTGCCCGTTTCTCCATGGGTTTGTTTCTGCGCGTTCCGGGTATAGAACCTGGTGGCAAGCCCAAGTCTGCCCTTGGGACAGGTGGCCAAGGAGATGATCTCCCCTTGCGACCAGAGGCACAGGACAGGCCTGCCTTCTGCCCAGACTCCTTCCTCAGAGTGGTTCACGCTCCTCTGCCCTAGTCGTCCCCTCATGTCTCCTTAGCAGCCGGGGTTCCATTGCTCTGCACATGGAGCAGGTGACACTTGTCTTGCCACCGGCCTGCTGTTAATGCCACGGCAGGTTATCCTGCTTCCCGAGCGTTTCCTGACCCCAAGGCCAACGGCTCCTTCTTTTCTCCGGGGGCGGCGTGCTGAGCCTTCCCCACTCTTGGCTTCTCTCTCAGGCAGAGGGTATGCTAGGGCAAAGGGTATTTCGCTCCATGTGAGTATCTTCCACCGAGCTCCGGAGTCTAGCTCAGGCAAGCAGTAGCAGCATCCCCAAACCCAACTCTGATTTCCAAAGGAACGCAGTGCTTTCACAGGGAGATGCCCAGGCAATGAGGCTTTCGCTGTATGCGGGTTTCTCCCACCGTGAGACTGGGCTCAGGCAAGCAGCAGCAGCCCACAGAACATTTCTCAGCGAATGCTGTGCTTTCGCAGAGGCTTTGGCTTGGAGCGAACAGCACTTCGCTGCTGCTTCCTCAGCAAGCCTTCAGTTGCCTCAGGGAAGAAGAGCTGCGGGAGAGCTGGTGCCTCTTGGTCCTTGCTTTCCAGGGATCCATGTTCGCGTCCTGGGATCACCCTGCCAGGCCGAACTAAGCAGACACAGCCACGATGCTGCTATAGCGCGCGTAGCCTTGGATGGCACTCTATGCACACCACCATCTCCCAGTGTAGGCATCGCTTGGCCCTTTACTCTGGCGCTCAGGCGGACTCGCGGACTAGGCCAGTGCTTTCCCCACAGGAAAGGAAAGGTGACAGGATCCCAGCCCACCGCCCGTGCACTTTATAAGGAGCCTTGGGGGACTGTCCCCACTCCTTCCCCTGAAACCACGTGCCTCCTCCAAGCTTCCACATCCTGGAGGAAGACGGCATCTGACTCCCCGTTATTTCAGGGAGCTGTTCTGCGAGTTCAGGGTAGGCGCCTGGTGGCTAGTGCATGTCTGCCCCAGGGACAGGTGGCCAAGGAGCTGCTGTCTCCTTAAGGCCAGAGGCTCAGGACAGGCATGCTCTCTGCCCAGACTCCTTTCTAAGAGAGGACCACGCGCCCTGCCCACCTCATCCCCTCCTGTCTCCTTAGCTGGCCAGACTTCCTTCTCTGCACAGGGAGCTAGTGACACTTGTATTGTCACTGGCCGCTGTGCCTGCCTGGGAAGGCTCTCCTGCTTAGCAACCTTTTCCAGACCAGAAGGCCAACGGCTCCTGCTCTTCTCACTGGGCAGCTTGCTCCTGGGGAGCACCGTGAAAGACAAGTCCCTTTCCTTAAGGCTCTTTCCACAGGCGCAAGCTCGCTTCTCTCTCAGGCAGAGATATGCACAGGCAAAGAAGATTTCGTTCCATGCGGGTTTATTACACCGTGCGGAGGAGACCAGCTCAGGCAACAGGAGAATCCCTCAGACCCGAATCAGGTTTCGCAAAGAATGCTATGCTTTTCCAGAGGCGATGCCCAGGGCAAAGAGGATTTCGCTCTATGCCGTATGCTCCCATAGTGCTGCGAATACTAGGCTAAGGCAAGCAACAAAAGCAGCCCACAGAACCGACTCTGATTTCCCCGCGACTGCTATGCTTTCGCAGAGGTTTTCAGCTTGGCACGAACCACACTTCGCTGCTGTTTCCTCAGAAAGGCTTTGGGTGTTCACTCTGTCGCGGCAGGGAAGAAGAGAGGCAGGAGAGCTGGTGCCTCTTGGGACTTGCTTTCCCGGGCTTCAAGATCACGCCCGGGGTTCACCTTGCTATGCCGAACTAAGCAGACACAGTCCCAACCCTGCAGCAGCGTGCATGTCTTAGCATGGCACTCTATGCCTATTACCATCTCCTGGGGTAGGAAAGGCTTTGCCTTTTGCTCTGGCGCACAGGCAGACTCGGGGTCTAGGCCAGTGCCTTCACCACAGGAGAGAGGAGGTGACAGGATCAGTGCACACGCCCGGGCACTGGGACAGGGAACTGTGGGGGACTGTCTCCACTCCTTTCCCGGCACACGCACTGCCACCCACATCGCTGCCACATCTTGGTGGAAGACGGCATCTGACTGCCCGTTTCTCCATGGGTTTGTTTCTGTGCGTTCTGGGTATAGCACCTGGTGGCAAGCCCAAGTCTGCCCTTGGGACAGGTGGCCAAGGAGATGATCTCCCCTTGCGACTAGAGGCACAGGACAGGCCTGCCTTCTGCCCAGACTCCTTCCTCAGAGTGGTTCACGCTCCTCTGCCCTAGTCGTCCCCTCATGTCTCCTTAGCAGCCCGGGTTCCATCGCTCCGCACATGGAGCAGGTGACACTTGTCTTGCCACCGGCCTGCTGTTAATGCCACGGCAGGTTATCCTGCTTCCCGAACGTTTCCTGACCCCAAGGCCAACGGCTCCTTCTCTTCTCCGGGGGCGGCGTGCTGAGCCTGCCCCACTCTTGGCTTCTCTCTCAGGCATAGGGTATGCTAGGGCGAAGGGTATTTCGCTCCATGCGAGTATCTTCCATCGAGCTCCGGAGTCTAGCTCAGGCAAGCAGTAGCAGCATCCCCAAACCCAACTCCGATTTCCCAAGGAACGCAGTGCTTTCACAGGGAGATGCCCAGGCAATGAGGCTTTCGCTGTATGCGGGTTTCTCCCAACGTGAGACTGGTCTCAGGCAAGCAGCAGCAGCCCACAGAACATTTCTCAGCGAATGCTGTGCTTTCGCAGAGGCTTTGGCTTGGAGCGAACAGCACTTCGCTGCTGCTTCCTCAGCAAGCCTTCAGTTGCCTCAGGGAAGAAGAGCTGCGGGAGAGCTGGTGCCTCTTGGTCCTTGCTTTCCAGGGATCCATGTTCGCGTCCTGGGATCACCCTGCCAGGCCGAACTAAGCAGACACAGCCACGATGCTGCTATAGCGAGCGTAGCCTTGGATGGCACTCTATGCACACCACCAACTCCCAGTGTAGGCATCGCTTGGCCCTTTACTCTGGCGCTCCGGCGGACTCGCGGACTAGGCCAGTGCTTTCCCCACAGGAAAGGAAAGGTGACAGGATCCCAGCCCACCGCCCGTGCACTTAATAGGGAGCTTTGGGGGACCGTCCCCACTCCTTCTCCTGAAACCCCGTGCCTCCTCCAAGCTTCCACATCCTGGAGGAAGACGGCATCTGACTCCCCGTTATTTCAGGGAGCTGTTTCTGCGAGTTCAGGGTAGGCGCCTGGTGGCTAGTGCATGTCTGCCCCAGGGACAGGTGGCCAAGGAGCTGCTGTCTCCTTAAGCCCAGAGGCTCAGGACAGGCATGCTCTCTGCCCAGACTCCTTTCTAAGAGAGGACCACGCGCCCTGCCCACCTCATCCCCTCCTGTCTCCTTAGCTGGCCAGACTTCCTTCTCTGCACAGGGAGCTAGTGACACTTGTATTGTCACTGGCCGCTGTGCCTGCCTGGGAAGGCTCTCCTGCTTAGCAACCTTTTCCAGATCAGAAGGCCAATGGCTCCTGCTCTTCTCACTGGGTAGCTTGCTCCTGGGGAGCACCGTGAAAGACAAGTCCCTTTCCTTAAGGCTCTTTCCACAGGCGCAAGCTCGCTTCTCTCTCAGGCAGAGAGATGCACAGGCAAAGAAGATTTCGTTCCATGCGGGTTTATTACACCGTGCGGAGGAGACCAGCTCAGGCAACAGGTGAATCCCTCAGACCCGAATCAGGTTTCGCAAAGAATGCTATGCTTTTCCAGAGGCGATGCCCAGGGCAAAGAGGATTTCGCTCTATGCCGTATGCTCCCATAGTGCTGCGAATACTAGGCTAAGGCAAGCAACAAAAGCAGCCCACAGAACCGACTCTGATTTCCCCGCGACTGCTATGCTTTCGCAGAGGTTTTCAGCTTGGCACGAACCACACTTCGCTGCTGTTTCCTCAGAAAGGCTTTGGGTGTTCACTCTGTCGCGGCAGGGAAGAAGAGAGGCGGGAGAGCTGGTGCCTCTTGGGACTTGCTTTCCCGGGCTTCAAGATCAGGCCCGGGGTTCACCTTGCTATGCCGAACTAAGCAGACACAGTCCCAACCCTGCAGCAGCGTGCATGTCTTAGCATGGCACTCTATGCCTATTACCATCTCCTGGGGTAGGCAAGGCTTTGCCTTTTGCTCTGGCGCACAGGCAGACTCGGGGTCTAGGCCAGTGCCTTCACCACAGGAGAGAGGAGGTGACAGGATCACTGCACACGCCCGGGCACTGGGACAGGGAACTGTGGGGGACTGTCTCCACTCCTTTCCCGGCACACGCACTGCCACCCACAACGCTGCCACATCTTGGTGGAAGACGGCATCTGACTGCCCGTTTCTCCATGGGTTTGTTTCTGTGTGTTCTGGGTATAGCACCTGGTGGCAAGCCCAAGTCTGCCCTTGGGACAGGTGGCCAAGGAGATGATCTCCCCTTGCGACTAGAGGCACAGGACAGGCCTGCCTTCTGCCCAGACTCCTTCCTCAAAGTGGTTCACGCTCCTCTGCCCTAGTCGTCCCCTCATGTCTCCTTAGCAGCCCGGGTTCCATCGCTCCGCACATGGAGCAGGTGACACTTGTCTTGCCACCGGCCTGCTGTTAATGCCACGGCAGGTTATCCTGCTTCCCGAGCGTTTCCTGACCCCAAGGCCAACGGCTCCTTCTCTTCTCCGGGGGCGGCGTGCTGAGCCTACCACTCTTGGCTTCTCTCTCAGGCATAGGGTATGCTAGGGCAAAGGGTATTTCGCTCCATGCGAGTATCTTCCATCGAGCTCCGGAGTCTAGCTTAGGCAAGCAGTAGCAGCATCCCAAACCCAACTCTGATTTCCCAAGGAACGCAGTGCTTTCACAGGGAGATGCCCAGGCAATGAGGCTTTCGCTGTATGCGGGTTTCTCCCACCGTGAGACTGGGCTCAGGCAAGCAGCAGCAGCCCACAGAACATTTCTCAGCGAATGCTGTGCTTTCGCAGAGGCTTTGGCTTGGAGCGAACAGCACTTCGCTGCTGCTTCCTCAGCAAGCCTTCAGTTGCCTCAGGGAAGAAGAGCTGCGGGAGAGCTGGTGCCTCTTGGTCCTTGCTTTCCAGGGATCCATGTTCGCGTCCTGGGATCACCCTGCCAGGCCGAACTAAGCAGACACAGCCACGATGCTGCTATAGCGCGCGTAGCCTTGGATGGCACTCTATGCACACCACCATCTCCCAGTGTAGGCATCGCTTGGCCCTTTACTCTGGCGCTCAGGCGGACTCGCGGACTAGGCCAGTGCTTTCCCCACAGGAAAGGAAAGGTGACAGGATCCCAGCACACCGCCCGTGCACTTAATAGGGAACTTTGGGGGACTGTCCCCACTCCTTCCCCTGAAACCCCGTGCCTCCTCCAAGCTTCCACATCCTGGAGGAAGACGGCATCTGACTCCCCGTTATTTCAGGGAGCTGTTTCTGCGAGTTCAGGGTAGGCGCCTGGTGGCTAGTGCATGTCTGCCCCAGGGACAGGTGGCCAAGGAGCTGCTGTCTCCTTAAGCCCAGAGGCTCAGGACAGGCATGCTCTCTGCCCAGACTCCTTTCTAAGAGAGGACCACGCGCCCTGCCCACCTCATCCCCTCCTGTCTCCTTAGCTGGCCAGACTTCCTTCTCTGCACAGGGAGCTAGTGACACTTGTATTGTCACTGGCCGCTGTGCCTGCCTGGGAAGGCTCTCCTGCTTAGCAACCTTTTCCAGACCAGAAGGCCAACGGCTCCTGCTCTTCTCACAGGGCAGCTTGCTCCTGGGGAGCACCGTGAAAGACAAGTCCCTTTCCTTAAGGCTCTTTCCACAGGCGCAAGCTCGCTTCTCTCTCAGGCAGAGAGATGCACAGGCAAAGAAGATTTCGTTCCATGCGGGTTTATTACACCGTGCTGAGGAGACCAGCTCAGGCAACAGGAGAATCCCTCAGACCCGAATCTGGTTTCACAAAGAATGCTATGCTTTCCCAGAGGCGATGCCCAGGGCAAAGAGGATTTCGCTCTATGCCGTATGCTCCCATAGTGCTGCGAATACTAGGCTAAGGCAAGCAACAAAAGCAGCCCACAGAACCGACTCTGATTTCCCCGCGACTGCTATGCTTTTGCAGAGGTTTTCAACTTGGCACGAACCGCACTTCGCTGCTGTTTCCTCAGAAAAACTTTGGGTGTTCACTCTGTCGCGGCAGGGAAGAATAGGGGCGGGAGAGCTGGTGCCTCTTGGGACTTGCTTTCCCGGGCTTCAAGATCAGGCCCGGGGTTCACCTTGCTATGCCGAACTAAGCAGACACAGTCCCAACCCTGCAGCAGCGTGCATGTCTTAGCATGGCACTCTATGCCTATTACCATCTCCTGGGGTAGGAAAGGCTTTGCCTTTTGCTCTGGCGCACAGGCAGACTCGGGGTCTAGGCCAGTGCCTTCACCACAGGAGAGAGGAGGTGACAGGATCACTGCACACGCCCGGGCACTGGGACAGGGAACTGTGGGGGACTGTCTCCACTCCTTTCCCGGCACACGCACTGCCACCCACATCGCTGCCACATCTTGGTGGAAGACGGCATCTGACTGCCCGTTTCTCCATGGGTTTGTTTCTGCGCGTTCCGGGTATAGAACCTGGTGGCAAGCCCAAGTCTGCCCTTGGGACAGGTGGCCAAGGAGATGATCTCCCCTTGCGACCAGAGGCACAGGACAGGCCTGCCTTCTGCCCAGACTCCTTCCTCAGAGTGGTTCACGCTCCTCTGCCCTAGTCGTCCCCTCATGTCTCCTTAGCAGCCGGGGTTCCATTGCTCTGCACATGGAGCAGGTGACACTTGTCTTGCCACCGGCCTGCTGTTAATGCCACGGCAGGTTATCCTGCTTCCCGAGCGTTTCCTGACCCCAAGGCCAACGGCTCCTTCTTTTCTCCGGGGGCGGCGTGCTGAGCCTTCCCCACTCTTGGCTTCTCTCTCAGGCAGAGGGTATGCTAGGGCAAAGGGTATTTCGCTCCATGTGAGTATCTTCCACCGAGCTCCGGAGTCTAGCTCAGGCAAGCAGTAGCAGCATCCCCAAACCCAACTCTGATTTCCAAAGGAACGCAGTGCTTTCACAGGGAGATGCCCAGGCAATGAGGCTTTCGCTGTATGCGGGTTTCTCCCACCGTGAGACTGGGCTCAGGCAAGCAGCAGCAGCCCACAGAACATTTCTCAGCGAATGCTGTGCTTTCGCAGAGGCTTTGGCTTGGAGCGAACAGCACTTCGCTGCTGCTTCCTCAGCAAGCCTTCAGTTGCCTCAGGGAAGAAGAGCTGCGGGAGAGCTGGTGCCTCTTGGTCCTTGCTTTCCAGGGATCCATGTTCGCGTCCTGGGATCACCCTGCCAGGCCGAACTAAGCAGACACAGCCACGATGCTGCTATAGCGCGCGTAGCCTTGGATGGCACTCTATGCACACCACCATCTCCCAGTGTAGGCATCGCTTGGCCCTTTACTCTGGCGCTCAGGCGGACTCGCGGACTAGGCCAGTGCTTTCCCCACAGGAAAGGAAAGGTGACAGGATCCCAGCCCACCGCCCGTGCACTTTATAAGGAGCCTTGGGGGACTGTCCCCACTCCTTCCCCTGAAACCACGTGCCTCCTCCAAGCTTCCACATCCTGGAGGAAGACGGCATCTGACTCCCCGTTATTTCAGGGAGCTGTTCTGCGAGTTCAGGGTAGGCGCCTGGTGGCTAGTGCATGTCTGCCCCAGGGACAGGTGGCCAAGGAGCTGCTGTCTCCTTAAGGCCAGAGGCTCAGGACAGGCATGCTCTCTGCCCAGACTCCTTTCTAAGAGAGGACCACGCGCCCTGCCCACCTCATCCCCTCCTGTCTCCTTAGCTGGCCAGACTTCCTTCTCTGCACAGGGAGCTAGTGACACTTGTATTGTCACTGGCCGCTGTGCCTGCCTGGGAAGGCTCTCCTGCTTAGCAACCTTTTCCAGACCAGAAGGCCAACGGCTCCTGCTCTTCTCACTGGGCAGCTTGCTCCTGGGGAGCACCGTGAAAGACAAGTCCCTTTCCTTAAGGCTCTTTCCACAGGCGCAAGCTCGCTTCTCTCTCAGGCAGAGATATGCACAGGCAAAGAAGATTTCGTTCCATGCGGGTTTATTACACCGTGCTGAGGAGACCAGCTCAGGCAACAGGAGAATCCCTCAGACCCGAATCTGGTTTCGCAAAGAATGCTATGCTTTCCCAGAGGCGATGCCCAGGGCAAAGAGGATTTCGCTCTATGCCGTATGCTCCCATAGTGCTGCGAATACTAGGCTAAGGCAAGCAACAAAAGCAGCCCACAGAACCGACTCTGATTTCCCCGCGACTGCTATGCTTTCGCAGAGGTTTTCAGCTTGGCACGAACCACACATCGCTGCTGTTTCCTCAGAAAAACTTTGGGTGTTCACTCTGTCGCGGCAGGGAAGAAGAGAGGCGGGAGAGCTGGTGCCTCTTGGGACTTGCTTTCCCGGGCTTCAAGATCACGCCCGGGGTTCACCTTGCTATGCCGAACTAAGCAGACACAGTCCCAACCCTGCAGCAGCGTGCATGTCTTAGCATGGCACTCTATGCCTATTACCATCTCCTGGGGTAGGCAAGGCTTTGCCTTTTGCTCTGGCGCACAGGCAGACTCGGGGTCTAGGCCAGTGCCTTCACCACAGGAGAGAGGAGGTGACAGGATCACTGCACACGCCCGGGCACTGGGACAGGGAACTGTGGGGGACTGTCTCCACTCCTTTCCCGGCACACGCACTGCCACCCACATCGCTGCCACATCTTGGTGGAAGACGGCATCTGACTGCCCGTTTCTCCATGGGTTTGTTTCTGCGCGTTCCGGGTATAGCACCTGGTGGCAAGCCCAAGTCTGACCTTGGGACAGGTGGCCAAGGAGATGATCTCCCCTTGCGACCAGAGGCACAGGACAGGCCTGCCTTCTGCCCAGAATCCTTCCTCAGAGTGGTTCACGCTCCTCTGCCCTAGTCGTCCCCTCATGTCTCCTTAGCAGCCGGGGTTCCATCGCTCCGCACATGGAGCAGGTGACACTTGTCTTGCCACCGGCCTGCTGTTAATGCCACGGCAGGTTATCCTGCTTCCCGAGCGTTTCCTGACCCCAAGGCCAACGGCTCTTTCTCTTCTCCGGGGGCAGCGTGCTGAGCCTT